>NC_138204.1:16769788-17402288 GCF_964194415.1 Vipera berus | reverse complement strand
GGACTAATTCTGGCTGCACAAGACTAAGCCTTAAGGACAAATGCATACAAAGTCAAAATTGAGAAGACAGCAACAGACAGTAAGTGCCGCCTATGCAAAGAAGCTGAAGAAACAGTAAACCACTTGGTAAGCTGCTGCAAGAAGATTGCACCAACTGACTACAAACAGCGGCATGACAAAGTAGCAACAATGGTGCACTGGAAGATCTGCAAGAAATATCATTTGCCTGTAAGCAAGAACTGGTGGGATCATAAAATAGAGAAAGTCATAGAAAATGATAAAGTTAAACTGCTTTGGGATTTCAGAATTCAAATATTATATAATTTAAAAGAGCCTTGGTGGAGCAGTGGGCTGATGCCTCCTTAAGTAACACCAGCTGCCTGCAATTATTGCAGGTTCGCATCCCACCAGGCTCAAGGTTGACTCAGCCTTCCATCCTTCCGAGGTAGGTAAAATGAGGACCCAGATTGTTGGGGGCAATAAGCTGACTTTGTAATAATGCCTCTTGGGGTGTGTGTGAAAGCCCTAACAAGCAGGCATATACATAGAATGAAGGCTACTGCTAAGCTTGTACGCCGCCCTGAGTCTTCGGAGAAGGGCGGGATATAAATGTAATAAAAAAAATAGACAAGCACATGCAACAGAACACCCCGGACTTAACAATTGTTGATAAGAAAGACAAAAAAGTCTGGATAGTGGACATGGCAGCTTCCTGCAATAACTCCAACAATGCTACAAAAAAAACCTGCGCTACTCGGAACATCTTACATTTTAAGGAGGTACCTGGTTGATACCTAGGATGCTGGCAGCAACCCGTGTCAACCATCAGCGCCAGTCAATTTGAATGTTCAGTTGACTGAGGTTCATGTCTAATGAATAACAACAACAACAACAACAACAACAACAACAACAACAACAACAACAACAACAACAATAATAATAATAATAATAATAATAATAATAATAATAATAATAATAATAATAATAATAATAATAATAATAATAATAATAATAATAATAATAATAATATGCCTGGAGATAGCAGAATAGATGAGAAAGAACTAGAGAAGATAACAAAACACAAAGACCTAGAAATAGAAAGACTGTGGCAAAGGCAAGCAAGGATAGTACCAATACTAATAGGTGCCTTGGGTGCAATCCCAAAACAACTGGAGCACCACTTGAACACTATTGGCATTGACAAATTCACCATTAGTCAATTGTAAAAGGTGGTCTTACTAGGAACTGCTTCCATCCTGCGACGATATCTGTAATACCATCAAACATCCACTCTGCCTATCCCGGGTCCTTGGTAAGGACTCAATAGGTAGACAAAAATTCCAAATCCAGTCTGAACATCTGGCTGACTGTGCAATGATCAATAATAATAAAAAGTTGGAATTGACCTTGGAAGTCATCTAGTCCAATCCTCTGCTCAGGCAGTAAACCTTATACCATTTCAGAAAAATGGCTGTCAGTTTCTTCTTAAAAACTTCTATTGTTGGAACATTCACAGCTTGTGAAGGCAGGTTGTTCCACTGATTATTTGTTCTAATTGTCAGGAAATTTCTCCTTAGTTCTAGGTTGCTTCTCTCTTTGGTTAATTTCCATCCATTACTTCTTGTCCTGCCTTCAGCTGCTTTGGAGAATAGCTTGACTCCCTCTTCTTTGTGGCAGCCCCTGAGATATTGGAACACTGCTATCATGTCAGCCCTCATCCTTCTCTTCATTAAACTAGACATACCCAATTCCAGCAACCGTTCCTTATATGTTTTAGTCTCCAGTCCCCTGATCATCTTTGTTGCTCTTCTCTGTACTCTTTCTAGAGTCTCAGCATCTTTTTTACATCGTGGTGATCAAAACTGGAAGCAATATACCAAGTGTGGCCTTACCAAGGCATTGTAAAATGGTATTAATACTTCACGTGATCTTGATTCTATCCCTCTGTTAATGCAGCCTAGCACGGTGTTGGCTTTTTTGGCAGCTGCAGCACACTGCTGGCTCATATTTAAGTGATTGGACTCTAAGATCTCTCTCACAGTTAATACTATTGAGCAAGGTACCACCTATACCAGGCATGTCAAACTGCCGGCCCACGGGCCGGATGCATCATACTGAAACTGCACCCACTCCATTGCTGGCAATGGGGGGAAAGTTGTGATACATTGCACAACATTACATGACGTTGCGAGTTTGACATGCCTGCCCTATACCATACTTGTGCATTTGGTTTTTCCTGCCTAAATGTAGAACCTTAATTTTTTCACCATTGAATTTCATTTTGTTAGATAGCGCCCAATGTTCAAGTCTGTCAAGATCCTCCTGTATCTTAAGCCTATCTTCTTCTGGAGTGTTGGCTATTCCTGCCAGCTTGGTGTCATCTACAAATTTGATTTCTCCATCTATCCCCTCATCCAAATTGATGTATATGTATATGTATATGTATATGTATATGTATATGTATATGTATATGTATATGTATATGTATATGTATATGTATATGTATATGTATATGTATATGTATATGTATATGTATATGTATATGTATATGTATATGTATATGTATATGTATATGTATATGTATATGTATATGTATATGTATATGTATATGTACATGTATGTATAGTGGGGTTCTCCAGGGCTCTGTTCTGGGCATGAGACAATTGAACACAAAACAAGAACTTTACTTTCATTTCCTTCTCCAGCAATGCCTATGGATGAAGTGATGAGCCGGTGTAAATTTGACTTCAGGTTTTAAAGCATCTTATCTGATTGGTTCAGCTGTAGAGAAAAGCAGAAAAATAATGCTCTAACTGGGGAGGTCATTTTCTCCCTTGCACATCTAGTCTTTTCCTCAGTCCTGGCAAGAGCCATTTTTATTCTCTGTATTTAGACAATTGTAAAGTAATTTCTTTCTTTCTTGGCTTTAGTCCTGTTATCATTTAGTTCATTTCTCTGCAGGTTCCTCTAGAGATTGCCGTAATACTAGAGCATCTTCCAGCTAATTTTCCTGTTTAATTATGCCCCAAAATATGTGCTATAATGCACTAACTGTTCTCCCAGAATGAAGCTTTAAATTATCTGTTGTCTATTGCCTCCCTGATTAGTTTGATTTTCCCCAGCAATACATGAAGGTGGAAGCAATACATGGAGGCTCTCCTAACTCCATGGAGTCCTTGATGCTCTCTGAGTTTGGTTGTTTTCTTGCAGCTGTTCATTACCCAACATCATGATTATGAGGGGTTTGCTTTATCTTTATATACAGTAACTTGCACTGCTAGTGTTAGTGGGAGTGTGGTTTTCTCCTTAGTAGTTCCTTGATTATTGTTTTTTTTTGCTTGATTGTTTGTCTGTGGTTAATCCCTGCTTATCTGGGTCTAGGCTGCTGGAGAAGATGTTTTCTTTCTTTCTCTTTCAAATGCTATGTAAATGTGTTTTATCTCTATGTATTTATTAATAATGATTTGTCAGAATGCCAAGCTTCACGGAATTTCCTAGATGCAGTCTGTTACTATACGTAGGTTACTCTGCTGGTCTATATAGCCTGTTTAGTTCTTAGCTAAGAACTAAAGATAGCTAAGGAAGGAACAAAAGGACCAGGTCATATCATCTAGTTAGGAAAAGAAACATCCACAAGCAAACAACAAAACTCAGAGAACACCAAGGTCTCCACAACTCCACAGTTCAACCCTCATCTCTTTATATTCTCTTCTTCTGTTTTGTTTTTCCATCTCTCTTTCTCTCATTAGGTCATGTGGGACAGTACAATTTTTTTAAAAAAATAATAATTACAGATGTCTATTTTAGGTTTTTCCACTGAATTTTAGTGAATAAAATTTTATCCCATTAATATGGATGTGTGGTTTGAGAACATGAAACTAGTCTGTGTGAGGATGTGAGAATAGACTGAAGTTATCTTAATCTAAAAATGGAGAAGGCACGTATGTAGAGAAGACAAAAGCCAGGAATCTTGTCAAAAAGATTATGTTACCTTTGGCAGGTAACATAAGAAGGAACCAAGTCAATTAGGATCAAAGGAGAAATGCCATCAGAAGACAGGCAAAGTAGACTGGGCACTGAATACATGGTACAAACCCCAAACCACTGACAGCTATAAAATCATGAAATAACAAGAGTCCTGACAGTCTAGATGAGAAAGACATGGATAAATGGGGATGCATGCATGTATATGTGTGTCAAAGAGAGCAAAGGTTCATTATAACCAATAAAATTTAGCTGTCACTTTGAATTCCTTGGGTTACTATGCATTCCATCAAAACCTGACATACTCTAGAGTTGGATTGATGGTGACTTGCATAGGCTTCTAATTAATTTCTGGCTGTCAAGCAGGACAGTGTTTCTTATAGGCTTTAGTTACACCTAATTGGAAAACCCAGGTAGAGAGAAAGGGGCAGTGTGAGATCCATGTTTCCCAATTGGGTATGTGCACATACATGAGTAATAAAAGGTCAAACCTGGAAATAATTGTAACTGTGGTCCATCATGACAAGGATCCAAGATGATACAAATTCTCTGGATACATTTTAACCTGACCAAGGGCTTAGTCTTTGATGAAAATGGCTTTAATCAACATAATAAGAGGAACTGCTCTGGAAGGGAGAGAATATAACCATAAGACCATTCTAAGCCTTTTTGTTGGTCAAAATGCTTAGGACTGACAGTTGTGCATGATTCCTAATCCTTCTTGATCAATAGGTGGCAGAAAGCAGTGCTTAGGAATTTATGCTCAACCCCATGAATGCCCAGGTGCCCCCCATATTTTCAATATCTTCACAGAAATAGAATCCAACATATTTTCATCAGCTTAGCCATTATACTCAGCTCAACCTTTGCTTTAAATTATGACAGAAGAATTAGAAAATAGGTAAAAGAATCTAGAAAACACAACACCAGGACAGCCAATGTTGGACAAAGGAAAGGGGAGAACAAGAGTACTACATGTGGAAGGTGAAACCAAGCAAAAGAACAAAACAATACACTTTGAATTCAAAGGAAAATAAAGCTCAAGAGAACGGATGGGAATAAATCAAACAAGAATTAAAAGGAAAGCACTTGAGATACTGAGAGTAATCAGCTTATTCCAAAAGTTAAGAAGCAAGTGGATGGAGGGATATTGGAAGGTAATTAAATTGCAAAGGAAGATTGAAATAAGATTTAAGAAGTGTGTGAGAGAATGACAAACCAAAACACATTTGAAATCAGTTGGAAAACTCTCAGTAGAAAAAAAAAAGATCAAAGCCATGAAGAGAAAAAAAATGTTAAAGGATTATCACAGAATATTAAAATAATATGGTCACACAATCCAAAGTTTCATGCTTATTGATTTTTAACTATGTGCAAAGCAAGACTCCTAACATAACCTGATATTGATTGATTCATTGACTAATTGATTGATTGAATTTGTATGGCCACCTCTAGTTTCCTGACTTGGGGTTGTGGAGGTAACAATATTTAAAAGCAAGATAAGAAAATACAAAATTATAAATAATATATATAGCAGCTGAGGGAAAAGAGCAATTAACAAAGCAATTAACCAACCCATGATATGGGCTCAGACACACATGGGGCCCAAGCTTGTTGATAACACTTATGAAAGGCCAAGCAGGGTCAGGGTGAGTCTGATCTTAGAATGGTATTGAATAATATCCACATTTACTGCATTGCTTAGTTTAGTACTGTTGATTCCTTCCTAGTACATTTCATTAATACCACTTTATAATGCTTTGGTAACCAGTGTTTTTTTTTGTAAAAGAAAAAGGTGCTGGAACTCACAAATGTCATACAACCCACCTTGCCTACCCTACAAGGTTCCAACCAAAAAAAGGTGCCGGAACTCCATTCTGAGCATTTTATGACACAAAAAAAAGCCCTGGGTAAGACCACACTTGGAATTTTGCATCCAGTTTTGGTTGCCACAATCTAAAAAAAGATGTTGAAATGCTAGAAAGAGTGCAGAAAAGAGCAACAAAGATGATTAGGGGACTAGAGGTTAAACATACAGAAAATGTTTGCAGGAATTGCATACGTCTACTTTAATGAAAAGAAAGACTAAGGGTGATATGATAGCAGTGTTCCAATATCTAAGGGGCTGATATTTTGCAAAGCACCTGAAGGCAGCACAAGAAGCAATGGATGGAAACTAATCAAGGAGAGAAGCAACCTCGAACCAAGGAGAAATTTTCTTACAATTAGAACAATTAACCAGAAGTTGTGGGTGCTCTGACACTCGAGGTTTTTAAAAAGAGATTGGACAACCATTTGACTGAAATGGTCTGGGGTGTCCTGTTTGAGCAGGGGGTGAGACTAAAGACCTCCGGGGGTCTCTTCCAACTCTGTTATTCTGTAATTATCTTTTTAATTGTCTAAAATAAAATCCACATTATACATGTGACTTATTTCCTGTCATGGATTGTGTGAGGACCTTGAAGGAGGCGGGAAAAAGATGCTACCTAGGAAGTAATCAGACAAACAAAGTTAAGAGCCCCCAATAGACTAATGGTTAAAGGAAGAGATTTAGGAAGGATGAAACAATTAAAAGTGGTGAGAGATTTGTACCTTTAGATTTGCAAGATTGTGTTAATGTAGCCTTACAATAAAGTGGGATTAGTTCATCTAGCCTTGTTTCCTGTCTGGCTTACATGAGAGGCTGACATTTCTTGATGAAAGGGTACAGAGATCATAGACACTAATACAGCATTTTTTTTCCAGTGTTCAAGCAGCAAGCCTCTGAATGATGATTCCCAATTAACCAATAATTGGTCATAAGATATGTCTGCTCCAAACCAGCAGGATGGTGATATTAAGATAAATAGGCCATTCTGTTTCTGATCTGAATACTGGCCATGCAAAATGATATGGTAATTTCATAACCCAGGAAGCAAAATCTGTATTTAAATTAAGCTCTGATCAATTTTCCCAGAATAAATAGGTACAGGCTAAAGTGTGAAAACAACTTTTTTTTATTTTAATTCCATTTATATCCCGCCCTTCTCCGAAGACTCAGGGTGGCTTACAAGCTTAGCAGTAGCCTTCATTCTATGTATATGCCTGCTTATTAGGGCTTTCACACATCCCCCAAGTGGCATTATTACAAAGTCAGCTTAATTGCCCCCAACAATCTGGGTCCTCATTTTACCTACCTCGGAAGGATGGAAGGCTGAGTCAACCTTGAGCCTGGTGGGATGCGAACCTGCACTAATTGCAGGCAGCTGGTGTTACTTAAGGAGGCATTAGCCCACTGCTCCACCAAGGCTCTTAACTTGGCCCTTAATTTCTAGGTTGCTTTTTTAATAACATACTGTATGTTCCCCAATGTTAATTAGAGTTTGGGGGTGAATGTGTGGAAGAGTGGGCTGTTCAGAAAAATTGCAGGGAACTAAGCTACCTTGGTCCTATTCCATTTAAGCTTCTTCCCCACCATGGCAGAGTTGCCAATAAAGCTGCAATCTTAACACAGGTGTGGAAAGAGACTTGTGTTTTGGAAGCTCTGCAGCCATCAGAAAACAGAGAAAAGCAGTCAAATTAAAGAAGGTGTTGTTGTTGTTTTTACCTTAAAGCAAGTTGATGATCCTGAGAAAAAAGAAGCATTCATGCACAGCAAAGCACAACATGGAAAAGTGCAAATACCCTACATGCTGCCCATTAATAGAGAGGAAAAAATACAGAAGAAATCCCAAAGAGAGAGGAATTAGGCAGAAGGCAGAACAGGATTTTTAAGAAGTAAAGTTTATTAGTAATGCTTTTCCCCCCCATCAATTTGACGGTATCTGATTCACAGAGATTTCCTGTACAAGTCCCTGCAGCTTTTATCCGTGGGCTGTTAGGCTTTTGAATGAGAAATAACTTTTGTGAATTTTATGCAGAATTGACTTGGGAGGCCGATGTGTGGTGTAGTTGGTTCACATGGTGTAGTAAGATGGAGAGTTTGTTGTCACTGTGTGTTGGGGGGTGGGAGCACAAAGGGAGGCTCAGCTAATCTCAATGTACACATAGTGGTACTTTGACAATAAAGGTTCATCTCATTTCTTGGGATGGTTTTTCAAAAATAGTTTGCCATTGCCTCCTTTCTAGGGCTGAGAGAAAGTGACTGGCCCAAGGTCACACAGCTGGTTTTGTGCCTAAGTCAGGAGTAGTACTTAACCAATACACCAAACTAGCTTTCAGTGATAGTATAGGTGCAGTATAGTAATAGTAAAGATGAAAGGTTGTAAGTCTTGAAATAATAATATAATATAGCAATTGTTATAGTCTGGAGAAAACAGCAACAGAATATATTTTAGGACAGAGACAATAGAAAGCACTCACAATAGATTGGTAAATTTCACATTTCAGTTTTATATCTCGAGATTTTTTTGTCAAAATAAAACATATCCTCAATACTTATAGGAAGATGTAAAAATGATTTTTACAACCAGTTTTGCAATGGTAGTTAAGCAAACCTGATGGTTGTTTAAAAAAATGCAGTGGACATAAGTTGCAAATTAATAATTTGAATAGGTGTTTATTGTTGGAAACTGGCAAAAAAAGTCAGAAACTGACAAAAGACAACATGAATCACAGTCATGTGACTGTCAAACACCACAATAAGGTTACCAGTTGCCAAGTCATATGACCATGGGGCAGCCATCACCATTTACAACTGCCATTCTGTGGCCATTGTAAATATGAACTGTTGTTAAGTGACCAGTTGTAAGTTGTGGACTATCTGTAATATTAAATTTCATCCAACAATTGTGAGGAATGATAACGGCAGTGAGTATGTGAGTTTTTATTCTTTAAATGGTCATATTGATAAATAGAACCCACCCAAACAGACAGCTCCTTTGGGGTTCTCTGTAATTTTTACAAATGGGAAAGGATCTTGAGAGGAAAAAGGAACACTGCTGAATGCCATATGCTTGTGGATGGTATATATGTAGTAGTGATTAGTCATCTGTGCACTCATAAAATAACTCATATATAACACTTGTGTATAAATAGTGTACATAAGATAGAGAACACCATTTTATACTGACACAGTTACTCAAATATGAAGAGGCCTAGGTATGGTTGTATTGGATTTTCCTGTGGTTTAGAAGACTGTAAGAATATAGTATATCTTTCATTACCACAGAATTCACATTTTTTTGATTAACAAAGGATAAAAAAGAGTATGTGGATCTTCATTAAATGGATTGTATTATTATTATTATTTTTTAAAAAAATCCGATTCATCAAAAACACAGCTGTCATTCTGACATTCTAGTGTACTCAGAGGGATTTGCCTCAGACAGTATTCCTGGAAAAAACCCCAAATTATTATAAATATAGGCATTTCAGTTTTTTATATATATAATTCAAATTTTATCTGCATGCCACAAGCACTATTTGAAAATTCGGAAAATGAATAAAAATGGTAATGAAGTTAAAAAAGATCGACTGACATAAATTGATATGGCAGGGGAAAAGATAGAAGTCATAGGAAAAATAGTGATTACAGAGCAGTTTAAGGTAAGTCTCAAAAAAAAAACACCATCAGAAGGCTTTCACTTTAAGACTACTTTAGAGATCATATGGTCCTAATACCATGGGATAGATGTTACTCTGAGTGTATATGTATAATTACTCAAAAGAGCCACATTAACAATAATACAAAAGCCTGTTCAACTTGGAATCACTCTTTTCCCCACACAAGTACATAGAATTTCCAATAATTCAATTTTGTGCAACATAATAATTCAGTTCAATAATTCAGTACAACATATATTAGAAATTTTGTAGGAAATGACTAGATTGAGACTGTGGGAGGGGTCAAATGTATCATCAGTTTTGAGTTCCTTCATGCTCACAAGAGATCTAAGTCCAGCCCACCTTGAATTGCATTGACTTTTATCTACTGCCTATTTGCTTTGACTGTTAGTAGTTCAGATTCTTATACAGAGCATAAGCTTGTAATAAACCTTTATGTTAATTTGAACTGCCTGGACTTCATGATTTCACCATGCTTGACAAATGAAGTGCAAAAAGGGAGTGGGAAATAGACAAACAACAAGAACAACAACAACAATGAAAGGAATGAGACATCTAAAGATTCTGAAAGAAAATATATTTTGGAAATTTCAGTGGTAACATTACTGGAGCCATGACTATGAAGCCAAAGAAGATGAACAATATATAGCAGAATGAACTGATCCTCAAAAGAGAAAAGTAATTATGGGGGCCATCTTTCAAACACTTTAAGAATATTTCATATACAAAACAAACAAGTCATTTGAAAAAAAAAGTTTCATAAAAACTTTGGAAATAGGGTGAATTTCTCACTAGCTGAAATGCTGAAGTATGGCCAATCTGCTGAATCCCTGATACCCTAGACACAGCTGATCTTTTTTTTTCTTTTTTTTAAAAAATGGACTTTAGGAGAAAGTTGCTTTTCTTCTTGACAAAATAATAGTGTTGTGGACGGAGGCAGTGGCTAGTCTAAAGACTGTTCATGTTAAATTTTATTGTCCATGGAACAGGGCAGTGGAAGGAATTAAAGAAACAAAGTTGATTATTAATGAAGCACTTCCACTTTCAGTAGAGGTCAGTAGGACATCCCAAAATGACCTCAGGATTACAGAGGAACACCAGAAAACAGACTCAGTTAATAAAAACAAGGAACCGGAAATCACTAACAAAAGTTCTGGCTAGCCTTGGGCTTTCTTTTATCAACAGAAGAACATCACAGTGTTCAATAATTCAGCTGTTCAGTAATGAGTTCATACAGCCTTTTTCTAAAACACTCAGAACTGTGTGTAAAGCTGCTGAGAACAAAGATTTGGTAGATTAAAAACATCTGAGATTTTAAATGAGCATACTATAGCTCAAAGAGCCATCATCTGCTTCTTATGAAACCAGGAGGCTTCCTCTGCCCCTCCCCTCTACTCTGAAATGAACATTGCTAAGAGATTAGAACAAGTGCAGTAAGTAAGCCACAGCTTTCTTGGTGGTACTGAAAAGGGAGAAATCTGCCTAAGAGTGGGCAAGACTATTCAGACAGTAATAAGATGGATCTCTGAAGGAGGCTATTGTTACATAAGTGAAGACCTTAGCATGTGCCTTACAGATCTAATCTGTGTCACAGAATCTCAAAAGAGCTCTAACACAGAGAAACATCCCCAAACCATTTAACTAGACAGCTATTTCAATCAAGCCATGAGGTTATATTAGGAGCAGCCCAGATGTTCTGGTCATAGCTTCCTGACCTAAGGATTAACATATTGTCCGACTTGATGCTTCTTGTGGTAGTTGCACTCAGCCAAGCAACTTTAATGGAGATCAAGATGAGCTAAATTAATCCCCCAAAATTTCATCCCATTCTATTATTTAGCCAAGATAACCAAATCAAAACAAATTGGTAAGAGAGACTCCTTCTCTTTTAACCTTTAGACCAGGGCTGGGCAACTAAACTGGGAATGTTGTGGAGGACCAAACCAATAGGATTGTGAAGGTCCATAGGCATGCACACATGCACATATGTAAATTTAAAAAAAATAATAATAGTCGCCTTCAAAATAAAATCAATCCATAGAGACCGGACAAATACAGTCAAAGGGCTGTATGTGGTCGGGGGGGGGGGCATAAAATATCCAAGCCTGCTTTAGATCTAAAACAGACCCTCCCCAAGAAGTATGGAATGGCTAAAGGAAAAAAGCTTGAATAAAAGCCATTAAACATGAAGGGGAAAATTATCCCTATTTGGTAATAGAGCCAGCAAATCCATGCTTCTGAATTGAATGTGGGAGGTCCAAACATTGCCCAGAGATAGATGCGTAACAAAGGAAGTCTGAAGATACAATCCCACCTTCACCCCCACTCCCCATGGACATACAGTGCCCCATTGAGACCGCTTTTGAATGTGCTTGCTTTGTTGCATTACCATTGGTTTACCACAATTTACAAATTTCAATCCATTTTTCAACTGGTATTTTTCCTCAGCAAAAATCTTTGGACCACAACTTGACTGCCAGCTTTTATAAGGAAACATTTCCAAATTTATGTATAGCTTTAATTTTAAATATTATTAGCAGTCTAATGCAGTTAAGGCTTAAAGCCTGAATGAATGATGCATCTGTCAAAACCTCTGGATTCAAAGATCAAGAGGACATTATAAGAAATAAAAAGCTGAGTTTAAGTTTTATAGATCTTTTTACTTTACACAGGTCTTTTTTTCCTGGGAATGTAACATTTGGTCTGCTGTAAAGTATTTTATTGAGATGGGGAGCGGGGTGGACATTCAACTAAGAATTTTAAAAACTGTATTGAGATTACATTTGCTCAGGTTACTATTCTGTTGAAATATATGTCCTTGTGTGTGTTATTTCAAAAGCCATGCAGCTAAGGATTGTGTTTGTGTGTGTACATGCACAAGCAAGTGCCTTTCATTAAAAATGTCTTTTCATCCCAAGCCTATATTCTTTAGGGCTAAATATAATCATTTCCTTGAAAGAAGGAACATATTATGGATAGATTATTGTATATATTTCGTCAGATTTGTTTTGAAATGCTCAGCTTCTATTCCAATTTTGTTTCACAACTACACCGATATAAAAAAGGGGAGAAATTAAATTAAATATTTGTTGAATTATTCAGGTTTTCCACCCAAAAAAAGTTATGGTATATATTACTTATGCTGCGAATCTTCTTTGTGCCTTGTACTCCTTATTGATAATTTATCTTTTAAAACAAATAATTCAGTATTGCTAGTAAGTCCATGGACCTCTCTCTCTTTTTTATTAAACTCCAATGGAATGAGTGGTTTAAATTAATTTCAGCTATACATATTGATAATTGTTTATGATTAGTATGACATTGTATCAAAACTTGCCCCATCCCACTTGTGTACTTTTCTTTGGCTGGAACAGTGGGATAAATATTTTAAATAAAATTTCAAAAGATACTTTCAGCTGCATATATTCAGCTGCTTTTGCACTGAATTTGAGTTTGTTCTGATAAATGCATTTGACAAAAACATTGACAGCGACAAAATCCTGCTTCTGTTCCAGTCTGTCATTTGTACCTAGATAGTATTCTATCAAGGAAGGTATATCTGCATATAAATTGAAAATAAGAACACACATAAATAAAAGTTGGGCAAGTCACCTTTGCAACTCTGCATATCCATGCATTTACAAAAGCAACAGTAGACAAGGAAATCATCATAAAGGATAAGATTAATTCAGAGCTCCCTTTGCTACATCACACATTTTTTCTGATTGTACTTTCTATTTTGGAATGGGCAGTCTTGCCTATTACTGTTATTATTATTGGTCGCACCGTCAGCCAGATATTTAGAGTAGATTTGGCATTTTCAGCTACCTATCAATCCTTTCCAAGAAGCTGGTTTCGGCAGATGCTGTTGTTTGGTGGTGTTAAAGATATTGTTGCATGATGTAACCTATTCCAAGTAAAGCTGATTTTTGCAATTCACTGTTGATGATTTTGTCTGTGCCCATGGCATTCAAGTAGTGCTCCAGATGTTTTCGGATGGCACCCAAGGTTTCTATTACTGTTGGTACTATTTGCTAGTGGTGCGATGGCTCAGTGGTTAAAGACGCTGAACTTGTTAGCTGGGGAACTGGCAGCCTGGATTTGAGCTCCGTGCAACAAGGTGAGCTCCTGTTGCTTGCCCCAAATGCCCATCTGGCAGTTCGAAAGCATGCAAATGCAAATAGATTAACAGGTACTACTTTACTGGGAAGGAACAGCACTCCATGCACTTTTGAGTATAGCCATGCTGGCTACATCATCATGGAAATTGTCTTTGGAGAATTCTGGCTCCCTTGGTCAAAAATACAGAGATGAGCATCGAGCCCTAGAGTCAGACATGATTGACAGGGAAACCTTTACCATTCCCTATCTGTGCTTTCTTTTGCCATAGTCGTTCTATTTCTATTTGCAGTCCTTCGTATCTTGTGATTTTCTCCAGTTCTTTCTCTTCTCCTCTGCTGCCTCTAGGTGCTCCACAATTTCCTGTCAGTACCAGGAGACAGTAGAATAGAAGGGAAATTATTATTGTTGTTGTTGTTGTTGTTATTATTATTATTATTATTATTATTATTGTTGTTGTTGTTGTTGTTGTTGTTATTTCAATAAACTTCTTTTTAAAAATGCAAAATAATTATGTTTGAACCAGAACAAAAATGCACCAAATTTTATATATACCATATATAGCCATATGCTTATATGGTTGCCCATATAAGTTCTATTTATTTATTTATTTATTTATTTATTTATTTATTTATTTATTTATTTATTTATTTATTTATTTAGTAAATTTATATGCCATCTATCTCATTATAACAGTGACCCTGGGTGACTTTTCCTCTTGCATTGATTTTTTTTCCCCCAGTGTGGTCTTTTTTGGGGGGAGGGAATCTCATTTTGTACACATTTCTCCTTTATTACACCTTTTGCTGTGGATATCGTCTCATGAGCTCATTTTCATATGAATTGCAAACTGTATTAAAATGGTTTCAGATTATATCTGCACACATTTCAAGTTTGACAATTTATCTGGCCAATTGGAACTTTTATTCATTAACTTATATGCCACTACAATCATTAGAGTAAATTTACCTTTTAGAGGTGTTTTTTTAAAATCAAGTTTGGTCATTTTGTTAAAAAAAAAAAGTAGAAAAAGATCCATGGTGACAAATGTGTCATAAATTACTAGATGTTAGAGGTATTCCAAGTTTTATGGGGCTGATTTACTTCACAATAACTGCAAGGCCACCTCCACCAACTGAGTGGAGACATTTATGAGCTTATTAACATAACATCTTTGCTTGCTTTTATGTAATCATTTAGACATCTGATTTCATGCTTCTGCTTCATTTCCAACAAACCACAACCACCAATTTTCCTTGGTAAATTCAAATTATCTATGGTGGGTTTGGGTGTTGATCATGATGCATTGTCAAAATTTTCTCTAATCTTGCGTGGTCTAAAGCATCTACTTCTACTTGTGCCTTATCAACAATATCTGTTGTATAGCATATTATAGGGAGAAGTAAGTATTAATGACTTTGCTTATAATGTAGAGGTAAAAGGTTAACCTTCCTTTCTCAAGTTAGCTAGATGTAAGCATTCACTACTAAACATCTCAGATGCTCCCATTTCCCAATGCATATGAACAGTTGAAGGTGCCTTTTCAAGAAAACATTCACACTAAGCTGAATTGACCCTGTGTAGCAACAGAGAGAAAATTAATTCAGGAACCTGTGGCCCAGTCAACCAAATTGCTTCTATTCCCCTTCTATATCATAGATATTATAACTAGCATGTTGACTTAGTGGGAAGGGATAAAAAATAGTAAGATCAAATAGATGTTTATCTAAAACATTTGAATGGCACACTGCTAATTTCTACTGTGTCTACTTTTCCTGTGTTTTTCTTTGCAATATAATAGGCCAAGGTTATGCAGGTAGTTCTCAACTTAAAACCACACTTGAGCCCAAAGTTGTTGTTCCTAAGCAAGGCAGTTGTTAAGTGAGTTTTATGACCTTTTTTGCCACAGTTGTTAAGCAAATCATTGCAGTTGTTAAGTGAATCAGTGGTTCACTTTGCTTGTTGGAAGCTGACTGGGAAGTTTACAAATGGTGATCACATGATCCCAGGACTGTGCAACTGTCATTAAAACATGCCAGTTACCAAGCAACTGTGACCATGGGGATGCTGTAATGGTCATGTGAAAAATAAACATAAGTCAGTTCTGTTGTAACTTTATGCAGTCACCAAACAAATGGTTGTAATTCAAGGGCTACAAGTATAAGCTTTGGTTCTGTTTTTGCTCAGGGCCGCTTAGCTTTGCACAGAGCCTGGTTTAGTTTGCACGCATGAGATCTGAGTGAACAAAAATTCCCCTTTTCCTTTCTTATTTTCTCTTTTTGTCACATACTGTACCTCAGAATCTAATACTTGGCAGATGGAATATATAGATTTATATAAAGATGTGCTGGATGCTTGAGGCATAGTTTAATGTATCACTCAGTTAAGTTTGTTTAGCTTTTAATGACTCACTCTCCTGAACCTGTGCATAAAATATTAACATACTGCTCAAGTTTTAACTTCAAAGGTATCTCTAGAGTTTAGTTTAGTTTCTTAAAATAACTCAGTTCGATGGATGCTTTATCCGTGGGAATCTGCCAATCCTCCTTAAGAAGTATTACTAGCCCTAGTAAAACTTTATTTACCTAGAAAGTGGATATTTCACCAATTTCCAAATTTATCCTAACATTTTGCTAAGAAAAAAAAAATGTGGCAATTAAAGGAGACTGCTTGTGATAGTTCATTTCAAAAGCAAATTCATCTGGCGATATTTATTCAATTTATTTGTTACAGATGTTTATAAACTAGGCTGCTACAGTGGCCCCATGGCCACTCAACAACAAAATTCTGGGAAGATCCAGAAACAACAGCTTCAAATCTGTCTCAGACTATGATCTGGAGAAATTACAAAATGATGGGTTTCTCCATCCTTAAGGAATCTTCTATTATGCTGGAACTTGCATTTACACATATGCATGTAAACGGGTTCTTTTTCAAAAGGCAACTGGACTGTAATAACAACAACAACAAAGCATCTTTGAAATTTCTATTCCAAAGACTTCCCCAATTAATAGTCAAATTGTACAAATAAATGCATGCAAAAGAAATCCCCAATCGATTTGGTATTGTAATGGTATGTGAGAATGGCCTTGGGGGAGAGGAGGAAGAGCTACAGCTTATGCAATGTTCTGATTAATGAAATTTGAGTCTAAAGGATGAGATATGGAGAAAGTATCTCCATAGTTTTGGGAAGAGCAAGTAGCAGATTAGTTACTTTCAGACTTGCAAAATTCTGTTTACCTTCAGCAAAGGCTGTTTGGTTGCTTGGAACTTCAATCCCTGCCTAATCTATCCCTCTGATCAATAATGCATGCTTGAGTCCTTATAGCTACAGAACTAACAGAATAAAATGATCCCTTCATTTCAAGGAAACGCAACTAAGTATATTTTTGCTCATTTATGACACAAAGCTGAACTATGCTGTAAAACAAACTAGAATCCTAACATGAACATTCTTAAATAAAATAGATACCGTAATTGTCATGGTCTTCAGCCCATTTTGTTGGACTTAATCTCTTTTTTTTCATACAGATAGTCCTCAGCTTACAACAGTTCATTTAGTGACCATTCAAAGTTACAACAGCACTTTTGGCCATTTTTTTCATACTTATGACCATTGCAGTGTCCCCATGATCACGTGATTAAAATTGAGTCACTTGGCAGCTGACTCACATTTATGATAGTTGCAGGGTTCTGGAGTCATGTGGTTCCTGTTTGCAACCTTCTGTCAAGCAAAGTCAATGGGGAAGCCATTGGAAGCCAGTTGTTAAATTAGTAACCCTGATTCACTTAACAACTGCGGCAACAAAAGTCATAAAATGGGGCAAAACTGACTTAACAAATGTTTCACTTAGCAACAGAAATTTGGACTCAGTTGTGGTCATAAGTTGAGGACTACCTATATTGTTCTTTACAACAGCAATCTTTTGTTGTTAATTGCGAAGTCGTGTCCAACCCATCACAACCCCATGAACAATGTTCCTCTAGGCCTTCCTGTCCTCTACCATCTTCTGGAGTCCATTTAAGCTCATCTTACTGCTTCAGTGACTCCATCCAGTCACCTCATTCTCTGCCATCCCCTTCTTCTATTGCCTTCAATCTTTCCCAGCATTAGGCTCTTCTCCAGTGAGTCCTTCCTTCTCATTAGGTGGCCAAAGTATTTGAGCAATCTACAAATACCCATATACGTGATAGAATGCAGTGAAGAGGTGGATCGAGGTTGGATGAGGTGTATTCCAGAGGAATTCCAGCTAACAGGTGTGAGGGAAAGAGGGTAAAGACAGTCCCTTCCTAATAGTTCACAGAGTTTATGGTACATGCAAATAGTAGAGTCCTCAGTCTGGCAAGATTTTGTCTATCAATGTGAAGCAATAAAGAAGTCAGCTTGAAAGGGTTGCCATGTGTCATTTTTTATTTTAGACATGACAAAACCCTCCTTTTTCCTCTCAGCTATTCTGCTAGTTCGATTTATTTATCTTCTTCTCATCATCAAAAGGTACACCAAAAATACCTTCCTTTTTTCCCCAGCCCTTCATTACAGACATAATCATGTTTTGGAAGGGCAATGCCAAGAGTTGGTTTGCTTACTCTCATCTCTCCTCCTTGCAATGCATTCCATTTAATTAGGCATTCAAGGTTGTCCTTTCCCTGTAGCCTTCAGACGACAACATATTGTTTCCCTTTCTGTTGACTAGACTGATTTATGGTTATGGCAACTTGGTGCTAGTCAAGCTTGCCTTTCAACAGTGAGGCAAATTTGGTGTTCACTGAGCCTAATCAAAATGTTAAAAAGATAAATATTTTCCAAACATAGGCTTGACATTGCCTGGCTGGCTTTTGATCTTCCCTCTAGAGGAATACAGAAATAATAATAATAATAATAATAGAAGAAGAAGAAGAAGAAGAAGAAGAAGAAGAAGAAGAAGAAGAAGAAGAAGAAGAAGAAGAAGAAGAAGAAGAAGAAGAAGAAGAAGAAGAAGAAGAAGAAGAGGAGGAAGAGGAAGAAGAAGAAGTTGGAAGGGACCTTGGAAGTCATCTAGTCCAACCCCCTGCTCAGGCAGGAAACCCTATACCATTTCAGGAAAATGGCTGTCCAGTCTCTTCTTAAAAACTTCCAGTGTTGGAGCATTCACCACCTCTGGAGGCAGGTTGTTCCACTGGTTAATTCTTCTAACTGTCAGGAAATTTCTCCTTAGTTCTAGGTTGCTTCTCTCCTTGACTAGTTTCCATCCGTTGCTTCTTGTCCTGCTTTCAGGTGCTTTGGAAAATAGCTTGACTCCCTCTTCTTTGTGGCAGCCCCTGAGATACTGGAACACTGCTATCATGTCACCCCTCACTCTTCTCTTCGTTAGACTACACATACCCAATTCCAGCAACCATTCCCTATGTGTATAAATAAAGGGCTCCTTCTCCATGGGCTTGGCCTGTACTCTCTGAAGATGTTTCTTCCCTTGTTTTTAAAACTTCTTTGCATCATTGTTGCTGACAGCTATCATTGTCATAGGAATCAAACATTCCCTGCCTATGGAATACATGCAGTATTGGGTTACGTTATGTTTGTTTTTTCTAGTTCAGATTCAAAATTGTATTCCATCCCATCCCATCTTCCTACCACCAAATTCTCACATGGTAGATATATATGAGGAACTGAGAAAAAGAGTCTAGACTCAAAGCTCCAGGCTGTTATGGTCACAGAGATAAGAACCCAAACATACTTTGAATCCTAATTAGGAGTTCATCTTGCTGGGACTGACTGTATTCCCGGATGTCTATGTTTTAGAAAATAAAATGAGAAAATCTGTTCACTCATTTACGGTGACTTCTAATGGGATTCATTAGTGTCATTTTACTTCCCAGATCTGAAGTGTGTGTGTGTGTGTGTGTGTGTGTGCGCACTCACTCACACAAATAATAGCAATGGAAAAATGAGGGACAGAAGAGAAGCAGTGGCCTTGGAAAGACATGGAACCTTGTAGTATCTTTGAAATTTCTCCCTGCCTTATCTATTACACTGGAATACAAGCTTGTGTTCCTAATAACTTCTCTTGCCCTTTATTTAGCAGCCCAAGGCAAATTGACATCACATGTTATGCAGGCCATCAGTAAGTTCCTTCAGTCTCTAATATTCTAGGTCTAGGATACAAATAATCTGGTCCACAGATTTGGATTCATTCTGGAGAGAAAAAAAATATCATTTTGCTGGATCATGTGGCATATTAACCTGGAGATTATTTTGGAAAGCTTTGATTTACCTTACGTTATTTATTTATTTTATTTATTTATTTATTTTATTACATTTATATACCGCCCTTTCCCGAAGGACTCAGGGCAGTTTACAGGGTGATTAAAAAACCAAAATACAAAAGTTAAAAACAAATTTTAAAAGAAATTATGAACACCATCTATATCTGACCAAGACTTGGTGGTCATTAGAGTAAATCTGCAGTCATCCTAGAGCAGGGGTGTCAAACTGCTGGCCCGCGGGCCAGATGCGACATGCAGAAACCACGCCCACCCCATTGCCGGCAATGGGGAAAAAGTCATGATACATCACAACATATCATGTGACGTTGTGAGTTTGACACCCCTGTCCTAGAGTCTTGAAATGAGATTTCATTTCATGGTTAAACAAACATATATAGCCATCTATCTATCAAAAGGGACTCTGGTTGGTGAACAAAATAAAACGCAAAACAACTACTTAATAAGACAATTTAGCTCCCAATGCACTTACCATCACTGATAGTTTCAGTCATTTGCAGAGAAGCAGGAGTTACAATATTTGTTTTTTTTTAAGGTACCAGAAATCTTCCACTCTGTCCCTCTTAGTTAAATGTAGAGGATATTTCGACTAAGATGAATGATGGAGTGGTAGCCTATCTGACCTACTGTACCTATGCCTACCTGAGCTGAGGCCCCTGGACTCTATGAAGTCCCTGTAGGTATTAGACATGACCTATAAAAGGTAATAATAATAATAATAATTTTATTTATATACCGCCCTTCTCCCGAAGGACTCAGGGCGGTGAACAGGGCAAGCATAAAAAATACAGAGTTACAAAAGTTAAAAAGGATTAAATATATGCCCACTAAAAACAGTACATACAAATATTAAAATAACAATAAAAAACCCCGCCAATCCCCCATCAGGCCAGGCCGGCTTGTTCAAATAAGAATGTCTTTAGACCGCGATGGAAGGAGCGAAGATCGGGCGCCATCCAGAGCTCAACTGGTAACTGATTCCATAGCTCCGGGGCGCCCACAGAGAAGGATCTCCCCCTGGGGGCCACCAATCGACATTCTCTGATCGGTGGCACCCTGAGGAGACCCTCTCTGTGGGAACGCACAGGGTGAAGGGAAGTTGATGCCGGCAGCAGGTGTTCCCTAAGGTACTCCGGACCCATGCCATGTAGGGCCTTAAATACCATTACTAGTACCTTGAATCTCTCCCTTGAATCTCAGGTAAAGGTAAAGGTTCCTCCGCACATGCGTGCTAGTCGTTTCCAACTCTAGGGGCCGGTGCTCATCTCCGTTTCAAAGCTGAAGAGTCATTGCTTGTCCGAGGATGTCTCCGTGGTCATGTGGCTGGCATGACTAGACACCAAAGGTGCACGGAATGCTGTTACCTTCCCACCGTAGTGGTCCCTATTTTTCTACTTGCATTTTTTACATGCTTTCAAACTGCTAGGTTGGCAGAAGCTGGGATGAGTAGCAGGTGCTCACTCTGTTACGTGGCACTTGGGATTTGACCCGCCAAACTGCCGACCTTCTGATCGACAAGCTCAGCATCCTAACCCACTGAGGCACCATCTCCCTTTTGACATGACCTATAGAGATCTCTAAATTGTAGTTCTGAATGTGACCAAAGGAAGAAAATATTCATTCCCATCTTTATAAGTGCCAGTTATATAAAGCTCTGGGCACCTAACAAAGATGAAAATAATAGAACGGTTAAAAGAGAATTTCAATAGTCATGCTGGGTAAAGAAAAATAAAAGAACTGCACAATTTTCAACCTCATTGTGAGTAACTGAAAAACACTAGCTCAGGGTCTATGGATAGACCTATGAAATAAGCAGGGCAATAACTATTTTATATTTAATTTTAATCGTATTTAGGTTATACTTTTGTTTCACTCACAATTTTGAGCAGTGAAGACCAGAACATGTATACCTGTGTTGTCTAGAGCTGGATCTAGCATTTAATTGCATTAGCAAGAACAGCTGAGAATTCTCAGAATCCTCTCATTAATACAAATGTGGGTAAAGGAGGTTGTTCCCTTCTCATTCTAAGGCCCCTTATCTTACCTTAGAACATACAACATATAATAATAGAGTTGAAAGGGACCTTGGAGGTCTTCTAGGCCAACTCCTACTTGAACAGAGACCCTGATTGTTTCAGGCAAGTGGCTGTCCAATCTCTTCTTAAAAGCCTCCAGCAATGGGGCACCCACAACTTCTGAAGCACGGAATTCCACTGGTTAATTATTTTCACTGCTAGGAAATTTTTCTTTAGTTCTAGGTTGCTTCTGTCCTTGGTTAGTTTCCATCCATTGTTTCTTGTCTTGCCTTCTGTGCTTTGGAAAAATAGGTCAATCCCTTCATTTTTGTGGTAGCCCCTCAAATATTGGAACACTGCTATTATCTCTCCCCTAATCCTTCTTTTCACTAGACTAGACATACCCAATTCTTACAATTGTTCGCCATATGTTTTAGCCTCCATCCCCCAATCATCCTTCCTGCTCTTCTCTGCACTCTGTCCATGGCTCAACATCTTTCTTATTTTGTGATGACCAAAACTGGATGCAGTATTCCAAGTGTGCTCTTACTAAGGCTTTGCAAAGCAGTAATACTTCACATGATCTTGACTCTATCCCTCTATTAATGCAGCCTGAATTCCTCATAACAATTTTTTCAATGGTCTTTGAATTGTAGTGAGCGTAATATTTACGAGAGACAGCAGGCTCGGTTCGTGAAGTGTTTATTTGGGGAAAGCACTGGACAGCTGAAAGCGGGAAGGAATCCCCCTTTTATATGGAACCTGTCAAACTTTCACCCAATCCCAATGGTGTGTTTTCCCGCCAGCAGGTTTTGACAGCTTGGTGTTGCTGCGCATGCGGGACTCGGCCGGTAGCTTTTGACAGCTATCAGCTGTCAGCCAGCTGCCTTGCATGCGCGATTGGCTGGCGGCGGCTTTTGACAGCTGTCAGCTGTCAACCGGCCACCGTGCATGTGTGATTGGCTGGCGGCAGCCTTTGACAGCTGTCAGCTGTCAACCAGCTGCCGCGGCGCCTGAGTCTGGCAGTTTTACCTCACGAGTTATAATACTCTTGAACTCTCACTTGTGATAACATAACACAACTAGATGTGATAACAATTAACAACATATATAACAGTCTTCATAACCAGACAGGAAGAAAGAACCACCAAATAGCATCACCTCCTCCAAATCACTTGGTAGAGCTCCATTTGATCAAAAAGATAATTACCGGTGTAAAATGCTCTTCTGTCTATGAGGCACCATTTATATTTCAATTCAGTATATGATTTCTCCCCATTAAAAAGTATTGTTTCTTTCCTATGAAAATATACACATAGCGCTGATTTCTATATCATTTTCACTATTTATGCAAACACTATTGAGGGTTTATTCTCCAGGGATTTCCTTTTAACTTAGACACAGCATGCAATCTTAGCTTTCAGTGAGTAGTGGGATTGAAAAGTGGGATTGAATTGCAAACAAAATTTCTATAGTTCTTTGGAACTGATGTTCTGATCCTTTCCAGGTTGCGACTTTGATTTTTGTAAATTCTTTTTTCTTCTTCCTCTTGGAAAATCACACATTCAGTTAGGACACACCTCTTGGTAGGCAGAAATGTTAGATACAAAGGCTAGACTCAGGTTGCCACTGCCCAGTACCAGCTTCAGACCTCTTTCTTATAAAACAAGCTTGAAATATAATGGTGATTCTTTCATTACAGTCATTTATTATAAAAGGAGGACGTACAGGGACACCTGTAGAGTTAAAAGCATGAAGAATAAAATAGAAATAATAGCAACAGAAGGTGGACAATAATCATTTGGGAGGCACCATAGAAAAGGTCAGGACTTTTCAACCAGTGGTACGGGTACCACCTGTGGTACATTGGCACCTGGCAGGTGGTACCATCCTAGAAAAGTGGTAGAGGGGGAGGGGAATGAGCTGAACCAGTGGCAGCACCACACAAGCCTGAGCTAGAGATGGCTGGAGCTGCAGGGTTGTCAGGGCTCAGCAGAAGCACCAGGATCAGTGCCAGGCTCCAGCTGGAGCTCAGTGCTGATCCTGGTGCTTCTGCTGAGCCCAGAAGAAGCACTGATTAGCTGGAATGTTGCAGCATCTCCAGGGTCTTGTGATTTACATTCAGATGCTTAGCAACTGATTCATATTTATGATGGTCACAGTGTCCCAGGGTCATGTAAAGTGACCAAAACCTTCTGCAACCACCCAGCAGATGGGGGGAATAAAAACCAAACACCCCCCCCACCCCACCCCCACTTCCAATCCTGAACAGAAATGCTCACAACAATGAAAACCTTGGACAGGAGGAAGAGTGCCGCCAGGCAGGAAGGCAGGTGTCTTGCTCAGCTGTGGCTTGGGGGGCACTTATTCAGTGCCATTGTAACTTCGAACAGTCACTAAGAGAATTGTTGTAAGTCAAGGACTACCTGTACTTCATCACTTTTTTTCCTTTTTTGACACTTTGCTAGATGTTGCCATATCCTAAACGTGGTACAATGGGTGAAAACATTGAAAACCCCTGGAATAGGTCAGCCTTGTGAATGCAGAATATTTGTTTATTTGATTTGATTTCTAAAGCCACCTATCTCAACAAGTGACTCTGGGCAGTGCACATCATAATGAATATAATATGACGTTTATTTATTTATTTATTTATTAGTTGAATTTATATGCCGCCCTATTCCCGAAGGACTGAGGGCAGTTCACAGGGCAAGTTAAAAACAATACAAAAGAGAGAATAAAATAAAATTAAATTAATACAGCCCACAATTAAGATAACATTAAAAATTAACATTAAAATTAATTTGATTTGATTTAATGTTGCCTCTAATACCAATATGTAAAGATTCCACTTGTCAAAACTGGTTGCTATATGTGCTTGATTTGGTTATTGAGTTAACTCTGGGTTCATATCATAAACTGAAATAAATTAACCAGATAATTTTTTACAACCAAAAGGAATGAAGATTAAAATTATGCATGCCATTTTATCATTAACATTGATCCAATCAATTCAGTGGTCCTGAGAGAAGCTGCTAGTAATACCCCATATCAATGAAGTTGCTTATTACTATTTTGCTTTTTACTTATTTTGTTTACCTTTTTTCAACTATGCATTTAAAATGTTATAATATATATTATTAAATTTATATTCCTCCTATCTCCCTATCAAGCAGCTCTGAGTGTCTTACAATGCCATAAATAACAGTATAAAACAATGGGCATTAAAAGTTAAAATGTTGAAATTAACAACAGACCGGATAAATAAGACCAATCTCTTAGTGGGATCTTTCCTTAATTTACTAGCTACCTGCAAAATGGGACTTCCCTATTGTGGGTCCAGGTTAGGGAGACGTTTAGTAAAATTAATATCACTGGATGGAATGGTAAGTATATACATTGTACTTACAGTATCAAAGTATGTTCGAAGCAGATTTAATATTCTTATTTTCTGTTGAATCATGGAGAAAATGTGGTCACTAGGAGTCAAAAGCAACTTGATGGCACATCATAAATCAACTTAATTTACACTGAAATTCCCATTCTTCTATCACTTGAGTGAAAAATTTGTTATGATGAAGTTTAGTTTTGTGTTAGCAATGTAAACTAATGAGAGTTCTATAGGATTCAGACATGTCCTATTTGAAACATAGAACCCAGAACAATAATACAGTTAGAAGGGACTTTGGAGGTCTTCCAATCCAACCCTCTGCTCACCTAGGATACCTATATTGTTCCAGACAAATGACTGTTTAGTCTCTTCTTGAAAATCCTCCAGTGATGGAGCATCAACAACTTCTGGAGGTAAGCCATTCCACTGATTCATTGTTCTGACTGTCAAGAAATTTCTCCTTAGTTCTGGTCTGGATCTCTCTTTAATGATCTTCCACCCATTGCTTCTTGTCCTGCCTTCAGATGCTTTGGAGAATAGGTCTTCCTCCTCTTCTCTATGACAATCCCTCAAATATTGGAAGGCTGCTATCATACAAACAACATTAAGTACGTCATTACTTTCCATTTATTAGATCACAAGTTCTATTCTGTTTATTGTAGTTAATCTATTTGGTAAACAAATATATAAACAATGCACAATTTTTGAAAAGCACTTTTGACTTAAGACTTTCTTGCTCCTCTGATGAAAATATTGGTGCTAAAAGGATTTCAAGATATTCCAAAATGCATCCTGCCTACTTTCAAATGAAATGCAGTAATTAAAAACCTCAATCTTCTATAACTATGATATTTTGAATGGATATAGGAAATGGACAGTTTGTGTCTTTCATCTTTCACATCAAAAAATCAACTCTTCATTTTTCTTTGATGTAGTTTTTGAAGTGTCATATCTACTTCTTTTTCTCCATCCTCTTAAAAAAATAGATCCAAAGGAAGGCAAAGATTCTGACCTTCCTTTCAGATGTGAGAAAACTCTCACAAATGTATTTCAGCAAGCTCCAATTTGAAATCACTTTCATACATACGGTCCATTTTCTTTCGGTCTTTCAGAAATCTAGGTCCCTAGTCCCCCTTTTACTTGCTGAGGATGCCTTCGTGACCTTGGCTGTGGGTAGTTAAGCTTGCTCTAATCTGATAATACCACTGATCCAGTTCTATGCATTGCATCCTGATCATATTGAGATATGTTGTAAAGCTATTCAAATTGTAAACAGTCAGTCCTGAAGTTCAGCGGTAGCTTCCAAGCATGGATAACAGTACTTTGTTCCAACACTGCAGTGAAATAGTGAGGCTTAGCACCACTGGCTACCTCAAGAACCAGGATGCAGTTGGGCAAGCATATTCTGTCAACTGGAATGTTATCCCAGGAAAGAAGAGGGGAAAATGGACTTCCCAGGCTCTGAAAGAGAGAAAGGCTTGATGTGGGCAATGTGTGAGCTGGTCCACAGACTGATAAGGATTAAGAGGATATAAAGAGTTATTTGCATGTTTCTCCCATTAGAGACCTTCTTCCTTGCTAAAGCACAGAAGCCTGCTAGAAGGAAAATTGGGAAATCTCTAATGCACAAGGACATATATTAGTTCTAAATAGGGAATAATTTAGTTGCTGGAAGTTTTGGAACCCAACCCCCTTTCTCATCAATTAATCTCACTGAGAGGAACTCTGTGACAATTATACTTGAAAAAAGATTGATTTCAATTTTAGGCAACTGCCCAACAGCTTGACAACTTCACTTTTTCTGCTCATCTGCAGTAGTGGTGGTAGCTGTGGTAGCTCTTTCTGCAGTTTCTATTGTTTTCTCTGATTTTAATGGCTATCTATTCCTTTCAAGAAGAGTCAGGTGAAGAGCTACATAATGGTTCATGGTCTGGGGAAACTAGAAAGAAGGAAGTCCATCCCTCCCTGTTCTCCCCCCCCCAACCATGCATGCCCCCTTCCATAAGGCTAGAGTCAAGGAAGCTGAAAAGCAGGAGCTTTCAAGCAGGCAACTTGTTACCAGAAGATGCAGTGATGGATATTCTTTTAGATGGAATTTGGAAATCAGCTACATAAGGAGTAGCACAATCAATGCAATGTAAGTCTACTTATGTTTCCTGACAACTTTCAAACAAACTTGGCTGCAGCCATCTTCACTTCATTTTCGGTTGCCACAGCAATGGGAAGGAGAAGATGTATTCTTTTAGTTTAGACATAATAATAACTGTTCTGTGGGAACCAAGGTCAAGCTACCTAAGTTTTGGCGGGCTGAAGCTTCTGTTAGAAAGCCCGCCAAAGTAGTTACCCTAATTGGGATTTATGACAATTGCAGGGGTGTGAAGTTCAACTTGTTACTTTTTAACCTTTGGGGGGGGGAACTTTCAGTCTTGGTTTCACCTTTGTTCATGTCAATACTATGTAGCCATGAAATGTGTTCTTTGAGGAAAGCAATTGCCTCAGAGTTCTTATTTCTGCTGGTCTCATCTATTGGAACCATGACATTTCCTAGTTTTGAGAACAACAAGTGTTTGACCATCAGTTCCCAGGGAACAAAGCTGGGAAAATCCAGTCTTCTTGTGATGTTACAGAAAAAGTTAAATTTTTGGTCTGCGCTATAAGAAATCAGTATGTTGTTGTTAGCTGTGACCCCATGGACAATGTTCCTCCAGGCCTTCCTGTCCTCTACTAACTTCTGGAGACCCTTTGAGCTCATGCCGACTGCTTCAGTGACTCCATCCAGCCACCTCATTCTTCTCTTGCCCTCAATCTTTCCCAGCATTAGGCTCTTCTCCAGTGAGTCCTTCCTTCTCATTAGGTCGCCAAAGCATACATGTTTCTAAAGATTTATCCACATATAACATTGGACTAGGAATCTAATTTTTTTCACAGTACTATTTTTTTCATAGTTGGCTCAAATTCTGCATATTGAGGAAATTCTAAATACAGAAACTTGGGATAGCTGCTCAAGAAAGACTCATGATAGTATTAGTAGTCCAAACATCATGTGGTTGCTCCAGGAAACCTCCCTGGGAAATACTGATAATAAAAAAGAAAAGACACAGGAGACCTGACATTTGTATTATTATCTCCATGTTCTCTTGGCGAGCTTGTCAGAACATTAATTTCATTTAATGACTGACAGCTGGTACAAAGCCAGCCTGATCACCTTCCTTGCCTTTTGCAAACATCATCTCACTGAGAGCAATGTTTATTCAGGCTTTTCCTACATTGGCCTCACTGGGATCAGCTAGAATTTTTATTGCAGGAAATTACATACGAATTAAATTTCAGCAGACAGCTGGTCAAGAAAAGAGGAAACCCACAAAATGCTGTGATGATCTTCCAAACTTTCTTACAGGTTGTTTGTTTATCAGGGGCGTGATTAGCTTTGATTCAGGGATTGATTTTGGAGATTTAATTCAAAGCCAGTGGGATTTAATTAACTTTCTGAATCACCCTGGAAGGTTGAATTGGATTGGGTGAACTAAACTGATTGATTTGGCAATTTGGAAGGGCCTTTTTGCTCTTCTCTAAATTGATAGGGAAACTCGAACTCCAACTGAAACAATCTGAATAGCTCAATTGATTTGAAATGTTAGATGGGATCAATAACCTGAATAAAATTTGAATCAGATCTTAGTTAATATGAGGATAGACTATGGACTATATCAAATGCTATCAGTCACTATCAGTTACTTATTTTTAGCCAGGAATACTGTTGCTATCAATGTCTCATTTTTAGGACATCTGCATATATTTTACACCTATAGAAAAAGCCTTAGTGTGGAAGTTTTTATTTATTTATTTTTATTTTATTTTAATCCCATTTATATCCCGCCCTTCTCCGAAGACTCAGGGCGGCTTACAATTTAAGCACAAACCAATGTGCTTAGCATAGTTAAAGTTAAAGTTAAGTTAAAGTTAAAGTTAAAGTTAAAGTTAAAGTTAAAGTTAAAGTTAAAGTTAAAGTTAAAGTTAAAGTTAAAGTTAAAGTTAAAGTTAAAGTTAAAGTTAAAGTTAAAGTTAAAGTTAAAGTTAAAGTTAAAGTTAAAAAGTTAAAGTTACCAGGCTACTGGTTGAGTGACTTTGAACCAATCACTTCCTCTCAGCCCAACCCACATCACAGGGTTGTTGTGGAGAAGAGAAAGGAATTTTAGGTATGTTTGCTGCCTTGAGTTAACCCCCAGCTCAAAGGTAGAATAAAAATTGACAAATAATAATCTAGTACTAATAAGCATTGCTTGGGACAACTTACATCCTATGATAATACCTTTAACACCATCATACATCTGCTTATTTCAGGTCCTTGGGAAGGACTTGAAAGGTGGATAAAAATACCAAGCCAGTCTAAACATCTGGATAACTGAGCAACCAGGCATAACAATAATCATAACAAAATTTAAGGCTATGAAAATATTCAGTTCAAAGACTTTATGCAGATTAATTGTATTGATTCACCAAATCAACCCTCATTGCAATCAGATCAACAATTTGGACTGGACACTCAACTGGATACCTTTAAACTGATTAGCATATATTTATATGTGCAAGATCCTTTTTTTAAAAAACAACAACAACCCTGAATTAGGAAATTAGATTCAGTTTGGTGAAACAATCCACATTGTTGAATTGAACTGCAAATAAAAATCAAATTAATTTTTAATCAGATGGCAGCCAAAGTACAAAGAGACATCTGCAGCAATGGTCACTGGCATGACTGGATAATCAGAGTTCTGCCTTTTTTAATGTGAAATCTATACACTGCACACACAAGAAGAGGATCTGAAGAATGGATTAATCTGAGGAAAATAAGATTCTTGACGCTGGAGGGTCATGATCTTCAATTGAGATGACACATGTTTTTATAGTATGGGAAGAGTGAAATACATAGCTAGTTCCAAAGACATTATATTAGGGATGCATTACTGCTAGTATGGACAAAAATTAAAGAACAACAATATTTGAAAATACCAGTTTGTCGTTAATAATAATAATAATAATAATAATAATAATAATAATAATAATAATAATAATAATAATAATAATAATAATAATAATAATAAAGTTGGAAGGGACCTTGGAGGTCATCTAGTCCAACCCCCTGCTCAGGCAGGAAACCTTATACCATTTCAGGCAAATGGCTGTCCAGTCTCTTCTTAAAAACCTCCAGTGTTGGAGCATTCACCACCTCTGGAGGCAGGTTGTTCCACTAGTTAATTGTTCTAACTGTCAGGAAGTTTCTCCTTAGTTCTAGGTTGCTTCTCTCCTTGACTAGTTTCCATCCGTTGCTTCTTGTCCTGCTTTCAGGTGCTTTGGAGAATAGCTTGACTCCCTCTTCTTTGTGGTAGCCCCTGAGATATTGGAACACTGCTATCATGTCACCCCTCACCCTTCTCTTCATTAAACTACACATACCCAATTCCAGCAACCGTTCCCTATATGTTTTAGCCTCCAGCCCCCTAATCATCTTTGTTGCCCTTTCTAGAGTCTCGACATCTTTTTTACATCGTGGTGACCAAAACTGGATGCAGTATTCCAGGTGTGGCCTTACCAAAGCATTGTAAAGTGATATTAGTACTTCACTTGATCTTGATTCTATCCCTCTGTTAATGCAGCCTAGCACTGTGTTGGCTTTTTTGGCAGCTGCAGCACACTGCTGGCTCATATTGAAGTGATTGTCTACTAGGACTCTGAGATCCCTCTCACAGTTACTACTATTGAGCAAGGTACCACCTATACTATACCTATGCATTTGATTTTTCCTGCCTAAATGTAGAACCTTACTTTTTTCACCATTGCATTTCATTTTGTTAGATAGTGCCCAGTGTTAGAGTCTGTCCAGATCCTTCTGTATCTTAAGCCTATCTTCCGGAGTATTGGCTATTCCTGCCAGCTTGGTGTTGTCTGCAAATTTGATGAGTTCCCCATCTATCCCCTCATCCAAATCATTAATGAAGATATTGAAGAGCACTGGGCCCAGAACAGAGCCCTGGGGCACCCCACTACACACTTCCTTCCATGTAGATGTGGTTCCATTGAGGACCACACGCTGAGTACGGCCTGTCAGCCAGCTACGAATCCATCTGGTGGTGATGCTATCTAACCCACATTTTTCTATCTTATCAAGTAGTAGGTTGTGATCTACTTTATTGAATGCCTTACTGAAGTCCAAGTAAATTATATCTACAGCATTCCTCTGGTCCACTAGTTTTGTCACTTGGTCAAAGAATGTAATAAGATTTGTCTGACATGATCTGTTTTTGACAAACCCATGTTGACTTTTAGTGATGACTTTGTTTGCATCAAGGTGTTCGCTGATTTGTTGTTTGATTATCTTTTCCAGAATCTTCCCAGGTATTGAGGTCAGGCTGATAGGTCTGTAGTTTCCTGGATCTATTTTTTTCCCTTTTTTGAAGATGGGAACTACATCAGCTCTCTTCCAGTCCTCTGGTAGTTCCCCAGTGCTCCAGGATCTTTGAAAAATATAGTTCATAGTTTATCTACAATGGAGGCACTAATACATCCAATGTAATTAATATGGGGAAAAATGTAAGATACAATGATATATTAAATGAAAAGGGGGAACTTAAAACTAAACAGGAACTTAATAGACTAGGCATTGACCTATCATGGTGGCCACAGTTACAGATACAATCCAGATATGAAAAATATAGGAAGATATATGGTTTTTATAAAGAACCAACTGAATTGGATCAGATTCTAATGGGGATAGATGTGAAATTAATTTAAAAGGATATACAATTATTTATTAAGTACTAAAATGGAAGAAGAACAAGTAAAGGAGACAATGGTAATATGGGTTAAGAATTTTGGCTATACAATAAGGTAAAGGTAAAGGTTCCCCCGCACATGCATGCTAGTCGTTTCCAACTCTAGGGGCCGATGCTCATCTCCGTTTCAAAGCCGAAGTGCCAGCGCTTGTCCGAGGACGACTCCGTGGTCATGTAGCCGGCATGACTAGACACCAAAGGCACACGGAACGCTGTTACCTTCCCACCGTAGTGGTCCCTATTTTTCTACTTGCATTTTTACGTGCTTTTGAACTGCTAGGTTGGCAGAAGCTGGGACGAGTAACAGGCACTCACTCTGCAGGAATACAATAGAATTAGAATGTAGAATAGAATATAGAATAGAACATACAATAGAATATACAATAGAATTAGATAAATGGCAGAAACTGTGGGACAGAAACTATAAATTTACAATGTCAACAGTGTACAGAGAAAATATTTATAAAATGTTCTACAGATGGCACCTTTCACCTGCAATATTAGAGAATATGTACAAAGATAAATCTGTTAAATGCTGGAAATGCAATCAAATATCACATTGTATTATCACATGTGGTGGACATGTCCCAAAGCAAAAAAATATTGGAATAAAATACACCTATGGTTGGAAGCAATGATAAAACAACTTACAGATTTAATACTAGAGATATTCTTATTGGGCATGTTACTAGGGAACTATAATAAAGGTAATACTTAATACTAGGGAACTATAATAAAGGTAATACTTAATTTTATATACATTAACAGCAGCTGTTATATGCACAATTTTGAAAAAAATGAAGAAACCCCTATAGAGAAGAATATAATGTTAAAAATACTGGAATGTGCAGAAATGGATAGATTAACATTAAAGATTAAAGAAAAAGAAGAAACTGAATATTATATGACATAGGACTTATTTTACCAATGGATAGCTGATAAAAACAGAGATTAGAAAGTTGGAAATATGAGAAAATGTGGATTATGTGAGGAAGATTTATAATGGATTAGTAAATAGTTTGATTGTTATACACTTAATGTTGTGGTAAATACTATTTTTAACAATATGATTGCTACTTCTTAGTATAATTGTATTCTGATAAGATTATTGTGAATGTGATGATTTTTATATTCTACTACTTGTATACCTAGACAACACACTGTTCAATACAGAAATGGAATTTTCGAGATAATAATAAGAAAAAGAAGAAGAGGATCAGGGTTTTGATCACTTACTCCCACCTGTCATTTTGAGGGCTGTGACCATCGCTGTAGAATCCTCTGATATCGATACAGCTTTATAAAAATTCTCACTATCTTGGCTGAAGGACACTGCTGTTTTGTTCTGAATGAAAGTGCACTTCTCTTGAGAAAAAAATGCAGCTTTGTCATTTGGAAAGGTTCTTAGATCCAAGTTGGATGGCCTAAACAGAGCAAAATATGCAGTATTTTATTAGATTCATCTCATTGTGCAAGGGTGGTCATTTCTTCATAGGATGGAGTGAACCCAGCATGATATGTTCATTTCAGCTGAATTGTGCAAAACATTTTATAGTACCCTCAGACGAATTCCCATCAATGGAAGAGGAGAAAGCATGGATAAAGATCCATGGAGTTAAGAATAGACATGAGTATATAGATCCATGCAGCTAAGAGTAGATTGGGTATTTAATGAAGAGAAGGACTAGGGGTGACATGATAGCAGTGTTCCAATATCTAAGGGGTTGCCACAAAGAAGAGGGGGGGGTGTCAACCTATTCTCCAAAGCAGCTGAAGGCAGGACAAGAAGCAATGGATGGAAACTAATCAAGGAGAGAATCAACCTGGAACTAAGGAGAAATTTTCTAACAATGGAACAACTTGCCTCCAGAAGTTATGGGTGCTCCAAGACTGGAAGTTTTAAGACGAGACTGGACATTCACCTAAAATGGTTTAGGGTTTCCTTCCTGAGCAGGGGGTTGGACTAGAAGACCTCCAAGATCCCTTCAAACTCTGTTATTCTGTTAGATATTGTACCTCAGCCTCTTCAGAGCTCCAGAGTTCATAAAAATGGTGGTGCAATGTCAAATGTGTAGTTTCAAGGTTAAATTCCTTGCTGGTAAAAGAATTTATTCCTGCTCCTTCAAGACACAACTGATTGAATTCTGGTAAGATCTCTACTCGACTAAAACATTGAGCAGAAAGTAGCCAAACACTGAAAGCAATGTCTGTTACTACCTTTGGGTATGCCTGCGTATTCCCCACTTTGATTCAGCTTGTTCATGCAGCAAGCTTGTCTTGTCTTTTGACAATGCTTTATATATTCTCGTCTGAGTTTAAGGTGTTGCTGCCTCTTTGAACTCTTCTTTGCCCCATGACTGGCTTTCCTCTGCTGTTCTGTGTCTCTTACGTTTTGTTTTTTTTACCTTGACTTTATAAACCATCACCTTTGCTTGGGCTCCTGGTGGAAGGGATGACTTGCTCTGGAACATTGAAGCTTCAATGTGACTGAAAGTAGCTTTCAGGTTTTAACAGCTATCTTAGAGTGTGTTCATTTTGTCATGTAAAAAATAAATCTGACTGGCTGCCTATTTTCTTCTGAGACCAATTCGAGCTGCTGACACTACCCATCTTTAAAGCCTTAAATATTTTAGGAGCCAAATGTCTGAAGAGTTCTCCCTAGATGAAATCAGTTGGCCTTGTTCCAATTTTCTCTCTGTACTTGTCTTGTTGCATTCTGCTACATGCCAGTGAAAGGGAAAGCTTTAGGAAATATAAAAAAAGACTGTACATACAGATAAAAAGAGCATGGACCATACATACAACTCAAACATAAAAGAAATATATGAGGTCTCACAATCACTATCCCAATAGGGTAGAGCCAGGTTTTCATAGACTTTTTGAATAGCATCAGAGTAAGAGCCATGTGGAACTCAGTGGGTACTGTTCTAGAGGGCAGATGTCATAAAAGATATGCACAGTTAAGAAAAATACAACTGAATATTTCCCTTATAATAATAAAGCTCAAAAACACAATCAAGAGCAATTCAAAAGAAATTAAGCATGTGGAAATGAGATAGAAAATTAGAAGCCTCTTTCATATGGAAAAGAAAGCTTTTAGCACAATATTAAAGTAAATCCCCTTCCTTCCTTCCTTCCTTCCTTCCTTCCTTCCTTCCTTCCTTCCTTCCTTCCTTCCTTCCTTCATCCCTTCATCCCTTCATCCCTTCTCTTCCCTTCCCTTCCCTTCCCTTCCTTCTGTGTGCTTTTTCACAAAATCATACAGCTATCTTTTGAACTTGAGTGCAGTCCCAGAAAAATGTGTATTTGTTTTTGGAAGTTATAGATGAGTGGTGCATGGGCACCACTGCCCACCCTGGAGCAGATTTTGCCTTCAAAACCAAAGAACAGCACAACCTTATTTGTGATAATCTTTTCAGGAATGAGCATGGTAAGCTTTCAGGAAAGTAAATAAAGCTCCATGTTTATAGATTGTAATTCTACCTAAGGAGTACATGAACAGCAATGGCTTTTGAAATACAATGGCTATGTTTTGTAAAGGGATGTTACTGTATATTGAGAAATCAAAGCAGCAAATAAATTACTGAGTTCTCCAAGTGCTCTTCAAAAGTTGGGTTATTTACAATCCAGGCAATCAAGAAATTGAATTTACATCATTAACTGAAGAATTAACCCCCTTTACTTTTGAAATCTCATTAAAAATTACATTAAAAAACTGGGTATGAAAATATTGAAAATGAAAGCTTTTGAAAAAAACCTAACACATGAACATCGCATCTGCAAAAGCAGATATGAATTTACCTCTAAAAAGTTAAAGTCCTGGTGTCTTTTTTAATAATATTTTTATTGATAATTTTGATTATAATAGTAAAAGCAAATACAAACTTAACCAAGAGAAAGAGAGGAGAATAAAAAATTAATAACTAATAACTAAAAGAACTAATAAAATTAGTTCTCACAAGTAAAAACTAATTTGATAGCAATAGCACTTAGACTTATATACTGCTTCATAGTACTTTACAGCCCTCTCTAAGCAGTTTATAGAGTCAGCATGTTGCCCCCAAGAAACTGGGTCGTCATTTTAATGAACTCAGAAAGATGGAAGGCTGAGTCAACCATCAGGATCAAACTGCAGGCTGTGGACAGAGTTTACCTGCAGTACTTCATTCTAACCATTGTGCCACCACCAGAATGATAAACCTTGACCCTCTGTAAGTCAATGGAGATTCTCAATCATTGAATCACAGAATCACAGGTTTAAACCTGTGGAAGTTTGCTGTCCTATGCTCTCCTCATGAGAACCAGCTGTCCAGAGCACCTGTATATAATCTCCTGTTTTCTCCTTAACTGGAGAGATTTTGTAGAATTGGTTTATTCTCCAGCTCTTTGGTCTCTGCCACGGTCATTGTGTCTGTTCTTTTGGACATAAGTTAGGTTTCCATGCTTCCCTTGGTAGTTGAAAAAGTTAAAGTTTGGATTATAGGATAAAGGTCACCCTTTATATTATCCATCACTTGATAAAATATTGTGCCTCAGAGAGAAAATCCATACAGAGAGTGGTAAGGACAGCTGAGAAGATCATAGGAAGCTTGCTTCCTGGTATTCAGGATGCTGCTTATTCAGGGCTATGTGCTTAGAGCTCAAAGCATTGTTAGAGTCCCCGCACACCCACTTTATGTATGTTTCTGTTGCTCCCCTCTGGGAGGAGGTTTCAAAGTATTTCTAGCAGGACTACCTGATTCTATAATATCTCTGTTCCCTATGCTATCCATCTTGTACACTCGCAAGATTCGTTTTTCTAGCCATGTACATGTATACATCTGAACTAGACTGTGTTGTTTCTTTGTGTCATATAATATATTTTGATATATGCATAATACTGTATTTATTTATGCATTTTTGTCATCTTTATGTAGTGTATATTGGAGGTGGTGACCCTTTTGAGAGCTGAATGCAATGAAATTTCATTTTAATGTATGCCAATTAGCGTACATTCAAAGTGGCAATAAAATTATTATTCTATTCTGTTCTGTTCTGTTCTGTTCTGTTCCACTAAACACTCCAAAAATGGTTTAGTATAGGATCATAAATAGTCACTTTAAGGCATTACATTAAGATACTTTAGCCTTTAGGAAGCAACACTAGCATATTTTAAATTTGTTGTTTATAATTAACTTGAAGTACTTTTTCCATTTTAAAAGCGAATGAAAAATAAAATATTATCTTCCTTACTGCCCATAGTTCAGTCTTCAGTTTATTGGCTTCTGTCCATCTTCATTTCAATTCTCTTTGTTTTGCAAGTCAGCAGTAAGTGAGTTCTTGGGATGAAGTTCTGAAATGCAATCACTTTGTTTATGATATTCTGAGAGATAAAACAGAGAACAATGAATGGCGTTAATGTTATTTTTCATTTCTCTTCCTATTTCTTTCATATTTAAAACAAATGGGAAGGAAACTTTCTACTTCAAGATAGATTGGAGTTTCAAGAGGTTTGCAATAATATCATGGTTAACAAATTGATGTATCTTTGAAACATGTGCATGTTTATTTAACCAATATATATAACTGCCCAACTTGCCATTGCTATCATGAACAACTAATATATTTAAAAAAAAAACTTTAAAACAAGTGGTACTCTGATACATTGACTTAAGCAAATCTTCCAATAAGTATTTGGAGGATGAGATACTGCACTAAAGTGAGAAAAAGTTTTATTTGACTTTTTGCTTTCTTAGAAAGTGCTGATGCATATTGGTTTGCTTTATTTTCATATTTTTCCCCCAGGAATAAAACATTTGGGATGCATTTTGTGATCCTTTAATTTATTATTTATTTATTTATTTATTTATTTATTTATTTATTTATTTATTTATTTATTTATTTATTTATTTATTTATTTATTTATTTATTGTATACCGCCCTTTTCCCGAAGGACTCAGGGCAATACATAAAAACCAGATACAAAAATTAAAAATTATTAAAAAGTAATTAAACAGTGCCCGTAATAAATTAATACAGATTACAAGTTAAAATCCATTTATAAAATCCAACCCCATCCCATCATAATTTAGCTATGAGTTTCTATGCTTTGGCCCTGATTTGAAAAATATAAAATCAAAAGCTCTTTTTCTGATTGCAATACCTGAAGCCTTTTAAAAGTTTTAAGACATTAGACATAGTGAATTATTGAAAGCATAATTTGGCTGTCTTTGTAGAAATTTGTGGGTGGAGGAGGGAAAGAGGAAAAGGCTGCATACATTTAAAGAGATTAAATCATGGCATGTTATTTTGAATGTTATTTCTGATCAAAGTAGACCTCTTGTATCATAATTGAATATTCTCTCTCTGTCTCTCTCATTCTTTGAAGATTAAAAGTTAATTTAATTTCACCTTTATACTTAGTTGTTCTGAAACAACTTCCCCTAAACTAATGTAACCCAGACACATTGGACTTCAGTTCCCATCACCCCAGCAAGCTTTAAAGTGGAAGTATTCAAATTAAGCTTTTCTTGGTGCTGCTACAATTCTGAGTTGCATTTATAAAAGCCTGCTGGGAAATTGAAATAAACAGACATCGCCTAAGTCCTATCTTCACCATTTTCAAAAATATAAAATCCATCTACAATTCAAAGCTGTCTCCATCTTTAGATACAATTGACTCTTATTTTGATAGGAGGAAAACAGACACATAAAGAAAATAGCAACACAAGTGGTGATAATTTAAATAGTTCATTTGATTAACATCAAATCCCTTGTAGCAAGATGGGGCAGGGGAACAAGGAAATTATAAATAAATAAATAGAATCAGAATCAGAATAGAGCGGGAAGGGAACATGGAGGTCTTCTTAGTAAAACCCCTGCTCAAGCAAGAGACCCTATACCAGGCATGTCAAACTGCCAGCCCATGGGCTGGATGCGTCACGCCGAAACCATGCCAACTCCATTGCCGGCAATGAGGGAAAAGTCACGATACATCACACGACATCACGTGACGTCGCAAGTTTGACATGCCTGCCCTATTCCATCCCAAACAAGTGGCTGTCCAGTTTCTTCTTAAAAACCTCCAGTGATGAAGGCACCCACAACTTCTTATGGCTGTTCAGTGTTACAAAATTTCTCCTTAGTTCTAGGTTGCTTTTCTCCTTGATTAGTTTCCATCCAGTATTTGATAAGTAAGTAAGTAAGTAAGTAAGTAAGTAAGTAAGTAAGTAAGTAAGTAAGTAAGTAACTATTGCAGCGCATTGGAACATATAAAACACTGTTTTAGGGCTTTTTTGAATCTATGTGTGACCAATTTATTATGCCTGGAATAAACTGTGTAATTCTTGCTTATGTCAACACAAGAATAAATAGAAGTTAGCTAGCAATCATTATATTGTTTTCAAAGAGAATGTTTCTTTTTTGTACAAACAGTATAGATCTTTGTTTCACCAATTTGTGATTGCAGGCCTGAAAATTGGTGCCTAGTGTATTTCTGCTGGTAATGGCAATAAGTGATTGGAGGGACATTCAGGTCTCTGGTGATATTGGACTAAACTCTCCACAGTGAACTTTCAGGGAAAACAAATTGAATAACTGTACAGAAGTCAGTAATCTCCATCTAGAGACTATCAATCTCAGTCCTAGAAAGCCCTAACATTGTACAATTAAGTAATCAATTATGAAAGCAGAGGGAAGTAGAATCATGGAGGCAATGCTTTTAGCCAACTTTGGCAAACTGAAAGGTATAGAACAGGTCAGAAAAATACATCACAATTTCAAAGTTTAGCCTAGTTGGACTGCATATTATCTTTGTGGCTATTATCATTTTTTTAAGCAGCAAAACATATTATACAGCTCAACAAAACTCTGAATTCTGAGCTGATCATACATTATGCAGAGTTATCAGAATGAAATAAATTAGGAAGCAGCTAATCATTGGGCTACATATCTTTTCTTACTACCTGCTTAATTTGTTTCAAATCCAAATGTGGATTTTTCTGGGCTCACACAGCCTTCCTGAAAGCCGATGAAAATGTCACCCATCTCCCCTACAAAGTACCTTTCCCGTTTCAGATCTGATTCAAATCAGAATACTTAGTCAGGATACTAGTAGTTAGTCAGGATTGCATGCTGTTGGTTCAAAACCATGAAGTTGGTCTCCAAGCAGCACAAACTGATTGCAGGTTTAGTAAAGTAAATGTTGCAAAGGCTATATAAGCTAGGAAGTTGAAAATGCTGTGGCTATCCTTTCTTGTCCTCAACTTGAAAAATCATTAATTCTGTATCAGTTCTTCAACCAGAGAAATGAATGGCATGAATTTCCAGGGAAAGGGGAGTTTGATGGCTCAGAAGTTAAGATGCTGATCTTGTCAGCTGGTAAGTTGACAGCCAGGGTATAGACTTGAGAGCCACATGATGAGATGACCTCACATTACTCATGCCAAATCTGGCCAACCTGGCAGTTTGAAAATGTACAAATGTGAGTAGAAAAATAGGTACCTTTTCAGCAGGAAAGATTTTTGTTGTTGTTAGCTGCAAATTCGTGTCCGACCCATCACGACCCTATGGACAATGTTCCTCCAGGCCTTCCTGTCCTCTACCATCTTCTGGAGTCCATTTTAAGCTCACGCCTACTGCTTCAATGACTCCATCCAGCCACCTCATTCTCTGTCGTCCCCTTCTTCTCTTGCCCTCAATCTTTCCCAGCATTAGGCTCTTCTCCAGTGAGTCCTTCCTTCTCATTAGGTGGCCAAAGTATTTGAGTTTCAACTTCAGGATCTGGCCTTCTAAAGAGCAGTCAGGGTTGATCTCCTATAGGACTGACCGGTTTGATCGCCTTGCAGTCCAAGGGACTCGCAGGAGTCTTCTCCAGCAACATAGTTCAAAGGCTTCAATTCTTTGGCGCTCAGCCTTTTTTATGGTCCAGCTTTCACTGCCATACATTACAACTGGGAAGACCATAGCCTTGACTATACGCACTTTTGTTGACAGGGTGATGTCTCTGCTTTTAGTGTGCTGTCTAGATTTGCCATTGCTTTCCTCCCAAGGAGCAAGCGTCTTTTAATTTCTTGGCTACAGTCCCCATCTGCAGTGATCTTGGAGCCCAGAAAAATAAAATCTGTCACTACCTCCATTTCTTCTCCATCTATTTGCCAGGAATTGACAGGGCCGGATGCCATGATCTTGGTTTTCTTAATGTTAAGTTTCAACCCAACTTTTGCACTCTCCTTCTTCACCCACAACAAGAGGCTCTTTAGTTCTTCTTCACTTTCTGCCATTAGAGTGGTATCATCTGCATATCTTAGGTTGTTGATATTTCTCCCGGCAATCTTAATTCCAACTTTTGATTCATCTAGCCCTGCCTTTCTCATGATGTGCTCTGCATATAAGCTAAATAGGCAGGGCGACAGTATGCAGCCTTGCCGGACTCCTTTCCCAATTTTGAACTAATCAGTGGTTCCATGTCCAGTTCTCACTGGTGCTTCTTGGCCCACATATAGGTTTCTCAAGAGACAAATAAGATGGTCTGGTACTCCCATCTCTTTAAGAACTTGCCACAGTTTCATGTGATCCACACAATCAAATGCTTTAGCATAGTCAATGAAGCAGAAGTAGATGTTTTTCTGGAACTCCCTAGCTTTCTCCATGATCCAGCATATGTTGGCAATTTGATCTCTAGTTCCTCTTCCTCTTCGAAATCCTGCCTGTACTTCTGGTAGTTCTTGATCCACATACTGCTGGAGTCTAGCTTGTAGGATTTTAAGCATAACTTTACTAGCATGAGAAATGAGTGCAATGGTGCGATAGTTTGAACATTCTTTGGCACTGCCTTTCTTTGGAATTGGAATGTAAACTGATCTTTTCCAATCCTGTGGCCACTGTTGAGTTTTCCAAATTTGCTGGCAAATTGAGTTTAGCACTTTTACTGCATCGTCTTTTAAGATTTTGAATAGCTCAGCTGGAATACCGTCACCTCCACTAGCTTTGTTGTTGCTCAGCTTTTCTAAGGCCCACTTCACTTCACATTCTAGGATGTCTGGCTCGAGGTCAGTGACCACCTCATTGTGATTATCTGGGACGTTAAGCTCATTCTTGTATAGTTCTTCTGTGTAATTTTGCCACCTCTTCTTAATCTCTTCTGCCTCTGTTAGGTCCCTGCCATTTTGGTCCTTTATCATGCCCATTTTTGCATGAAACGTTCCCTTCATCTCTCCAATTTTCTTGAAAAGATCTCTGGTCCTCCCTAATCTATTGTTTTCTTCTATTTCTTTGCACTGTTCATTTAAGAAGGCATTCTTATCTCTTCTAGCTATTCTTTGGAATTCTGCATTCTTTCTTTTTCTCCCTTGCCTTTTGCTTCCCTCCTTTCCTCAGCTATTTGCAAAGCTTCCTCAGACAGCCATTTTGCTTTCTTGCATTTCTTTTTCTTTGGGATGGTTTTGGTTGCTACCTGTTGTACAATGTTGTGAACCTCTGTCCATAGTTCTTCAGGCACTCTGTCTATCAGATCTAATTCCTTAAATCTATTTGTCATGTCTACTGTATATTCAACAGGGATATGATTTAATTCATACCTGAGTGGCCTAGTGCTTTTCCCTACTTTCTTCAGTTTAAGCCTAAACTTTGCAATGAGAAGCTCATGGTCTGAGCCACAGTCAGCTCCTGGTCTTGTTTTTACTGACTGTATAGAGCTTCTCCATCTTTGGCTGCAGAGCATATAGTCAATCTGATTTCTGTGTTGACCGTCTGGTGATGTCCATGTGTAGAGCCATCTCTTGGGTTGTTGGAAAAGAGTGTTTGCTATGACCATCGTATTCTCTTGACAAAATTCTATCAGCCTGTGCCCTTCTTCATTTTGTACTCCAAGGCCAAACTTGCCTGTTATTCTGGTTATCTTTTGGCTTCCTACTTTAGCATTCCAATCCCCCATGATGATAAGGACATCATTTTTGGTGTTAGTTCTATAAGGTGCTGTAGGGCTTCATATAACCGGTCAATTTCATCCTCTTCAGCACTGGTGGTTGGGGCATAGACTTGGACTACTGTGATATTGAATGGTTTGCTTTGGATTCGAACTGAGATTGTATCCCAGTATTGCTTTTCCTATTTTTTTATTTACTATGAAGGCTACTCCATTTCTTCTGAGGGATTCTTGCCCGCTGTAGTATACCTGATGGTCATCTGAATTAAATTCACCCATTCCTGTCCATTTTAGTTCGCTGATACCTAAGATGTCGATGTTCAGTCTTGTCATCTCTTGTTTGACCATGTCCAGCTTTCCTTGATTCATGGATCTTACATTCCAGGTTCCTATGGAGAAAACCTCTTTACAGCATCGGACTTTCCTTTCACCACCAGACACATCCACAGCTGAGCGTCCTTTTGGCTTTGGCCCAGTCACTTTATTCTTTCTGGCGCTACTAGTACTAGCCCTCTGCTCCTCCCCAGTAGCATATTGGATGCCTTCCGACCTGAGGGGCTCATCTTCCAGCATCATATCGTTTTGCCTTTTGGTACTGTCCATAGGGTTTTCATGGCAAAGATACTGGAGTGGGTTGCCATTTCCTTCTCCAGTGGATCACGTTTTGTCAGAACTCTCTGCTATGACCTTTCTGTCTTGGGTGGCCCTGCATGGCATAGCTCATAGCTTCATTGAATTACACAAGCCCCTTCACCACGACAAGGCAGTAATCCATGAAGGGGTAGGAAAGATTACCATGTCCCATATTTTCATGCTGGCCACATGATGACACAAATTTATCTCAGACAATGCAGTCTCCCTCAGCTGAGAATTGGAGATGGCCACAACACCCTCGAGTCAGTCTCAACTGGATAGGGGAAACCTTTAAACCTTTTTCTAGAAAAGCTTTCAATTCATCTTCTTGTAGTATCCAGAGAAATTAAAGGCAAAGTAAGCAGTGATGGTACAAAGAATGTGTGTGGGTCCATGTGTGCATGAGAAAGAGATCATAGGAGTTTAAAATAGGGATATCCTATGAATCCATCTTTAAGATTCAATATTTTCCCCCAGCTCAATCCAGATGAAAACAATGTTGTTGTTTTCACCCTTAAGGCAACTTTTTTCCAACCCATTTCAAACCATTTGACAATGTATGTCAGAGTGCACCATACAATGGTAGATAGCATAAAAAACCTCCTACATTTCCTCACCTGTTAAACACTGCACAATAGAATGTGCTCCAGAAGGACAGGATGCTAAATAATGGAAGAATATTGATCTTCAAATTGAGTTACTAGGTCAAGAGTGTTTCCTGTATTTTTAAATAGTGAACTCATCCTGCTTGCTGCTGCTGTAACTGTAGCTGGAAACCCAAGTGACAGGCTTCAATAAATTTTGACAGGACAACTAGGAAAACTGGCCTTCAAAATGTAATAAAAAAGCATAATGGAGCTTATTTAAAGTTACCCTTTTCAGCACAGCCTCGCCCTCCCAGATCAATGACTTCCTACAACTGAAAATGGAAACCAATTCTGTTGTAGGAAGCTTTCAGTCTGCAGCTGGTTTCCTTATATCATATTTAAAAAGCTTTTTCAACTTATCTGCTGTGAACTACATAGAACTGAGCTTTCCCTTAATCATTGGATTATTATAGCCAATGTTTCTATAATTAGTAGAATGCATCAAAGGATTTTAAGGGGAGAAGAGGTTACTTTGAAATCTGTAATGTGTCATATGAATATATTTTGAAGTGGAATTAGTATCCATTACAAGGAGCTAGATGTGGAGCTAGATGTTCTCTTTTAAAATGTGTTAATGGTACAGGAGACAGGGTAAGGGGCACATTCATAGGAGAAGAAGAGGCAGAAACTGGGGATGGAGTCAAGAGAGGACTCAGCCCAGAATCATTACATGTTCAAAAATGCTCCAAATCCATACACACCCTTGAATTCTCTTGACTCTTGTCTAGGTCAAGACTGTTAGTTGACTGGATTCTTGTGCATAGGCTTAAACAATAAATCTTCTTAACTGGAACTTAATGTTCTTGTTCTGATTCTTTGTGCCTGACACATTTGCCACCATCATTCGGTTTTTAAAAGAAGAGAACATCTAACTCTTTAGCCTGGTTTCTCTTTCAATTGTTTTGTAAAGACATGTGATTGAAGTCACAACAAATCATAACATCTACTATTTTTCTTGTTCCATTTAAAGACTGCATGGAGGAGATGATAATGATGATTTTCAATAGGGCAGAAATTTAGAAAACCAGGAATATAACATATCTGTGATTGGATATTAATGGGAACTCAGCAGAAAAGATCAGGAGCACCAAAGATCAGATCTTTCTCCTTCAGTTCTTATTCTAGAAATGTTTGAGAAAGTTCTGAACTTTGTTATTGCTTTCTGATTTGGAGTCATGAGTCTGCAAATCTTAGTCTCAGAAGCAATCTATTTTCCTGGAAAGGTGGGGGAGATGATGGCAGATATGTTTTATAACAACTCTTCAGTATATTCCAATGTTATTTATTTTGTTTTAGCAAAATTCAGAAGAGTATTGATTATAATACCAGTGCACTGCAGGACAGGATGCGATCACATGGTATTTAAACATTGTTTTAAGCAAAGCTGTATATGATGTGTGTTTTTTTCTTTCTTCCATGTGAGTTTTCTTCCACTCGCTTCACAGAAGCTATGCAGCTGAGACTCACTGACAGAAGTGAAACTCTTCTTCTCTGTTGCAGTTGTAAAGAATTTGAAGGTATTTGAATGTCAGATTTAGAAAATGAAACCTGCCACTTCCCATATTACTATGCCCATCAAAGGGAGTTGGAAGAAAATTGACAATTAAATATTGTGATAGCTAGATTGGAGCAGAACAGGGTGTTCGCAACCATCCCTGCTAGCAAGGAAGAGCTTATGAGAACGAGGACGCAGGCAGAGCGATGCAGGAGATTTTGGTGAAGATGATGTTTTGATCTTTAACTCAATGGACTTTGCTGAATCTGCATGTGAAAGTGAGTAGTTAACAATAGAGGGTGAAAATGGCGACTATATCTTCTAAAGTTCCTGCCCTGAGGCAGCAGTCTTCGGCGAAAACTTTATTGTCCTCTGCATCTGAATCTGTATCAGCTTTTACAGTAAAAGATTTGCAGAGTTTGCTCCAAGAAACTATGGAAAAGCAAATGCAACAATTTGTTGAGATAATGGAGAAAAAGTTGGAGGAGAAGTTTACAGAGAAATTAGCAGAAATGAGAGCAGACATCACATCTGCAACGTTAAATATGGCTAAAAGCATTGAGATTTTGGATGAAAAAGTGGAAGATCTTGTTCAAAATGATACTAGAATGGAAGCCAAAATGACAGAAACTGAAAATATGATAGCGAAAATGGATTATGATTTGATTTCGACACAGTATTTTCAGATGGAGCTTGCTTTGAGAATCAGAGGCCTAAAAGAAAATCCTAAGGAAAATTTGATGAAAATGGTTTCTGAGGTTTTGGAAGGGGTGTTGGAGCGACCAGCAGATGAAATAATGGAAGATATAGATAAAATCTTCCGTGTTAATTCGTGGATTGCAAGACAAAGGAAATTACCCAGAGATGTGGTGGTTTATTTCACAAAGAGAAAGATTAGAAATGAAGTTATCCAGGCCTCCTATAATATTGATTTTTTAATGGATGAGCAAAAAGTTTTGATTTTAAAAGAGATTCCTGCAAGAATTTTAAGAAAAAGGAAGGAATTTGCTTTTTTGTCACAAGAATTGAGATGACGTGATATTAAGTTTAGATGGCAAATACCAGAGGGTATGGTGGTGACTTATGAAGGTACAAGGCATTGTCTTACCACGGTGGTTCAGGCACGTGACTTTTACAGTAATGTTTTTAAAGCAGTCCCCATATCGTCTTTGGAGGCTACAAAGAAAAAAGGTGACAGAGAGCCTCAACGTTCCAGAGAGAATCCACAAGATGTTGAAGGGTTAACGCAGACATATGTGAAAGTTACAGGAGTGGGTCAAATTTTATCACCACGGGAGAAGGCCAGAAATTGGAAGAGGTGTGCTGCTTCTGGAAGAATGAAGCAAACCTGAGGATTTAGTTGCATAATTGCAAGAGATAATAATGTAATAAGGATGCTAGAAGGATTAAGTATGTGGGGATTCATTTTTCACCCTTATAAAATAATTATATAATATTTTGTGTTGCTTTAGTTTGAAGATGATTATGAAAATTTAATTGGGAAGATTTGTAGTAGTGTTTATTGATATTCTCTAGGTTATGCTTTGTTATTTGGATGGAAAGTTTTAAGCCTGGAAGGTAGTGTATGGTATTTTAAGTTGTATAATATATTAGGAGAAGGAAAGGTTGTATTAATTTGGTTTTAGTATGTTAAAGTCTAGTTGGATAGAAGAATAGTTTTATAAAACTGATATAAATTGTTTTATGTGTGATTGAAATTAATTTGTAATACTTTTATGGGCAATATTGGAGTAGGTAATAGAATATAAGAATATAAGAATGATGTGAAGGTATTATTTTGTATTTGAATAATCATTGATATGATATATATATGTATGTTTGGAATTTACCTATATGAGTTAAAGTTTGATAGTTTGAATAGCTTAGGATTGTTTGCGTAACTTAGATCATGATTGTTTGTTTGTATTTTTATACCCTGTGTTTTGGTATTAGATTGGAAAGTATTATTTTGTATTTGTATAATTATTGATATGATATATATATATATGTTTGGAGTTTTCTTATATGAGTTAAAGTTTGGTAGTTTAAATAGTTTAGGATTGTTTGCGTAACTTAGATTATGATTGTTTGTATTTTTATACCCTGTATTTTGCTCTGGGAAGCCGGGGGGGGAGGGGGGAGGGGGGAGGGGAAAGGGAGGGAGGGAGGGGTTGGAGAGGGTTGGGGAGGGGGAAGAGGGTGGGGGGGAGGGGGTTGGGAAGGTTTTTTTTGGTTTGCTAAAGATAAAATGTATTGTAAAACTTTTTAATAAAAAAAAATATTGTGATAGCTAGAGTAACCCCATCCAGATTTTCTTTCTGAAAAACAATAGAGTGACCAGCCTGGGTGAGCAAATTTCTAAAAACTAGATTTACTTTCTTAGTAAATTATCAAATTTGCCATATTTGATAGAGCTGCCCTTGAATGTGATTAAGATTTTTGACTGGCTAACCTTGTCTGGGATTAATGATAGACTCAGGCTTGGTTAGTCATTGTAAGACAACATCAAGGAATGCAGAAAAAAAACAAGAAAAATGTCATAATACAGCAGCACTTTGCATACCGGTAGTTAGCAGGAAAAGTCCAAGGATGTATCCATGAAGCCCCAGGAGCTCAACGCAAAAAAGACTTTACTCATTCCAAATCTGGAAACAAAATGTTCAGTTACAAAAAATGGCATATGTACAATTCAGCATGTAAGTAATGCAAATGCTGTATCACTTTCGTTGCTTTAAAATGTCACTAATACCAAAGTGACAATTATGTGGGAAGACCAGAGAACTTAAAAGTCCAACATGACCCTGATGAACCTTTTAACACAGCCTTGCTAAAGTTGTTCTCTGCAAACTTCATGGCAACTCATTACAGACCTTGCCACCTATAGATCATTAAGTCCTGATAGTAAAAGAAGTTAAAACATGGATAATTATTATTATTATTACTACTAGTAGTAGTAGTAAAATTGGAAGGGACCTTTGAGTTCTTCTAGTCCAACCCCCTGCTCAGGCAGGAAACCTTATACCATTTCAAACAAATGGTTGTCCAGTCTCTTTTTAACAACTTCCAGTGTTGGAGCATTCACAGCTTCTGGAGGCAGGTTGTTCCACTGATTAATTGTTCTGTCAGGAAATTTCTCCTTAGTTCTAGGTTACTTCTCTCTTTAGTTAGTTTCCATCTGTTGCTTCTTGTCCTGCCTTCAGATGCTTTGGAGAATAGCTTGACTCCCTCTTCTATGTGGCAGCCCCTGAGATATTGGAAGACTGCTATCATGTCACCCCTTGTCCTTCTTTTCATTAAATTGTACCTGCTGTATATTGAATAATGGGAACTACCCAAGTGTTTATGATTTTCCCTATGTTCCTGCATTAGTTTACAATTTCTTTCCAATGCATTTTCTATAATTAAAGCTGGTATTCTTTTTAACTTGCTCATGTAATGAGCCAGAAGTTTCCATTAACCCTAAGTATTTTTATCTCTTTCCTATGCCAATTGTCTTATGACATTCCCATTCATTACCTGAAATTAATCTTCTTCAATAATTTCCCCCTTTTAATCATTAAACCTGCACCTTTGTCTAAGCTGAATTGTATTCCGATATCCTCTCTCAACGTATCGGCATTGTTTAATAGAGATTCAAGTTTTGCTTTTGATTTTCAGAATAATTTTAGGTCTTGAATATATAGCCCATTTGACCTTGCTCTAATAGTAAATAGCCACATTTTGTTTTGCTTAAATTATTTGTAAGCAAATTAAGTAATAAAACAAATAACAGAGACAACAGTAAGCCACTCTGGAATATTCCTCTCCTAATTTTGATTCTGCTGGACTCTTCACCATTTGCTTTTAAATTTATTTTCTGTGCATTTATTGACATTACCTTTGAACATTTTTACTAATCATAAACATTTTTAAGCATTTCCTGATCCAGATATGAAGAAATAAATCATATGCCTTATTATAGTCTATCAAATCCCTTAAGAGGGTTCTTTTTCTTCTTCTTTGTCTTCAATCAGTAAGTGGCTTTTTATTCCTTGTGAATTTTCAGAAGTTCCTGTTTTCCTTCATTTAATTTTCACTCAGTTTGTTATGATTGCTATAAATAATCTAAATGTATGAAGGCAAATAATATCCTATAGTTGCCAGAATTAGTATCTTTTTCTTTACTTTTCTATATTGGAAAGGGTCTTCCAACTGATATCCATTCTTCATTCTTTGAAGTTTGTAGAGGCTTACTCAGCTGTGCTGTTAACCTGCAATGTAGGCTTGTAAGATGTTTGATTCAAAACCAACATTTTTCACTCTATCAACTCCTAGAATTCCCCAGCCAGCATGTATTTTAAGAAGTCTGCACATCTTTTGCTGAGATTGACAAACCCTGGTCTAGAGCAAATCATATTGTTATATCATGGGTATATAGATCTTCATCTCTTCTATTAGAACTTGGATCTTTGCTATCAGTCTGACGTCTTAACTAATATGTATTTGACAGTGATTATTTCTGTTCTTTTTGGGAAATGACATTTCTGTTGCAGCTTTTCAAATGGTAAATAAAGAGACAAGTAAACATTGGATCCTATTAGCTCATCTAAACGTGTACGCTACCTTCAACCAATGTTGTTCAAGAAAATTATTCCCATTTTATTATCAAACTGGTTTTTAATTTTTTAATTTAATAATATTTCTATACCGCCCTTCTCCCTGAGGACTCAGGGCGGTTCACAGGGCAAGAGTAAAATACAAAATACAAATATTAAAAAGAAATTAAATGATTGCCCAATTTTAAAACAATTGATATACAATTATAAAACCCCAAAGATAAAATTAAGAATACAAAAAATAAAAAACCCCACCAATCCCCATCAGGCTAGGCCAGCTTGTACAAACAAAAACGTCTTGAGATCGCGACGAAAGGAGCGAAGATCGGGCGCCATCCGGAGCTCTACCGGTAACTGATTCCACCGCTCCGGAGCGCCCACAGAGAAGGCTCTCCCCCTGGGGGCCACCAATCGACATTCTCTGATCGGTGGCACCCTGAGGAGGCCCTCTCTGTGGGGACGCACAGGGCGCAGGGAGCTTGATGCCGGCAGCAGATGTTCCCTGAGTTTTGCCTGACATTTATAATTTAGCCTGAACATAAAATTAAAACCAAAGTTGCTGCGCTAATGCAGGCCACATCGCACTGGTGGCTAATAAAAAACAAGGAGCTACATACTTTCTAAAACATCTGGATGTGAATATCTTTCAAATTCTAAAAATATACACCAATTCCAAAGAGCCAGAGGGGAAGTTATATATTAAAAATGTGTCACTAGCTGATGTATCATTAGCATTCATATTAGTAGGTCTATCTTTAATCTGGGAAATTAAAATTTTTCTCACAAAACTATAACTGGGATTTCCTGAGTAAAAGCAGAAGAAGTGAGAATTTCTCCCAAGGGACATCTGAAATGGTTCATTCAGTTTCTGAAAATATCTCTTATGAACAGATGAAGGAATACCACATATGGTGTAGAGTACTGTTGGCAACATATAACATTCCAAAAATTGCTCTCTTATTTTTAAAATTATATAACAATGCATTGTGACAATGAAGAACAAAATAATAAGCTTTCTTCACAAATTGTGTCATTAATCATATATCAACTATGTGGTCAAATATACACCATTGTCACAGATTTGTGAGGCCTGTTCCAAAAGTACAGATTGTGCTACTATCTTAGTTCTTAAACCTGGTTGGTAGGATTCCAAAAGAGAGCAAGATTTGAGATGCTTGTAGGAGAAGTGTAGAGGGCAATAGATTTGCTTCTAAACATTTTATACATTTGCCCTGAAATATAAAATATAGAAAATTACTAAGGGTTTATATATTGCCCAATATACAAAAGACTACAGCCTTGTAAGATAAAAGAATATCTTGTGTTCATAGCACCTAGAAAGACAACTTAAAGGTATTTGTTGATATTACAGACATATCTATGAGCATGCCTGATAAGAGAAATACTCATCCCATCTATAATCTAGCATCATCTGACAGGCTTTAGGTGATGTATATTAGGATTGATATTCCCATGAAGGATCCAATACCTTGACTGCTACCCTTTTAAACTGGCCTTGAAGACCTGGTTCTTTTAGAGCAGGGGTGTCAAACTCAATTTCATTGAGGGCCGCATCAGCATTGTGGTTGTCCTCAGGGGGGCAGGTGGGTGTGGCCTGGGTGGGCGTGGCCTACTGGGTGGGCATGGCTAAAGTCCATATGGCCTACTGGGTGGGCGTGGCCAGCTCTACATCGTTCGCATCAAGGGTGCCTATGGGGGCCTGGGCAGGAGTGGGACAGATCTGAGGGTCTCTGGCAGAAGGAGGGTCTCTGGGCCAGGGCCAAGGCAGTGGGGGCCATTCCCTCACTGTTTCCAGGATGGCTTCGCAGGCCACATGAAACCACTTCATGGGCCGGATCCGGCCCCCGGGCCTTGTGTTTGACATGTCTGTTTTAGAGTGAAACCACTCCAATTCCCACCCCTAAAACCATCAAAAACTCGAAAAAGGAGCCAACATTGGCCATGTTTCATTACAAGATTTTGGCAATGATTTCTCAGAGTGCTGGTGAGCCACAAATGCTGTGCTAGAAGCCCACATGAAAGCTGTGGGTTGCCCACCACAATCTCCCCAAAGAGAATCATAATTGTTACCTTTTGGCAGTACAGCTTAGTTTCCCCTTCATTCTGACCACTTGAATTTCACATACCCTTTCATCAACAAAAAGAGCTTCTTGTTATTGATGTAAGAGTATATGACATATACTTATATTCATATATATATATATTCATATATATATATATATATATATATATATATATATATATATATATATATATATATATATATATATATATATATATATAGTTTACAGGGCAAATTAAAAGAATACAATATATACAGGTTAAAATAATAGCCCCAAAATAATTAAAAATTAAAACCTTAACCCAAAACCCTCAGTCCAGGCCAGCAAGCTCAAATAGCCAAGTTTTTAGGTCCCGGCGAAATGAGCAAAGGTCGGGGGCCATCCGGAGTTCCACGGGCAGCTGATTCCACAGAGCAAGCGCACCTACAGAGAATGCTCTCACCCTGGGGGCCGCCAGCTGGCACTCCCTGACCGGAGGCACCCTGAGGAGGCCCTCACTGTGGAAGCGCACAGGACGATGGGAAGTTGATGCTGGCAGCAGGTGCTCCCGAAGATAGTCCAGACCCATGCCATTTAGGGCTCTATAGGTCATCACATTTATATTTATATTCAACTCAACACTTATTTCTGTTTTTCCAAGTGAAGTTTCAGAGAGTTTCACAACAATATTTTAAACTATGCTATCATTATTATTCTTTTCATGTAGGAGAAGCAGGTGCAGAGACAATTCTTTATGAATGTACAAAGACATTTGATTCAAAGTTAGTCTGACTGAATCATTGATTTGTTTCATCCAATTAAATAATCACATTGAATCAAATTGATTGCTTTTGTGTCTGTGTAAAACCCCACTTTTCTAGTGTTAATGAAAAGAAAATTGATAGTTCAATTCAATGGATCAAATCATTTCCATCCTGTTGAGTTGGAATACCATTTCAGATCAAAACGATTCAGTATTTTGAATCTTTTATTCAAACTAGATCAAGAAAATTCACATCTCTTCCAACATTTTCTCACGCCATGAGGTAGACAAATCTCAGTTTCTCTGTTTCTTTCTGCTAACTTATTAACACACATCTGTTTTTTGCAACCCTGTCAGGCAAATAATGGAAACACACGGTAGAGAAGGGCAAGTAACCCTCCATACAGAGAAACCAAGGATGTCAGCTTTTATGATGCTTTCTTATTGCCATATATGAAAATTATTTTCATATTATTTCTTTCTGAGGTTGTCATTATTCTTCCTAAGTTGGCATCATGATGAGATGAGAAGTAAGAAACACTGTTTGAAAGTTGAAATACATTATGCCATGAATATTGAAACAACAGTTACTAACCAAAAGTTCGCCAAAGCTTTTAAACTCCAAAAGAGTGCAGAAGAATAGAATAAAATGTTAATGGGAGTAATATTCCCTCCCTCTGTGATATACTTTCTTCAGGATTGTGGACAAGAGAAATTACTGCACTGTAAAAGTATCCCAGAGTACAAATTTTCTGAATGTTTCTGAAAATAAGCTATACTAGACAATTTGAAATAACAGATCTTTTATTGTTGTGGAAAACTAAAATGGAAGATTATCAAGAAGCAAATCTTATAAAAGATGTCTCTAGATTCCTTTGGATTTAGAAATGTGTTACTCTCAAATCTGGTTGGTGGGAAAATAAAATTTGTCTCATCAATCTAGGGAAATAACTAGTCATTTAAAGCAGCCAATCACACAATCCAGAGAATTTGCATCTAAACAGACAAAAGTTGTGTGTAAATTGCTGTGCCTCCTTATGCCTCCATAATTTGGCTTTTAGTGTTGTGAACCAATTAACTTTTCAAGGTTTTTTTTGTAAACAGAGACCACCAGTAATTAAGTTTATTGAAGTTAAAGATGATTGAAGAATTCAGTCTTTGCAAAATTCAATATAAAAAGAATGAATTCCATACAACTCTGGAATAAAATGTAGAAAAGAAATGTAGTTATCTTCCCTTTAGGAAAAGTAGATTGGCTACTTGTAAAATTTTTCACATAATGAGCCGTAATGGCGCAGTGGTTAGAATGCAGTATTGCAGGCTGACTCTGCCCACTGCCAGGAGTTTGAACCTAACCAGCTCAAGGTTGACTCAGCCTTCCATCCTTCCGAGGTTGGTAAAATGAAGACCTAGACTATTGGGAAAAATACGCTGACCTTGTAAACTGCTTAGAGAGGGCTGTAAAAGAACTATGAAGTATATACGTCTAATTGCTATTGGCTATTGCTAATGGTTCCATGGGAATAAAGATGCTACATTATGATATAACAAAATTTGGGGGAGGGGAGACCACAGTCCAATGAAAATAATGATTTATCATGGAATAGTGCCATTCCTACTGGTGTTGTTGGAGGGAAGATGCTATAGATTGCTGTGTGTTGCTGTTTTTTTTCCTTTATAGAATTAGACATAGTGTGCTTTCAACTAGAATTGAATTACTATACTAAGCTTACAGGTCTAGTTTGAGTTTTTCTCCCTCCTTCTCTCTAATGATTTATTCTGCATTGAGATCAGAAGAAAGCAAGGGCTTGTATATAGGCTTGTGTTCCATAGATTTTTATCCAGTGTAAAATTTCTCGGTATTAACAGTGATGGAGAAAAAGAGAGCAGCAACTCTCTTATCACTCTGACTTATCTTATTTTCTTGGCCAAGTTGGTCATATGATATGTGTTTCAATTTCAATCTTTCTGTTATTAAAGCAAAGTTAGAAAACAAGGACCAAAAAAAATGACAGTCAGAGATCTGGAACAAATAAAGTGATATGAAAATAAATGGACAGGGACTAAAATTATATTTTCAATTGGTTTGGCTTGAGAAATGGAAAGTTAAGCAAGTCAGGCTCAATTCATTATGAGCATATAGCAACAGCTGTGCAGGTTCCTGGAAGCAGTCCAGAAGTCATTTGACACTGCCTTTTTCATATTTTTTTCAGATAGTGTTCATTCTTGGAGTTCCTTGGAAGCTTTATTTTCTAAACTCTGAGTAGAGTTAATAATAATAATAATAATAATAATAATAATAATAATAATAATAATAATAATAATAATAATAATAATAATAATAATAAAGTTGGAAGGGACCTTGGAGGTCATCTAGTCCAACCCCCTGCTCAGGCAGGAAACCTTATACCATTTCAGGCAAATGGCTGTCCAGTCTCTTCTTAAAAACCTCCAGTGTTGGACCATTCACCACCTCTGGAGGCAGGTTGTTCCACTAGTTAATTGTTCTAACTGTCACTAAGTTTCTCCTTAGTTCTAGGTTGCTTCTCTCCTTGACTAGTTTCCATCCGTTGCTTCTTGTCCTGCTTTCAGGTGCTTTGGAGAATAGCTTGACTCCCTCTTCTTTGTGGTAGCCCCTGAGATATTGGAACACTGCTATCATGTCACCCCTCACCCTTCTCTTCATTAAACTACACATACCCAATTCCAGCAACCGTTCCCTATATGTTTTAGCCTCCAGCCCCCTAATCATCTTTGTTGCTCTTCTCTGTACCCTTTCTAGAGTCTCAACATCTTTTTTACATCGTGGTGACCAAAACTGGATGCAGTATTCCAGGTGTGGCCTTACCAAAGCATTGTAAAGTGGTATTAGTACTTCACCTGATCTTGATTCTATCCCTCTGTTAATGCAGCCTAGCACTGTGTTGGCTTTTTTGGCAGCTGCAGCACACTGCTGGCTCATATTGAAGTGATTGTCTACTAAGACTCCCAGATCCCTCTCACAGTTACTACTATTGAGCAAGGTAGCATCTATACTATACCTATGCATTTGATTTTTCCTGCCTAAGTGTAGAACCTTACTTTTTTCACCATTGAATTTCATTTTGTTAGATAATGCCCAGTGTTCGAGTCTCTCCAGATCCTTCTGTATCTTAAGCCTATCTTCTGGAGTATTGGCTATTCCTGCCAGCTTGGTGTCGTCTGCAAATTTGATGAGTTCCCCATCTATCCCCTCATCCAAATGAAAATATTGAAAAGCACTGGGCCCAGAACAGAGCCCTGGGGCACCCCACTACACACTTCCTTCCATGTAGATGCGGTTCCATTGAGGACCACACGCTGAGTACGGCCTGTCAGCCAGCTACAAATCCATCTGGTGGCTCTGCTTTGTTTTGAAGCCTAGGCAAGGTGAGCTTAGAGCTGCCATGGGCTAAATGGGAGGCAGTGTCATTATCCAGTCAGGTCCATATCTTCATGGATAAGGTGTGAGATACTGGGAGCCAGTTTAGTTTACTGGCTAAGGAGTGGGGCTAGAAATCAGGAGACTGTGAATTCCAGTCCTGTCTGAGGCATAAAATCTGGCTGGGCAACTATGATTCAATCAAGTCCAAACCATCTCACAGGACCGTTTTAATGGGGAAAATAGGAGGTGGTATGTCTGCTGCTTTGGAGTGATCAAATAAAGGTGCAATTAAAAATGTATAAATTAATAAATGTTACCTAGGTTCCAGTGTGAAGAAATGTTGCCATTTCAACCTCTCATTTTTGTCATTTGTCATTAAATAAAACACACAGCGTTTGTGGCTGTTGTAAAGCCTACCATTGAAAATGGTCAGGGGGATTCAGTGGCAGTAATAGGAAGACCTTGGAAAGATGGGAGGTGAGAAGAGCATCAAGAAGGCCAAGCTGGTGAGAAGATCCTGAAAAGATTGCAATGGATGGGCAGATGGAAAGAAATGGGGACTATTGGGACCTGGGAATCTAAGGGAAGGCTCTGGATTCTTTGTAGCAATATTCCAATATTCAACACTCGTAGCCAGTAAAAATAAATAGGAAAGAAAAAATGGTCAGCTGTCATTCCATCATGTGGAAACTCTTGGTAAAAAGAGTATTTCAAACAAACCAGATGGATGTTTCAGTCTTATCAAGCAAAAAAGAAAAAAGAAAGGAAAAAGCCATTAGCCCTTCAGTTAATCAATTTGGGAAAAAGACATTCAGACGATTCAGGGTGATTCCAGCTTAACCAATTCATTAAAGAAAGAAGACTTGAGGGTTGTTTATTCACTGTCTAGCATTCTGTATCCCGACATTAACCCTGGTTAATGAAAGCCCATATGAATTTTTGTGCTTCTGTCAGTTTCTTTTGTTTAGCAGTTTAAATGCCATCACATCCATTCCTTATTTCTACACCCATATATTTCAGTCTTGAGACATATCCATGCATACAGATGCTCCTGATGTACAAGTCTCACACCCTCTGCCAAGGTTGCCAATAGAGAATTGCCATTCTCCTTTTCATCTATTTTGTCATATTAAAGGAAGAGCATTCAGCATATCATTCTCTGCAAGAATTGGAAGTGTTGTATGTGAAAAGAAGAATGTAATGTTCTGAAATTCTATTTTATGTATCAAGTATGCACTTATTAGAGAGGTAAATCATGCTATCTAACTTGTAGCTTCAGGCAGTTTTTCTCCAACAGGTATATATATTTGTTTGTAACTGCTAGAATATCATTCATGACATACTGAAAGCAGGCCATAGATTTTGTAATTCCTGTGATTGTTCTTTTTCACTGAAGAAGAGCTACAAAATGGTAGCAATCATGCCTTTCTTGTTCCCTATATATGATTTATCAATATATATGGTTTCATTACCTATCTAGATCTCTCTCTTCCTCACTGTCTCGCTCTCTTGTACAAACACACACAGACCAGCTACAGCAAATCACAGTAATAGCATAGAAAATTACCTCAATGATCCTTGTATTGCTCTAGAATTCAGCTTGCTCCAGAACTCCCCAACAAAACTGCAAGGTTTTCAAGTTGGCTAGTCATACATTACTAAAATGTATAAACTGAGTATAATTGAATATAGTAGAATTTAAAAATGACTCAGACCCTGTGAATTCTATAAAAGGCTTAAACTCTATTGGGAAACAAAATGTATGGGTTGGTTGGCTGGATTGATTTTCTATTTTTCTATAAAACATGGAATGGCTGTGGCTGCATTGGCTCTTGAAGGTGAATAGTTTTGGGAGGGATAGTAAGGGCTATAGGCCACATGATCAGGAAGATTTTAATGTGTTTGAGCAACATGGTGGAACTAAGGTAACATACGACATACGACCAACAATCTTTGCTGGCCTGGCGAGTTTCTAGTTGTTTTGGAACTGTTGGTGAGACCGTTAAAAGTTGTTGGCGCTGTTTGAATTTGTTCTACCAGCAGCAAGATCTGACTGCTGGCCCAGTGATGGATTCTACTGCAAATCAGGGCTGTTTCCAGAGGAGGCAGAGGAGGAGAGGACCTGGAGCTTATGGGGCGAAGGAACTGGATGAGGCTGTTGGCAGGCCCAGTGGAAGAGAGAGAGGCTTTTGGAGGAGTTGGTGGCGGCAGCAGCAGCGTGCTCCAGGGGCGAAAAGAAGCAAGGCCTCTTTAAGGAAAGGGTGGAAGAGTCAGGATCAGAAAAAGGAAAGAAGGCGAGGTTGTCAGAATACAAGTTAACTTGAGGGCTAATCCACATGGAGCCCCATTTCCATCTGTCCTGTTTGCCATCGTTCACTCCCTAGAGACTAAAATGGACAATGTGAAATTTGAGCGGGCCCCGAACAAGGAGTATATATCGGAGGTGGTGACCCTTTGAGAGCTGTATGCAACGAAATTTCATTTTGATGTATGCCGATTGGTGTACATTCAAAGTGACAATAAAGTTATCATCATCATCATATTGCCATCCATGTGTTTTCTTTTTCTTTTTCTTACAGGTAAATTTTGAGCTAAGATTACAAAACGTCCTAGGTCATCCAGTGAGGTTCCTTGACTAAGGCTAGAGATCAATATGGTTCTCTGCATCCTAATGTAACTACTACATCACATAAAGAAACCATAGTTTTGATTGCAGTACTTGGATAGTAATAAGACAAACAGAATTCATCATATAAAGCCACAATGTTATATTTGATCTGAAATTAGAGTTTCAGATTAAACCCAGCCGTTGTACTTTATAAACCATAGTTTATGATTTAGCACTTTGTGCAAACTCAATAATTCATCATTTAACTACCTTCTGAGGTGTGGTGGTATGGTGGTTAGAATGCACTATTCCAGGCTAACTCTGCCGACTGCCAGCAGTTTAATCCTCAGCCTTCTGACCTTCCAAGGTTGGTAAAATGAGGACTCAGATTGTTGGAGGCAATATGCTGACTCTGTAAACTGCTTAGAGAGGGCTATAAAGCACTATGAAGTGATATATAAGTCTACTGTTATTCTGGATTTCTATATGATCTTTGAGTATTGGGAAGGATCTGAAATCCTATTTGATCCTCACTGAAAATGAACATGGGTGCTATTGTGGGGGAGGGGCTTCCAGCCCAATTCAGCATCCCACTGCTATTCTGCTCAAAGCAGCCACATACACTGAGTCCCTTACCTAAATCCAGCTCTGTGTATATGAGTCTGCACAGTGTAACAAAGAAGAAGGCTATTCAATTAGAAGTACTTATTCATTAATTGAACATCATTCTTCATTCAACATCTTTGTTTCCCCTAACATTAGGTTAATTTTTTTCCTCCATTTTTCATCAGTATGCAAATTCTGAAGAGGGGAGAACCTTTGCCCACACGGACACATTCACACATATACAAACTGTATAAATGTTTAAATGAATTTCTCTACGTATTCTTCCCAGCCTCCATCTTTTTAATAGTTTTTCAATTTAAAAAAAATACTCTTTCACTCCTTCTTTTACCAAATGAATGCCTCTTGAGCATGCTTTGTCTCGATGTGAATGTTTAATAACATCTGTTGAAGTGTGAAGCCCATCATAAAATTTAGAAAAGTCATGATTTGAGATCAGCATTATATTCAGGTTCATTAATATGCTTCAGAGATGGCAATAGGGTCAGTTCATATTTTTTAAAAATAACCCAAATGAATTTCTCCTCCATTGTTAGATACTTTTTGTCAGAATCTTTACAATTTTTAGTATGCTTTTCACTGAATGCTCAGAAATACAGTTTTTATGGAGAGGAGGGGGCACATCTGAACCCTAGAGTGAAATATGGAAAATTTTCCAGGGATCTGTGAAAACATTCAGCTAACTAATAGAGGAAATCATGGGAAAATTCTCCAAGCATGGAGGAGGAAGGAATACCATTCCTCTACTAAGGATATACTGAGCTGGGCAGCTATAAAAATCAATCAGTCAATCAATCAATCAAATAAATAAATAAATAAATAAATAAAAAACACTATAAAGTTGGCCCATCTCAGAGTAACACATGTTATTCCAGCAAATTTTTCAGTTTATATAAAATTCACACTGACAAACACAGACACAACTTTGCACTTTTGGTCATACATATGTTACATATTCATCTTATGTAAAATGTTTGTTAGTGATAGGAGATTCTCTAGGGACCTCTGCTTGGCCTCTACCTTCTTTTCCTTTAAAAAAGCAGCCAAGATGTCTGCCTTTTACTAGTGATGAATTGTCAATTCCTGTTTCCCTTGGTTGGCCTTTGAAACTGTGTTTGTTGCACCTTAAAAGGTTAAATCATAGCAACTGGGCCAAAGTTTATGAAAACAGATGTTTCGTTACCCATCTAAGTAACTTCTTCAGTAAAAATGAAAATGCACTCTGCCTTTTTTGGATTGCTAGCCACCTCAAACTGAGTTGAAAGATGGGATACATAAACAATATGCTTAGGAAACTTCATTCTCTACTCAGCAGGTTCTACTTCATTGCACACAACTCCAGAGAATATATGTTCTTTGCATACTACTTTGCCTAAAGTGTCTTTTATTCAATGTCTACAACATAGTTTATTTGCAAGGTTTGAGACATTGCCTTGATTTAAGTATTTATTGATTGTAATGTTTCACACTGATTTTTAAAAGAGTGATACATATATAAATATTATACAAAAGTCCAGATTATCTGATGGAATTAGCCCACATCGGCAGGAGGGGCAATAAATCAATAATGTAATTTCAACTGGTGGGGTCCTGGAGACAAGCATCCTCTACCATGTTACCCTTCATCTGGAATATTCTGCCCATTGAGAGAAGATTCATATCTACCCTTCTGACCTTCCAAAAGAACATGAAGATTTGGCTTTGCCAGCTAGTCTGGGACACCAATGGGAGGGATGGCATTTTGGAGGTGATTAATGAATTAGACAGATCCCACCTCTTCCTCATCCATACTTTGCTCCTTCCCTTCCATTGTGATTAATGGAATTCTATCTGAATTTTTAACTATATGATTCTTATTTATCATTTTAACATTACGTTTTGAATTTTTCACCATAATTTGCAGAAACTATTGAGTCAAAAATTTAATGAGATGTAGCAAAACCATTTGCATCTTTGTTCCTAGAGGAGAGTATGTTCTATTTTTTATGAGCCATAGTGGCACAGTGGTTAAAATGAAGTATTGCAGGCAGACTCTGCTCACTGCCAAGAGTTTGATCCTGACTCAAGGTTGACTCAGTCTTCCAGCCTTCCGAGGTTGGTAAATTGAGGACCCAGATTGTTGGGGGCAATATGCTGACCCTGTAAACTATTTAGAGAGGGATGTAAAGCACTATGAAGCGGTATATAAGTCTAAGTGCTATTGCTATTGCTATTACATATACGTACGTAACATTGTATGCATAAATAAGTTTCACAATTATATGTAGTTTGAAATAGAGTTTTCCCAAGAAAACACTATTGTTTAAGGACTTTTTCACTTAAGAATTGGAAAAGCCCAGTTTGCTGCTTCTGTTGTGTGGTCTGGCTATGGCAAATAGACAGTTTTGTCTCAAAGCATGGCATTTTTCATTCCTGTCTTTGTCCCTATCCATCCTGAGTGAAGTTCTTTTTACACCCTTCACTCATCCTACCTTTGATAGACATGCCTGCTAGTACATTCAAACTTCATCCTGCCATCTGAAATAATAGAGAACAAGTCTGTACAATCCTTTTGAATGACAACCCTTCAGATGTTTGATCACCATTTTCACTTCTCCCTTTAATCTCTTTTTTTCTAACCTTTCAACCATTCTTCATAGTTTTTTTTTTCTCAGACTCATTTCTAAAACAATTTGCCTCTCTCTGGATATGGTCTACTTTAGTTTATCTTTTCTTATTATTGGTCAGGCCTGGTTGTTGTTATCCAGAGGAAAGATGGGTCCCCATTTTCTGACCTTCAGAAAGAGTTAAGATATGGCTCTGCAATTGGCATGGAGATTGGAAAGTGTTAGGAAAAACAGAGTGTTTGGTTCTGATAGACGAGGACTCAGAGTGGTTTTTGCAAAGAATGAGTTTATTGAATACACATAAGTCAACTGTCAACTGTCAAATGATGCAACCTTTTATAGTGGAACTGTTTGAACTGTAACCAATCATAGGAGACTATTTTCCCGCTTCTTGTTTATTGCAACCAATGATTGCACCCGAATTTCCCGCTCTAAACCCAGCTATATTGCAATCTGCTAATTCCCTTGTTTGCAACTATTTACATACACAACACCCCTTACCCCCCAGTTGTTGTTATTTATGAACAAAATCCTTTAAATATTTTGGTGGCCTATGGATTCTAGAAGGGTATCTATTACCCTGGCTGCTAGGAACACCCTTCCCTGATTGTCTGCTTGGTTGAATGTCTCTGTTGGACCTGGGCTCTTGGTTACCTGACTCTGAGGCTTCCCTGTTGCTGTTTTGTGGATTTGTTTGTGTTTGAGGATCAGCGGTCACTGGCCTACTCCGCAGGGGTATTTCCCAGTCAAACTGACTAAATTGTTGTTGTTGGTTACCAGGGGATGAGTTATTTTGCATTTCTGTTACCCCACTATCTGGCATGTTGTTATCACTGAACCAGGATGTACTGTTCCCCCCAAATATACTTTGATCCCCTTCTACTGGTACACATCCACTAGTTCTCTTCCTCAGCTGATCTATGTGTCTTTTGCTGATCCTATTCCCTTCCCCCTCAATAGTGTACGACAGGGGACCTAATATTTCAGTAACCACCCCTGGGATCCATTTGTCCCCTTGTGCATAATTCCTGGCCCAGATTAAATCCCCCACTTTAAATGTTCTATTAGGAATGTCCAGTTCAGCACTTGGTAGAAGTCTGTCAGGGTGTAATCTGTCCAATTTGGTGGTTAGTCTCCTTCCCCACCTCATTTCAGCTGGACTTTTGCCGGTAGCAGTACATGGGGTCGTGTGTTGGGCCAGCAAGAATTCGGCCAGTCTTTGATGCCAGTCACCTCGGATGATTCTTTTTAAAGCGTCTTTCGTGGTCCTCACATTTCGTTCAGCCAAGCCGTTGGTGGATGGGTGGAAGGGTGCTGATGTCTTGTGCTTAATCGAGTTGGCCTTGAGGAAATCCTGGAATTCAACAGAGGTGAATTGTGGCCCATTATCTGACACAATTACATCCGGTAACCCATGAGTGGCAAAGAGGCCCCTTAATACCTGTATTGTTCTACCTGAAGTCAATGAACTGACTGGTACTACCTCTAGCCATCTAGAGAAGCTGTCTACAACCACCAGAAATGTTAACCCCTGGAAGGGTCCAGCAAAGTCAATATGAATCCTGGACCAAGGATTTCTAGCTAGCTCCCACTTATGCGTACGAATGTGTTGGTGTTCTGGCCTAGAACGTTGGCAGAGGTGGCAATTGGCAACACATTCCTCAATGTCGTTGTCCAGTCTTGGCCACCACAAGTGGCTCCTAGCCAACGCCTTCATACGTACTATTCCTGGGTGTCCTTCATGTAATTCTAATAAAATGGCTGGTCTGTGGATTTCAGGAATAACCACACAGTTACCCCACAGCAAACATCCCAAATGAACTGACAGTTCATCTTTCCTTCTGAAATAGGGAATGTACTTGGCATCCGGATTGGCATTTGGCCACCCACTCAGGACCCAGGCCATTATTCTCTTTAAAGTTGGGTCATTGTTTGTTGCCACCGCTATATCTTTAGCGGTTAAAGGCCAGTCAGGAATGTCCTGTAGGGACATTATTTGTCCCACAGGGGCAGGGTCATCCTCAGTGATGTTTAATGGCAGTCTGCTAAGGGCGTCAGCATGTCCCATGTCCTTGCCCGGTCTGTATTGGAGAGAAAATGAGTATGCTGAGAGGAAAATGGACCACCTCAGCATTCTGGGTGACATGATTTGGGGAGTCTGTTTATCCGTGGTAAACAGTCCCAACAGGGGTTTGTGGTCAGTCAGTATGGTAAAGTTCCTACCATAAAGGTAGTCATGGAACTTTTTTACTCCTGCCACTATTGCTAATGCTTCCCTGTCTATCTGAGCATAATTCCGCTCGGCTTTAGTTAGTGTCCGGGAATAATATGCGATTGGTCTTTGTATCCCTTGGTTGTCTAAATGGCTGATCACAGCCCCTACACCATAAGGTGAAGCATCGCACGCTAGGTAAATAGGTTTATTTTCTATAAAGTGGGTTACAGTTGATTGGCTGGAAAGAATGTCCTTTAAAGTTTGGAAACTAACTCTATGTTTGTTCAGCCACTGCCAAGGAGCCTTTTTATCTAAGAGTCTGTGGAGGGGTTCTGCAATGGCAGCCTTGTGTGGCACGAACGTATGGTAGAAGTTTACTAAGCCAAGGAAGGCTTGTAGTTCAGCCTTGTTCCTTGGTTCAGGAGCCCATTTAATTGCTTTAATTTTGTCAGGGGTAGGATGGATTCCATTCTTGTCTATCCTGAACCCCAAAAAATCAGTGGACCTAACCCCAATGGAACATTTTTCCTTTTTTAGTTTCAATCCAGCCCTCCTAAATCTGCCCAATACCTGTTCCAGCCGCTCTACTAACATTTCCTCATTTTTTCCAGCTATCAAGACATCATCAAAGTAAGGGCATACACCAGGTATGCCCTTTAAGGTCCTCTCCATCACTTCTTGAAAGATGCCTGGAGCTGCTGCAATACCGAATTGCAGTCTGTGGACCCGGAACGCCCCCTTGTGGGTAACAATCGTCTGTGCTTCTGCAGCCTCTTCAGAAACAGTCAATTGTAAGTACGCATGCGCCAAGTCTAGCTTGGCAAACATGGCGCCGTCCTGGATCGTGGCGAGGACCTGCTTCACCGTCGGGACCGGGTAAGCATGTTTTTTCATTCCAATGTTCAGGGTGGCTTTGTAGTCAGCGCAGATTCTCACATCCCCATTGGGTTTGAGGGGTGTGACAATCGGCGTTTCCCACAAGCCACCCTCAACAGGTTCTAATACTCCTTGGCCTACAAGCCTGTCGAGCTCGGCCTCGATTTTTTCCTTCAGGGCAAAAGGTACCCTTCGGGCCTTAAGCCTGATCGGTTTTACTGAGGGGTCTAGATTAAATTTAATCGGGGGCCCTTTGTATTTACCGAGAGATCCATCGAATACGTCTGCAAATTCATTGCAGACTGATTCGAGGGTCTTATTTTTAATTACTGAATTTATTCCCCCGACCCAAATGCCCAGGGCAGGGAACCAGTTAAGGCCAATTAGGCTAGTCCTATGCCCCTCAGCAACTATTAAATCTAAAACCCCCTTAAATCCCTTAAATTTAACACTAAGGCTGATCTTCCCTTTTATTTTTATTGGGCTTTTTTGAAAATCAGTTAATTGAATTTTTGTTGAACTAAGTGGAATTTTCCTTCCACTAATTTGTTCAATTCTCTCAAGGGTTTCACTGGAAATTATTGACACTGAAGCCCCTGAGTCTATTTCCATTCTGCAAGGAACCCCTTGCAGATGGACTATGATTTTTAATTTTCCATCTGGAAAATTGCTGTTTTTCCCTTTCCTCCTGCGATTGACACGCGCCACCTCCCCTAGATTTGGAATTTTAACCCGGGGTCTAGGGGTCTCTTTGCCACTAAAGTAAGGGGTTACCTTACCTTCGGGCCACACATCGACTTCGTGAAGGCGGTTGTCGCGAGCACGGCTCCTACAGATGGCCTGGATGTGGCCGGTCTTCCCACACGCCCTGCACTTTGCAGTACGGAATCGGCAAGATGCGCGGGGATGGTTGCCTCCGCAGCTGCCACACCGGTTTTGGTTGTCGTTGTCGCGCGGTCTGGTTGCGGTGTCCCTCCATGGTCGTTGTGCCCCTGTCGCTTGTCTTTGCGGAGTTGCGGGTTGTTGACGGCGGTTAGGTTCAGGCCCCTCACTTCTGGGTGGTCTTGGCGCCAATTTTCCGAATCGCCTGGAGACTTCAGCAATATCTTCTTCCCACTGCTGGTCCACCTCCCCGCAGTCCACATAGCCCTCTTGGTTGATCTCGGACGACACTGCCATGCTACTGCGGGGGGGGGTCGCGATACCCGGTAGATTCATACGTTCATCGATCACCTCCTGCAGATCGCCGGTGGGTTTGGCGATTATTCTGTTTTGTAGCTGCTCGTCACGCAAGCCCAGTACTACTCGGTCCCTAATTCTTATTTCTAAGTTATCGTATTTACATCGTACTGCAGCTTCCCTGACGGCAGTGACAAATTTTTGTATGGATTCTCCCGGTCTCTGGTTCCTTTTCTCAAAGATGCGCCGCCAGAAGAGTTCGGATCTCCTAGGTGTAAAGTGGACCTTAAGTTTGGCTAAGAGGTCGGCGTAAGGCACACTTGAGACCGGTTGCGGTTGGCACAGTCCGACAGCGATTCTATAGACCGGTGTGCCGCAAATCGTCAATAATGCTGCCGCCTTTTTCCGGTCGTCTGTGATCCCGTTCACTAGCAGGAACCCTTCGACTTGTCCGATGTATTCTTCCCAATCCTCGGGGAAATTTGGGTCGAATTCCTTCAATGACCCAATTTGCGCCATTCGGAGAATTTTTCTTATTCCGCCGCGGCCGCTCGGTTGACTGTGACACGTTTTCGTATTTGCCGCCTTTGCGCGACAATTCCGCCAATTCTCTGGTCTTCTGTCTATCCCACCTTCGTCGCCAATTGTTTGGTTCTGATAGACGAGGACTCAGAGTGGTTTTTGCAAAGAATGAGTTTATTGAATACACATAAGTCAACTGTCAACTGTCAAATGATGCAACCTTTTATAGTGGAACTGTTTGAACTGTAACCAATCATAGGAGACTATTTTCCCGCTTCTTGTTTATTGCAACCAATGATTGCACCCGAATTTCCCGCTCTAAACCCAGCTATATTGCAATCTGCTAATTCCCTTGTTTGCAACTATTTACATACACAACACAGAGGATGTTTGGTGTTGTGAGGATGTTCTTTCCATCTTTTTAACTTTTAATTCTGTTTTCAGCTTTGTTCTTATTTATGCTTTTATGCCATATTATGCCAAATTATGCCATTTTTTTTACTGTAAGCCTCCAAGCATCATTTAGGTGAGATGGGTGGCATAGGAATAAAATGAATAAATAAAAAAGCTAAATAGTCCCTGTGGGGGAACCTGAAATAAAAAGCCTCAAATGTAAGAATGTATTATTCTTGGATGCATTTCATAGTTATGCTTCTCTTTGGTAAAGCTGATAAAGAAAATATATTGAATAAGGCCTGGGTTTGGAATCCACCTCCCCCCTTACATTTTCATTTCTTTCCATTTGTACATGAATTTGGGGAAAACATTGGTCAAAATACAGGAAGCACTTACCAACTTATACATGTACTGTATTTATTAGATTTTTATCCCCTCATTTTTTGTTACATATGTGATTCAAGGCAGCAAATATACCAATGTTCCTTCCTCCTCCTATTTTCCCCACAACAACCATGTGAGGAGAATTGGGCTGAGAAAGAGTGACTAGCCTAAAGTCACCCAGCTGGCTTTCATGGCTGAAGCAGAACTAGAACTCACAACCTGCTGCTTTCTACGCCAGCTCCTTAATCACTATAGAAAACTAGCTGTCAAAGAATGCTCAAATATGGATGCATCCATAGCACCAGATGGCTCTGTGCATCAGAATGCCATTGTTACACCTTGGAGGATTTTTTTTCCCCCTGTTATCATAGTACTGAAAAAGAAGTGAAGAGGGAGCACTTGAAATGACAGCTTCAAAATATAACCTTTCTCACCCTGCCAAAGAATTGTCTTTACAGTGCTTTTTCAAAGAGTAGTCACCGAGAACTAGTTTTTCATCTCTTTGCAATCTCTCTCTAGATGAGATCTACTGCTTCACATTTAACATTTTTACTTTGCAAATGTGAGAAGGACTCACTTGAGTTACTGCATTACTCTCATCCTCTTTTCTGCTGAAGAGAACTGCAAAAGGTGGCCCAGATACTTTAAACATCAGTATTCAGAGGATTTGAATGGTGGAATAGTTTTACAAACATTTTCATTTCACTTCTGTACAGTTCGATTTTCTTTTTACATCATGGTGCCCTGTGATGACAGAAATTCATTAAATTCTGACTTAAATAAAGTTAAACTCCTTTTATTTCTTCTAAAGCTGCTACATGCTTCAACAGCAAGACTTTTTTCCGCATTACAAGACTACAATCCAAGGGACACGTGAACAAAAAGCCCTAACTGCAGTTCTTAGAGACATATAAAAGATATCATCTACTTATGTAGATTTGAAACTGCATATTGGTCACCTACATATCACCTACATATTGGGTTTGTCTAGTCTGTTTGAGGGGCTGCTACAAAGAAGAGGGGGTCAACCTATTTTCCAAAGCACCAGAAGGCAAGACAAGAAACAATGGATGGAAATTAATCAAGGAGAGAAGCAACCTGGAACTAAGGGGAAATTAACCAATAGAACAGCTTGCCATCAGAAGTTGTGGATGCTTCATCACTGGAGGTATTTAAGAAGAGACTGGACAGCCATTTGTCTGGAATGGTATAGGGTCTCCTTCTTGTGTAGGGTCTCCTGCTTGTGCAGGGGTTGGACTAGAAGACCTCCAAGGTCCCAGCCAACTCTGTTATTCTATTTTGTTACATATATGAATACTAAATTGTTAAGTATTCAATTTTACCTGCTCAAATTCTCATTAGATATGTGTCTGAAGAGCAATCATATTAACTTATTAACTACATTTAATATTAATTTAATTTAATTATACGTGCAATCAGAATTTTTTGCTTCTTTTCCCATGCATTCCATTTTGGATACCATTCAAAAGCTAAATGTGTAGAGAATTTCTGATCCAGGTATAATTTGGGAAAATGTGGCTTTTCACCACAAAAATATACTTTGGAATTACTCAAAGGCCGACACATTTAGTATTGTGTTTTCAGGCATTTGTAAAACCCTTTTTAAATAATGAGGAAGGGGACTTTTTCCCCAATATCATTTATCAATGGGTGGACAGGTGAACTGCTGTGTTAGACATTCAAGAGGAGACAAGAGTTTTCCACTTTTTTTAAGGGGGGGAGTCCCCTTGTCTCCTGATTCTTAACTCCCACTCTTCCTAGAAGACATTGGAGTAATATACGCTACTCTGGGATGTAAGGTTTAGCACTTATAAAATGAAATAATGTTTATAAATGATTTTAGTGAGATAGTCTTCCAGGCTGGTATCTGAAAAAGCTTATATGATTCCTCCATGAAAGGTAATAATAATAATAATAATAATAATAATAATAATAATAATAATAATAATAATAATAATAATAATAATAATAATAATAATAATAATAATAATAATAATAATAATAATAATAATAATTTTAAACTCTAAATTTGGAAAATAGAATGACAAATCAAAAATAATGGGATCTCTGAATAAAATGTGGGAAATTGCTCTTTGGAATTTTTTTTTTTAAAGCCAAATACTGAATATGAAGTTGAAAGAAATATTTAGAATTGGATAATGTTTCTGAAAATTAAATTTACCAAATTTGTAGGCATAAGCCCCTCCTCTAGAAGGGATGAAATAGTCATGTTTTTAGAAGGCTTGTTGCAACAGCTTCATCCACTATTTCTGATTTCTTGTAGAAATATATGTACATGTAGGAGACAAGCATATTGAGTCTGAGAGTGAGGCATCATCAATTTGGAGTCTCTACACCCCCTGTAAGAGAGCTAAGTTCAGCCCCCTTGAAGTCCATTGGCTCTTATCTGGTGCTAATTCACCTTGGCCATTAGTAGTTCAGATTCTTGTGTACTTGTATTAACTTGTAGTGCATTTAAACTCATTTCCAGTTCCTGATTTCTTGCACCTGACAATGCATACGCAACTGCTGAATTAGTACCATCATGCATTCAGTAGGAAGATAAGTTATCTTATGGGAATGCTTTAAATTGAATTCCTGCACTGAGAAGGGAGACCAAGATAGTCCCTTCTGTAGTTCTATCATTTTATGAAATTATGTTACAAATAAGTTAATAAAGAAATGGTTTATTGATGGAATGTAATCTAGGCAATCTCTTGGTTTTTTTTTCTTGATGTAAAATGCACTTAGAGAAAAAAAAAATATCAGTGTCTTATTAAAGTTGATGAATCCTGTTAGCTTAACAAAGCTTAACATGCCACAAATTAATTTTGAAAATAGCACTAAAGTAGATTTTTTCAATACCCAGTTGTTGTTGTTTTTTCTCCTCTATTATCAGAATCAATCTCTTATGTCTTCCTTTTCCTTCAAAACTGTAAGTATTTAGGTGCTCTTACCCAAGCAGAGAATACTTATTGAAGAAGCTGACTATCCTGTGCTCAGATTCGATTATGTAATGACATTTACAAGAGTAACTGGGTATAAGCAAAGACAGCGTAGCAAGCTAAAATAATACATACCGGTAATATTAATTTAAATGAAGGATATAAAATGCCAATGTATCTTAATAGTTCAAAAGTTGTTAAAATAATTATTTTTATTTATTTGTTTATTATATTATAATATATTTATATTATTACTATTATGTATACATGTTATGAGTGGGTGACCACTGCCACTTGGATGGGGATAGATGGGGAACTCATCAAATTTGGAGACGACACTAAGCTGGCAGGAATAGCCAACACTCCAGAAGACAGGCTTAAGATACAGGAGACTCTGGACAGACTTGAACATTGGGCGCTATCAAATAAAATGAAATCCAATGGTGAAAAAAGTAAGGGTCTACATTTAGGCAAGAAAAACCAAATGCACAGCTATAGTATAGGTGGTACTTTGCTCAATAGTAGTGACTGTGAGAGGGATCTCGGAGTCCTAGTAGACAATCACTTCAATATGAGCCAGCAGTGTGCTGCAGCTGCCAAAAAAGCCAACACAGTGCTAGGCTGCATTAACAGAGGGATAGAATCAAGATCATGTGAAGTGTTAATACCACTTTACAATGCCTTGGAATACTGCATCCACTTTTGGCCACCATGATGTAAAAAAGAACAGACATGTCAAACTCACAACATCATGTGATGTTGCACAACGTGTCAGCAATGGATGGGCTTCCACGTGACACGTCGAGCCTGCAGGCCAGAAGTTTGACACCCCTGCTCTAGAAAGAGTACAGAGAAGAGCAACAAAGATGATCAGGGGACTGGAGGCTAAAACATATAAGGAACAGTTGCTGGAATTGGGAATGTCTAGTCTACTGAAGAGAAGGACAAGGGGTGACATGATAGCAGTCTTCCAATACCTCAGAAGCTGCCACAAAGAAGAGGGGGTCAATCTATCCTCCAAAGCACCTGAAGGCAGGACAAGAAGCAACGGATGGAAACTAACCAAAGAGAGAAGCAACCGAGAACTAAGGAGAATTTTCATGACAGTTAGAACAATTAATCAGTGGAACAACCTGCCTCCAGAAGCTGTGAATGCTCCAACACTGGATATTTTTAAGAAGAGACTGGACAGCCATTTGTCTGAAATGATATAGGGTTTCCTGCATGAGCAGGGGGTTGGACTAGATGACCTCCAAGGTACCTTCCAACTTTATTGTTGTTGTTGTTGTTGTTGTTGTTGTTGTTGTTGTTGTTGTTATTATTATTATTATTATTATTATTATTATTATTATTATTATTATTTGTATCCATTTACTTCTCAGTCCAGTTTACAGCCCTGGGATTTCTGGCTGTCCCTATCCAGGAACTGATCACCTTACTCTTCTAGCCTTTTAGAATCAACCAAGGCTTTTACATTATTAATATATAGAGAGAACACATCAGCCCTTAGGTTCAAAGCTTTCATATGTTCAGCATTAAATAAGGCATTGAAACAGAGGCATCCACCAGGAGATTAAAAAAAATACCTGGGCTCCAACAATCTCATTGATCATTCATGATCACTCTCTCCCACTGCTACAATGCACCCAGAAGAAAATTCTGAATATCACAATTATTCTCTTTAGCCAAGGGGTAGCAGAATCTGTATTTTTTTCTATGTAGAGTAAGTATTGCTCTATTATTGCATATCAAACATGCAATAAGTAATTTACCTGCTAATTTATTTAAACACACACACACACACACACACACACACACACACACACACAAATATTGGAACAATCTCATATTGTTTTAATAGTCTTAAACTTTCCATTTGGAGAAAATGTTCCCCTCACAAGAATTTCCACAGAAAAATAAGATTAACACAGTACATTGTATGTGACAAAGTTATTTTTTATGATTTAATCCTCATTCACAGATTTCAATCTATTAAAATGCAATGGATTGCATTTTTCAGATATGGGGAAATGCTCAGAATTGCCCCTTTTTATCTCAATTAATGAAAACCAAAGCTAGGACAATAATTTTCTAACAAAGTGAAACAGATCTTTTTTGAAATTATGTAAGAACTAATTATGAATTGTGATTTTTAAAAAATGGACCAAAAATTTAAATATAGGAAAACAAGTTTCTTTTATATCTGACAAATGAATCTGGTAAGAGACAATATTGCTTAGGATAATTTCTGAATGGCTTAAGGAACTGAAAGATATGACAGTGAGACTATAGCTTGATCTTAAAAATATCAGGAGCAAGACAGAATTAAATAATATTTGTGCAAACCATTTCATTTCTAGGTAGAACGATGCATACATAGTCCTAGCACAGAAGGAATGCATAGAAATAAACAAGGCAAGGAGAAAAGACAGATTAAAATATTATTAAACTGGTCTGTGGTGATTTTTTTTCAAACTTAATACTTCTCTGATACATTATTTCACATAATGCAGTCCTATAATTGAAAATCATGAACCTTGCATTAACTGGATAATTGGTATGCCTGGAACATATACATTATACTTATTCTGTTCTTTGCATGTGATAGAAATTTCCTTTTATTTTTATTTTTTTATTGAGGGAATAAAGATCACAGTTTTACACCCATCTTACACCCATATATTGGATAATATACCGGTATGTTTGAAATGTTTGGTCTTTTTAAAATGACTTTCTAAACCCCTCTGTCTTCTGCTCTTTGCTTTCTTAGTTTAGGATCTAAACACTGTACATCAGTTCTAAAGATCTGTTTCAGTAAATTACTAAAACCTATTTTTAAAGCTACCTTGGCACCTTTAGATACTCCAACAGCTATGTTTTTGTCAATGAAAGAACATAAGTTTGCAGTTAAATAATTGGGTATTATGAAAATATATGTTCCTTAAAACCCAATTACGATCTCACAAGGTTTTTTTTTAAATCTCTAAATAAAGAGAATTATGTCCACAGACCAGGTATAAATTATTACCATTTAATATTTAATGCAAAGTAATAAAAATCCAAAGGCATTTTTAATTGGTTTTTTTCAGATGACTTGCTTAAAAGTCTGTATTGTAATAGATTTAGAAAGGATTAAAGCTATCAAACCATACTGATAAATAGGCCCATAATTCTCAGCCATGATGTGAGCCATCTAATTTTGTCACTTACTGCATCATTTCCATGGTGGCAAAGACAAAAAATTCAGTCACTATTTGGTCCAAAGGAAACACTTTTATACTTAACTTCTGGAGCTGACTGCTGTGATCATGATTATTACCAATTTGCTGCTTTAGCTGGTTTCTCCATTGTAGCTACTCTTGGCTTGGAGAATCTGTTAAATTAATATCTAGTCTGGATTATTATGGTCAATTTATCAGAGGTTCTCTTTAAACATAATTTAGGCACATAATTTGTGGAAGTTGTAGCATGCTTTAGTTTGGTCAGATTTTGTCTGTGTGGAAAAAGCAATAAAGAAATCAGCTTGGAAGTATCTCTATGTGTCTTTCTTGGTTTTTGGAACCTGACATCAGTCTTGCCAAACTAAAGCATGCTACAATCCCATAAAGTATTATGGGAACTATTAGGGAGGACTTGTCTTTACCCTCTTTCTCTCACACAAACAATCTGAAATAACTTGCCTCTTGTTCCTCTGGAATGCGCTCCCTCCCTCTTGGGAATCTGGGCAACATTCCATCACACTACGTTCAAATTAAATCAATGGATAGAACATACCATAGGAGAACTTTTTGCAGCAAACTTTGAGCTAGAAGGTTCTACCTGTACATGAACAGAGAGCTCCACTGCTACTTTGAACTAGAAAAGTTAAACTAACACCACTTTGCCTACTAGGGAAGTGCCTGTCTTTCATTTAGTACAATATGAATGGGTTGATTTAAAGAAACAAAGTTATGTTTTGCTAAAACATACCTTTTGATATACACTTTATACCATTCCTGCTTTTATAATCTTTGGTGAGTCATATTCTATAGCAAACAAGAAATATTAATAGTTATTATTAATAGCTTCAGGTGAGGAGAATAAAAGTGACCATTTGTGTGAAATATCTTTTTCCTACATTAAATTAGCTACTTGGAAATATAACAAACATAGACCCGTCTCACACACATGAACAAATAATCAACTTTGTTGATGTCGAAATGTTTTTAAACAAGCTAAAATTCATGTTCACGAGCACCGTTTTTATCTCTGCAGCAGATGACAATATTTCCTTATCTCACCAGCTGTACATTTAGCAAAGAAATTATTTGGGTGCTTAAAGCTAAATAAGAAATACTTAGCAAGGGTAAGATTGGAATCCGAGTACCTTAGATCAGCTCAGGTCACTGGACAAAGGGCAATATAAGATTTTAGGACGCATGGTATTTATGAGATATATTAAAAAGTTGTTATCAAGAATCCATCTGCTGCTTACCTAATCATCTTGGAAAATATTTTGTGCATGTTCATTCTGTATCCCAAAATTGGGGACTGAAGAGCATTTGAATTTCCTGAAAATTTCCTTCCCTTGTGATAAGGCTGCACTTTATATTCAGAGTGTTTTAAAGTTCCTTTCCAATACTTTTTAATTAAGTTTTTAGTGAAATAGCCATGGGTATGGCTGTTTTCAATTACACATCTGTCCATCATTCTACAGGTTGCTGGGCTCCCCCTTCTACCTGATCTAAAAGAAACCCATTGGATTTAACTGAGAAATGGGAAATTATTCAGAATTGCTAAAAAAAAAAAGGTGTGAGGCTTTGAACTGCCACGTCAACAGTGGACAATCCAGAATAGAATTCGCAGCCCACATAGAGTCTGCCAGTACTCTGTATAAATGGGGCGTAGTATCCTCCCCTCAGTGTGACTGCAGGGATACCGCCTCAAATTGTAGATCATATAGTGACTGGGCTATAAGCTGAGGACATATACCAGTCCATTATCTGATTTTTAAAAAATATAAACAGTGCTGTGCTTCAATGGTTAGATGGCCTAGACATTGGTATTTGAACATACATCTTTTTAACATTTATATTTTAATGAGTTCTACTAACCTAGTTGAAATGTTAATATATATATATATATATATATATATATATATATATATATATATATATATATATATGCAAATTATTCAAATTGCTAATAAAGAATTTTGGGAGGCTGAGATGGCCATTTCGAACTCTTTATGTTCTCATCAGTCAGTCATACCCTTTATCTGAGATTCGAACCTGGGCTGAATGTATATTAGGCAGTTGTTTTAACTTGCTGAGCCACAGGTTCTTTCTCTCTTTTTATTAGCTAGAAGGCAAGGCTAAATATGTGTTAAGTATTTGTCAAGGCTTTGTGAAAGCACCTTGCTAATTAACTCTTTCATTCCTGCTTTGGCCTGTCTCAAGGCTTATCCACAGGATATAGTCAACTATGACAGCTCATTATTTGTGCAAATTATTCAAATTGCTAATAAAGAATTTTGGGAGGCTGAGATGGCCATTTCGAACTCTTTATGTTCTCATCAGTCAGTCATACCCTTTATCTGAGATTAAAACAACTGCCTAATATACAATCAGCCCAGGTTCGAATCTCAGATTGAATAATTTGCACAAATAATGAGCTGTCATAGTTGACTATATCCTGTGGATAAGCCTTGAGACAGGCCAAAGCAGGAATGAAAGAGTTAATTAGCAAGGTGCTTTCACAAAGCCTTGACAAATACTTAACATATATTTAGCCTTGCCTTCTAGCTAATAAAAAGAGAGAAAGAACCTGTGGCTCAGCAAGTTAAAACAACTGCCTAATATACAATCAGCCCAGGTTCGAATCTCAGATAAAGAGTATGACTGACTGATGAGAACATAAAGAGTTCGAAATGGCCATCTCAGCCTCCCAAAATTCTTTATTAGCAATTTGAATAATTTGCACAAATAATGAGCTGTCATAGTTGACTATATCCTGTGGATAAGCCTTGAGACAGGCCAAAGCAGGAATGAAAGAGTTAATTAGCAAGGTGCTTTCACAAAGCCTTGACAAATACTTAACACACACACACACACACACACACACACACACACAAATATATATATATATATATATATATATACATACATATATATATATGTGTGTGTGTGTGTGTGTGTGTGTGTGTGTGTGTGTGTGTCATATGTTAACTCTTAGATTACCTTGCTAGGCCCCAAACATGGGGCAAATCTTTATTTTCTGTTTTCAGCCTTATCTCAAAGGCCATCGAACAGGCTGTAGTCACACCGGACAGTTCATATATTTGTGTAAATTACTAACAAAGAATTTAGGGAGGCTGAGATGCATTTCTGACTCATTAGTCTTCATCAGTCAGTCATACCCTTCTGAGATTCATCAGCCCAGGTTCGAATCTCAGAAGGGTATGACTGACTGATGAAGACTAATGAGTCAGAAATGCATCTCAGCCTCCCTAAATTCTTTGTTAGTAATTTACACACACACACACACACACACACACACACACACACACACACACATATATATATATATATATATATATATATATATATATATATATATATATATATATATATATATAGCAAGTCTAGGTATGATATGCCACACACTAAATAAATAAATAAATTCAGACTTGCAAACAAAGAACCAAACAACTAGAAGATGACACACACTTCTTTGCTACCCATCAACTCAGAAAAGTACATAAATTGTATATCCCAGTCATGATAATTTCAATTATTTATTTTTTCTTTCCATGTTTCAGAAGCAATTTCTTTTCTGTCAAAATAGGGAAGAGTCAATAGCTACTGCAGACATCTTCAGCCCATCAGTAATCCACACAAAATTCTCAGCTCCAAAACTCACTGGATAATCTTAAGATGCTGGTGCTCACTCCTTTGGACTCTTTCACTACTTTTCATGCATTTATGTATGAGCATGAAGTAAAAAAAGTTGGTAAATTAATTATAGATCATAACCTATATCTGAAGATCCATAGTTAACACATACATATAATTGAGCCTAAACCTTAAAAAAAATAGAACTTTGGGTCAAAATTAAGGAACATAAGGAAAATAACAAGAGTCAGGACTTCTGGTTGCAATAATGGTAGAATCAGTGCTTTATTTACCAATCAACAATGTTTTATTTTTCCACACTTCCTCACTATCACAGCAGCCCTCAGTATATACATCCAGAGATAAGTACAGTATCCAATTGCCTTCCTTCCTTCCTTCCTTCCTTCCTTCCTTCCTTCCTTCCTTCCTTCCTTCCTTCCTTCCTTCCTTCCTTTCCCACTGCAAACAAACTGACTTTTAGAAATTACAAATGAAAGAGCAGTTAGATTTACAAATCGTTAGAAGAATAGACCTTAAAAACTCTATTTGTGCATTTATGACACTATAAAAGGTAAAGGTAAAGGTTCCCCCACACATGCGTGCTAGTCATTTCTGACTCTAGGGGCCGGTGCTCATCTCCGTTTCAAAGCCGAAGAGCCAGCGCTTGTCCAAGGACGTCTCCGTGGTCATGTGGCCGGCATGAGTAGACACCAAAGGTGCACGGAACGCTGTTACCTTCCCACAGTAGTGGTCCCTATTTTTCTACTTGCATTTTTACGTGCTTTCGAACTGCTAGGTTGGCAGAAGCTGGGACGAGTAACAGGCACTCACTCTGTTATGCGGCACTCGGGATTCGACCCGCCAAACTGCTGACCTTCTGATCGACAAGCTCAGCGTCCTAACCCACTGAGCCACCACATCCCTTTAGGACACTATACACATGTCCAAATATGTAGACATACATTTTGTTGTTCAGTCGCTAAATTATGTTCCACTCTTCACATCCATGGACCATGGCATACCAGGCACACCAAGCACACATTGCAATGAATAATTTATCTACTCACCTCTTCAATACTTTATATCAACACATTAAAAGAGAGGTTTAGGCAGGAGTTTGGATTTTTATGCACGTGAATATCAGTGTCTTCACTTCAAATCTCTCTGGGTCTACACACCCTAGCTCTGCCTCCCGCCTCTCTCACAAGGTGCAACCAAAAACAAACTTTATTTTAAAAGGAGAAGAGGATAAAATGTATTTTTGGTTTTAAATAGGCACATGTAAAACAATCAGCATGAGATAAAAATAGAAAAACGCCAAAATTACCGAAAGAAGCTTAAAAGAATCTTTCACACAAAGCTACAGAATTATGAGTGACAATGAGTATATCACAAGGTCATAGATCTGCTACTAATATAGAAATAGCACTAATATAAGATGATGTGTTACCTAAAGCACAGCATTTCCTGAATATGTGAAGAGATCATAAATTTTAGAGACAGTAATCATCAAAAACAATAAAATATGGTTAAACATACATCTTAACAGAAATTAATGCATACTTTCTAGCTAGGCATGTTATTTATTTATTAAGATGTACATTTGCTTGAAACTGAAGTTCCTCTTTGGTTTCTTGAATTTCTTCCAACTTCTTGTTGATTTTTTTCTTTTTATCTACGGCTGAAGAGATTCTCTCCTCCTCCCACATCATTCCTGTTGTTTCCTTCCTAGAGTTCAAAATGCAGCTTTCCGACTTGTGCTGGCAATGCAGAAAACCATTGCATTTCAAAGATTTAGTGACATATTTTGATTTCTTCTTCATGTTAAGAAACGTTTAAAAGTTTAGAGCTCATTCTGAGCTGACATTCAGTTAGTTTTTAACTTTTGCTCGCTGAATAATGGAGAAGAGGGGGGAATTTTCACATAGCTACAAAGCTTCTCTTATAACTAAAACTCTTAGGCTTTTGGTTCCCACCTCAGAGTAATGTGCCACCTAATCTCGTCTGGACTACTGCAACGCTCTCTACATGGGGCTTCCCTTGAGGACCACCCGGAGGCTCCAACTGGTACAGAATGCAGCCGCGAGAGTTGTGTTGGGAGTCTCCCGATGCTCCCACGTTACACCTCTGCTCCGTGAGCTGCATTGGTTGCCAGTTGTCTTCCGGGTGAGATTCAAGGTACTAGTAATGGTGTTTAAAGCCCTACATGGCAGGGGTCCGGAGTACCTTAGGGAACACCTGCTGCCGGCATCAACTTCCCTCCGCCCTGTGCGTTCCCACAGAAAGGGCCTCCTCAGGGTGCCACCGGTCAGAGAATGTAGATTGGTGGCCCCCAGGGGGAGATCTTTCTCTGTGGGCGCCCCAGAATTATGGAACCAGCTACCAGTTGAGCTCCGGACGGCGCCCGATCTCCGCTCCTTCCGCCGCGACCTAAAAACATACTTGTTCGAACAAGCCGGCCTGGCCTGAGGGGGGATTGGGGGGGTTATTATTATTTTATTGGGGTTATTTATTATGTATTAATTGTTCTTTTAACGGGCATATATTTAATTACTTTTAACTTTTGTAATTTTGTATTTTACTCTTGCCCTGTACACCGCCCTGAGTCCTTTGGGAGAAGGGCGGTATAGAAATATTAATAAATTAAATTAAATTAAATTAAATTAATCCAGATCAGGTATTGCAGTATCATGACTATAGAAGCAAGCCATGGTGCCAGTTTTAACAAAACCCTATTACTGTCTTTTAAGCTGGGTGCTTCTGCACAGAACTAGCACTGGGTACTGGATACTATGGAAATTGACTGCCCTTGGAGTATTCCTGTTGTCATTATTAAAGAGCTCCTGGCAGCTTTGGGTATCTTCTTGCTTGCTATACATGCTTTTTATGTTATGTTTTTAAATCTTTTTGATAATGATGATGATGATGATGATGATGATGATAATAATATTAATAATAATAATAATAATAATAATAATAATAATAATAATAATAATAATAATAATAATAAGAAAGTGTGGCAAAGGCAAGCAAGCGTAGTATCAATAGTAATAGGCGCCTTGGGTGCAATCCCAAAACAACTGGAGCACCACTTGAACACCATTGGCATTGACAAATTCGCCATTAGTCAACTGCAAAAAGCGGCCTTACTAGGAACTGCTTCCATCCTTTGACGATATCTGTAATACCATCAAACATCCACATCTGCCTATCCCAGGTCCTTGGTTATCTAGTCCAACCCCCTGCTAAGGCAGGAAACCGGTTGGCCAGCTACAAATCCATCTGGTGGTGATGCTGTCTAACCAACATTTTTCTATCTTATCAAGTAGTGGGTTGTAGTCTATTTTATTAAATAACATATAACATATAAACCTTTATTGTCAAAGTACAACATGTGTACATTGAGATTAACTGAGCCTCCCCCTGTTCTCTCTCCCCCCAACACACAGTGACAACAAACCCTCCATCCTACCACACCATGTGAACCAACTACACCACACACCGGTCTCCCAAGTCAATTCTGCATAAGATTATGTCCCATTTAAAAGCCTAACAGCCGACGGATAAAAGCTATTTTTCAGCCTGTTGGTATGGCTGGCTATATTCCTGTATCTCCTACCGGATGGTAGTAGAGTAAAGAGATACCGTCCAGGGTGTGAGTCATCCCTGAGAATCTTCCTCACTCTTCCAAGGCAACGAGACCTGGCGATGTCATCCAGTGGTGTCAGGGAACAGCCCACAATGTCTTGTGCTGTGCTCACTACCCTCTGTAATACTTTCCTGTCCACGGCTGTCAGACCAGCATACCAAACCACAATACCATATGAGAGGACGCTCTCTATGGTAGACCGGTAAAAGAGGGTCATTAGATGTTGTTCTACCCTGTTCTTCCACAAGATCTTAAGAAAGTGAAGCCTCTGTTGGGCCTTTCTAGCCACCTGGATTGTGTTAACTTTCCAGGTCAGATCTTCACAGAGGTAGACTCCCAGAAATTTAAAGGAGGAAACTCTCTCTACACAGTCCTCCCCAATGTAAAGTGGGGCAGGTTCCTCCTTTTTTCTCCAGAAGTCTAACACCATCTCTTTCATCTTGCCGATGTTTAGGTGCAAGTTGTTGTTACTACACCATATGGATAGTTTTTGTACCTCCGCCCTATATGCTGTCTCATCCCCACCTGTAATAAGACCCACCACAGTTGTATCATCTGCGAACTTGATTATCGCAGTGGATGGGTCAGATGATACACAATCATAAGTGTATAAAGAGTACAGGTAGGGGCTAAGCACACAGCCCTGTGGCGTGCTGGTGCAAAGCTTCAGGGGGGTGGGCAAAGCAGACCCGACCCTCACTGTTTGTACCCGATCCCTAAGAAAGTCTTGAATCCAATCGCAGATAGCGGGGGAGAATTTCAAGTCAGTCAGCTTCTCGATGAGAATGCTCGGCAAAATGGTGTTGAAAGCCGAGCTGTAGTCAACAAAAACCATCCTGACATAACTTCCAGGTTTCTCGAGATGACTTGCTACAGAGTGTAAAGCAGTAGCTATGGCATCGTCTGTCGACCTATTTCCCCTGTAGGCAAATTGATGTTTATCAAAGTCCAGTGGGAGGCATGTCCTAAGATGTTGGAGAACCAATCTTTCGAAGCATTTCATGACTACAGACGTTAATGCAATAGGTCTGTAGTCATTCAGGCACTCAACTGCAGTTTTCTTGGGGACTGGGACAATGGTAGCTGCCTTCAAGCATGGTACACATGCCGTTTGCAAGGAGATGTTAAAAATCCTTGTCAGGACCCCTGCTAATTGATCGGCACAATTCCTGACCACTATCCCCAGCACCCCATCTGGGCCTGCGGCTTTGCTGGGATTCACAGCCTTCAATAAAGCTCTCACTTGGTGTTCACACAGGGTGAGTGGCTGAGAGTCAGAAGGCCGGCCAGCAGAGGCTACGGGGTCTGGTCTTTTAACCTCGTAGCGGGTGAAGAAGATATTCAGCTCCTCAGCCAACGAGGCATCGGTGTTTGCCATGCTCCTCGTGCTGCCCTTATAGTTGGTTAAGTGCTGCAGTCACTGCCATACTTGCCTCGGATCGTTGTTCACTAAATGGTTCTCCACATTTTGTTTGTATTGTTGTTTTGCCATCCTAATGCCTCTTCTGAGATTTGCCCTGGCCACTCTGTATCTGTCCCTGTCCCCTGCCTTAAAGGCAGAATCCCGGGCTCTCAGGAGTGTTCGTATCTTTGCAGTCATCCAGGGTTTACAGTTCCCATAAACTCTAATGCACTTATCCGTTGTTACACTGTCAGTGCATGTTCTAATATAAGAGAGTACGGCATCTGTATATGAATTTAGATCTTGTTCTTCAAATACACTCCAGTCAGTGGTTTCAAAGCAGTCTTGCAAGTGACTGAGAGCACCCACTGGCCAGGTTCTGACCCTTTTAGTGACTGCCTGAGTCCTTTTCCTGAGAGGAACATACTTTGGGCACAACAGGAGTGAAAGATGGTCAGATGTACCCAGGTGGGGAAGAGGAAAAGCTCTGTATGCCTGTTTCAGATTGGAATACACATGGTCCAAAGTGTTCTTCCCTCTGGTGGAAACTTGCACATACTGTACAAACATAGGGAGAACTGTCTTCAGACAAGCTTGATTGAAGTCCCCAGCCACGACAAGAGCGCCCTATGGGTGAGTTTGCTGCTGCCTGGTGATGATGTCATACAGCTTAAAAAGTGCCATGTTGACATTGGCATCAGGTGGAATATAAACAGCTATAATAATTACCACAGTAATTTCTCTAGGCAGATAGAAAGGCCTACATATAACAGTCATCAGTTGCACATCTGGGGAGCAATACGTATATACCAATCTGCTGTTAACACACCATTCACAGTGTATATACACACACAGTCCTCCTCCTTTACCCTTCCCGGAGCGTTTATCTCTGTCAGAGCGGTGAAAACTCGGCTTATCAACTCCACAGCTTCATCCACAGCTTCATTCGGTATCTCTGAATGTAGCCAGGTCTCCGTGACAACTATCACACAACATTCCTGAAGAAGCCTGCTTTCTGCTAACTGCAGCTGTAATTCGTCAATTTTATGGACGAGGGATCTAGCATTGCTCAGAAAAAGGCTCGGCAATGCTGGTCTAAAAGGCTACCTTCGAAGACGTGTCAGAGTTCCAGCCCTGCAGCCACGTTTTTGCTTTCGCTCCTTTCTCTTTCGCTTACTGCCTTACTGAAGTCCAAGTAAATTGTCCACAACATTCCTCTGGCCCACTAATTTTGCCACCTGGTCAAAGAATGCAATAAGATTTGTCTGGCGTGATCTGTTTTTGACAAACCTATGTTGGCTTTTAGTAATGACTTTGTTTGCCTCTAGGTGTTCGCTGATTTGTTGTTTGATTATCTTTTCCAGAAAAGATAATTTCCAGAAAAGAGGTCAGGCTGATAGGTCTGTAGTTTCCTGGATCTGTTTTTCTTTTCCCTTTTTTGAAGATGGGAACTATATCAGTTGTTTTCCAGTTGTCTGGTAGTTCCCCAGTGCTCCAGGATCTTCGAAAGATGTAGTTCAGTGGTTCTGAGATCACATCTGCCAGTTCCTTGAGAACCTTGGGGTGTAATCCATCTGGTCCTGGTGATTTGAACTCGTCTAGGCTGGACAGGTGCTCACTTACCATTTTCTTGCCTATCTTAACGTGTTTCTAATCTGTTTTTTATGGTACTGTTTTTGATAGGTGGACTGTTGTTTTTTTCCTTTTGTGTAAAGACAGATGCAAAAAATGAGTTAAATAGTTCTGCTTTCTCCCTGTTACTTTTCACCTTTTTGCCACTTTCTCCCACCAATGGACCAATCATTTCCTTAATTTTTTTTCTTGTTTTTTACATGTTGAAACATGGTTTTTTTTGGTATTTTTTTTTACTTTTGTTACAAGCCTTAGTTCATTTTGAGCCTTAGCTTTCCTCACTTCATCTTTGTAGAATTTGCTGATATTCTGCCTTAGTTATGTGCCCCTCTTTCCACTTTTTATATTTGTCCTTTTTGTCTTTCATTTTATCAGAGAGTTCTTTATGCAGCCATGCTGGTTTCTTTTGAGGGCTGTTATTTTTCTTCTTTGTTGGTATTGTGCTAGACTGGGCTTTTATTATCTCACTTTTCAAAATTTCCCAAGCTTCTTGAGTTGTTTTCCCCTTGAGGATTCTCATCCAAGGAATCTTTCCCAAGCTCTCTCTAAGTTTATTGAAATTAGCCCTCTTAAAGTCCAAGATTCTAGTTTGACTGTGTTCTATTGCTTGTGCTTGCATAATGTTGAATTCCAATATTGCATGATCCCACCCCCAAGGTTCCTGTGGCTTCAACACCTATCATTTCATCTCTGTTAGTGAAAATGAGGTCCAATATGGCTGATCTCCTAGTTCCCTTCTCTGCTTTTTGCGAGACAAAGTTGTCTGCTAGGTTTGTCAGGAATCTGTTTGATGTTCCACTTGGTGCAGATTTTGTCTCCCAGTTGATGTCAGGGTAATTAAAGTCCCCCATTACTATTGTGATTGGCTTCCTACATACCTTAGTTAGCTGACTAGCAAAAAGTTCATCTATTTCCTCTGTTTGGTTGGGTGACCTATAGTATACACCTATGGCAATATCATTTTTTCCCCTTTTATATTGACCGAAATACATTCAAGCCAGTCTTCATTATTGTTGTGCTCTATTTCTGTAGAGGTGTAGTTATTTCTTATATAGAGAGTAATAAACCTTACAATATCTTTATTCATTGGTGTGCTCATTAACTCTGGATCCAAAGGAACCAATTGCCTGAGCACCTCATCACAAGTGTCATTCCCTGACAGTTGGCAAAGCACGACCCCCAAAATGAGAGTTTGGGTATAATGTCTTTTTGCATTGTACTAAAGTTCATGTCTAAGAGAAGATTTTGATTTGAATGTCTGAGCCATCAATGAATGTAATAGAGAGGTCAAAGTCAGTTAAAGGTATAGCAGATGCATTCACACAATGTGATAATCTTTTTGTATATTAGTCTTAGTTAATTTTTGTCACTGAAGCAGTAGGTGTGAGCTTAAATGGACTCCAGAAGATGGTAGAGGACAGGAAGGCCTGGAGGAACGTTGTCCATAGGGTCACGATCGGTCGGACATGACTTTGCAGCTAACAACAACAACACAATTTTTGTCCTGAATTTTTAATCATGATGGTAGTTATGCTTTGCTTTCTTTGTGTGTGTGGGGCAGGGGGCTTAGCCCATTGTATGAACTCTACTTGTTTGGTTTCTAATTTCTGGGAAATACCAAAAATGAGATAATTTAGAAATCAAGTTAAGCAACTTTTGTTTATTCAATCCATCACTAGTGTTCTTTATGTGATCAGAGATTCATGCATTCATATATTATATAAAACATGAATAGGGCTTAAAATATTGACTTTTTTCTAATTGTTTCTAAAATAGGAATACCTTTGGAAAACTATCAAAAGCATGTAGGATTTGCCTTTCTCCAAATCCAAAATAAAACCAATAGAATTCTAACAAATTAGTAATGAAATGAACACAATTTGTAAGAATAAACACTTTATATGGATATGTTCACCTACATGCATATAATGGTATGTGGGAATGAACTTGGGAGATAGGGAGAAGAGCCACAGCCAGGAAAACAATCTAATAAAAGAAAGTAATGGGCATGCTTTCAGTCTCTGCTCCCATTGCTAGTTTAGAGGAGGAAGATCAGGAGGAGGAGCCAGTCCCTTGCACTTCTGGGAAAGATAGGACAGTGAGCCCGGGAGTTGTTGGTGACATGGACCAGGGAGCAGAGGCCTCAAGCTTGGTGGAGCAACTGCAGCCACAGCAACTGGATGGACAGCCAGCTGAGCTCAAGCAGTGGGAGTCACAGTTGCAATAAGTTGGCATGGAGGCTCCAGGGCAGAGCTAAAGCAGCTGCCCACGATCAGCGAGGATGAGGAGTTGGAGTCAATCCCTCTCCCCGAACCAAGGTTGTGCAGGGCTGAGAGATGACAGGAACAACACCAGTCAGCCAAGTTACTTGTGAGGAAGCAACTTCACCCATCATGAGGGGCTGCACCGATGTTAACTGTTTAAGCCTGCCCAAAGAGAAGGATGTTGCTGGAGCAACATGTCTGGTTGCCTTGTTTCATGTTTCTGCTTTCCATGTTTCTTGCTTCAGACTTGTGTTTGGACCTTGGACTGATACCTTGACCTTGTGCCTTGCCTTGTGTATTACTTTCAGCCTTGGACTCTTGCCTTGCTCTGTGTGGTCACTCTAGCCACTGCCTAAGTTTGTTAATTTAACTCACTCTTTTTGCTGGCTCCTCAGAGCCTCTGGTGGAACCAGAAGAGGGTGTGGATTTTGGATCTTCTAGAACTGCTGGAGGACTGAATAGTTGGGCATGGGCAGTTCAATAAAGATCTTTAGTTCACTGTGCTGTGTGCGTGGAACAGCACTGAGGCAGCTGAACCTGCAGCAGGAAAGTATGCATGGCAAATCTTAGAAGGACCTCTCTCTAGTGTCTTGAGCTGTAAAGGCAATGGGGAAGAATTGTTCTTTCAGTTGCAAGGTTATGTTGATATAACTTTGCAATCAAATGCAATCAGTTCATCTGCATATGCTTTCTTCCTGGACTCCCTTTCAAAGCTGACATCAATCTTGCAAGGCTGAAAGCACATTTCTCCTCCATCATCATTACAGCCCAATAAACTAGGGAAGGGTCACTTCTGAGATGTTTGCCACATCCACATTTCTGTTGTAGACTAAGCTGCCTCTTATCCAACCATTGCCCTGGCTGTACTACTTCTGTCAAGGTTGAATTGCTAAGATGCCTGCTAACTTGTACTGCTACTCAACTTGCCATGGAAACAGAAGGATACAAAGTGTGGAGTGGAAATGGGAGTCTAAGAAGCCATTCACAGACCATAAGAGCCTACAAGAATTCCAAGGTCAATAACGCAGGTGTCTGACAGAGAAGTAGACCGTTCTCATAACAAACCAAAGATGTGTGATTGGACAAGGTGAACACTTGGTGGGTGGGGGTTATGAAAAGCTATTGTTACCTAGGCAGATTTTCACACAGGAAAACAAGAGCTGGTTTTGCTTCTTCAATTCTGACATGTGTATTCAATAAAGTTTATCTTTTATGACACTTCAAAGCATTGAAGATTGCTTTATTTTGAGTTTGCTACGTGGACACGTGACACCTTCCTCCTGTCTCCCATGGTCATTCTCACAAACTATTAAATATATCTGCAAAACTTCATCCCAGAAGTAAAGCTTTTTCTTACAAGAAGTTTTTAAGGCCACGGATTCCCTAATGTATCATCGACAGCATTTGATACACACACATGCTACTTGTTTTGTTCACTTCCCTGGTATTCCCCCCCCCCACTATAGATGAGTTTGCATTGGAGACCACAGTTACCATCTTTGTCATCCAATGGATGCATATAGTGTCAAACATTTTCCCATTTCTTTCATGAAAAATGAAAGGAATTGAAATTCAAAGGATTAAATATGCTCCTGAGCTGCTCACCAGAGGCTAATACTGCTGTCTCTAGTCCTCTGCCAGCCCCTGGAAAAGACAGCTAACTCTCCCTTGTGCCCCCACTATGAAAACAACTTTTGTCTTTTAAAAGTACTGGAGTCAAGTTGTCATTTTATTTGTGTAAATAATCATAGGAGGTAAAAAACACACATTGAGTTATGGATGTATTTACTGCAAGTAGTAAACTGATGAAAAACTAAGATACAAAATACAGTTTTGCAATTTAAAAGAATATGAGTTTCATCTGGAAGAAAAGAGGAGGACAGCCAGCAGCAAGGTGGATGGGTTCAGTTACAGGTGGACTCAGGTGTCTGTGGAGATTCTCATTCATCCAGGTCATGGCTGTCTCAAAGATGCTCTTATTTTAAAGGCAATTTGACTTTCTGGTTTTTCTTTAAGATGTTTCACTTCTCATCCAAGAAGCTTCTTAAGTTCTGGACTCAGGAGGTGATAGGTTTAACATTGTGAGACCTAGAATATCTTGTTATGGATAGATTGTCAAAACAAAATGTATCTATGTGGTCACTAGGCATTGAACCCAATTTGATGGCACATAATCCATCAATCAGTAATGGTACATGAACTGCAGCTAGAGAACAATCTTAATTCCCACATGGATAATCATATGATCTTCTAATTCAGAGCTTTAAGGGCAGGAGTATCTGAAGGGCATGTTGAAACAATCAAGATGTCAGTCACAACAGTGCAATTGAAGTTCCACCTTTTTGTGTGTGTGTGTCATGCATGTGGAGTTTGATCACACTTTCCTGGCCACATTTTTTATTCCATAACTATACTGAGCAGACACCTCTGTCTAACAATAACAACTGTGATGCTACCTTCTCTTAGCTTCCATTAATTGGTTAAGAAAGATTCTATCAACTGAAAAATTATCATCTGCTGAAACTTGGGATTTGTACTCGAGTTTGACTTCAGTGTATTTTTCCCCTTTTTCCCTATGTTTCACAGCTTTTAAGAACAAATCTAAGACTGTTTCAGCATAAAGCTGCCATTGATAAATAGCTGCTGATCATTTTTTCTACAATGTTCTAATAAGGTAAGCATTCCAATTTTCTATGGTTGTTGTTGTTGTTAAAAAATGAACCTTTATTGTCAAAGTACAACTATGCCCTATAAATCTATTTCATTATCCAAAATTTTTCACCCATTTGACTGGAATATAGAGGACCGGGTTATAGAAAAGCAGTGTAGAGTACTAAATAGTAAATGCTATTTGAATCTTTGGGCTGTAAATAAATACAAGATTATTGTAAAGAAGAAATCTTAACCCAACTTGGCACCCCAACATAACCATCTGTGTGCTCCTAGTTTAGTTCTATTTCTGTGACTGTCCATGTCTATGATTTCACCAAAGTTCGTCTGAAAAATGGGCAGAGCTCATCTCATTCCAATAAACTAAGAGCAAATTACTTCTGTCTCAAGTCTGTCCAAGATTAGAAATCCAATTATGAATATGGAAAACCACTGAGCAGATCTTTTTAAGAGACATTGTTTACTGTTAACACTGCTCTTGGTAAGAGATTTTGCTTCCTATGTGTTCCACCCACAATAGCTTTATGTCAAGGTGACATGCAACAGAGTTTCAGTTCTCCAAAAAGTTAGATATTCATATTTTCTGGAAATGTCATTCAGCTATACTATGGTATTGCACTGATATAGAGAAAGAAAATTAGTGCAAGAACTAGTTTGGAATATATCCATCATCAAGCTGTGCCACCACATTATTAAGAGATGTGCAGCTGGCTATCAGCTTGGCTGGTTTCAAAAAAGGGTTGGCTCCATTTGTAGAAGTCACTACTTCAGACAGGAAGGCAGTGCAGAGAGTGGTGAGGTTGGCTGAAAATATCATTGGCAGTTCCCTCCCTCCCATCCAGGACATAGCACAGAAGTGTTGCTTGAATAGGGTCCGTAAGATTGTCTGGGACACTACACATCCTCTTCACGACCTGTTTTCCTTGTTACCCTCTGGGAGGAGGCTTCATGGTATCCATAGCAGAACGTCCAGATTCAGCCATAGTTTCATTCCATACAGCATTAGCCTTGTGAACTCTCAGGCTTCCTCCTTCCATTATATATTTAAGATGGACAGTATTTAATATTTATTTGTTATGTATATGTAGGGGTGTGGGTCTATACCAGGGGTAGGCAACCTTGGCTCTTTTATGACTTGTGGAATTCAACTCCCAGAATTCCTCAGGAATTCCTCAGGAATTCTGGGAGTTGAAGTCTACGAGTCATAAAAGAGCCAAGGTTGTCTACCCCTGGTCTATACATATGTTGTATATAGTATATTTAGGTGTGTGTCATGTATGTGTTTCACTTTGAGAGCGGGCAACTAAATTTCATTTTTGATGTGTGCCGTTGTGCCCACAGTAAAAAAATGACAATAAAGGTTATATTATCTTATTTTAACTTATGGAGATAATAGCTACAGGTAGTCCTTGATTTTTAACTACAACTGAGACTGGAACTCTCACTGCTAAGTCATTAAGTGAGTCGTGCCTGTTTTTTTTGTTTTTATTTTTGTCACGCCTGTTAAATGAGTCATGTGGTTTCTAAGTGAATCCATCCTCTCTCATTAGCTTTGCTTCTCAGAAGCCATCTGGAAAGATCACAAATAATTGTGTGGTCCCCTAGATGCTTCATGGTATCTTAAATACACGTCAGTTGCCAAGCAACCATGATCATGGGGACATTGGGACAGTTGTAAGCAAAAGAACTGGTTCACAGTCACTTTTTTTCTGTGCTGTCATAACTTTGAATAGTTATAAGGATCATCTGTATCAGCCTTGAGGACAGAGTGACAACTCCTGAAGGCCATCCACTGCGAGACCAGTGGTTAGTTGCCAACTGCGACAACAAACTGCTGGGCTAGATGGGGTCCCATCCAGCAGCCACTCTTATATTTTTAACCAGATGTTCTTAGCTGTAGCAAATGAGAAATGTGGCTTGAAGTATTTTGTGTGATCTTAGTTTAGTCAGATGAAATTTACAAGAATTTTGCCTCTTTCTCATTGTACTTTATCTTACTGAAAAAAAATGGTTCTATTTTTTCCCTTTCTTTTATATTTTATTCGTCCAGGATGGGTAAAGAAAAATGTGAAGAGCAATAGCAATAGCACTTAGACTTATATAATAATAAACCTTTATTGTCAAAGTACAACATGTGTACATTGAGATTAGCTGAGCCTCCCCCTGTGCTCTCTCCCCCCAACACACAGTGACAACAAACCCTCCATCCCACCACACTATGTGAACCAACTACACCACACACCGGCCTCCCAAGTCAATATACTGCTTCACAGTACTTTACAGCCCTCTCTAAGCAGTTTACAGAGTCAGCATATTTTCCCCAACAATCTGGGTCCACATTTTTCCAACCTTGGAAGGATGGAAAGCTGAGTCCACCTTGAGTTGGTGAGAATCAAATTGCCAAACTGCTGGCAGCCAGCAGTCAGCAGAATGAGCCTGCAATACAGAGTTCTAACCACTGTGGCACCAAGACTCCTCCTCTCAGTATAGTAAATAGTCTAGACCAGGGGTAGGCAACCTTGGCTCTTTTATGACTCATGGACTTCAACTCCCAGAATTCCTGAGCCAGCATGGCTCAGCATGGAAACCTCTCCCTCTCCCCTCAGCATGGCTGGCTCAGGAATTCTGGGAGTTGAAGACCATGAGTCATAAAAGAGCCAAGGTTGCCTACCCTGGTCTAGACCAGTATTTCCTAACCTTGGGGATTTTAAGGTGGCTGGGGAATTCTGGGAGTTGAAGTCCTTAATGTTCCAAAGATTGAGAAACACTAGTCTGAAAGAACATGAAGCATCATCATGGCTAAAGCAAGGGAAGTGGTTGAAATAGGGAAAGAAACAGCTTCATTTGTACATGAAACATAGAATTTAAGACTGCAGAACAAAAAAAAATCTCACCTCAAAAAGTCCCATTTAAGAGCTTAGAAGACTACAGATTTGATGGCAAAACAAGGTCAGTATCTAAATATAAACAATATATGTTTTGGAGCTTCTAGAATACAGAGTTGCTACAATAATAAATTGCCTTTTGGAAAGCAGCAAGCAGAGATTCTAACATACTTGATCTTATTGTGATTTAATTAATTCAGCTCCTAGATAGTCTTTATATGTGAAACAATTTTGATGGTCTTCATGCTGTAGCTTGAAGCATAATTAGGATTTTAAGAAAATAAATTATATTGATACAAAAGCAAAACTTGGTGTATTTGGGAATTGATTTCTTTCTCATGTGACACTAGAAAACTGCATCAAAGCTTTCAGATGGTCTATAATAGCTTCTTCCTAATTAGTCTTTAATCATTCAAAATAAAGAAACTGCATGAGAGTGCCATAGCATTCTGCACTGCAGAATTTGAGAATTAAAAGAGGGAATCCAAATCACAAATGTAAGAGGTATAAACTGAATCCTTGAGTGATTTTCACACCTTCTTTGTGAGATTTCCATAATTTCTGTAGAAACAGTTATGAAAATATGGCTCCATTAATTATATACAACAACATTCTGCCAAGTCCAAAATAATTATGCTTGAGAAAACCTGGCCAGAATACATTGCAACATTGAACATAGTTAAGCCTATTGATCTGATTCGTGTTTAAATGTGCTTAAATCTGGGTTGGATAGTGGCCATCAGTGTTATCATGAACCACAAAATCACAAATTACCGTAAGAGGCAGCCTTAGTTGTTTCCTTCCTCCAAAATCTTGGCTGCAAACTTTATTCTTGTAAAACCTGGGCTGCTATATATACTAATCTGGGTGTCCAAATGGCACTGCTCACATAACCCAAACAGTGCCATTCAGAAAACCCAAAGTAGTATTAGCAAAATCCAGAGAATCCAAGACAGCTTTTAAAAAGTACTTATGTTAATTCTTTCTATATTCATGCATTCCTGACAATCAATTCCAGCACATCCAAGAAGAGTTATCTTCATGATGATGAAGTTATCCATTCAGTTATGTCTGACTCTTGGCGATTCTATGATCCAGGTTTCTCCACATCTTCAGATCTTGCTTCTTTGAGTTATTCTGTGAGCCAGCCGTTTCAGCTTTGATGGTGTCCAGCCTTTGTGTTCTTTGGCAGCCTGGTTTTCTTTTACTGCTAACTCTTCTCAACATAATTGCTTTCTCCAGTGAATTTTCCCACATGACATGGTCAAAATAATAATAATAATAATAATAATAATAATAATAATAATAATAATAATAATAATAATAATAATAATAATAATAATAATAATAATAATAATAATAATAATAATAATAATAATTTTATTTGTATACCGCCCTTCTCCCGAAGGACTCAGGGCGGTGAACAGGGCAATAAATAAGTGATATGCAGTTTTGTGATTTTAATACTTCAAATTTTATGAATACTGCTGCTTTATTAAAAAAAAATCTTCTCAGCTTGGCATTTGAGATTTCTCCATTATCAATTTGAGATCCTTCCTTCCTTCCTTCCTTCCTTCCTTCCTTCCTTCCTTCCTTCCTTCCTTCCTTCCTTCCTTCCTCCCATCTCACATTCATGTCTTAGTGTAGCTTACAATTAAAATATAAACAATACAAATAATAATAAAAAATTAAGCAGCCATACAGTCAATACAAATGTTAAAAACAATTCAACAACTGTTTAAAGCCATACAGTACAATCACTGGAAGACTATAACAATTCAACTTTACAGCCATTTTATGGGTTCCACACCATTCTCTGATCCCTAGGCCAGATGGCAAACTAGGTTTTCAGGCCCTTCCAGAAGCCCATCAAAGTTTGGAGCCACCATACTTAGAGAATCATGTTCCATAGGGTGGGTACAACAGAAAAAAAGGCCCTCCTCCTGGGACTTTGAAATGTCAATCTCTAGTAAATGGAACCCACCAGAAGTTTCTTCTGCTGGACTTGTTGGGACAGGTAGATAACCTCTATTTCTCCATTATATCTCTCTCAAATAATTTTTATTTATCCATTATGATAGCTTTTAGGGTTGCCAGAGACAATCTGGCATGACTTCATCCTTCTTAATCTAGTGTTCAAGTGGAGAATGTTCATTGAAAATTTCCATGAGGACAGACTACTTATGCCTGTCATGTACTAATTAGCCAATTAACCAGTGGAATGGCTTGCTTCCAGAAGCTGTGGGTGTTCCATCACTGGAGATTTTAAAGAAGAGATTGGATAGCCATTTGTCTGGAATGATATAGGGTCTCCTGCTTAGCAGGTGGTTGCACTTCCAACTCTGTTATTCTGTTATTCTGCTAAAGGCAGGGCTTTTTTCCTCATAGAATGCTCAGAACGGAGTTCCAGCACCGTTTTTGGATGGAACCTTGTAGGGTAGGCAAGGTGGGTTGTATGACATGTGTAAGTTCCGGCACCTTTTTCTTTTACAAAAAAAGCACTGGCTAAAGGAAATTTAATCTTGACACACGCACAGCCATGAAAGTAATATTGGCACATAACATGCACACTGACCATTCTGTCATAGATGTGTCAAGCTTAGAGTGTTTTAATTCAACCTTCAAAGCTGTTTTAGCAAACTGTGCATCACTCCTTGCTTATAAAGGAAAAAACAAACTGTTGCTTCCTTTCACATCACTTTTATTGTCTCCTTTGACACGTTCAGTAACAGGAAAAGGCTTCTATTCATACGAGATGAATTGCAGCAGCCTCACACAAGTCTACCATGTATGCAGCTTATGCATGAACTGATGAATAAAGTTGGTACTACTTATCACTCTGCATGTTTTGAAAATGATTCAAAAGAAGCACTGCTGACTGCTTATGAGCAGAGCATCACATTGGCACTTGTTAAAGCAGCCTGGCTTCCTTCAGACTTCTGCAAACAGACTAACAAACAGCAAAGAATGGCTTTACTCCCATATGCACCAGGTCTAAAACACTTCTGCATAATCTCTGAGCAACCCTTGCTCTCTGACACTGTGAAAGTCAAGCGGAAGAAGTCTAGCTTTTGTCCAGTAGAGGCCACCATCCCTTGCCATATAAGGGACAAGAGCACAGATGGAAGATCAGGCACCTGAAGGAAATAGAGCTTTCTGATGTTAGCACTGAAGGCTAAGTTACTTTCTGTTCCAAGCAAAGATAAAGGTCCCTTGACACATCTGAAGGTCCTCAGTTTGAGCTTTGAGCAATGGCTCTTCAAGGAGATTTACCAAAGTTCTTGTAAGTGCAAAAGGCAACATGTTCAAAGGAACATCATATTTCTTTTTAATGTACTGTTAGCCTATCTCTGTGCAGTCATGTGTCTAAAGTTTGACATTTCAACTACCGGTAAATGTTGGAGGTCCTGCTGTATTCCTTATCAATCCTTCAGAGTTGGCACACAAGAGTACCTGCATCTCTTAATCCTTCTTTTCTTATGCCAAGAAAAAAGAAAGAAAGAAAGAAAGATTAAAGCACAAGTTAGGAAACACTGTCTTCTTAAACTTCTTGTTATATGCATAAAACCAAGCAGTAGTAGGGTTATAAATAGGAGTCCTTGTTGCTACCATATGCCCTAGATAATTCTGCATATGGCACATCAAGACTAGTGTGCTTCTCCTGAGAACATTAGATTTACAAATAGAACGGCTTGCAGATATTGTTCTTCTTATTCCTTCATAACAGTTAAATATTCTGTCAACCCACTTAGTGTAGGATGTGGATGATAGAAAATTAATGATCCACTTTAACACTGTGTGTTAAAATATTTTATTTTTCCTAACAAAATGTTAAGACTCTTTAACTGATCCAAACCCATCTCATCATCATCTTCACCATCATAACGGCAGCTTACGAACATAATAGAATGGATTGGTTGTTAAACAATCATGATAAAATGCAGCATAAGAACATAATTGGCAGATTACAGGCTTCCATTCCATTGTGTAGGTGCAGAATCATAATGTTCCCTTGGCTCAGTCCTCTGGAACTTATCATAATGTTTTGAAGCAAACATTACAATCTTTGGCGTATTATACCGAATCCTGGGAAAAATTGCTTATTTCAAGATTCAATTTATTTCTTTTTTTTTTTTTTAATTGAAAAGTTTTAAAATACAGTTTTCCTTTAAAAACCCCCCCCTTCCCCCTCCCTCCTCCCCTCCCTACCTCCCCCCTATCTCCCCCCTCCCCCTCTCCCTCCTCCCTCCCCTGCCTCCCCCCCTACCTCCCCTCCTCCCCCCCTCCCCCCCCCCGACTTCCCAGAGCAAAATACAAGGTATATATCTAAAAAGCAATCATAAACAATCATATACTAACAATTATAAACTCTAAAATCCATCACTCTCTAGCTTATATAGAGTAAACCAATCCTTAATAATACTAAATATGTATAAAGAACTAAAATAAAAGAAAACTAGCGTCATTCCCATCTATGTTCTTCCACAATTCACTATTTCCTAAACATATTCTCATTTACACATCACAAACCCCTATCCCTATTAACCTCTCTAGCCAAAATATGCTATAATAGATAATTCTTACACAGATTAACCCACATTAACCCACAAAACTTTCTTCCTCTTCCTCTGTAGTAAATTGCCCATTAATTCCAAATTAAAGATTCTGTTACCATACATATCATCCCAAAACTCTTAAAAACACAACTACCACTTGACTATCAGTATGTTGTGGAAGTTCCATAGATTTCTACTAGACCTATCTTCTTTTCTTTTTTTGAGCGTTTTAAGGCAGCACGCGTCACCCTCTGTTCTCTAGGATCATCCAAAAGAGTTGCAGCTTGATCTCCTCCTGTACCATTCTCGTCTATCTGTCCATCTTCATCCTCTTGATGTTCTCCTTCTCCAGATCCCTCTGCAGCTTCCAAAAGTGTTGATGGGGTTGCTTTTAAGACATTGTTGTAAAAATCATGCACTTGCTTCACAGTACCCAAACAGTACCTTTTGCCTTCATACATGAAGCTCAACCCAGCTGGAATCTCCCATCTGAACCTTATATCCCTTTGCTTGAGCTCTTGCACAAGAAATATAAAGTCCTTCCTTCTCTTTAAAATCTTTGGAGGAATTTCTTTTAAAACCAAAACTTCTTGACCAGCAATCACAACTTTAGTATCATAGGCAGCTTGTATAACTTCATCTCTAATTTCCCTTTTTACAAAATAAACCACCACATCTCTAGGCAACTTTCTCTGTTTAGCAATCCACGAGTTCACACGAAACACTTTGTCCATGCCTTGTTTTATTTCAGATGCTGGATGATTCAATACCACCTCAAAAGCCTCAGAAACCAGCTGCTTTAAATCTTCCTTAATATTCTCTTTTAGGCCTCTAATTCTAACAGCAAACTGCATCTGATAAAATTGGGCCAAACTCAGTTCGCTATCCATTTTGTCTTTAAAATCTTCAATTTCCAATACTTTTGCTTCTAATATAGCATTCTTTTGAGTCAGTTCTGCCACTTTGTCATCCAGCACCTCCACACATTTAGCTATTTTATGCACTGAGGACAAAATGTCTACCTTCATCTCTCCAAGTTTCTGTTCCATCCTTTCTTCCATTCTCTGCTCCAATTTCTCCAATTTCTCCTCCATCTGTGCAAATTTAACACCCATTGACTCCAAAATTAACTGGGTATGTTTTTCAAGATCCTTCGATGTCACTACATCTGGAGAATGCAACGCCTGCAGTAATGATTGTTGTTGCACCGGAGAATTTCCAGCACTCCGAAAAGTTCTAGGGGGAGGTTTAGACGCCATCTTTTACTTACAATTGTGTCGCACTTTCACTTTAAGTTTTAAGCAAAGTCCATCAAGCTCGAGAGTAAAATAAAATAATCCTTTTCATCTCTTCATCTTTCCCTCTTGTACTGCTCTGCCTGCTCTTTCCCTTTCATAGTCTCTCCTTCAAGCAGGGATGGTCGCAGACGCCTGGCTCTGCTCCATGAAGTCCGGAGCAGAGACGCTAGCCAGCTGGGAGCAGCCCAGGCTGCGGGGGAGTTCGATCCTTCAGCCGCCCAAGCTCCAAGCTCAGGCGGCCCCGGAGAACTCAACCCCTACCTGGGGGCTCACCCCCTCCTCTTCTCCCGAGGAGGGGGCTTCAAATTCGCCCGAACAGCTGATCGGCGCTGTTTCGGGCGAAAAATCACACAGCTGGGCGGCGGGCAGCCCGGGAAGGCTGTCTCCGGCGCCACGGAGCCACCGGAAGTCAAGATTCAATTTATTTCTTAAGAACAGTAATTGGATGTCATAGCTGAAAGACTTCCAAGTTTGATTCAAAATGTGAAACCTGCTAGCCACATGGAAATACTGTGTGTAAATCCCTCCTGATATTTTTGTATTATTATTATTCTTAGAGATTGCTTAATTTCCTCATTATTTGGGGCTCATGTTTCTTAAGTGGAATGTGTTAAATTAGGGAGGAGGGGGAAAAATGGAAATATGTCATCTTGGAACTGCTGTCGATTTATAATCTTCAGATGTGTACTTTTTGAAGTCATCAAATTCATTATTATATTTGGTGTTAGTTGTTAGCAAAGCAGACTGTTTTGGAAATAAGCAGCATGCTGAAGGAAAAAGAAGGGAGAAGGCACCAATGGCAAGGGAAGAAATAAAGAGACTTCCTTTCCTCCAAAGTTAAAATAGATACCTGATTGAAATATGCATTTTACTCAGTGAAATATGTATGTGATAGGTATGTATTTATTTAATTTGTTTGCTGACCATATTGCTGTAAGGCGACTCTGGGAACCCTCTTATCTTCCTCTTCTTAAATCACAGCCTCTTTACCCCTTTCGGGAGATGTCACAGTAACTCAGCTTTTAAGACACTGGCTTGTGGGCTGGAAAGCTGACAGCCCAGGTTCAAGACCCAAGTGTTGTGTGATGAGATGAGCTCCTAACCTCATCCTAGCTCCTGCCAACCTATCAGTTTGAAAGCATGAAAATGTGAGTAGATAAATAGGTACCACTTCAGTGGGAAGGCAACTGCCCCATAACAGCATGATGACCACATGACCAAAAAAAAAGTCTTCTGCAGTGGTGGTTCAATGGCCCTTGAAATGGAGATAAGCACCACCCCTAATAGTTAGCAACAACTAGCAGAGTGAAATCCACAGGGACTCCTTTACCATTATGTACCACTTTCTCTTCCCCAATATGCTGTTGTATGATAGCACTGTTCAGAAACTAAATATGTAACATTTATTTTCACAATATACTAAGGTGTCCTTCAAACTCAAGCTTTGAAACCAGGAACTTAATAAATATATCACTTGTGCCCTAATCACCTCACAGCTTGACTAATGTGATGCTGCCTACATGGGACTGCCCTTGAAGACTACCTGGAAGCTTCAACTGATCCAGAATGTGGCAGTGTGAGCAGTAGCAGACATGTTTCAGACCCTGGAAGTGCACCTTCTCTAAGCAACACCTATCCTCTGAAATGAGGTTGTTCTGTGAGATCCAGATGGCCCACACCCTGGTGGTATTTAGAAGAATGAAAACCTGACTCTTCACCCAAGTACAGAGTGAGGGAGAGTGAGATCCCTCATTTCATCCTGCTTGCCATCATACTACACCTCCCATCTTACTAATTTTAATGTCCCCTACAGATGCTACTGACCAAAGTCAAGATCAACTCTACATCAATGGATTCTACTCTGCTGCCCTTAAAGACCATTTTTCAGTTGCAGCTGAAAGCAGTGACATGAGCAGTTATAAGAAAAGGCTATGGGATTCTTCCTTATCACTTTCTCTTCTGATTTTTCTCATAGCCAAACAGAGCATTACTGTTATAGATTCACCCAGATATTTTTTATCACTACATCAATAGATGTTTTTAAAAGAATCATATCATTACAACTAGTATTTGTACAAACACACACACACTTAGCACTTTAAATACAGTCTCAGAACAAGCCTTTTGGCATTCAGCTATGCTTAAATTTCTTTATTTTAACATTTGTGGGTTTTTTCATATCATTAATTAAAGATGCTCATTTTAAAAAGTGATCAAAAATGGAGAAGTATTTTCTCTCCTTTATGTTCTGAGTAGAGACTTGTCAATGAACAGCATCTGTAGCTCCTCCAAATGGAATAAAACAGTAACCTCACTTTTTAAGAAAGGACTGGGCTGTATTGAGCGTAGTCAGCCACAAACCGGGCAGCTCTGGATTAGATCTTAATTAGACTTATTCACTTACCTTTGTAGTTTGCTGATGGAATTAAGTGAGTTCTAGTCCTGTTTTCTAGCCTAGAAAGAACATGGCAAGGTACGCCTTGCTGTGAGCTTTCTCACACTGATTTGTGCTGTCATTAAAAATGTGGAGTAGGAATGAGGATGTTTCAGCTACAGTCACGTCTTTAGTAGTAACAAAGGAGATGACATTTGCCTCCTGGAGACAGACTATAAGAAGGGTGCCTCTTTTTTTTCTTTTTTCTTTTGTTTTGGATAGAGACTGCTGGGAACATGCCATTGTCTTCCATTACACCCAAGAACAGCAAGATAGCTTAGAAAAAAACAAAGTAATCTACACGGAATGCACAGTTCTTCCTTTCAACAAATTCCCAAACCCTAAATTGCTTTACACATGGTAACTGTATTTCTCTTACCCATGGATTGTAACACCATGGGTCCCTCAACCTCTTTCATCCTTTCAAAGCAACCATACAGCAAAGATGCTTTTACCAAAAGGCAACTGGACTTTCTTGGGGGGGGGGGGGTTGTTTTGTTTGCAAAGAGAAAGAACAAAAACACATCAAGAAGTCTTCAGAACTTGTGGCTAGCCTAAAACTGGGCGTTCATCAAATCCACAAAAAAGATCCAGTAGGAGCTCCTTCATAACAGACAAAGAAGAGAACAACAAACAGAGCAATGTTAGCATTCCATACAATGCGGGAATATCTGAAAAGCTCAGGAGGGTTGTCAACCAACACAACATACCGTACCTATATGCTTTAAACCCAGGAATACATGAAGACAGATGCTTTTTCATCCTAAAGACAAAACACCAAGACACAAGCAGAGCAATGTGATGTATGCAGTGCAATGCAGCAAAGCATGGCAGACCTGTTCATTGGGAAACAAAACAAGCACTTCACAAATGCATGGCACAACATAGGAGATCAGAAGAGGATTCAGTAGTCCATTTGCATCTCAAAGACAAAGGTCACTCTTTTGATGACAGTAAATTTCACATTCTAGAAAGAATTGAAGAAGCTTATTGGATGAGAAATAAAATATTTTCAAACAAAAAAAACCCAACAAAGTCCAATCACCTTTTAGAAAAAGTATGTTTGGAACAATTGTGATCAGGATGATTGAGAATCTCCATAGATCCAGAGTGAGAAGCGCCATTTGAAGGTGTGGGGTTAAGATACACACACATTTGAGTTCTTTGAACCATATAGTACCATTTAGGGCAGGGGTAGGCAACGTCGGCTCTTTTATGACTCATGGACTTCAACTCCCAGAATTCCTGAGCCAGCCTGGCTCAGGAATTCTGGGAGTTGAAGTCCATGAGTCATAAAAGAGCCGACGTTGCCTACCCCTGATTTAGGGGAAATAACTCTAAACCTTTTAAAATTCAAGGTAATTCTTCTCCTTTGGATAGAGGCATAAGGGCAAAATGGGACCTTAAATCTTCTGCAAGGCTCATTTTGGTCTTGCCATTCCAGTGGCATTATGAGGTCACTGATCATCACTAGAAGCTGAGTAGACTTTTATTTCTGGTGTGTGTGTTGAGTTTGCAACACTCCCCCCCACACACACAAACACACTAAGGTACGGCTTGTCCTAGAAAAGAGTTTGTGGCTTTTTGTTCTAGAATGCATAATTTAGACTTAAATTTCAACATTTAATACCATTGAAATAGTACACTAATGGTACACTAGCCTACCATTTATTTTTATCCTTCATGCTTCATTTCAGCCACAAACTGGCTCAGGGCTTATATTTTAATTTAAAGATGAACATGGGAATTTGGAAATAAAAATAATAATTATGCAGAAGTAACCAATTAGGAGAGAGAAAGGGATATTAATGCTCCAGTAATATGCTAAGAATGTGATTTGTCATTAAATCAAGTTATTTCCCCCAAGGTATATTTTAAAAAGGGAAACTGGGAAAGTGTTTAAAATAATCTGTAATAATAATAATAATAATAATAATAATAATAATAATAATAATAATAATAATAATAATAATAATAACAACAACAACAACAACAACAACAACAACAACAATATGTTCTCCCAAAAAGAAAGAATTAGGAAAGAACACTCAAGTGAATTGTACTCCAACACCCAATATAACTTTTTTTCATACCAGTACATAGAAAACTAAAGAGTCTGAGGAACACATTTCAAGACTGTTTCTGTTCAATTCTCCAGGTAAAATTTACTCTGCTAGAAAGGTTGTGAGTTACAAAGGTTTATTTGGGTCATCATTCACAATAGCAAGGATTGAACAGATTTGCCCATTCCTTTCAATTTAAAGAGTGAAACCCTCTAAATTGTAATACTAGTCCACAGATCGCATTGCAATGTACACTGGCAATGATTTCAAAAGGCGAGAGAGAGGCAGTTGTTTTAAAGTTTGCATTAAAAGGAAATGGATTGTGCTGCCAGGATAACCTTTTGCATCTCACCAATTCATTATGGGATGCTGAGAATGACCATAACGCTCACAATGGTTTGGTTACAGGGATACAGTATATGCATTCACAGTGGTGGGATTCAAATATGTGAACAACCTGTTCTCTGTGTGGATGCCACTTCCAGAAGTCCATTCTGAGTCTGGGAAACAAAAAATTAGCTACCGGTTCTGCCGAACTGTTGCGAGTCAGCTGAATCTGACCACTTGTGCATTCAGCATATCTCTGAGGAGGCATGGGTTATGAATTTAGATTTAAACTTGTCCTCTTTTTCCTTTATATGCTTAAGAATACATGCATATTTCCTGATTATTAAAAAAAATTTCTGAAAGTTACATATTTACAAATTCAATGGCTTAGCATATTTGCCTATTATCTGAACCACAACACTTATATCCTCTATACCTTTTCTTAGTCTCAAAGCAGCTTCAGTGGGTTTCACTGGAAGCTTCCTTTGAGGTGTATAAAGGTGTATAAAAAGGATAGCATATTAGGGACCTTAAAACACCATCTGCACCATCTCCTCTGAGGATGAATTGTGAAACTCTCTAGGCAATTTGGCATCCCAGATGTTTTCATTGTAGGTTTAATGGCCAGGCTCAGGACTCTGAGTTGGAATCTGTTGCTGAAGAAGCTGTCCAGCTATGGAGTGTCAGTCTTAGGGGGACAAAGTCAAAAATCCCATGAAGCTGATCAAACACAGGCACCATTTGAGCAATGAGAGAAGTCAGAGGAGGATAACATAAGACTAACCCAGCCCACATACCACATACCAGACAAAGTCAAAAATCCCATGAAGCTGATCAAACACAGGCACCATTTGAGCAATGAGAGAAGTCAGAGGAGGATAACATAAGACTAACCCAGCCCACATACCAGACAAGGGGAGAGGAGAACAGAACAGCAACGTTCTATTAGGCTCTTCATCAAACAAAGAAGCAAATCTTTTAATTATATATTAGAAATATATAAGAAATAGTTCTGACTGTGCTGCCTTTATTGGAAACAGCTGGTACTGAGCATGTTTTGTGAAGCTCTGACTCTTGAATTGGCTGTAAACCTTGCTCTGGCTCTTTGAAGCTTGGATTGATTTTGGATGACTCCTTTCCATGTTCCTATTTCAAAACAAACTTGGAAAGTAAGGCTTTGTTTTGGTTATATTTCTTTGTCTCATTCTTAATCCTTCAGCCTCAAAGAACAACTGACCATCTCCTGAAAAAAAAATTGTATGTGCCACTGAAACCTGAAGCAGGAAACTAAGACCGGCCTTTTTTTAGACAGGGGAAAAAAATTGTGGCTGCATTCATTAAACATCTTTATTCTAGTACTAAATTACCCTTTTGACCACATGTTGAATCATTAATTGCCATGAGGTTTGCTAAAAGTGATCTAGCTACACATCTCTTTATACTTTAATGAAATGGTGTTCTACTTAAGAAATATGTTTATTTAATGAAGAGAAGAATGACTAGGTTGGATGGGTATGCATATCCCATCTTCAAAAGTTACCATGTCAAAACACTTTGCTCTTCCAGGAAATGAAGTACATAGGACATAGAATCATGGGGCTGGAAGGGACCTCAAAGGCCTTCTATTCCAAACCCCCGCTTGAGGCAGGAGACCTTATACCATCCTGGTCAAACGGTTGTCCAGTCTTTGACTCAACATCTCCAGTGACAGAGCAGCATCACTCCCAGGAGGCAAGCTATTCCACTGATTATTGTCAGAAAATTTCTCCTTACTTCTAGGTTGGATCTCTCCTTTATAAATATATAACTTTATAAATACATTTATAAAGCTATGAGAAAAGTTTTGCTTCATTGAGAGGTACAGACAAAAATATTTTACATTTGAAAAGCCACTTTGTTGGTCACTTCTGGCTTGGGTCTATAATGAAGGTCAAATGAAAACAGAAAAAAATTAACACATTACATTAATATTTCACAGAATAACCGATGAGACCTTTCAGTTAAGATTTTTTTTCTCTTTTTCAAAAGGTGTTTAGTTACAGATACTGACTACAAAACTGAGTCTATCTATGAATATGAATATATCAAATTAGTTAAATATATGCCAGAATTTTTTCCCCTGTTTCCTCATTGGCAATAATCCCCCAATTATTTCTCCCTTTCCCTTATTTTTTTTATCAGCTACAATCCATAAATAATTTCAGTCTTAATATTCAGAAGACAGTTCAATTTAAAATTGCTCATGTAAGGGAATGATCACTTTTAATAGCCTTACAAAAGAAATGCAGATCTTTATTTTTTTTCAATTATTAGTGTAATTAATATAAATATTTTAGATATTAGTTCTTCGCCTCGTATAAATATTATGTGACTTTGCGTTTTATATAACAATGCAAGTTTGAGATGAATAATTAATGATGAATGGGTGGAATTCAATAGATAATTAAAATAATGCTAGGTTTTCAATATCATAGGTGGTGTTTATCCAGTTGTAATGGATAATAAAAACAGAAGATGAATATTTAATTACATAAATCATATCTTCCAATAAATAAAGTTTATACTTAAATAATACTTATTTAATTTAAAATGAGATTTGATTTCAGATCAAATAGAAAAAAATATGTGGACAAATTATTCTGACCCTTCCTTCCTTCCTTCCTTCCTTCCTTCCTTCCTTCCTTCCTTCCTTCCTTCCTTCCTTCCTTCCTTCCTTCCTTCCTTCCTTCCTTCCTTCCTATCTTGGTAAAATTTGAGAGGTGGTTTGCCATGTCCTCCTTCCTAGAGCTAAGAGAGAATGTCTAGCCCATAGTCACCCAATTAGCTTTAAGTCTAAGGATGAAGGTTCATTTTCTGAGCTTGTGGGCTGGTTTCCAAACTCACAGTCTTCTAGTTTCTAGCCCGGTTCTTTCTAGCCTGGTGCTGAAGATAAGAATGGTTGTGCAAATTAGTCCTTGACTGGGATGTTGCTAGGAAGTTGCAGGCTGTAGATTGAGCCTCTAGACCACAGGTCTGCAACCCGCGGCTCCGGAGCCGCATGCGGCTCTTTCAGCCGTCTCCTGCGGCTCCCAGTCCTCTGCCATGTGCAGTCCAAAAAAAATGTGGGACTAAAAAAATTCAATCAATTCAAATATGCAGGGTAGGTGCATATCTCGCCTTGGCTCCACTCTTCAGTCAAACCCTGTTCTGCGCATGCACCCATGTATGCACATGTGCACACATTTTTTTGCGGCTCCCAGTTTTTCCTTTTGTGAGGGAACCGGTTCCGAGTGGCTCTTTCACTGTTTCAGGTTGCTGATCCCTGCTCTAGACAGAGTGCAAAGAAGAGCAACAAAGATGATTAGGGGACTGGGGGCTCAAACATATGAAGAATGGTTGTAGGGATTGGGTTAGGGTTAGGGTGATATAATAGCAATGTTCCAATATCTAAGGGGCTGCCACAAAGAAGAGGGGGGTCTATCCTCCAAAGCACCTGAAAGCAGGACAAGAAGCAATGGATGGAAACTAATCAAGGAGAGAGGCAACCTAAAATTAAGGAGAAATTTCTTGACAGTGAGAACAATTAATCAATGGAATGGTTTGCCTCCAGAAGCAGTGAATGCTCCAACACTGGAAATTTTGAAGAAGAGACTGGACAGCCATTTGTCTGAAATGGCATAGGGTTTCCTGCATGAGCAGGGGGTTGGACTAGATGACCTCCAAGGTACCTTCCAACTTTGTTATTCTGTTATTCTGAGAAGAGGAAGAAAAAAAATCTGGAAACAAACAGTAGCAAAATACATCTGTACTGTTGACAAGAAAACTACTTGGACAGGTTCATTTGGTCACTAAGAATCCAATTTGATTTGAAGGGAAGTTTACGTGTCAAAATGTTGTGCAACAAATATCTGCTTTTTCCCTCTCCTGTTGCAATTTATGAGTGATCTAAGGCCATCCCCTGTACATTGTAGATCCTTCATCTATCTGGTTTCTAGCAGAACACAGACAATCATTTGTAGGTGTAGATAAAAATGTATATCATTTCGCATTGGCAGAAATACTTTCATAGAAATAGATACTGTTTTCAAGATTTAGCAGCCACTCCAAACTGTGATTCATCTTCTTAAGAAAGAGGGTGCAGTCATACCGATGACAAATTAAATACCACACCTTTCCATTGAAAAGAATTATTATTTCTTATCGAATCCTACCCCAAAATAAATATTTTCACCAGGAATGTTTCTTTATGAACTTAGTCCCTTGGAGTTTAGGGAGAGTTTTGAAGATTTATGGATTTCTCTTCTTCTATGCAGAACAGACAATACATCCTGTTTCAGTCTTCTCCAACTGGGTGCCTTTGGGATTATAACTCACAGAATACCCATGTAGTTTGAAAATGTTTGGACTTTCAGTTCAAATATATAAGGAAATATCAAGTCAGGAAATATCAAGTTGTACCTCTCTCAAAGGTACAATTTTGTGATGGCATATGCAGTACATAGAAAGCTGAAATCCATTAACAATAATGGCACCCCGCTACACACTTCCTTCCATGTAGATTCAGTTCCATTGAGGACCACACGCTGAGTATGGCCTGTCAGCCAGCTATGAATCCATCTGGTGGTGATGCTATCTAACCCACATTTTTCTATCTTATCAAGTAGTAGGTTGTGATCTACTTTATCAAATGCCTTACTGAAGTCCAAGTAAATTATATCTACAGCATTCCTCTGGTCCACTAATTTTGTCACTTGGTCAAAGAATGCAATAAAATTTGTCTGGCATGATCTGTTTTTGACAAACCCATGTTGACTTTTAGTAATGACTTTGTTTGCATCAAGTTGTTCGCTGATTTGTTGTTTGATTATCTTTTCCAGAATCTTCCCAGGTATTGATGTCAGGCTGATAGGACTGTAGTTTCCTTGATATATTTTTCCCCCTTTTTTGAAGATGGGAACTACATCAGCTCTCTTCCAGTCCTCTGATAGTTCCCCAGTCCTCCAGGATCTTTGAAAATATAGTTCAGTGGTTCTGAGATCACGTCTGTCAGTTGGACTGTTTTTCCCTTTGTGTAAAGACAGATGCAAAAAACGAGTTAAATAGTTCTGCTTTCTCCCTGTTGCTTGTCACCTTCTTGCCACTTTCCCCCACTAATGGACCAATCATTTCCTTAACTTTTTTCTTGTTTTTTCTATGTTGAAAGAAGCTTTTTTTGTTATTTTTTACTTTGGTCGCAAGCCTTAGTTCATTTTGAGCCTTAGCTTTCCTCACTTAATCTTTGCAGGCACAGGCTATTTGCTGATATTCTGCCTTAGTTATGTGCCCCTCTGTCTACTTCTTATACTTGTCCTTTTTATCTTTCAATTTATCAGAGAGTTCTTTATGCAGCCATGCTGGTTTCTTTTGAGAGCTGTTATTTTTCTTCTTTGTTGGTATTGTGCTAGACTGGGCCTTTATTATCTCACTTTTCAAAATTTCCCAAGCTTCTTGAATTGTTTTCCTCTTTAGGATTCTCATCCATGGAATTCTTTCCAGGGTCTCTCTAAGTTTATTGAAATTAGCTCTTTTAAAGTCCAAGACTCTAGTTTGTCTGTGTTCTATTGCTTGTGCTTCCAGAATGTTGAATTCCAATATTGCATGATCACTTCCCCCCAAGGTTCCTGTGGCTTCAGCACTTTCTATCATTTCATCTCTGTTAATGAGAATTAAATCCAATATGGCTAATCCCCTAGTTCTCTTCTCTACTTTTTGGAGAGAAAGTTGTCTGCTAGGTTTGTCAAGAATCTGTTTCATCTTCCACTTGGTGCAGAGTTTGTCTCCCAGTTGATATCAGTGTAATTAAAGTCCCCCATTACTATTGTGATGTGCTTCCCACATACCTTAGTTAGCCGACTAGCAAAAAGTTCATCTATTTCCTCTGCTTGGTTGGGCAGCCTATAGTATACACCCAGGGCTTTTTTTCCCATAGAATGCTCAGAACCGCGTTCCGGCACCTTTTTTTGCAAAAAAATAAAAAATAAAAAAGCTTTTGCACAAGCTATGCTGATATTGGCTTAAGCCTATTGCAGGCTTTGCTCTGAGTCAGCTATGCTATTGGCTTTTGGAAGCCAATAGGAATTGCTGCTGAGCTTGCCAAAAGACCTGGCAGGCAAATGTTGCACAGGCAAGTTGCAGTGAAGGCAGGAATTTTGTACTCCTCACCTCTCCCCAACTACACCATCTCAACTAGGTAAGTAAGATATTATTTGCAAATAGGATATCCAAGTATGACTCAAGGAAATTTTACCTGCATGGATGGATTAGTGGTTTGTTTCACTTTGTTTTACTTTTCAAATTGTTGTAGGGAAGAAATGATGATTAGAAAAAGGCAAGAAGTTATTTTTATTAGGAAGAATTCATTTATCCCATGCTGGATCTTTGGGAGCTTAGTACCACAAGCACAGAACATTTGCTTTTCTGAAACTTAATTCAAATTCAATTCCTGATAGGGGCATTTGGAAAAAAAAGTTATTTATTAAATTTATATGCTGACTATCTCACCAGGATGACTCTGAAGTCAAGGAGAAGGCTTGCAACTTCTGTTTGTAGCTATCCATGTTTCTGCACACTGAGATAATCGGCCATTGTACAAATACAGAGCCTATCATGCTTTTATATTTATATTTAACAGATACATTAGCTGAAATTTTTGGAATGTGTAAAAAATTTGAACCAGCCCCGAAACTCATTTCCCATTGTTTGTGTATATAGAAGGTAAACCCTGAAATAGATTTGGAAAGAGCAAGGATTTTGATTAAATGGAAATGTTGCTAAGCATAGAACTGTTAAGTTAATTTGCAGCAGTTTCTGCTGTTTTCTTTTTATGTGCTTATGATTTTACATCACATTTTAAAATCAGCCAAATTGAATAGGAATAAGATTGTCACTGAAAGAATACTAATTCTGAAATATAGTAAATATCTTTAACAAGTAATGTTAAATTTAGCTTTTTGTGTAATTTGCTTGTTTACTGTAGCTAAACCTGGAAATTATATTTCTAAAGCATTATTTTGGATCACTGGAAAGAAAAAAGATTTAATATTTATGATTCAAAAATATAAATATGTGAGAAACATGTTTTAAAGACCTTTGCAGCTTGTTCTCATATATACCCTGCCACAAAGGAATAACTAAAATTATGAAATTTAGAATCTACCAAGCTTCCCTCCCATGGACAGAAGACAATCCAAGGGAAATGTGAATCCATAATCCATAGCTTTAGCAGCAATAATAAATCTAATTATGCTATGCATATTTAAGTTAGCCAAACTTAAGAGCCTTGGTGGAGCAGTGGGCTAATGCCTCCTTAAGTTACACCAGCTGCCTGCAATTAGTGCAGGTTCTAGTCCCACCAGTCTCAAGGTTGACTCAGCCTTCCATCCTTTCAAGGTAGGTAAAATGAGGACCCAGATTGTTGGGGGCAATAAGCTGACTTTGTAATAATGCCACTGGGGGGGGGGCGAAAGTCCTAATAAGCAGGCATATGCAGTACATAGAATGAAGGCTATTGCTAAGCACATTGATTTGTGCTTTAGATTGTAAGCTGCCCTGAGTCTTTGGAGAAGGGCGGGATATAAATGGGATTAAAAAAAAAACCCTGGAGCAGTGGTAGCAATCTTTTATCACAATGGCTAATCCTTTAAGATTATATATTGTTAATCATATAAGTGAAGAAATGAGGAAAACTGTGGTTAAAAAAATTGATCCAATAATAAAATTTCATTGATAATTGATGAATCAACCACAATAAGCAAAAAAAACTACCATCATAGTATTTGTTTGATGCTGTATCGAAGGTATGGGAATGAATTCACCATTAAATTTGGTTTTGGACTTGGTAGAACTTGAAAAAGTAACAGCAGAAGGAATATTTGATTCCTTACTCCAATGTCTTTACTCTTATGGGATGACAGAAGATTATTTGAAAAAAAATATTTGATTTCTCTGGCATGCGATGGTGCTGCTGTGATGATGGGATGTAAAAGTGGAGTGAAAAAATTGCTGTCAGAACGTTTTCCTTCTATTATAGTTTGGCATTGTGCTAATCACAGACTAGAATTATCAGTAGGTGATGCTGCCAAGGAAACTTCAGGAATAAATAGATTCCAATCATTTATTGATAAACTGTATGTCATATACCATGCTTCACCAAAGAATAGCAGAGAGTTGCATTCATGTGCAGAATTACTGGGGACTGAGCTGCTGAAAATTGGAAGAATTTTAAGTACCCGATGGGTGTCATCTAGTTTGCATACAGTTTTGGCTGTATGGAATAATTTTGAATCCCTTGTGTATCATTTTGAACAAGCAATGCATGATCCTACAAGAGATAAAAATGATAAATGCACTTATGATGGCTTGAAAAGAAAAATAACATCTACAGAATTTTTATTGGACCTAGGATTAATGTGTGATGCTCTCCAAGAATTGTCAGATTTAGGTTTGGATCTACAGGACCACAACATTGACTTGTATAAGGCAAATAAGAAAATAAAAATACTGGTACAAGTTTTTGAAGAAAGAAGACAGAACTTTGGGCCCTATTATAAATGTGCTGTTACTGCTGTAAGTGATCTTCGCTTTCATGGAGTTTTACTTCACAAAAGAGATTCAAAAAAGGATCCTCCCATTGACCCAAGTATATTTTATACAAAATTGAAAGAGTCAATTGAAAAAAGATTACTTGATAGCAAAGACGATGAGTTGGCGTATTGGTCTCGTGTACTTGATCAAAAACATTGGCCTGAAGATGTTAATACTCAACTGACATTTAGAGACGTGGAAATTAGGACCCAGATTGTTGGGGGCAATAAGCTGACTTTGTAATAATGCCGCTTGGGGGGTGTATGAAAGCCCTAATAAGCAGGCATATACATAGAATGAAGGCTACTGCTAAGCTTGTAAGCCGCCCTGAGTCTTCGGAGAAGGGCGGGATATAAATGGAATAAAAAAAAAATTAGAAACTTATCAATCAGACTGCAACTAAATGAAAGAGAAATGATTCGTGGATTCCGTGAAGACATTCTCAAAAATACATATCCAGAAAAACTGTTGCAGTTGATACAGACTCTGAATACCATTCCTATTTCTTCAAGTGAATGTGAACGTGGGTTTTCACAGATGAATCTAATTGCCACCCAAACAAGAGCTTCATTAAAGACTAAGACAATTTCAGCACTTTTGTTCATCAAACTTGTCGGACCACCTCTGAGACTTTTCGATCCTTCAAAGTATGTTGATCTGTGGTTACTCAGAGGACGACATTTGGCCATAGATACTAAGAGCAAGGAAAGGAGTCAAGAAGATTTGCCAGATGAGAATTGGACAAAAGTTTGAAATTTTCTATGAACATTTGCCTTAAATACAATAAATTAAATGTGTGTTAAGAATTGAATATATATAATTGTTTAATTATATAAATAAATATATAAATAAAATTATATAAATAAAAGATTAACAAGATGAGAGTTCCGGCACCTTTTTATTTTTTATTTTAGAAAAAAAGCCCTGTATACACCTATGGCAATGTCATTTTTCCCCTCTTTTATATTGACCCAAATGCATTCAGGTTTATAGTTTTCATCATTGTTGTGCTTTATTTCTGTAGAGCAGACATGTCAAACACAAGGCCCGGGGGCCGGATCCGGCCCGCGAAGTGGTTTCATGCGGCCCGTGAAGCCATCCTGGAAACAGTGAGGGAACGGCCCCCTCTGCCTTGGACCTGGCCCAGAGACACTCCTTCTGCCAGAGACCCTCAGATCTGTCCCACTCCTGCCCAGGCCCCCATAGGCACCCTTGATGCGAACAATGTAGAGCTGGCCATGCCCACCCAGTAGGCCACACCCCCCAGGCCACGCCCACCCAGCCCCTTGAGGGCAACCGCAATGCTGATGCGGCCCTCAATGAAATTGAGTTTGACACCCCTGTGTAGAGATAAAGTTATTTCTTATATAGAGAGCAACTCCACCTCCTCTTTTGTTTAGTCTGTTTCTTTTAAATAGTTTAAATCCCTCTAGCTGTGTGTTCCATTTGTGGATTTTGTCCCATCATGTTTCCATAATGACAACAATATCATATCCGCCCTCATTTACCTGATAGTCCTCAATTTTCACCCACAATTCGGAACAGCAAATTCATCATTAAATAATGTGGTCATTAAGTGAGGCATCATATGATCTCATCTTATTTTACAATCTTTTTCCTCGGTCACTAAGTGGAACATCATATGATCACAATTTGCTTTCTCTTTGACCTTGCTGGTTGGAAGCCAGCTGGGAAAGTTGCAAATGACAATCCTCCAACCATCCTAATTAAGTGTACATGCCATTTGCTAAGTGCCCAAATTGTGAATCACATCACTTATGGGGATGGTTTAGCGATTGTTAAGTGTGAGGACTAGTCATAAGTCACTTTTTTCAGTGCTGTTGTAACTCTGAATGTTTGCTAAGCAAATGATCGTAAGTTAAAGGCTACCTGTATCTTCTCTGTATGAGCATTCTATATACAAGGGCAAACACAAAAAAATAATATATATCATGGCTATCACTGAAGGTTATAAAGGCTCATCCATATATTGTATTTTTAAACAGGTAGTTAACTGCCTGATATTTCTTGGGTTTTCGTTTGACATTAATTATCCCAAGTCATCCAAAACCCAGCTAGTTACAAAGATGTACATTACTCTCCCTTCAATTCAGGACTGATAGAAATACTTCCATTGCAAAAATATTATATTACACACAAGAGGAAGATTTCACAAGATGGAGTCCTGAATAACTGAATGCTTGGGGGCGGGGGGGGGGCTGTCTTAAAAAAAATGAAAATTCTTTCTCTGAAGGCATCTTGTATTTGAAAAGCTGTTTATACACTTAAAAATCTGAAAACAGAATGAGAAGTCAGGAAAAGCCTTGGGTTATCTATGGACTGTAGGCCGTGTAAAATAGATAGTGCACAGATAATACCAATCTAGCCTTCCCTTTTATAGCGAAGTACATCTGTAGAGAGAATATCAGGTCAATTGGTCAGAGCTTTGCACGGAAGCCCTGGGCGTCTGAAGTATGATTAGACTTTCTTTTGAAAATCAGATGCAATGAGAAAAGGGAAGACTGAGTCAGCCCTTCTATAGGACTCTGGAAACATTTGTGTTGCTTTATATTCAGCACAACTGTTTCTCGAACCTATGTTTGACTTTTATAAGACTCTGAAGATCTGGCTGTTCCCCTTGCATATGGGTGTGGAGATTAGATTAACTCTGTTGATGGTAAAGATTTTTGTATTGGGGTTGTTTTATTTTATCCAGGTCATCGTGGGTTGCATAGCGTTATGGGGTTTTTAATGTTTATATGCCACCCATAGTCACTGATGTGAGAACAGCTTCATAAGTTGTTTAAATAATCAAGAAAGTTATAAAGGTTTTCCCCCAGAGCAGTGGCATAGAAGGCATTCTGTCTCCTAACCCTGTACTTGATTCTCAAGTAACACTCTAGAGATCATGGCTCTCCATTTTGAAAAATGTTGATCTAATGACACCTAACAAAAAAGATGTAGTTTTATAGATTTTTCTAAACACTGAGCATGTGGAAGATAAACACAGCTCTCAAGAGGGCATGCTTTTCTGCCTAGGCATGTTAAAGAAGGCATCCTCCCATATGCCAAAAGGACAGGCTTCTTATGGCAAGGAAAATTGGATAAAAGGCATCTTGTGCACAACTTAACAGGAAAGGCTGCCTAAACTGTTTAGGTCTTTAAAAGATAATATCAGCATAACATCTTAGAGCCTAGTAAATAATAACAAACATGGCAGTTCTTTTATTGCTGACACTATATGTTGACTGTATGCTGCTGCAATTAGTGGCAAATCTCTTAATGGCAAATTATAGACACTTTTTTAGAGTAGCTCCATGCAGAGTGCATTGCAATCAACAAGACAAAAGGCATGATGTATCCAAGGCATAATCATTGCCCAATCTGAAAGGGATGCCGAGTAGATATTATGTTGCAAAACTATTTTCCCCCACAACCATCATCTGAGAATTCAGTGATACCTGGAAAATTAGGAAACACTCGCCTCCTGGAGAACGTGGAATCCCATTCAAAGCTGGGTGAATCTCACCCTCTGCATCACACTTTATATTTACCAAATAGCATGTTATATTTGGAAGAATATCAGCTTATTCCCTTTCAACTGAGCCATGATTGAACTTTATACTATATAACTTTATACTATATAAACTATATAGTCAAGATCATGTGAAGTGTTAGTACCACTTTATAATGCCTTGTTAAGACCACAATTGGAATATTGCATCCAGTTTTGGTTGCCACAATAAAAAATATATATATGGAGACTCTAGAAAGAGTGCAGAGAAGAGCAACAAAGATGATTAGGGGACCAGTAGCTAAAAGATACAAAGAATGTTTGCAGGAATTGAGTTTCTCCAGTTTTGTGAAAAGAATGAAAAGAAAGACTAGGGGTGACATGATAGCAGTGTTCCAATATCTAAAGGGCTTTCACAAAGAAGAGGGGATCAACTATTCTCCAATGCAACTGAAGGCAGTGTTATTCTGTGAAATAAACCAACTGCTTTTTAGAATTGTGTGACCTCCCACTCCAAATTCCAGCAGACCTTCCTAATTGGTTTCACCTTGATATGGAGCACCATTATGGGATACTATAAGTCAACAAGCCTAGTTGTCAAATAGTGGTCCCTTGGCACCCTTCTCGCATGCAATTTGATGGGATGATGCAGAACCACAAACATGTCTGCTTCTAAAGCAGTAGAGTAAGAATTCAAAGGCCCCTTAAAGTTGGCCTTACTCCATACTCAATAGCCATCCTTAAGGAGCTTATCTGGCATTTCAAGAAGAAAGAATGAATGTGGGTACAATGGCATCAACCATCAAGCTTTTTTCAAATTCTATAGCAGGGTTTTTTTTTAAAAAAATGGGTTTGGTGAGAACTTTATGGGGTTCTATGAAAAAACTAGGAGGGGAAATTATTCACACACTATGATTTTTTTAATTACCAGAGCTTTGTTTCTTGATAAGGAGTTTAAGAAATTTTTAAAAAAGATTTTTTGCCCTGGAAATTTGAAAATCCTTGTTCTACAGATTAGCAAAGGCATTGACAGTATCCCTGTCAAATGATATGGAAAATTTCATAAATACATTCAGCAGACACCTAGATGGGATTCTTTTAACTGGTCCTCCATCACTGCAAACACTGATCAGCACACAATCTGTCTACAATTATCAAACTGAAGGTTCTCCACCTTCAGATCACCAACTGCATTTAGACAGAAAATCAAATCTAATGAATACCCTGTTGCCTTTAGGGTTCAGATATAAACTTGGAGAGATTGATGCTTGTCACAGAAGCCTAATAATCTGTTCCTTAAGGCTACCAAAGAAGTGGGTAATAATTATTTTACAAACAACTGACATGGCATCGAAGAGCAGAATATTCAGGTTGGAGATGCAAAGCCCTTTCTCACCTTCATTTTTCAATCAATCAGAATAGAGCGGGAAGGGACCTTGGGGGTCTTCTAGTTCAACTGCCTGCTCAAGCAAGAGACCCTATACAATTTGAGGCAACTGGTTGTCCAGTCTCTTCTTAAAAACCTCCAGTTATGAAGCACCCACAACTTCTGGAGGCAAGTTGTTCCATTGGTTAATTGTTCTCACTATTAAGAAGATTCTCCTTAATTCCAGGTTGCCTCTTTTCTTGATTAGTTTCCATCCATTGTTTCTTGTCTTGCCTCATCCTATTTCCTTAGCCAAGCTGCAAGAAAGCAAGTCATCAGCCTGATTGCTTTCCCTGGCAATGACCAATTTACAGTCTCCAATCATATCTACCCCTGAGAGTGATTACTTCAATGCTGACTCCCAAATATCATGGATATCACCCATCAAATTGTCTACCTGGCTTTCTTGCTTGCTAAGAGTAACTAAGTTTTCTGCATCATTACTTTACCTTGCATTTCAGTAAATTTCAATTATTAGCACTGGCAATATTGCCTCTTCTGGGGATGAAACCTGTGAAATGAACATCGAGTGACACTTCTAATAAATTTTGCCAAACTAATTATCAGAATGACAGAATTTCTTTAGCTTTATTATTAATGTACTCTATTGACAGTAAGAAAGATTCTCTTTAGATTAGATTTTCACCCACCCACCTATTGGAGAATGAATTCCAGACGTTTTATGGAGGTAACAACCTTGAAGGACATTTTTTTTTTAAAAAAAAATGTATACAAGAACATATGAGAAGCAGGATTTAGAGACATAGAGAGAAAAACTGATATAATAATAATAATAATAATAATAATAATAATAATAATAATAATAATAATAATAATAATAATAATAATAATAATAATAATAGTTTAATTTCTATACCGCCCTTCTCCCGAAGGACTCAGGGCGGTGTACAGGGCAATAAATACAATAAAAATACAAAATACAAAAGTTAAGATAGAATTAAATATTAAGCCCAATTACAGTAAAATTAATTAAAATTAATATTAAAATTCCCAAACCCATCAGACCAGGCCAGCTGATTCAAATAAATAAGTTTTTAGATAACGGCGGAAAGAGCGAAGATCAGGAGCCGTCCGGAGCTCAACCGGTAAATGGTTCCAAAGGTCTGGCGTGCCCACAGAGAACGCCCTCCCCCTGGGGGTCGTCAGTCGACACTCTCTGACCGATGGCACCCTGAGGAGGCCCTCTCTGTGGGAGCGCACTGGACGAAGGGAAGTTGATGCTAGCAGCAGGTACTCCCGTAAGTAATCTGGACCCATGCCATTTAGGGCTTTATAGGTCATCACCAGCACCTTGAATCTCACCCAGAGGGCAACCGGAAGCCAATGCAGCTCGCAGAGTAGAGGTGTTACATGGGAGTATCAGGAGACCCCCAACACCACTCGCGCGGCTGCATTCTGCACCAGCTGAAGCCTCCGAGTAGTCCTCAAGGGCAGCCCCATGTAGAGAGCATTGCAGTAGACTAAACGAGAGGTCACGAGTGCATGAGTGACTGTACGCAAGGCATCCCGGTCCAGATAGGGCTGCAACTGGCGCACCAGGTGAACCTGGGCAAAGGCCCCCCAAGTCACAGCTCCAATATGATCTTCCAAGGAGAGCTGTGAATCTAGGAGGACACCCAAGTTGCGGGCCCTATCTACGGGGGGTAATAGCTCACCCCCCATAGTTCGAGTTGGAATAATCTGAATTTCCCGAGATGCCGACACGCACAACCACTCAGTCTTGTCGGGAATGACCCGAAGCCTGTTCCTCCCCATCCAGACCCGAACCGCCTCCAGGCAATGGGACATCACATCGAGGGCATCACTGGGGTGGTTTGGGATGGAGATGAAGAGCTGGGTATCATCAGCATATTGATGATACCCAACCCCAAAACCACGAATGATCTCACCCAGTGGCTTCATATAGATGTTGAACAGAAGAGGCGAGAGGACCGACCCCTGAGGAACTCCACAAACGAGAGGCCTCGAGGCTGACCTCTACCCTCCTGCCAACACCGATTGCGAACGTCCCAGGAGGTAGGAGGAGAACCACTGCAAGACAGTGCCTCCCACTCCCAACCCCCTGAGACGCTGCAGTAAGATACCATGGTCAAAGGTATCAAAAGCCGCTGAGAGGTCTAACAGGACTAGGACTGAAGAACAACCCCTGTCCCGAGCCCGCCAGAGATCATTCACCAGCATGACCAATGCCGTCTCTGTGCTGTACCCGGGCCTGAAGCCCGATTGGTACGGGTCCAGATAATCAGCTTCCTCCAGAAACAAAGGGAGCTTGATGCGCCACCACGCTCTCAACAACCTTCGCAAGAAAGCGAAGGTTGGAGACCAGACGATAGTTGTTTAAAACAGCTGGGTCCAGGGCAGGCTTCTTGAGGAGGGGTCTCACCACCGCCTCCTTCAAGGCGGTGGGAAAAATACCCTCACTCAAAGAAGCAGTTATCACTGCCTGGAGCCAGCCTCGTGTCCCCTCCTGAGCCGCATAGACCAGCCAGGAGGGGCACGGGTCCAACAAACACGTGGTGGAACTCAGCTTCCCCATGATCCTGTCCACATCTTCCGGAGTCACAGGATCGAACTCCTCCCAGATAATATCACCAAGCCCGCCCATGTCCTCTCTGTCAGACTCTGCCCAATCGGAGTCCAAACCGGTCCGGATCTGAGCAATTTTGTCCGACAGATGTTGGCTAAACTCCCCGGCACGACCCTGAAAGGGCTCCTCCCTCACCTCCTGATTAAGGAGGGAGCGGGTCACCCTAAACAGGGCGGCTGGGCGATTATCTGTGGACGCGATGAGGGTAGCAAAGTAATTAGACCTTGCCGTCCTCATCGCCGTGAGATAAGACCTCATAGAGGATCTTAGTCACAATTGGTTGGATTCAGACCGGCTGGATCTCCAACAGCTCTCTAGGCCCCGTCTCCGACGCTTCATCTCCCGGAGCTCCGCGGAGAACCACGGAGCCCACTGGGATCTGCACCAGGTACAACTTGGTCGAGTGCCTCCGTGGCTGCCTTTTCCCAGGCTTCCACTAAGGCTTCGGCCAAGCTGTGAACTAAGGCAGCAGGTGGGGACCCAAGCGCTGCCTGGAACTGCTCAGGGTCCATTAAGCGCCTAGGGTGGAACCATCTTGTTGATTCAACAGCCCCATGGCGGGGAGTGGCAAAGCGGAAGACCAGCTGCAGGAGATGATGATCGGTCCATGACAGGGGCATAACAATTGGGGAACCCCCCTCAGATCATCTAACCACCATCCAGATAGGAAAACCAAATCGAGTGTGTGACACCCCCCATGAGTCGGGCCCTGAATTACTTGCATCAGGTCCATGGCCATCATGGAAGCCATGAATTCCCGAGCTAACTCAGATGATCCCCCCAGGGATGGTAGATTGAAGTCACCCAAGATCATAAATTTGGGGAACTCAATCACCAAACCCGAGAGGATGTCGAGAAGCTCAGGCAGGGCTGCTGCTACGCGACTAGGCGAAAGGTACACCAGCAGCAAGCCCAACTGAGCCCTAGGGCCACATCTCAGGAGGAGAGACTCACACTCGGATATTTGGACAATGGGAGCCTCCTGCGGACATAAAGTCTCCCTCACAACTACTGCCACACCCCCGCCCCTACCCTGAGCCCAAGGCCAGTGAAGCACCCGGAAACCTGGTGGGCAGAGATCAACCAGAGGGACACCACCCTCTGGGCCCAACCAGGTCTCCGTAATGCAAGCCAGGTCCGCACGCTCCTCATCAACCAGATCACGGATGAGAGGAGCCTTATTGACTACGGACCTGGCATTAAAATACACCAGCCTGAGCTCAGGTGGCTGCTCATCCTCGTTCCCGGAACCACGGGACGAAACCAGAGGGTCGGAGCACATCACTGCTTGAAGACAGTGGGGACGCACTCCCGGGTGTTGATACGACCCTCTGTTCGGACGCCTGCTGCCATTCCCTAATGTCGTGGGAATAGATAATCCCACACCCCGCTCCGGGGCCCCGGAGGCAACCAACCCCCGCCCCGTCCCACCGTGATCTATCCCAGGCCTGGCTTGAATAGCGGTTGGTGGATACTCCCCAATCTCCGACCAAACCTGCAATCCCTCCCCCCTCCCTAACTCTACAAAATATTTTGATAAAAAACAAACCAGGGGCCTCTTGTTGAATTAATGACAGAGGCTCCTGTCCCTGCCCAGCCATCTCTCAGGGTCCCAATAATTGGGCCCGTCATCAAGAGGAGAGGTAAAAACAGAGGCGGGTCGCACCCAGGAAGGGGGGGCATCCCTGAGAGTGAATAAGTCAATGCTCGAGTAAAATAGGCGAGCCATTGTGTAAATGAGTCCAGCAAGGCAGTCCCATAGTCAATCAGGAGGATCTAAAATGGGAAGGTCAGCAATATCCAGTCCACCAGCTCCTCTGCCACTTGAGCTGGGCAACCTCCTGGGTGACCTCCGGAGCAGGTCGGCCACCGCCCTCTCACAGCGGGCCCAGACCTATCCGGAAGCAGAAAAGGATACAAACCCCGGATAAGGCATACAACCCTAGATCTCTCACCTCTAGGGGAATAGCAGATGGTATAACTGAGCCACTCTCTCACAGTGACTCAACTCCGGGACCTTCTTAGTCCTATGGGGGTCATGGGAGAAAAGAGGAGTTTGAGCAGCAATTTCCAAGGCATAAAAAGCCTGCAAGATGACAAAATAACAGATGTTCCGGCTGCAAAAAGTCCTTCTCCAAAGCAAGAAAGGTTTAATATCAAACGGGTCCAATACCAGCTGGCGAAGTTCAGCAGCAGTTAAAAGTTCATAACGGTTAAAAGTAAACTAGACAGTAAGACATATTTGCTTGAACATACATTTTAACTTCTGAAGTCCTTTCTTTATAGAGCATAAAGATTGTAACCAGAGGCAATCTTTCACATAACCTGAAATTTTTATCACTTTTATTAAAATATGCTGGGCTAAATATGTAAAAGGATAGAACTTTTTTTCCCCAGACTAGAGGCATTGTGATTCTAACTTTAGTCTCATTTGAAACAAAACTAATAACAGGTACAAAAATAATAATCCCACTTGCTTCATAAATATGGAAAAGCTAAGGAAGTGATACCAACTTTTCAATTAAAATGAAAGCCCAAAATGAGGGTGAAAGGAAATGACATGGAGGAATAAGGGCTCAGTAATTGGGATGAAGGATAGAGGATAAGTAATTTTTCCCTCTCACTCAAACTATTTCTTTGAATTGAATCTAATGAGAAGTACAACTAGTGACAGGCAGAGAAAGTCTGCATTAAGGGTAGTCCTCAACGTACGACCACAACTGAGCCCAAAATTTTTGTTGCTATGTGAGATAGTTGTTAAGTGAATTTTGCCCCATTTTATGAGCTTGCCTGCCATAGTTGTTAAGTGAATCTGGCTTCCACATTGACTTTGCTTGACAGAAGGTTGCAAAAGGTGATCACATGACCCCGGGACACTGCAGTTGTCATAAATATGAGCCAGTTGCCAAGCATCCAAATTTTGGTGGGGATGCTGAAATGGTCATAAGTCACAATTTTCAGTCGTGTAACTTCGAACGGTCCCTAAATGAAATGTTGTCAGTTGAGGACTACCTGCTTTCAGTTTGATTAAAAATATGCTTTAGAAAAGGGAAATGATTTTTGTATAAATTTTCATGGATGGGCTATGATGTTCTTATTGTGTTACAAGTTGGCAAAGGTTCCCACCCTTCGGGGCAATCATCTCTTCAGGCTCTGTTGCATCTCTGGCATCTTGCACATCAGTTGTCCTTTAAAAGGCATCATCTGGAAGCATCTCCTATGAGGCTTTTTTGGGAGCAGGGCTATTATCATTGCAAACTCTTGAGAAATGGCTGGAAAATGTCATTTTCTCCCTGAGGAATGTCAGGGAAATCATCCACCTAATTTCTTTGCCCACAAATTTGGTGGAGAATTTCAGAAGGCCATTTGGCTTCAGCTCTAGGTACAATTAAGCGTTCTATTTATATATACTATTTATAAGCCTCCCAACATACGGAAGATCTCATGGCAGATTACAGTATTTTAAGAACCAGGTAAAATAAAACCAAGTAAAAGACATGAATTTAAAGCAGGGGAAATAAGAGACTTTTAATAAACAAAAATCAAGATCAGAGTCTAAATGTTAAGTCTCAAACGTAGAGTGAAAAATCCGGGTCTTCACTATGAGAACAAAAGAAAGATACTATCGGCTTCCGGTGGCTCCGCGGCGACGGAGACAGCCTTCCCGGGCTGCCCGCGGCTCAGCTGAGTTTTTTTCGCCCGAAACAGCGCCGATCTGCTGTTCGGGCGAATTTGAAGCCCCCTCCTCGGGAGAAGAGGAGGGGGTGAGGCCCCAGGTAGGGGTTGAGTTCTCCGGGGCCGCCTGAGCTTGCAGCTTGGGCGGCCGAAGGATCGAACTCCCCCGTAGCCTGGGTCGCTCCCAGCTGGCCAGCGCCTCTGCTCCTGACTTTATGGAGCAGAGCCAGGCGTCTGCGACCACCCCTGCCTGAAGGAAGGACTATGGAATAAAAAGAGCAGGCAGAGCGGTACAAGAGGAAAAGGTGAAGAGGATTATTTTATTCTACTCTCGAGCTTGATGGACTTTTTAAACTCTAAGTGAAAGTGCGTCACAATTGAAAGTAAAAGATGGCGGCTAAACCTCCCCCTAAAACTCTTCGGAGTGCTGGAACTTCCCCGGTGCAACAATCATCATTGCAGGCATTACATCCTCCTGATGTAGTGACATCGAAGGACTTACGAGATGCTCTGGATAAACTTTTGGAATCAATTAATCAATCAATGGGTGACAAATTTGCAAGGATGGAGGAGAAATTGGAGAAATTGGAGGAGAGAATAGAAGAGAGGATGGAACAGAAGTTCAGCGTGATGAAGGTAGACATTTTGTCTTCAGTGTATAAAGTGGCTGAATGTGTGGAAGATTTGGATGAAAAAGTCAAAGATTTGACTCAAAAGAATGCTATATTAGAAGCAAAAGTATTGGAGAATGAAGATTTAAGAGACAAAATGGATAGAGAATTGAGTCTTGCTCAATATTTCCAGATGCAGTTTGCCATTAGAATCAGAGGTTTAAAGGAGAATATTAAGGAAGATTTAAAGCAGCTGGTTTCTGAGGCTCTCGAAGTGGTATTGAATCAGCCAGCATCTGAAATAAAAGGAGGCATGGATAAAGTGTATCGTGTGAACTCATGGATTGCTAGACAGAGAAAGCTGCCTAGAGATGTGGTGGTTTATTTTGCAAAAAGGGAAATTAGAGATGAAGTTATACAAGCTGCCTATGATACTAAAGTCGTGATTGCTGACCAAGAAGTTCTGGTTCTAAAAGAAATTCCTCCGAAGATTTTAAGGAGAAGGAAGGATTTTACATTTCTGGTGCAAGAGCTCAAGCAACGAGATATAAGGTTCAGATGGGAGATTCCAGCTGGGTTGATGGTGATGTATGAAGGTAAAAGGTACCGTTTGGTTACTGTGATGCAAGCGCGTGATTTTTACAATAATGTTTTAAAAGCAACCCCATTAACACTTTTGGAAGCTGCAAAGGGATCTGGAGAAGGAGAATATCAAGAGGCTGAAGATGGACAGATAGAGGAGAATGGTGCTGCAGGAGATCAAGTTATAACACTTTGGATGATCCCAGAGAACAGAGGGTGACGCGTGCTGCTTTAAAACGATCAAAAAAGATAAAAGAACAAGATCAGCAGAAGTCTATGGAACTTTCACAACGTACTTACAGCCAAGTAGTGGGAGGTGGGAAAAGATTTGGATGAGGAATGTAAAATTTATATAAGTTTGAAATCTAAGAGAGAATTTTTACAAAATGTTTTATAGATGGTATTTAGATTTTAAAAAGCTAAGCATGTATCTGAATTATTAGCCTAAATGTTGGAGCTGCGGTGATAAAGACGTAATATAATTTCATATTTTCATATATGGTAGACTTGCAAAAAGGTTAAGGCTTTTTGGATAAAAATCTGATGGAATATACTAAGTTGATGTTGAATTTAATTACGGCAGCAAGACTTTTGATAGGATAGTACTGGAAAGAGGAACTGCCGACCATAGAAGAGTGGATTTTAAAGGTTTCCGACTTGGTCGAAATGGTGAAGATTTCGGCCTATTTGAAAGATTACTCGCAGGAACGCTATATTATGGAAGGGAGAAAATGGCTTGAGTTTACTCAGAATAAGTATAGGGTTAAGAAGTTTTATATTTGAATAAGTCTTCTTTCTTTATTTTTTTTTCTATATTAGTTTTTTTTTCTTTTTTTTATATATATTTATATATATTTAATATTACTAAGGTTTGTTTTATCCTATATAAGCTAGAGAGTGATAGATTTTAGAGTTTATGGTTGTTAGTATATGGTTGTTTATGATTGTTTTTTTTATATACCTTGTACTTAGCTCTGGGAAGTCGGGGGGGAGGGGGGGAGGGGGGAGAGGAAGGGGGGGAGGGAGAAGGGGGGGAGGGGGATTTTTTTAAGGGAAAAATTGTATGTTAAAACTTTTTAATAAAAAAAAAAAGAAAGATACTATCAGCACAACTTCATCTCTAGGAAAATCAAAGTTTGGAAGCTACTTTGGAGAACATCTACACCTACCCAGTACATTTCTATTGCGGTCATTAAGTGAATCATGCAGGTGTTAAGTGAATCACACAGCTGAACCAGTCTTCCCCAATTGGCTTTGTTTGTTTGAGGTTGGCTGGGAAGATCAAGAATTATAAAGATGTGACTGTAAGATGCCACAACTGTCATAAATGCAAGCCAGTTGCCATTGGTGATCACATGACTGTGGGGATGGCCTGGCAGTCATAACTTCAAGAACATGACATAAGTCACATTTTTCCAAAGCCATGGTAACTTTGAACCATTGTCAAACAAACAGCTGTAGACTGAGGACTATCTGTACTTTTTCTTTGTGTAGTTGTTCTATTTTTACTCTTGTTTCTTTCCTGTCTATCCTTTTATTCCATTCTATTTTCTTCCCAGGAGCCATCTTTGACACTGCTAACTTAGGCTTTCCCCTCTCCTACAGGCAGAATGCTCATCCTACCTGAATACCTCATTCATTCCCACTTTTTCATCATCACTACATACCATAAAATAGGAATAGATTGTTTACCGTGACTTATGCTGCTGTGAATGATCATAATACAAAACCTAGGGATGAATTTTGGAAAACCTGTCTAATTTTCTGAATAAATGTGATCTATTGGGGGTAGTAAGAATACACTATTAAGTGGAATGGGACAACTTGCTGTAACCAACTTACTGTGTCCAATTTGCCTCGGCCCAACTTGCCATGGGATAATTCAACAATTCAATTTAATTATTTAATATAATTTTAAAAATATTTTGTTTTTTGTCATTCACATTTCATTTTGTCCCTCCATTTGCATCCTTTCTTTAATGATTCCATTCCACCTTTCCAGCAACCGTTCCCTATATGTTTTAGCCTCCAGCCCCCTAATCATCTTTGTTGCTCTTCTCTGTACCCTTTCTAGAGTCTCAACATCTTTTTTACATCGTGGTGACCAAAACTGGATGCAGTATTCCAGGTGTGGCCTTACCAAAGCATTGTAAAGTGGTATTAGTACTTCACTTGATCTTGATTCTATCCCTCTGTTAATGCAGCCTAGCAGTGTGTTGGCTTTTTTGGCAGCTGCAGCACACTGCTGGCTCATATTTAAGTGATTGTCTACTAGGACTCCGAGATCCCTTTCACAGTTACTACTATTGAGCAAGGTACCACCTATACTATACCTGTGCATTTGATTTTTCCTGCCTAAATGTAGAACCTTACTTTTTTCACCTTGATATTAGTGTAGCTCTTGTCCTGTGGCAAGTTGGCCATGGCAAATTGTCATAGACATGATATTACCACCTTTGGGTAAAACAAATCAAGGAACAGATTCCAGGAATAGTACTTTATTGTTCTAGGACCTAATAAAATCTTAAAAGCCCATCCAAATTTCTCTCTCTCTCATACTAAATTGAAGCAAGATTATTTTTTCTTTCTTTCTCGTGTTTCCTTGAGTCTCTTGACTGAATAATCCTTGACAAAATTCTTGTTTGGCATCTCACTCATACTTTCCCCAGTGCTGTAAATTGGAGGCAACTGAACGAGGATCATGTCTATTGGATGAGGATGCTTAGAAAATGAACCACTTATTTCAACAATGAGTTTGTAAACACATAGACATACATATATAGACAAACAGATATACATGGTAAAAGAATGTTATTCAAAGAATACAATTGATCTGGTTAGTTATGATGAAATTTTTCAGACTTTATAAACAGTGCAAGGGTGAAACACGCACACAAACACACCCACATACAAACCTATATTACATTTTAAGTTCTTCCAGTTGTAGGCAAATTCAGCTTTGTCTCTAGATAAAATGAGAAGCTTATTCATCATTTCATCAGCACTGAAATGAAAGAAATTCCAGCAAGAGATTGGCAGGAAGAGACTCAGGAGAAATTCCTCATAACGTTAACTACCGTAATGAAAAACATGAAGTGTAATACATGTCCATGTTTAATTAACCCAGTAATTAAATTATTCCTTTGCTTTTTCTTTATTCAATTAGTTTAGCACTTTCACCCTTCATTCTGTTAGTCATGCAGCTAGTGTTACTATTGCACTCTAATATCCACACACCCCTCTTTCTATTCCTTGTGACAACACAGATTCACTAAAGAAAAGTGTACAGAGCCAGCTTTGCATTGGTTTTTACCCCCTTCTTTTCTATTTTTAATGTTACTTTTTGTTGAAAAGAAATATAACAATTGTATTGGTATCCACCCTATGCATTTTATTGCACAATTTTGCGGCATACTGTAGAAGAATTGGAATAAGATGTATGCAAAATAATATGTCAGTGAAATCATATGACAAGAAATCATATGTGAAATTCCTCAGACCTTCTCCCAAAAAAAAAAAATCTGGAGAAATTTTCCAGAAAAATGAAAAATGCCTCTGCAAAATTTCACTTCAATTCAACTTTGGGATATCAAATGGTCTTAGCATTTTCAGATGTTTGACAAGATGCTTCATTTCACAATTGAAGTGCTTTGCAATGAACTGGGTGCTCACACAGCACCAATTTTGGGGGAACTGATTGGTTACTAAACATACCAATGCATTCTGAAATTATAATTAACTATTAAGCAATACAATTTATTAAGTAATATTTGAAGTTCATAGTACACAGGACAATTAAATAATAAGTAGTCTTCTTCTTCTTCTTCTTCTTCTTCTTCTTCTTCTTCTTCTTCTTCTTCTTCTTCTTCTTCTTCTTCTTCTTCTTCTTCTTCTTCTCTTCCTCTTCCTCCTCCTCCTCCTCCTCTTCCTCTTCCTCTTTTACCTCTTTGGGTGTTGAGGGAGAAACAAAGTTCTGGCTCCAGGTCTTCTGGCAGCTTCAACCATTGATTAAATAATATGTGTTTAACAATATATGGGAAAGTTAGCACATTGTTAAATTCAATAAAAGAAAAAGAAAAAGTTCCAGGAAAGAGCATATTCAGTTTAATGGAAGAAAACTAAAGCAGGAATTCCAAGGGGTTATGGAAACAGACATTCAATAAGTTATTTGGTTTACATAGTATTCACTTAGGGAAGGGGAAGGCAGAAAGAGAAAGACAGAAACTCCTGCAATACCACAGATATCCAAATTTTTCAGGCTTCTTGCCATAGCAAAAAGGGAAAGAAATTTACAATCTGTAGGATTTACCCCACACACCCCTACACAAATGCTAAATGGGGGTGCTTTTTTGCACAGGATCTGCTTTGTATGGGATGCAGAATTAAGTAGAGAGAAAGTTTTGGACATAAAGAAGGAGTGGAGCAGAGAGACAGAAAAAGAATATATTTCTTCTGCAATGTGTGGCTGTGTAAACACACCATTCTTGTCCTCAAAGATTGGTACTAAATGGACCCTCTGACAGTTGGAAGGGGAAGAAGGCAGAAGGGGCTTATGAGTTGCTGCTTGCTAGTGCTGTTTGGTCTAATTAGCTTGGTCTACTTCTTGGCTTCCTAAAGTCATGATTCTCCAGGGGTCTCTCTCAGATCAATTCATAGGATAGACCCTTATATACCTTATATACTTCTTTGCCTGATTCTGGAGCCAGCTATCAGAATGAAATTAGCTGGCTCTCCCAAGCAACAAAGCCCAACATAGCAATCCTTCTTTGAGAACATGGGAAGACTCTGCTTCTGAAATCTAAGAGAGCAATCAACTGGCGGAGCTAAAATCAATTCCTGTAAGGCTCAGACATTTCCTGGATGCTATAAAACTAAGTGAAGGAAAATGATAGGCCTTTGGGGTTCACTCAGGCTAGACTCAAAGATTTTCCAAACTTCTTTGGATTAACAAAAGAGGTTCCAGGGAAGGGCCTATGAATCACTGAAAATTGCATCCCTATTCTATTTTTTTTAAGGGATTAGTAACATTTGTTATCTTATGCAGCTTTTTTTGTTACAGCCTGGGTGGTTATGCCAAGTCCCACAATCAGCAATGCAAATACAAAGAGCTAAGGGAGTTGTTTGTCCTTTTTTAGTTTGCAAAGTTCATCCTTGAATTCTTTTACTATCATCTTCATTCTCTGTCATCAGTAGAATTGATGTACACAATGGGGTCATGGAAGCAGCTATTAAAAGTAATTGGTCCTTTCACCGTCTAGACTTGTCTGCTAGAGATTCTTTCTAACACATAATAAAGGAACCATTTGTGGCAATCTGTGCTTTGGATACATTGGTTTGATCATATTCATAAGGTTGCACAAACACTGAGTTAAACTGAGGTACAATTCAGAGGTAGGAGAAAAAAAATAATCCCATTGAAAATAAAGCTGTGTGAAACAGTGCCTTACTTTACCCAAAGTGAAGACCACTGCCTTGTAGAACTGGATCTCGAATAGAATAGAATAGAATAGAATAGAATAGAATAGAATAGAATAGAATAGAATGGAATGGAATGGAAAGAGGAATGGAATGGAATGGGATGGGATGGGATGGGATGGGATGGGATGGGATGGGATGGGATGGGATGGGATGGGATGGAATGGAATGGGATGGGATGGGATGGGATAGGATAGGTTGTTTTTTTTAATTCCATTTATATCCCGCCCTTCTCCGAAGACTCAGGGCGGCTTGGAACGGACCTTGGAGTTCTTCTAGTCTAGTGCAATGCCCTGAACAGGCAGGAAACCCTATACCATTTCAAACAAATTGTTGTCCAATCTCTTCTTAAAAATTTCCAGTGTTAGAATATTCACAATTTCTGGAGGCAGGTTGTTCCACTGTTTAATTGTTCTAACTGTCAGGAAATTTCTCCTTAGTTCTAGGTTGCTTCTCTCTTTGGTTAGTTTCCATCTGTTGCTTCTTGTCCTGCCTTCAGGTGCTTTGGAGAATAGCTTGTCCCCCTCTTCTTTGTGGAAACCCCTGAGATATTGAAACATGGCTATCACGTCACCCCTAGTCCTTCTTTTGCAGATCTACAGAGCCTTACCTTGTACAGTTAAGTCATCAACTTTACAACAGTTCATTTAGTGACCATTCAAAGTTACCATGGCACAGGAAAAAGTGACTTACTCTGTGAAGATTTTCCACACTTATGACCACTGCATCATCCCCATGGTCATGTGGTTTACATTCAGATGCTTGACAAATGGTTCCTATTTATGACGGTTGCAGTGACCCAGGGTTATGTGATCCCCTTTTGTGACCTTCTGGCAAGCAAAGTCAACAAGGAAGCCAGATTACTATTACTAATTCAACAGCTGAAGTGATTCACTTAACAAATGTGGCAAGGAAAGTCATAAAATGAGGTAAAGCTCACTTAACAAATTTCTTACTTAGCAATATAAATGTTGGCCTCAAGTGTGATCATAAGTCAAGGACTACCTGGATATAACAATACAAGCCAGATTCTCAGCTCTTTTGAAATATCTTTCTAGGTAAAGCAATGAGGGGAAAAAACTATTGGTGATATTACCTTTCAGCAAAATGCTCATTTGATTTAGGAAGCAGCATGCATATAATCAAGTCAGTAACTAAATTAATTGTGAATATCTGGCATCTCTCCAAACAAACAGTATTCGGTCCTTCATTATCTCAAATTGCTTCTGTCACTAATTAATCAACTCTTCATTCATAACTCCATAGATCTAGTTCTGCTTACAGTTTAAGAAAATAATGATGAATAAATTAATCCTGTTTATTCTTTGAAATTATTTTATATAAAAAGTAAAGGGAACTCACTCCAGAAAAAAGTTCCAAGGTAATGCAACATGAACTGCGCAGTTTGAAAATGAGATGCTCAAGAATAGAAAACGTAGTTTCCAGTCTGTATTTTGTCAAATGATTGTAGCTGATTAACACATTCATTTGATTTGTCTTCCCCTCTCCTCCTTTTCTCTGGACTTCCAGTTGGGATTTTCTGCAAAATGTTTTGGTATATCACTGTGTCCAAGTTCTGAAGAGTAAATCTTTCTGCATTTCCTCCAAAACAAGATGTGCTGGATGAATCCACTGAATTTGGGTTTTGGTCACAGGAAGTGAGTCACGTTGAGGTTGGGTTTCTCCTTGCAATATTTTCAGAAATGCTGAAATTTAGTTTTTGCTCAAGGAGGGTTAAGTAAATTATAGGTAGTCCTCAATTTAGAACCTTGATAGTGCAGTGATTAGTGCAGTACTGCAGTTACTTCTGCTGACTCCTGTCTGCCTGCAGTTTGGCAGTTAGAGTTTCACCAGCTCAAGATTGACTCAGCCTTCCAGCCTTCCGAGGTCGGTAAAAGAAGGACCCAGATTGTTTGGGGCAATGTGCTGACTCTGTAAACCACTTAGAGAAGGCTGTAAAGCACAGTTCATTTACTAACCATTTGAAGTTACACAGCACTGGAAAAAGTGACATACAAAGAAGAGCAACAGTACAGAGAAGAGCAACAAAGATGATTAGGGGACTGGAGGCTAAAACATGTAAGGAACGGTTGCTGGAATTGGGTATGTCTAGACCAGGGGTAGGCAACCTCGACTCTTTTATGACTCATGGACTTCAACTCCCAGAATTCCTGAGTCAGCATAGCTGACTCAGGAATTCTGGGAGTTGAAGTCCATGAGTCAAAAAAGAGCCGAGGTTGCCTACCCCTGGTCTAGTTTAATGAAGAGAAGGGCTGCAGGTGACATGATAGCAGTGTTCCAATATCTCGGGCTGCCACAAAGAAGAGGGAGTCAAGCTATTCTCCAAAGCACCTTAAGGCAGGACAAGAAGCAACAGGTGGAAACTAACCAAAGAGAGAAGCAAACTAGAACTAAAGAGAAATTTTCTGAGTCAGAACAATTAATCCGCGGAACAACCTGCCTCCAGAAGTGGTGAATGCTCCAACACTGGAAGTTTTTAAGAAGAGACTGGACAGCCATTTGTCTGAAATGGCATAGGGTTTCCTGCCTGAGTGGGACTAGATGACCTCCAAGGTCCCTTCCAACATTATTAATTATTATTATTAATATTGTTGTTGTTGTTGTTGTTCAAACGTATGACTGTTGCAGCATCTCCATGGTCATATGATTTCCATTCTGACGCTTGGCAACTAGTTCATATTTATGACGGTTGCAGTGTCTCAACATCATGTGATCCCCTTTTGTGACCTTCTGACCAGCAAAGTCAGTGCAGAAACCAAATTCATTTAACAACAGTGTTACTAATTGAACAATTGCAATGTAAGAAATGCGGCAAGAAAACTCATAAATGTGGCAAAAGTCACTTAACAAATTTCTCAGCAACATAAATTCTGAGCTCAATTGTGATGGTAAGTCAAGGACTACCTGTAGCAAGCTTTTTGTCACTTACAGTATAGAGAAATATAAAACTCCACTATAAATGTAAATGCAACACACCACATATTTATCATCTACCTGCAGCACACACTTGCATGTCACCACAGCAACCCCCCTCAAACCCCCTTACTCTGTAGTACACATCTGCTCACTTGCTTTGCAAACCACCTGGGTCTTTTGACTTCCTACTGGCTTCCCACAAACAATTTGTTTAAAAAAATATGAATTACTCTCAAGGCTGATGCTTTCCATTGTAGCATTCCTATCTCTATTTTTAAGAAAGCAAGGAGCTTAACAGATGCCCCACTGGGATGCCATGTCAATTCTGATGAGAGCCAACCCTAAGTGATATAATGTAAGGATTCATTTTTTCTCCCAGACAATTTATTTGAGCAAAATATTACTTTACTACAAATCCAACTCTGTGAAGCTGAGGTCTCTCTCAACTTGAGGATAGTATTGACTGAGGTGTCATTGTGTGTCTATTGACACTGAGATAAGAAGGAGACTGTTATGGGTGCTTCTTTACTGAAACCTCTAGAAGATCTAACTCCAGTGAATCTCAAATTATATCATATGCAGTTGAAGAATCTGAACAACGCAAGATCTCAAGTCTGCTTAATTCATATGCCAACTGCGTTGACTAAGAAAAGAAAGAGTTCAGGAAGTGTTTGTGGCTATGTCAATATTACTCTTTAGATAATCCTCATTATCTTCACGATCCATCAAATAGCAATGCAAACAAGAAGACCTAATATGGGACTTCCGGGTGGCAAGGCGCCGCCGAAGACAGCCATTTTCGGGCTGTCCGCTCCGCGGCTTTGTAGAACCGCCGAAAACAGCGCCAATCAGCTGTTTCGGTGGTTCGGAAGCCCCCTCCTCGGGAGAAGAGGAGGGGGTGAGTACCCAGGTAGGGGTTGAGCTCTCCGGGGCCGCCAGAGCTTAAAGTTCTGGCGGCTGAAGGATCGAGCCCCCCTGAAGCCTGGGTTTGCTCTGGGCTGCGCAGCGTTTCTGCTCCGTGCTTTTAGGAGCAGAACAAGGCGTTCACAACCATCCTTGCCAGCAGGAAAGGATTCTGGAGAACGAGGATGCAGGCAGAGCGATACAGGAGATTAAGGTGAAAGTGGACTTTTGATCTTTGGCTCAATGGACTTTGCAGACTTTGAAAGTGAAAGTGCGTAGTAAGTAACAGTGGGGGAAAATGGCGGCTAAATCTTCCAAAGTTATTAGAAGTGCGGGGGCTTCCCCGGTGCAGCAGTCTTCATTGCAAGCTTTATTGCCCCCGGCACTTCCACCTTCGCCTGCTCTGACAGTTAAAGTTTTGCAAGATGCTTTGGAAAAGCACTCACAGCAAATAGCTGAGATTATAGATGAAAAGCTGGATGAGACGTTAACAGAAAAACTAGCTGAAGTTATGGATGAAAAGCTGGATGAGAAGTTAACAGAAATAAGGGTGGACATCTTGCTTGCATTTCAAGGCATGGCAATATGTATCGAACGCTTGGATGAAAGAGTGGAAGATCTCAGCCAAAATAATATTAAATTAGATGCAAAAATGTTAGAGACTGAGAATGTGGTGGATAAAATTGACAGTGACTTGACCTTGGTGCAGTACCACGAGATGGAGTTTGCTGTTAGAATCAGAGGCTTGAAAGAGAATCCTAAAGAAGATCTGAAGGAAATAGTCTCTGAGGCTCTGGAAGGGGTGCTGGGACGGCCAGCAGAAGGAATTGTGGGAGACATAGATAAAATCTTTCGTGTCAATTCGTGGATTGCAAGACAAAGGAAATTACCTAGAGACGTGGTTGTTTATTTTACAAAGAGAGCAATCAGGAATGAAGTTATTCAAGCTTCTTACAATACTAAGCTTGTAATTGCTGAGCAAGAAGTCCTGGTCTTAAAAGAGATCCCTCCAAAAATTTTAAGGAGAAGAAAGGAGTTTGCTTTTCTAGCACAAGAGCTCAGGTGACGTGATATCAAGTTTAGATGGGAGATACCAGTGGGTATGGTGGTGATGCATGAAGGCACGAGACATCGTCTTATTACAGTGATGCAAGCACGTGATTTTTATAGTAATGTTTTAAAAGCAACCCCCATACCACTTTTGGAATCTACAAAGAAGAATGGCGAGGGAAAGTCTCAAGGTGCTGAAGGAACAATACAGACAGATGAGAAAGCTACAGGAGTGGATCAAATTTCAGTATCATCGGAAGAAGCAAGAGACCAGAGGATGACGCGTGCTGCTTTGAGACGAATGAGACGAGAGCAAGAACAAGACCAGCAGAAAGTTATGGAACCTCCAAAGCGTACCTATAGCAAAGCTTTGGGAGGGGCGCGGCCTAAGAATGTTAAGGGGATCCTGGAAGACGTGCTCCAAAAGCTTCGGGTCGCTAAGGATGGTGACTAAACTTCTAACTTGGAATGTCAATGGTTTAAATTCACCACAGAAGAGAAAGAAAATCTTTCAATATTTAAAACAATTTAAGACTGATGTTATTTGCTTACAAGAAACACATATTAGAGTTATGGACCAAAAGTATTTATTAAATTCAAGATTGGGCACACAATTAATTGCTTCTGCAATGAATAAGAAAAATGGAGTGGTTATTTATGTCAAGAATACTATTACAGCGGAGTTAATTGAAGCAGATAAACAAGGAAGATACGTTATAGTAGATTTGTTGATAGAAGGCAAAAAACGCTTTTGGTTGGATTATATGCTCCTAATCAACAACAAGCTGACTTTTATAGTTTATTACACAGCAAGATCACTCAATTGGATTATAAATCTTTTATTTTTATGGGAGACTGGAATGGTGTCTTGAATGTACAAATGGACAAGAGTGGCTCTTTTAGAAGTACTCCAAGTCATGCTAAATTGCCTAAGTCCTTTTTTGAGATGATGGATGATTTGGAACTGCGAGATATCTGGAGAGAAAGAAATCTACAAGAAAAAGATTATACTTTTTTCTCCGATAGACATCAATCTTTTTCTAGGATTGATTTTATATTAGTTACTAATGATTTATTTTCTAGGATTAAGAAGATAAAGATCTGTCCAAGAACTATGTCTGACCATAGTTCAGTCTGGCTAGAGATTGATAAGGATAACAGAGATAGGCGCTCCTGGCGTCTAAATGAGAACCTGCTTAGAAATCAGGAAAATGTGGAAGAATGTAAAAAACAGATGAAGGTTTTTTTTGAAATTAATATGAATAAGGGTACTTCTATGGAAATGGTTTGGGACGCTAGTAAGGCTTACATGAGAGGGGTGTTAATATATCTGAATAATAAATACAGACATAATTTGGAATTTAGGAGGAAAGAATTAGAGAATGAAATTAGGGAAAAAGAAAAGGCCTTAATTTTGAATCCATCAGATGTGAAGATTAAAGAGGTTATCAATTTATTAAGGGGACAATTTGATAAGTTGATGGCTGATCAGGTGGCAACTAATTTACGGTTTGCTAGACACAATACTTTTTGTAATGCCAATAAACCAGGTAGATGGTTAGCTTATATGCTAAGGAAGAAGCAAAGGGCCTCTAATATAGAGAGAATAGAACATAAGGGTAAGGTTGTATATCAACAGAATCTTATTAAGGAAACCTTTGTTGATTTTTATTCTAAATTATATGCTAGAGATAAGATTAATGAAGCAGATATTGAGGTATATTTGAGAAATGCTAGTATTCCGGTTCTTACGCAAGAACAAAAGGAAGAGATGAATCAATTGATAACTGAGGAAGAAATTCTTTTAGCAATTAAACAATTGAAAGTGGGTAAAGTGCCAGGCACGGATGGACTGACTGCTGTGTATTATAAAAATTTACAATCTGAGATGATAAAGCCATTAAGGGAATTGTTTCAGACAATTCAAAGGGGAGGAGGGGTGCCTCCGTCCTGGAAAACTGCTTTCATTTCTCTGATTCCGAAGGAAGATCAGGATGTTACTCAAGCAAAAAACTATAGACCAATATCACTTTTGAATACGGACTACAAGATATTTGCTAAGGTCTTAGCTAATAGATTAATGAGGGTATTGCAACAGGTAATTCATGGTGACCAAACTGGGTTTATAAGTGGTAGACAAATGAAAAATAATGTGAGGCATATAGTTGACTTGTTGGAATTTCTGGAAAGAAACAACCAGATTTTTTTATTTTATTTTTTTTTATTTTTAATTCCATTTACGTCCCGCCCTTCTCCGAAGACTCAAGGTGGCTTACAAGCTTAGCAATAGCCTTCATTCTATGTATATGCCTGCTTATTAGGGCTTTCATACACCCCCCAAGCGGCATTATTACAAAGTCAGCTTAATTGCCCCCAACAATCTGGGTCCTCATTTTACCTACCTCGGAAGGATGGAAGGCTGAGTCAACCTTGAGCCTGGTGGGATGCGAACCTGCACTAATTGCAGGCAGCTGGTGTTACTTAAGGAGGCATTAGCCCACTGCTCCACCAAGGCTGTATCCTGCAGCGCTGATTTTTTTGGATGCTGAGAAAGCCTTTGATCAATTGGATTGGCAATTCTTGTTGAAAGTATTAGATAAAATGAATTTTGGGGATAAATTTTTACAACCAATTAGGGCATTATATCAAAAGCAAACAGCCCGTATAATAGTAAATAATAGTTTGACCGAAGTATGTAATATTGAAAAGGGCACAAGGCAGGGGTGTCCATTATCACCTTTATTATTTGTTTTAACATTGGAGATATTATTGATTAAAATACGGAATTCGGAAAAAATTAAGGGAATTCAAATAAGAGATCAGGATTATAGATTGAGGGCGTTTGCAGATGATCTGGTTGTTACGGTGACCCAGCCAGAAAGTTCCGTTGTAGAATTGATGGAGATAATACTGCAATATGGGAAAGTTTCTGGATTTAAGGTTAATATACAAAAAACTAAAATGCTGTCTAAAAACATGACAGTATTACAAAAGGCTGTTTTAGAAGGGTTAACTGGATTTGAAATTGTTAAAAGGGTTAAATATTTGGGGGTATATTTGTCACCCTCAAATGCAAAGTTATATAAAAATAATTATGAAAAGCTATGGGGAAAAGTTCAAAAATAATTGGATAGCTGGAAAAAACTACAATTGTCCTTACTGGGAAGAATTGCAGCAGTGAAAATGAATGTTTTGCCAAAATTTCTATTTTTATTTCAAATGATACCTATTCTTAAAAAGGACTCAGATTTGGAGGAATAGCAAAAGGGTATTAATAAATTTGTTTGGGCAGGGAAAAGGCCACGAGTTAAATTTAAGATTATGCAGGATACGCGTGAAAGAGGTGGTCTTAAAATGCCCAACTTTAAATTATACTATGAAGCTGCTGCATTGTCAGCGATAAGTGATTGGATTAACTTAACACAAGGGAGATTATTAAATCTTGAAGGTCATGACTTGTTATTCGGTTGGCATGCATATTTATTGTATGATAAGAAGGTAGATAATGTGTTTAAGGTGCATATTTTAAGATATGCTTTGTTGCGAGTTTGGAAAAAGTATAGATATAAGTTAAATTATAAGATACCTTTATGGACAATACCGAAACACGCAATAGAAAATATAAATGTTGGTTTTAAACATGATGTGACTACATATAAGGAAATTTTAAGTTTGGAGAGGAATGTATGGCGTTTGAAGCCGTATAACTTTTTGCGAGGAGAAAAGATTGTTCAAACTTGGTTTCAGTATGGGCAACTACAGGCCAGGTGGAAAGAAGACCAGAAAATTGGTTTTTCAATGACTGATGAAAATTTGGTAAAGCAAATTAGAAATCAGGGTCAAGCACATATTAAACGGATATATCTTGCATTGATAGAAATTGATTCAGAAACAGAACTTGTTAAAGATTGCATGATAAAGTGGGCTCAGAATATTCAAGAAGTTATTACAATGGACACTTGGGAAAGGATCTGGGTGAGAAATGTAAAATTTACACAAGCCCAAAATTTAAGAGAGAATTTTTATAAAATGTTTTATAGGTGGCATTTAGATCCCAAAAAGCTAGCAAGTATGTATCCAAACTACCAGCCTAAATGTTGGAGGTGTGGTGGTGAAGACGCAACGTATTTTCATATATGGTGGACCTGTAAAAAGGTTAAAGCATTTTGGATTAAAATCTGGTGGAATCTGCAGAAGATATTTAAGAAAAGGATAAAGTTTTGTCCGCAATTGTTTTTATTGAGTATTATTACTGACACTACTGTTGTGGACATTAAGTTGATGTTGAACTTAATTACGGCAGCAAGACTTTTAGTAGGGCAATATTGGAAGAAGGAAGAACTGCCGACTATAGAGGAATGGACTTTAAAAGTTTCTAACCTGGCGGAAATGGCAAAGATCTCGGCGTATTTGAAAGACCATTCACAACAACGATATATCCTGGAGTGGAAAAAATGGATTGATTACATCCAGAATAAATATGGGACTAAAAAGTTTCATTTAGCATTTGAATAGGTACCGATGTGATATTTATATTGCCTGTAGTCATTTTATAAGAGCTAAAGTGCGATAGACTCAATAGTTTATTGTCATTAGCATATGGTAGTTTATGATTGTTTTTTACTTTTATACCTTGTATTTAGCTCTGGGAAGTCGGGGAGGGGGGAAGGGGAGGGGGAGGGTTGGGCTGCTGGGAAGGGGGGGTGGGGGTGGGGAGGGGTTTTGTTAAAGATAAAATGTATTGAAAAACTTTTCAATAAAAAAAAGAAGACCTAATATGGAAATCTGCACAATCCTAGTATGAAAAGATGATAAAATTATCCATTTATGATAAAAAGAAGTATTGATTGATTGATTAAATTTAAACCCTGCATCAATCCAATTGCATTCTTTATTGTCAGTGTTTTTGATATGTTGATTGACCATGGTATTAACGATATGCAAAGGAACTATCTGGGTTAAATTATTCAAGGGGTGGAGCTTAACAAATCAGATTAGAAAAACTTAGTTCTCTTAGAATTATTAAAACTAACATAGGGATGAAGAAGCTAATGGTATAGGCTAAATATGACTATTGTTTCATATAAGAGCCACAAATAGAAGAGAATTAGTTTTCTGAAATATTATCTGCCACTTTCACAAAGTAATTCCTGCCATTTTTCTTTTATAATGTTCTGGAATATTGCTAATTCTAGGACATTAAGGACTATGCAAAATGATAGTTGGGGAAATGCAGTTTTCTTATCATTTTGCATTTTTTTAATGCCTCTGTGCATATTCCACATCAACAAACACACAAACATATAAATAAACTGAGAAACAGGAAAGAAGCTGTGGTATAGTGTGCTGTGCTGTAGTTACAATGCATTGGGAAATTTGGAGAAATTGTCTTCTTTTGAAAGTCCATACAAAACATGCCTTCAATGTCCCTCCCCAAAGATCGGGGTGTCCCACTGGGAGCTCATGGGCCGGATGCATCACATGGCTCCACAAAGGCAAAAAACATTATGATACATCACAATACAACACATGATGTGAACGAGTTTGACACCCGTGCCATCGATGGAGTGAAGAATTTTGAGATGCCATAAGCACATAATACTAATTCAGTTATCAGTATTTGGCAAGTGTATCTAAATCAATTAAGTATATTGTGCTTGTTATTCATGTGCCTCGTGATGAATGGGTGGTCTGGATCTACTGCTGAAATCCTTAATAAACCAGGGACTTTAGTATAACCTCTTCTAATATGGTTCATAGAGGTCTGGGTTTGGGAAAGGTGCACATGATAATGAAAATGAATTAAAAACAAACCAAGTTCACAAGGTGGAAAGTGTATAATTAAAACCAGTTTCTTTTATCTCAATATTTCATTAAGTTGATGGAACACTCAAAGATATGCACAACAAACCTTTTAATTAAATTGTAGCTTCTTCTTCATGAGCTTCAACATCCTGCAAATATTTCCCTGCAACCAACTAAATGCAGTGTACTCAGTCCCATAATCCCACAGCATTAAATCTACATTATTTCTAAAGTTTGCAGAAGTTGGCAAATGCCTACAGTGTGGGGTTGGGTTTAATAAATTAGACTAAAACTGTATGGTCCACCTTTAAATCTAACTTTAGTCACAGAAGTACACAGGTTGACTTTGGGTCAGTCACTCTCTCAGGTTAGCCAATGTTACAAAGTTGTGTTACATTAAACTATGTACAGTGAATTAGAGTTCTGAAGGAAAGGTGACTTATTCATCTAAATAAGAATTAAGTAACAAAGCTCATCAAACTATCACTGATGAAACTAAAGATGTTCATTGTTACAAAATTCTGAATTCATGACTTTCTCATTTGTTACTGAAAACCTGTGATGGACAATACCACAGAGGTTTAAAATTTATCCAATTTGTAATTTGCCCCTTTGCAAATCATTCTCTACTGTGAAATTAAGGTTTTATTGTTGCTGTTGTTCTATTCATCCAAATGAATATGAGAGTCACAGTTACAGAGGTGTTGCCCTAAAGAACAAAGTAAGGTGATCTAATACAATAAGGTAAAGGTAAAGGTTCCCCCGCACATGCGTACTAGTCGTTTCCGACTCTAGGGGCCGGTGCTCATCTCCTTTTCAAGGAGATCCAGCACTTGTCCGAGGACGTCTCTGTGGTCATGTGGCCGGCATGACTAGACACCAAAGGCACACGGAACGCTGTTACCTTCCCACTATAGTGGTCCCTATTTTTCTACTTGCATTTTTACGTGCTTTCGAACTGCTAGGTTGGCAGAAGCTGGGACAAGTAACAGGCGCTCACTCTGTTACGCGGCACTCGGGATTCGACCCGCCAAACTGCCGACCTTCTCATTGACAAGCTCAGCGTCCTAACCCACTGAGCCACTGTGTCCCTGATCTAATACAATAGACCTATGCAAAAATATGTCATCATATAACAATGTAGATCATATGATGGGCTACAATGATTTTTTGTTTTGGGTTGTTTTGTTTTGTTTTGTTTTTGTTTTTACCATGAATGTGGTCTACCTGTTGTGGTTTCCACATTATAGTAAGTAATACTACCTTCATCTGTACAAATCCCTGTGAATGGCTGCCCTGGAGGTCTGACTTAGATCCTGCTTTCCTGGCATTTTCCAATATTCTCTTAGTCATCTGAATAACTTGATTTTACTTTCCCATTGCTCTGAAGAAAAGCACACGTAAGAAAGATGATCTTGAATAGAGTTATGCAGAAATCATTGACTAGTCAATAGATGTAGTATTTATTAAGTCCAGAAGGAGATAATATTAGGTAGATGTTTCCATAATTCATTGAGCTATAAAGAGAAGGCACTGCACAGTCAGACTTTTGAAATTATGTTATTATAATCCACCTCAATAAAAATAGATTTAACCTTTTTGTGGAGCTGATTTCCTGATCTCTTCTACCTCGTGGAGCTGACAACACATTTGATGCTCAAACTCACATTGCTTTGGGAAGGCCATAAATTCTTCCGGTACAAATGATCAGAGACTACTTTATCAGCTATCTACCAGAAAAAATGCCTCTAACCTCTGGCTGTAGATTGCTATATAAACAATTTCCCCCCACTATATTCTAAGGTCAGTTTGGAACTTGAAAAGATCGTAGGTTCTCCTTTTGTTGCTTATTCCACAGCAAGTTGCAAACATCAGATTGTGATTTGTATGGTTTCAGTTAGGTACTTATGTATACTTGCCAGTGAACACTTTCTCATGCTTTCTGAAGCCAGCTCTCAATTCCAGTGTGGGAAGAATGTATTCTTTTCATTACATCCAGCTGCACCATATCTGTAACAATGGCCATGTCATTCTATCTTGGACACTAAGGTCTTATCTCATTCAGAAAAAAGAAACAGCTTCCACTAGTAATTTATATTCTTAGGGCAAACATTGAAGATGGCATTTCAGATAATCTCTAGAGCCTTTCTTGAGCAGTAATTTCATGTATTGCTTTAAAATTTGATCAGAAAGGAGTATGTTTAGTGATTCTATGCCTATCACTCTCTCCCACTCTCCAAAGCCATTTTCACTGGAGGAAAACAGAAATACTCTGCTTAAAGTGTCTGCCGTTATCAGTATTTTACCTATGTGACATTCATCGAACACATTATAACATTGTAACTTCATTAACATTGCCTGACGCCTCTTGGAGATCTAGCAGTAGTTTCTTCATAGTGGTTTCCATAAATGTCCATAACTTTCCTATATTGTATTACTATTATAAGATGAAAGAACTGCATATAATACCATGAGCCATTTCTTTTCAATGTTCATAACCGTCAGCTTCAGATGATGCTTCATTGGCATATGCAATACATGCTGTCACTCTAACAAGGCAGCTGTTAATCTTTATGTTTCATTCCATGTTACATGAATATGGGTCCTATATATTGTGTTCTTAAACTTGTCAAATAGCTGCTGATTATTTTTTGTTTGACCACTCCCACTCAATCTTCTTGTGCATCAATGGTCAGAATAGTTCACATCCAACTGACGATGATGATGACAATGATAATGATGATGATGGAAGATGAGGAGGAGGAGGTTATCTGTTCAGACAATTCTGACTCTTGGCAATTATATCTTGCACTATTTCTTTGATTTTTTTTCCCTATGCTCTGTCTGGTGTCACTTTGATAGTGTTCCAGCCACCATGTTCTTTGATGTCCTGTTTCCTTTTATTATTAACTCTTCCAAACATAATTGCTTTCTCCAGTGAATTCCCCTGCATGACATGGCCAAAGTAAGTGAGATGCAATTTCATGATTTTGCCTTCTAATGACATGCCTGGTATGTGTTCCAGTACTTGCCTGTTAGTCACCTTTGCTGCCCAAGGTATAGGCACCAGCACCACAGCTCAGACCAGTCAATTTTGTTTTTTGCTATCTTGCTTTTTTAAGGTTCAACTTTCACATAGAAAGAGAGTTACAGGGAGCACAATAGAATGAATCTGGTTGTCAGGTTGATGTCCTTGCCTTTCCATATTTAACTCAAGTTCATCATTGCTGTGTTACCCTGTGCAATCTGATGTTTTATTTCTGTGCTGCATTCACAGGAAATTGAACTTTTCCACACATTTCATCTCTTCAATGATTTCTATTTTGATATTTCCCTTCCTTGCAGTGGTCATAAGCTTGGTCTTTTTAATGTTCAGGAAGAGACCAAACTTTTTACTTTCTTCTTTGATTTTCTTGATCAGATTATTCCTGGTCTTCTTTGGTTTCTGAGAGGACAGTTGTATCCTCAGCATAGTGAAGTTTGTTGATGTTTCTTCCAACAATCCTCATCCCAATTTTTGATTTTTCAAGATCTTGCTTCCTCATGATATTTTGGCATACAGGTTGAATAAGAAAGGGGAAACCTTGTCTCACTTCTTTCTCTATCTTAAACCAATAAGTGTCTCCATGTAATGTTTGCACAGTGGCTTCCTGATTGTCTACAGTGATTTCACCAACTTGTCTAGATGTGCTGGTACTCCCAGGTGTTGTAGGGCTGTCCATAGCTTCTCGTGATCAACACAATCAAAGGCTTTCTTGTAGTTAATGAAGCACACGTAAATGATATTTTGATAATCACAAGATTTTTTCCATGATCCGGTGCAGATTTGCAATATGCTTGCAGATAACACAACCTCTTCAAAAGCCGGCTTGGACATCTGATAATTCACTTTTGATGATTGGTGTTAAATGTTACTGCTGATGCGAGAGATGAGAGCAACTGTGTGACAATTGGAGCAATCTTTAGAGTCACCCCTTTTCAGCAGTGGATTGAACACTGAGCATTTCCAATCCTGTGGCCACATGTTGGTTTTCCAGATTTTCTGGCCCACAACTCTATTTTTTTATTTTTTATTTTTTATTTTAATTCCATTTATATCCCGCCCTTCTCCGAAGACTCAGGGCGGCTTACAAGCTTAGCAGTAGCCTTCATTCTATGTATATGCCTGCTTATTAGGGCTTTCATACACACCCCCAAGTGGCATTATTACAAAGTCAGCTTAATTGCCCCCAACAATCTGGGTCCTCATTTTACCTACCTCGGAAGGATGGAAGGCTGAGTCAACCTTGAGCCTGGTGGGACTCGAACCTGCACTAATTGCAGGCAGCTGGTGTTACTTAAGGAGGCATTAGCCCACTGCTCCACCAAGGCTCTTGAGTGGTACAGATCTCAGTAATTCTGTAAGGATAGTGACCGTATGACCTCTTCCTCAAGGATGGCTGGTTCTATTTCTACTCCTCTTTCCTCATCATCCTGAGGCTGAGCTCCTTTGCTACCTCCATACAGCTCTACGATATATTCCCACCATCTGTTTTTGATGCCTAGTTGGTCAGACATTTCTTTTCCTTGCTTGCTTTTAATTATGCCCCTCTGAGTGATAAAACGTTCAGTTTGCAATCAACTAGTATTTTGAGATAATTTTCACAAATATACTTATCAAGCTTGGTGTCCCACATTCTTAGAACACAGAACATAGTTCTACGTTCTAAGGATGAGGGATACTAAAAGACCTTTGCAAATCCAATATAGGGGAATATTTGTAGCTCAGGGTTGAATTGAGGGGGTGTTCTCTGAGATTGGTTGTTTTCTTGTAGATATTTCATTACCCAAATGAAAACACTGATGACGTTACTGATGACGTTAATGAATCTTTTGCAAAAAAAAAAACCCAACCAAGCTCAGAGAACACCAAGGACCCCTCACCTTTGCAAATGGAGAAAGAAACTGAATTCTTTTCACATGCATAGATATCAACATGTTAGATTGTTTGTACTTTTTAAGAGTTGGCTTATAGGTTTTCTGTTGTTAAAAATGAATTAATACAAGGCACTTGTTTCGCTTGCAATCATAACTTATCAGGTCTCAATTTTATATTTTGCTTCCTGTCTCATTCCAATTGTTCCACAATAATATTTGACATTGTCCAGTATTGTTTTATTATGTCCTTTCTTAATCATGATGATGCCATCAATAATTATTTTTATACCTGGAATGTTCTCTTATGGTTGACTTAATCTTTTATGAAGCATATTTCAAGATGTAGTATTGGGAGAAAAAATGGTTTGGTAGCTTCTTTGACCAACTTCATAAGCCCAAACATACTATTTACCTCAAGTGCTGAGAAAATATTGGACTTGTGACTTAAAACATCTTTAATCTTAAGAAGCAAAGAATTAGTGTACTTTAGTGTACAATTCCAAGGTTTGGGATAGATAAAGTTGATGATTGATAGATAGATGATAGAGATAGAGATAGAGATAGAGATAGAGATAGAGATAGAGATAGAGATAGAGATAGAGATAGAGACAGAGACAGAGACAGACAGACAGACAGACAGACAGACAGACAGATAGATAGATAGATAGATATTAAGGTATTGAGATATCCATATTGCTATCCATATTGCCATGGATAGCAAAAAAACAAAACAAAACAACAATAACAAATGGTTTTCACGGAACAATTCAATCCAGAGTTCTCCAGATTTCTCACTCAGGGCATAAGTGACCAGGCTCAAAATTATTATTATGCAAAGGTCTACCTATCTGAAAAAGGCTCTAATGCTGGAAATGGTGGAAGGAAAAGGGAAGAAGAGGAGGATGGCAGCAAAGTGGAGAGACTCAATTACTGTGGCTATAAGTACACTGTTGAAGAGCTGAAGAACTATGTTAGGGACAGATCACCATGGAGAAAATCTATCTATGTGGTCACATATCAACAATGACTTGATGTTATATGATCAATTGTATTTGGTGTGTGTGTGTGTGTGTGTGTGTGTGTGTGTGTGTGTGTAGAAAGAGAGAGAGAGAGAGAGAGAGAGCACATTGCTAGTCCATTCTGCGTTAATTGTGCCTTGAGCTTAATTTCTTTATGCAAGATATTGTGAAACTGTACTGCAATGAAATTTCAGGGCTGCATGGCCCAGCTTTTCAGCAAAGGTCTAATGATCCCCTTCTAAAAATAGAGTTTATTTTTATTTTTTTAGTTGCACTTACTAATTATTTTTAGAGTACTTCTGTACTTCTGGCCATATGGAGCAGTAATCTAACCTGCAGGGACAAAAGTCTGGTAGCAATACTTGTGGTCATAGAATCCAGTTAAAATGCACAAGACTGTGTTCATCAACTTGTTTGCAAGCAACGCAGGGGAGTACATTGTGCACAATGTACACCTCATGAACTAGTGTTGCATCAAGCTCAGGATGTGTTCACTATCTGCTTGCTATCACTGTCTCTTCATTTTCAAACTGTACAGTTTTCTCATTCTTTTCATGTTTTTTTTAAAGTATAAATAACGTTTTCTAGTTCCTCTGCTCTGTACAACTTTAGAATACAGTGTGTGCTGCATTGATTCAATAATAAATGAACTTGGCATAGTTTCCATGAGAATAGATAGATAGATAGATAGATAGATAGATAGATAGATAGATAGATAGATAGATAGATAGATAGATACATAGATACATAGATAGATACATAGATAGATACATAGATACATAGATACATAGATACATAGATACATAGATACATAGATACATAGATACATAGATACATAGATGATAGATAGATAGATAGATAGATAGATAGATAGATAGATGATAGAAGTGTGTGTGTGTGTTTGTGTGTGTGTGTGTGTGTGTGTGTATGAAAGACACAGAGAGAGAAATGGAGTTATGGATACTATTTTTTAAAAAAATACCCTCTTGTTTAAAAATAAAAAATAAAAAGAGTACATGTAAGTACATATTTATAAGGGGCGCAGTGGCTCAGTGGGTTAGGACACTGAGCTTGTCGATCAGAAGGTCGGCAGTTTGGCGGGTCGAATCCCGAGTGCTGCGTAGCAGAGTGTTACTCGTCCCAGCTTCTGCCAACCTAGCAGTTCGAAAGCACGTAAAAATGCAAGTAGAAAAATAGGGACCACTATGGTGGGAAGGTAACAGCGTTCTGTGTGCCTTTGGCATCTAGTCATGTCGGCCACATGACCACGGAGACGTCCTCGGAGAAGCGCTGGCTTTGAAACAGAGATGAGCACTGGCCCCTAGAGTCGGAAACGACTAGCATGCATGTGCAGGGGAAACTTTACCTTTTAATTACATATTTAATACTTTCCCCAAATATTTCACAGGGACGTGATGGCTCAGTGGGTTAGGATGCTGAGCTTGTCGATCAGAAGGTTGGCAGTTTGGCGGGTCGAATCCCGACTACCGCGTAACAGAGTGAGCACCTGTTACTTGTCCCAGCTTCTGCCAACCTAGCAGTTCGAAAGCACATAAAAATGCAAGTAGAAAAATAGGGACCACTACGGTGGGAAGGTAACAGCGTTCCGTGCGCCTTTGGCGTCTAGTCATGCCGGCCACATGACCACGGAGACATCCTCAGACAAGCGCTGGCTCTTCAGCTTTGAAACAGAGATGAGCACCGGCCCCTAGAGTTGGAAACGACTAGCATGCATGTGCGGGGGAACCTTTACCTTTACCTTTACCAAATATTTCAGATTTTTGCTATTAAGAAGTAGGCATAAATATCTCAAGGAAAACTACTACTTTAAAAAAAGAAGAAAGTTCAGCATTCAAATAGTGCTTTTTCATGGTAAGCAGGGGAAAGTTTTCTGCTATAAAATGACAGCTTCTTTCTTTACAAAGAATTGTCAAAATACAGCCAAAGTACTCTTAGATGAGGCATTTCTAATTGATGAATATCAGTTAGATATAATACTAATGTTCTTTTAATATTAGTATTAGTATCTTTTAGTATCTAATAGCCCCTGAATTTTTCTGATATTTTCTCTGCCTACAAGACATCTAGAATGAGTTTTCCAGAGTATGGATTGAAACAGGGTCAAGTAGCATCCTCGTTTCTCTAATTAAAAAGATACAGATCCTCATTTCTTATGCAAAATTCGTGCACCAAAATAATTATTCTTTGTTTGGAGGTGTTTTTTTGTTCTATTTTTAATATGTATATTTTCAGAAAAAAATGCAACGTTTTCTTTCATAGTTTCTGTTGTTGGGTTAAACTGTTTGATTATGTGCCATTGAAGCAGCAGTGGCACATAGCCACTACAGGAGGATGTGTTCCCTGTCCAATTTTTTAGGTATTCTATGAGTGCACCCATCTCCCCCTTAACAAAGATTTACATTAAAAAAATAGGGAAATGGGCACAAAAAACATTTCTTGGTAACACAAAAGTGCATTACAGATCATATTTATATTAGTCTGCAGCCTATGTCACTCCAATTTAGCCTCTTCCACTGCAGTCTCATAAACAGAGGGGGAGCTGGATCATCAGGCATAATTAAAGTGCTTCATATGCTGAGGATATTGTGTGTTAGTAATACTTTGAGGGCACTGCAGCTGATGTGGTTTGGAAAGTGCTGTAGTTGTCAGACAGAATTTTGGTCAGCATTTTGTACAGTTTCTTGTATTGCTGTGGCCTGCAACCCAGCAGGGTTTGGATTTGAAAGCACACCGGTATGAGTACTTAAAGCTTCAGCCCAAAGCAGTATAGCAACATCCAGAAAAAAGTAAAGAATTAAGAACAGAGAACAGAGAATAACTGGATTGGAAGAAACCTTGAAGATCTTCTAGTCTAACTCCCTGCTCAACCAGAAGACCCTATACTATTCAACAAATAATGTTCTTAAAAACATTCAGTAAAGGAGCTTGCCTCCACAAGCAATTTCACTGATTAATTGTTCTCACTTCAGGAAATTTCTCTTTAATTCTAGGTTGGATCACTCTTTAATAATCTTCCACCAAGAAAAGAAAGAACTTCTGCCTCTTCCACCAGTGAGGAAACTACAGAGAGATGACAGTGAATGGACTTCTTCAAAGTGGCAAGTATGCTGCATTTTTCAGGCTAAGTCTGCATTAACTCCCATAAAAGTATCTGACCAGCTTATATAGGCTCCAAACCAAAATTAATCACATTTGTTTTCAATGACTTCATTTCACTTGAGTTTACCAAGGACAAGGAGGTTTAGTTACTTTGTTCTTGAAATACTTCATCTACTCTTGCCAAAGATGAGGCCATTCCCCCCTCACTGAAGGAGCATTGGAGATGAAAAAGATTATCCCACAGTTCACGGGTATTTCTTAACAAGTATATCCAAAACAGAGCAAAGCTCTTTAATAACTGAAATAAATGTTTCATGCTATATTACATGATTCAACACGTGAGCTGTGGTGGCACAGTTGTTACAATGCAGTATTGCAGGCTAATTCTGCCCACAGCCAGGAGTTCGATCGTGACCAACTCAAGGTTAACTCAGTCTTCCATCCTTCTGAGGTCAGTAAAATGAGGATCCAGATTGTTGGGGGCAATGTGCTGACTCTGTAAACCACTTAGGGAGGACTGTAAAGCACTATGAAGTGGTATATACACCTAAGTGCTATTGCTTTTAATGGAAATATAAAGATCATGCAGTCAAAGAAAAAGTGGTCTATGCCACTATCTCTTTGTCATTTTTGTGTGGTGCAAATACATTTATTCATACAGAGCAGTTCTGTATGGGCTTAGTGAGTTGTTTCCTCTATAGCACACTATTGTTGGTAGAAAAGTTGGGATTTACTGAGAGATGAAGATCCACACTAAAGGATTTGAGGTTAGCCAGTCAGGGACTCATAAGTACAGAGTCTGCTTTTATCTTGTTCAGTCAAGATAAAGGTTGCCCTGAACAAAAATGCACTTTCATTGTCTATGGGGATCAGACATTTTGCTATGTAAGAGCACTCACTGTTTGAGCACCACTAAAGCCTAAAGATTTGATGAATTTGTGAAATTACTGCAGGATCCTTTTTCATCTGTACCATCAGTTATTGGGCAGAGATTTAAATTTCACAAGCCAGTATAACAAACTAGGAAATCTGTTGTTGCTTATTTCTCAGAACTGTGTAATTTAGACCAACATTCCAACTTGGTGTTCTTTGCAGAAAGAGGCTGTTATATGTGCAGTTTATCCAACAGAGATTTTGTTTAAACAAAAGAATATATTTGCAAAGGCCAAGAAACAGTATTACCCAGTAAATCTATATCACTCCGAATTACAAAAAATCAAGAAAACAATAACAAATAATATAAATCTACACAAAGAAGTTAAATTCAGGGTCCCAAATAGAGGTGAACATGTGAAACCCACCCTGCACAATGTCTGCAGATAGCATTAGCTATATCAATCCTTGTTGAGGCTGTAGTGGATTACAACAACTTCCTGTGTGCAGACTGAAGGATGTAGAACACAGGTTTTGTAGAAAAAAGGTAACAGTAAGTGAACATACTGTTCACGGTTCATTAATACAAATCCAAGGAATAGCACTAAGAAATCACATGGATAGTATATGAATTTACCTATCTGCAGGGTAATGAAGGTCAGTAGCTGCATCATGCTTAAAATGCATGAAAAAGGGGCCTCAAGGTAATGCAGTGTTTGTAAGTGTCAAGAGTCAGGAATATAGCATGTATATTTTTTCTAGGTGGAGCCTATCCATAAATTAACAATTGTATATTTGCACAGGTGCTTCCTGACAGGCTGATAAAAAGGTCAACTTCTAGTACACCACATATGTACGTGGCATGTCAGAATCACTTTTCAGAGTGATATGGGTGGCCTATACATTTAATAAATAAATAAGTGAATCAAATGTAGAGATAAATCACATTTACACACCATTCAAGCTAGAAAGGAAACAAAAAGACTGGAACTGTAGGAGATGAACAGGCTGAGCCCGAACGAGGGGTCAAGTACGACATCACTTTGAAGTCTTTTTGTTCCCACAAAAGTCCAGCCCTCCTTGAATTCTGCTGACTCTTATCTACTGTCAGTTTGTCTTGACCATTAATAGTTCAGATTCTTGTATAAAAGTAGTATGGAATAAACCTATACTCAACTGAATAGCCCTGGTTCCCAATTTCTGATGCTTGATAGGAATAACTGCTTATTGGCAATCAACACCCAGATAAGCAAGGAATAACACCAGGGTTAACACCAGATGAACAATCAAGCAGTAAACAACACCCTAATCAAGGAACTGTTGTTGTTGTTAGCTGCGAAGTCGTGTCCGACCCATTGCGACCCTATGGACAACGTTCCTCCAGGCCTTCCTGTCCTCTACCATCTTCTGGAGTCCATCTAAGCTCACACCTACTGCTTCAGTGACTCCATCCAGCCACCTCATTCTCTGTCGTCCCATTCTTCTATTGCCCTCAATCTTTCCCAGCATTAGGCTCTTCTCCAGTGAGTCCTTCCTTCTCATTAGGTGGCCAAAGTATTTGAGTTTTTAGCTTCAGGATCTGGCCTGAACTACCAAGGAAAAAACAATATCCCCAGGAATACTGGCAGGGCAAATTCCGGTATATAAACAAAAAGCACAATTTACGCTCTTCCTAGCCCTGAAGATGTTAACTAGTCTGGTGATTAAACATCTGCAAGCAAACAATCAAGCTCAGAAAGCACCACAGACTCTACAAGTTTTTCAAAATGTTTATTGGTGGGCAGGATTTTGGAAAACTCCAGTACAGGTTTTGTAAATAGTGCTAAGCTTACAGGTAAGAAAGTAGGAGAGCAGATTATGGCAGTCACAGACGTTTGATTAAATAACTCTTACTTAACCAGTCACAAATATACTCAGGTTAAAATTTGAGTGCAATTAGTCAAGAACCATCCAAGTGCAGAGCAATATAAGAAGAGGTTTACGGTTGATTTGAATCTCCACGTGCTACAAATAACAAGTGTTTAACAGAAATGCTGCAGTTTTCTTTTCTGGCTGGCTGATGAGCCTAATTAAGTTGAATATGTCTGTACCAGTTGAATAACTCTAGGAAAAATAAATATGAAGGAAAGTGAATTTTGTAAAAGAAAAACATAAAATAACAAACCAAAACACAATAGTTTTACTGTTAAAGTATTAGCAGTAATAAGATAGGCATAGGAAACCCAGGAATTTTTTCCATTAATAGGTTGGCTAAAAAGTGATATAAAGCTGTTAATAATGTAAATAGAAGATAAAAGTGAAATTTTCTACATGTGTTCCCTCCACAGTTCATTCCACCTCATTTATATTGCAATCTATGTCTTAAAACATCTGCATGAAGAAGTGGATTTAAATATTAATTTCAATTATCCTGGTAAATATATTTTCTCCATATAGTTATAATTGCACAGAATAGAACAGAATAACAGAGTTAAAAGGGACCTTGGAGGTATTCTAGTCCAACCACTGGAAACCCTATACCATTTCAGTCTAACAGTTGTCCAATCTCTTCTTAACAACTTCCAGTGTTGGAGCATTCACAACTTCTGGAGGCAGGTTGTTCCACTGGTTAATTGTTCTAACTGTCAGGACGTTTCTCCTTAGTTCTAGGCTGCTTCTCTCCTTGACTAGTTTCCATCTGTTGCTTCTTGTCCTGCCTTTGGGTGCTTTGGAGAATAGCTTGGCTCCCTCTTCTTTGTGGCAGCCCCTGAGATATTGGAACAATGCTATCATGTCACCCCTCGCCCTTCTTTTTATTAAACTAGAGATGCCCAATTTTTTTATATGTTTTAGCCTCCAGTCCCCTAATCATCTCTGTTGCTCTTCTCTGCACTCTTTCTAGTCTCACCACCTTTTTTACATGGTGGCAACCATCATGACTGCAATATTCCAAGTGTGGTCTTACCAAGGCATTACAATGTGGTATTAACACTTCATGTGATCTTGAATCTATCCCTCTGTTAATGCAGCCTAGAACTGCACAGAGAGTCCTTGATTTACATTAACAACTGGGACCAGAAATTCTGTTGCTAAGCAAGGCAGTTATTGAGTCGTGCTCAATTTTACCTTTTTTTACCAAGATTGTTAAGTGACTTACTGCAGCTATTAAGAGAATCACATGAGTCTTTAAGTGAATCTGGCTTCCTCTATTGACTTTGCTTATTGGAAGTTACAAATGGCAATCAAATGACCCATTGTAAATACATGCCATTTGCAAAAATTCTGATCACATCACTGTGGAGATGCTGCAACAATAGTAAATTATTGTAATAATAGTAAGTTATTATTTTCAGTGTCACTGTGACTTCAAATGGTCACTAAACAAATGATTACAAGTCAAGAACTACTTGCAATTCATTTTCTAAAAAAGCTGCATTTTAAGATCTATTTTGACCTGTTTAGGAGATTCAGAACCACACTACAAAATATAAAGGGAGGGGGGGGAACAAATTTACTAAGTCCTACTTTTTCATATGAAGATTTGATCTGGACATGATGTCACTACTGTTAATAGTTTAGATTCTTGTAAAGAGCTTAAGCTTGCAATAAACCTTTATATTCATTTGGTCTTGCCTGATTTCCTGATTTTCCCGAGCTTGACAACTGGGCAAAATTTACTGATCTTCAACCTCTACACACATGCGTGCACACACACACACCATTGCTTAGCTTAGGCATCAACAAAGGCAAGGTACCTATGAGGGAGGATTAACTGCACTGTTAAATATTTAGCAGGAATTATTTATTTATTATTTATTTATTATTGGGACTTATATGCCGCCCTATCTCCCGAAGGACTCAGGGCGGCTAACAACAATAACATACAATAAATACAGAAGTTAAGATAAAATTAAAATTAAAGGCCCCTGTATAATAAATTAAAATTAAAATAAATTAAAAAATTAGACTTAAAAAATTAAAAACATAATTAAAATCCCTGTCAGTCCAGGTCAGCCAGGTGGAAAAGGAGTGTTTTGAGGCCGCGGTGAAAGGACTGGAGATCTGGGGCCATCCGAAGCTCAGGGGGGAGCTGGTTCCATAGGGCTGGCACTCCCACAGAGAAGGCTCTCCCCCTGGGGGTCGCCAGCCGACATTGTCTAGCCGACGGTACCCTGAGGAGGCCTTCTCTGTGTGAGCGTACTGGGCGATGGGAATTCGTTCCCGGCAGCAGATGGTCCTGCAAGTATCCCAGGCCTAAGCCATGTAGGGCTTTAAAGGTAAGTACCAGCACCTTAAATCTCACCCGGAGGGCAACCGGTAACCAATGCAGCTCACGCAGGAGGGGTGTAATTGGATACCTAGTTAAAGCAAAATCAAGAACTAATTATCTAACTGGGGGCAGAGTGGGAGTTTGTGATCTCACACATAGTGCAAAGTGAAGAAGCAGTGTGCCAGTTTGTCTAAGCAGCTTCTCTTCCTGGTGTTAATGAAAACAAAATGTGGGTTAATCACAAGACAACAGATTTCAAGCAATTAAGTAAAATTGTCACCCTTTGGTTTCCTCTCCAATTTGTTTGTCATGGAACTTATACTCCATTAAGCCTCTGACATTTGTGGAGAGATCAGTGCTGATCTGATCCATATCAAAAGGCCAAGCTGAAGAAATTACAGCCTTTCTTGTCTTTATTTTCTAAAAATCCCAAAGTTTCATGAACTGTAGATCCAACTGATGGATGAAAATTGGAAATCACAGGATTTCTTTTTGGGCACATGTTACACATTGCCTCAGAACAAATCAGGGCTTATGATGGAAGATATGCTAACAGAACTACATGCAATTATTCCAGATCTCTGATACTTTGCAATTTTTAGAAAGAAAACAGTGTCCAAATATTTTCATTAATAAGTAAATGTAAATTTTTGTGCAAAACTGTTTATCAGATTTAGTTATGGACCTTTAGGAATACCTCAAGAGCAAAGCAACTGAGGGTGCTTTCAGGATGCTCAGGACTCCCAAGTTAGCTGAAATTTGCCTTACCTCCAGTTTTAGAAGATCACTTGTACTTCTATAACTGTTTGGTTTTACACAGCAATTAAACAGAACAGGCACAGACTTCAACAGAGAATTAGGACTGCAGAAGAAAAAAAAACTATTGCGGCCAAACTTTCTTCCATTGAGGACCTGTATAGTGCACAAGCCAGAAAAGAGGCTGGAAAAATATCTACATCCTGGACATAAATGTTTTCAACTTTTCCCCTCAGGACGCCGCTATAGGACATTGCATTCCAAAACAATTAGACACAAAGATTGTATTTTCCCACACGGTATCGCTCTGCTAAACACATAATTTCCACAGCAATGTCTTATGCCTAAGGATATCTAACCAGGTAGCAGGACTGTATTACTATTAACCTTCACATCTTTCCTATTACCTACTCCTTTTAGTAAAATATGACTATCACTTTGTTGGTTGTATCTTATGATCTATGATTTATCACTTTGTTGCTTGTAGGTATACCGAGAGCTTATGCACAGGAGATAAATTCCTTGTGTGTCCAATCCCTAATAGAACTATTCTATTCTATTCTATTCTGTTCTGTTCTGTTCTGTTCTGTTCTGTTCTGTTCTATTCTATTCTATTCTATTCTATTCTATTCTATTCTATTCTATTCTATTCTATTCTATTCTATAATTCTGTTCTATTCTATTCTACTCTACTCTATTCTATTCTATTCTATTCTATTCTATTCTATTCTATTCTATTCTATTCTATTCTATTCTATTCTATAATTCTATTCTATTCTATTCTGTTCTGTTCTGTTCTGTTCTGTTCTGTTCTATTCTATTCTATTCTATTCTATAATTCTATTCTATTCTATTCTATTCTATTCTATTCTATTCTATTCTATTCTATTCTATTCTATTCTATTCTATAATTCTATTCTATTCTATTCTATTCTATTCTATTCTATTCTATTCTATAATTCTATTCTATTCTATTCTGTTCTATTCTATTCTATAATTCTATTCTATTCTATTCTGTTCTGTTCTATTCTACTCTACTCTATTCTATTCTATTCTATTCTATTCTATTCTATTCTATTCTATTCTATTCTATTCTATTCTATTCTATTCTATTCTATTCTATTCTATTCTGTTCTATTCTATAATTCTATTCTATTCTATTCTATTCTATTCTATTCTATTCTATTCTGTTCTGTTCTGTTCTGTTCTGTTCTGTTCTGTTCTATTCTATTCTATTCTATTCTATTCTATTCTATTCTCTAATCCTATCCTGTCCTATGCTATGCTATCCTATCCTATCCTATCCATAGAGATGGAAACTAAGTTCTTCAAGAAAAGCATGAGGAAGCTCATATTGGCCCAAACTTCTTTATGAAAGGTGTCCATATTTATTTCCAATCCATAAATTACAAATATTTTAAAATCTCCAGATTTTACCAAACAGATTTGGAGCATATCTTTCTACAATATATTTTCACTTTGTAATCTAATTTATCCAATGTGTTGCATTAAAGTCTTTGAAGCACACAAATATCCCTTGTCAGGTTTTTTTTTCTAGACAAAAGTCCCTATCAGTATACTTTTCTACAGAATTTAGAAAAGAGGTAGGACATTTTGACTAAGAAGCATTAACTTTATTTTTGCTGTCACTTTCTTCTAACTATGCTGGTTTTTACGTAGTTTTAAAAAATCTGCAAAAAAAAAATCTGCAAATTAGTAGATCAGCAAAACACTGCGGACATAGTAGATTTCAGTAAGGCATTCGACAAAGTAGATTACAATCCACTGCTTAGTAAGCTAGAAAAAGGTGGAATAGACAACATCATCATCATCCCCAGATGGGTTTGTAACTGGCTGACAAACCGTACTCAATGAGTAGTCCTCAATGGTATACATCCACATGGAGAGAAGTAAGCAGTGGGGTACCACAAGGTCTTAGGCCCAGTACTCTTCAATATCTTCATTAATGACTTAGATGAGGGAATAGAAGGGGAACTCATCAAATTTGCAGATGACACTAAACTGACAGGAATAGCCAAAACCCCAGAAGACAAGCTCAGGATCCAAAAAGATCTTGACAAATTTGAACAATGGGTCTTATCCAACAAAATTAGTTTTAATGTGGAGAAAAGCAAAGTTTTACATTTAGGCAGGAAAAACCAAAGATACAAGTACAGATTAGGCGAAACCTGGCTCAAAACGGCAACTGTGAGAGGGACTTTGGGGTCCTAGTGGACGAGCACTTGTCTATGATCCAGCTGTGTGCAGCAACAGCCAAAAAAGCTAATACAATCCTGGGTTGTAGAAACAGAGGCATAGAATCAAGTTCATGTGAAATATTAGTACTGCTTTATAAAACCATAGTAAGACCACACCTGGAATACTGCGACCAATTTTGGTCACCATAAAACAAGAAAGATGTTGAGACCTTGGAAAAAATTCAGAGAAGAGCAACTAAGATGATCAAAAGCCTGGAGAGTAAAACATCTGAAGAACAGCTGCAGGTCTTGGGTTTGGCTAGTCTAAAGAAAAGAAGAAATAGGGGTGACGTGATTAGCTGTATTCCAGTATTTGAGGGACTACCACAAAGAAGAGGGGATCAAATTATTCTCCAAAGCACCAGAGGGCAGGACAAGAAACAATGGATGGAAACTGATCAAAGAGAGTAGCTACCTGGAATTAAGGTGAAACTTCCTAACAGTGAGGACAATTAACGAGTGGAACAGCTTGCCTTCAGAAATCATGGGCACTCCATCACTGGAGGTTTTTAAGAAGAGATTGGACAATCACTTGTCTGAGATGGTATAGGTTCTCCTGCATGAGTATGGGGCTGGACTAGAAGACCTCCAAGGTACCATACAGCTCTATTCTATTCTATGTGATTCTATATTGCACAGTCCACTTTTACAGTTCAGAGAATTTGGGTATTGCAGAAATTCATAATGCTTTTATTTTATATCTATCAAGCAGCATTATGATAGCCATATATATTTTATTCACATGTTCATAATAGTTATATCCCATCTTATCCTCGGAAGCTCAGGAAAATATACATGATATCCCTTCACAATAACCCTTTGGGAAAGATAGGGCTGAATATATCGAAAGACACTCAATAAGCTTTTAATATGGACTATAGGCTAGAATTAAATTGATGCAATACTGTTCAAGGCCTTGCAAACTTTGGAGAACTAGAAAAAGAGGCTCAAGTTAAGGACCTTGGAATTTATTAATCCTCAGGTGCTATTCCAGGATAAAGAAATATTGTGAGAAGAAAACTAGTTCCCTTTACAGTTGGAAAAAGAGTTTGTTATATTATTTTCAAGCCGAATTTTCTTGAGGATGCATTTAACATTTAATAAGAATCAACCTAATTGGTACTTCCTAAATTAACAAGTTTGAAAGCAATTATTGTTCATTTTATATTCAAATATTATCATATATTCATTTTACTATTCATTTACAAATCCCTAAATGTTACAAGTGGTTCTGCAGAGAAACAAATATATCTAAAACAATAGGCAAAGAAAAATTAAATGCATTAGAAAAATATATGTGTGGTAAGAAAAGTTACTTGCTAAAATGCATATGTGAGAAAAAAATGTCATAATTTTATGAATTAAAAAACGCCAATCAAAAGGTGCCACAATTGTATGAGGATATTTAAAAAAACAAAAAACAAAAAGTGATGAACTTCAGAAGTCATGGAAACACTATAAAAAGCACAATAAGCAATTGAACCTATTCTATTAATTGCTCCTGGATTTCTAATTGACTTGCTGAGAGTTATGTTTTTTTTCTTACGTTTTCTCTATACTCTATTATTTTTATCCTAATCCTCAAAGACACATATCCTACCATCATTTTTTATGCTTACCACAAAAAATCAATAAAGATTTTCCAATCATCATTAAATTTAGACAACATCCTATCTCTAATTAGAGCAGTCAGTTTGGCTATCTCAGCAAATTCCATCTTTTTGATCCATTCCTCCATCATGGGTAAACTCAAATCTTTCCACCTTTGTGCACATAATAATCTCACTGCAGTGGTCATATATAAAAACAAAGCTCAATATTTTTTTCCCCAGCTACTTATCCATCAATCCCCAAAGAAACATCTCTGGTCTATAGATATAGATCAGTGGAAGAATATGTAGTTGAAATGATCTACATTTACACTCTATTCTAGTTTGAAGAGAATTTTTATAAAATAATGTATTGTTGGTACATGTCATTGGAAAAAACTATCCAGAATGTATAAAGGCTCTTCAAACTTATACAGGAAATTTAATCAATAAGAAAAGGTATTTTATCGTATTTTGTGGGGTTTTAGGAAAAGCCAGAAAATTCTGAACTCAATTACATACAATAATGCAGAAGATCCTAAAGACCCATATGCTCAGAACTAAAAGAAGAAAAGAGTTCATATTTATTTATTTATTCATAGATTAATTAAAATAATAATATAAATAAATGTTGCAGTTTCTCTGAAATACTCTTCTTCGGAGATAAATATATGGAAGATGGAAACACCAACTCATTGGTATTAATTCTCTATATTTTATGATGTATCAGCATAATCAGACACCACAGTGGTGAAATAATGAACAAATTTATTCTTGTCACTAACAAGCAAACATAGAAATAGAGTAGAATAAAAAATAGATCTTTAAAACTCAGCTTTTTAGAATTTTTTCTTCTTATCTGTCTCCAAATGTTGGATATATTAAAAATCTACCCAAAGATTTCTGCACCTTACAAAGATTAGAAACACTGTAATTTTAAGAGCTCAGTTTTATAATTTCAGAAAAGTCCAACAATTATTTGCTTCTTTTATCTAGCCAGCAAGATTGGGAAAGTCTCTTCACCATTAAGCTTAGCATCCATTAAAAATCAACATGCATAGTAATTCTCTATTCCAGCCAAATATTTGTCTTGCTACCAACTTGCCTAAGCCTTCTCATTGCCTAATAAAGAGTTTTCCTGGAAATTCAAATCCTTGCAAAAGTTTTATAAATTATTGCCCTAATAAGGTTATTGCTTCAGCATAACTATTGGGTGTTAAAATGTATTTGCTGTAATCATAGATCCAGATAATGTTGTCAAGTTCCCTCTTATCAATTTCTTAATGCAAATCCACTTACCTATATCTCTAGTCTACATGGTTAAATCCTATTTCAAGTACTCCAAACTCTAAAGCACTGTATCTTAAGAAAATATTGTACAAGGTAGAACAGGTACAAATAATAAGAGGACTATTCAAGGAACTGATACTCAATTTAACAGGGAGCCACTTATTATTATTTAGCATATGATGAGAACATGAGAGCCATTGAGAGAACAAGGTATGATTAGTTTTAAGAAATACAACTGAAAGGAAATATGATAGTGTGTTTGTGTATCATAGAAAAGCAACCACACATAAATATCATCTATATGTTTATCAGTATACAATATTAATCATGAAACTGAAAGCCCGTGAAAACTAAAGACTGTGACTTAATACTGTATCATCTCCTCACAGTGTTAAACAATTTAAATAACAGAAGCAACTCACACAATGTAGGAACCAGTGCAACAGCCGCTGTAAAGATTTCCAGAAAGCTTCCTTTTTGTCAGGGGTCTTCAAGCGTGCCATGCTGAGGAATTCTGGGAGTTGAAGTCCACAAGTCATAAAAAGGCCAAGTTTGAAGATCCCTGCTCTTGACTTACAACCATTCATTTAGTAAAGTTATGATGGCACGCTAGCGACCCTGAGCCCTTGGGATCAGTCCCTGGGCATAGGGAGGAGCAGGATAAGAAGACAATGATCCTCAGCCGCAAAGACTTCACCGAAATGGCGAAGGTTGGAAAGCTGGAAGAATTTGACCTAGCTCACCCAGAAAGATGGTCTTTGTATTTATCCAGGGTTGAGAACTATCTCCACGCCAATCAGGTCGCCGAAGACAGCCTGAAGGCTGCAACGCTCCTGTGTGCTTGCGGCCCAGACACACACACCCTGGTCGAGGATTCATATAGACTTCGCTGGGCCCTTTCAGGGACAACTATGTTTTATAGTTGTCAACAGCCACTCTAAATAGCTGGAAGTTATTCTAATCATGAATGTGACTACTGATAGGACCATCCAGGTGCTTAGGAAACTTTTTGCAATGCATGGGCTGCCGGACGTCATAGTATCCGATAATGGAGTCCAGTTCACAGCGGCAGAATTTCAAGCCTTCTTGAGGACTAACCTCATTAGGCATGCGACATCGGCTCCATTTCACCCTTCCGGTAATGGTCAAGCCGAATGAATGAAAGGAGTCACTGACGGGATTGGCACCACAGACTGGCCGATTTTTTGCTCTGCCAGCATACCATGCCTTGCACAGCAACTGGCAAGAGCCCAGCAGAGCTTCACTGGGGAAAAGAACTAATCACAAAACTGGACAGGCTGCACAGCCTCTCGCCCAAGGCCTCTGAGGGGGTTACAAGTGGGTGATGGGGTGTGGGCCCAGAACTATGGGCATGGGAACTTGTGGGTGCCAGGCAAAATCACTAAAATCTCGGGCCCTCTCTCATACGAAGTGACATTGGATGGGTGGCAAGTCATTCACCGCCATATTGATCAGCGGCAGATGCGGTTTCCAGAACAGCCACAAAGCAAGGACCTTGTCCCATGTCCAATTCAAGGACCTCAAACCGGCAGCCAAGCCGAACAATTCACATGCTCTGAGGACCCCAGCAGTCAGAGCAACAGGGAGGTGGTCGTAGAGGGGTTAAGCCCGGAGTGCAACATGGGTGCCCTGATGGGGAAAGTCAACCCAACCAATACAGCCGCTGTGCTAACTCTGCTCAAACAATGGACTCTTGGGTGGGCCAACCTGGAATGGCCAGCCAGAGGAATTCGAGTCAGCCAGACTCTCATAGACTCAATGATCCTGGTTTACCCAGCCCGGTGGGTAAGCTGGTAGACCGGAAGATGTCGTGATACCCCAGGCGATCTACAAGGGTTTGTAAACCTCCAGCTTATTTACAGGACTTCGTCCTAAAATAATTGTGCTATAATGTTGTGTGTGTCACTGAGATTGCTGCCTGCTTAGGAAAGTCTCTGAATTAGTGAATACATTGGAGCAATGCTGAACTTGTGCATACTACTAATTGTACTTTTTTAAACTCTGTAATTGCTGTACTTATTTCTTTTGTTGCTATAATGTGTGTACATTCTAGGGGGGAGGGGTGTAATGTATTGGGCCTTGTTTTACTGAGTGTACCACATGGGTTTGAATGCTGGAAGGTTGCTTAAGCAGGGAGCTGGCTAACGGCTCCCAGTTCCTCAGACAAACTGTCTCCAGCGCCACCATTGGCTGCCTCTAGGACGGCAATAAGTTGCTTAAAACCTATTGGCCACCACCTAGAGGCCAGGGTACAAATAGCTGCATTCGCAGCCCTGTTTCCCAGTTCAGTTCCTGCAAGCAAATAAAGAATGTTTCTGACTGAACTCACCCGCCTCATCTCTTCATCAAAGCAACAAACCCAGTACACAACACCCATGATCATCTGATCAACATTTGGGCACAACCAGCATGTATTTACAATGGTTGCAGCATCCCAGGGTCATGTTATCACCATTTGTGACCTTCCCAGCTGGCTTCTGATAAGGAATGTCAATGGGAGGATTCATTTAACTGCAGTGCTTCACTTAACACCCATGGCCAAAAACATTGTAAAATCATGCACAACTCACTTAACAGCCACTTTGCTTAGTAACATAAATTCTGGTCCCAATTGTGGTCATACGTTTGCACTTCTGTAAACTACATAGTTGGTATTTACTTGTTCTAATAATTGCCATCCCCTCCCTCATCCTGGTTTCTGGAACAAGGGAGACTTCCACTGAAAATGTATTAGGGGTTGCCAATCAGCCAAGTCCCAATTCAAAGACCGGTGTTTTGATATTCAAAGGCAAAAAGCTTTGATTCAAAACTACTTAGGATTCAATTTGATAAATGTTTCAGCTTATAAAAACCTGTTGCATTGGAGCCCAAAGGAGGAGATGAAAATGGCAGGGATAGAATCCATTTAAAGGAATTTATCCATGCCAAAATTCTACAGGATTGCTTCAATGATCTTCCCAGTCCTATTTCTTTGAAATATTCCCTTGGTGCCTGTTTTAATACTGAGATAAAAAGGATGCCAAAAGAATAGTAAAGCATCCTCTAAGGCTGTTCAGCAAAGAGTTTAAGCTCTGTTGGACCAATGCAGAAAATATCTCACTTCTATTTAAAATCCACTTTGAAAGAAGAGTTGAAAAGTTAAGTTCCAACTTAAGATCATAACATCTGACAACTACTTTTTCTAGATGGGTACAGCATGGCTCATTGGCAGAATTAGCCTCTTTTGAGAATAGCACATTATGTACTACTTAAGTAACTATTGGGGAAGTTACAAAAAAGTAATAACTGTATGTTATAAAAATTCCATATATTATATATTGCAATACAAAGAAGTACTTTTATATTATGCACAATTCTTAAGAGCAAGTACAATACCTCACACTCAGTTATGTAGTGAAAAATCCCAGTCAGTACAAGACAAACAAACAGGTGACAATAAACAGAAGATTTAAAAATACATATTTTAAGGAGAATAGGGAGGTTTAAAAGGCACAAAAAAGACCAAAAGAGCAGAAAAACTGTAAACTGGACACAAAGCAATTGCTTCAACACTATTTCCAAGTCTTGTAATTATGTTCAGATTCTTTTAAAATATGCTAGATTTTGTATTTGTGTTTCTGAATCTTTGTAATAATTGAATATATGTATATAGAACAGCCCCTTCATGGATTACTGCCTTGTCATGGCAAAGGGGCTTGTGTAATTCAATGAAGCTATGAGCTATGCCGTGCAGGGCCACCCAAGACGGACAGGTCATAGCAGAGAGTTCTGACAAAATAATGATCCACTGGAGAAGGAAATGGCAACCCACTCCAGTATCTTTGCCATGAAAACCCTATGGACAGTACCAAAAGGCAAAATGATATGACGTTGGAAGATGAGCCCCTCAGGTCAGAAGGTGTCCAATATGCTACTGGGGAAGAGCAGAGGGCTAGAACTAGTAGCGCCAGAAAGAATGAAGTGACTGGGCCAAAGCCGAAAGGATGCTCAGCTGTGGATGTATCTGGTGGTAAAAGGAAAATCCGATGCTGTAAAGACCTTTTCTCCATAGGAACCTGGAATGTAAGTTCCATGAATCAAGGAAAGCTGGACGTGGTCAAACAAGAGATGACAAGACTAAACATTGACATCATAGGAATCAGAGAACTAAAATGGACAGGAATGGGTGAATTTAATTCAGATGACCATCAGGTATACTACTGTGGGCAAGAATCCCTCAGAAGAAATGGAGTAGCCTTCATAGTCAATAAAAGAGTAGGAAAAGCAATACTGGGATACAATCCCCAAAATGAAAGAATGATCTCAGTTCGAATCCAAGGCAAACCATTCAATATCACAGTAGTCCAAGTCTATGCCCCAACCACTGGTGCTGAAGAGGATGAAATTGACCAGTTCTATGAAGCCCTACAGCTCCTTATAGAACTAACACCAAAAATGATGTTCTTATCATCATGGGGGATTGGAATGCTAAAGTAGGAAGCCAAAAGATAACCGGAATAAAAGGCAAGTTTGGCCTTGGAGTACAAAATGAAGCAGGGCACAGGCTGATAGAATTTTGTCAAGAGAATACAATGGTCATAGCAAACACTCTTTTCCAACAATCCAAGAGAAGGCTCTACACATGGACATCACCAGACGGTCAACACAGAAATCAGATTGACTATGTGCTCTGCAGCCAAAGATGGAGAAGCTCTATACAGTCAGTAAAAACAAGACCAGGAGCTGACTGTGGCTTAGACCATGAGCTTGTCATTGCAAAGTTTAGGCTTAAATTGAAGAAAGTAGGGAAAAACACTAGGCCACTCAGGTATGAATTAAATCATATCCCTGTTGAATATACAGTAGAGGTGACAAATAGATTTAAGGAATTAGATCTGATAGACAGAGTGCCTGAAGAACTATGGACAGAGGTTCGCAACGTTGTACAAGAGGTAGCAACTAAAACCATCCCAAAGAAAAAGAAATGCAAGAAAGCAAAATGGCTGTCTGAGGAAGCTTTGCAAATAGCTGAGGAAAGGAGGGAAGTGAAAGGCAAGGGAGAAAAAAAAGATACACCCAATTGAATGCAGAATTCCAGAGAATATCTAGAAGAGATAAGAATGCCTTCTTAAATGAGCAGTGCAAAGAAATAGAAGAAAACAATAGAATAGGGAGGACCAGAGATCTTTTCAAGAAAATTGGAGAGATGAAGGGAACGTTTCATGCAAAAATGGGCATGATAAAGGACCAAAATGGCAGGGACCTAACAGAGGCAGAAGAGATTAAGAAGAGGTGGCAAAATTACACAGAAGAACTATACAAGAATGAGCTTAACGTCCCTGATAATCATGATGAGGTGGTCACTGACCTTGAGCCAGACATCCTAGAATGTGAAGTGAAGTGGGCCTTAGAAAAACTGAGCAACAACAAAGCTAGTGGAGGTGACAGTATTCCAGCTGAGCTATTCAAAATCTTAAAAGACGATGCAGTAAAAGTGCTACACTCAATTTGCCAGCAAATTTGGAAAACTCAACAGTGGCCACAGGATTGGAAAAGATCAGTTTACATTCCAATTCCAAAGAAAGGCAGTGCCAAAGAATGGTCAAAGTATTGCACCATTGTACTCATTGTTCTGTACCAGCCTGCTACCGGCCCTGCAGAAAAGGCAGGGACAACCCCTTTTACAAGAAGGCAAGAGGCTGGAATTACGCCTGCCAAATTTATTACTACAAAAACAAACGGAACAAGACAAACCAAGAAACAGGAGCTTTAAGAAACAGGAACTATCCGAGCGGTTGCCTTCAGCAAACCAGTCCTCCCAGACATTCCCCTTATATAGTGTTCAGGGCGTGGCTTCTCTCTGCCTCCTTCCGAGAAGCCCCATTGCCTTCCTCTGTTTACTCCTAATTGACTGCCTCCTGCGTCAAGCTTCCTTGAACAGGGCCAGCTGTGGGTCATCTTCATCCATGCTGTCAGGCTCACAAAGCTGGGTCTCTGTGGTGACCAAGTGGGAGGGGCCTGGCTGAGGGCTCTCATCAGCAAGATCTTCAACCCCCTCAGCAAGGTCTTCAACACCCCCCTCCTCCTCCTCTGAGTCATCCGACCCAACTGCCGAACCCACAGGCTGACCCTGAATCACAACACTCATTTCACATGCTAGTAAAGCTATGCTTAAAATCCTACAAGCTAGACTCCAGCAGTATGTGGATCAAGAACTACCAGAAGTACATGCAGGATTTCGAAGAGGCAGAGGAACTAGAAATCAAATTGCCAACATATGCTGGATCATGGAAAAAGCTAGGGAGTTCCAGAAAAACATCTACTTCTGCTTCATTGACTATGCTAAAGCATTTGATTGTGTGGATCACATGAAACTGTGGCAAGTTCTTAAAGAGATGGGAGTATCAGACCATCTCATTTGTCTCTTGAGAAACCTATATGCGGGACAAGAAGCAACAGTGAGAACTGGACATGGAACCACTGATTGGTTCAAAATTGGGAAAGGAGTCCGGCAAGGCTGTATACTGTCGTCCTGCCTATTTAACTTATATGCAGAGCACATCATTAGAAAGGCAGGGCTAGATGAATCAAAAGTTGGAATTAAGATTGCTGGGAGAAATATCAACAACCTACAGTAAGATATGCAGATGATACCACTCTAATGGCAGAAAGTGAAGAAGAACTAAAGAGCCTCTTGTTGCGGATGAAGAAGGAGAGTGCAAAAGTTGGGCTGAAACTTAACATTAAGAAAACCAAGATCATGGCATCCAGCCCTCTCAATTCCTGGCAAATAGATGGGGAAGAAATGGAGGTAGTGACAGATTTTATTTTCCTGGGCTCCAAGATCACCGCAGATGGGGACTATAGCCAAGAAATTAAAAGACACTTGCTCCTCAGGAAGAAAGCCATGGCAAATCTAGACAGCACACTAAAAAGCAGAGACATCCCCCTGTCAACAAAAGTGCATATAGTCAAGGCTATGTTCTTCCCAGTTGCAATGTATGGCAGTGAAAGTTGGACCATAAGAAAGGCTGAGCGCCAAAGAATTGAAGCCTTTGAACTATGGTGCTGGAGAAGACTCCTGTGAGTCCCTTGGACTGCAAGGCGATCAAACCAGTCAGTCCTAGAGGAGATCAATCCTGACTGCTCTTTAGAAGGCCAGATCCTGAAATTGAAACTCAAATACTTTGGCCACCTAATGAGAAGGAAGGACTCACTGGAGAAGACCCTAATGCTGGGAAAGATTGAGGGCAAGAGAAGAAGGGGATGACAGAGAATGAGGTGGCTGGATGGAGTCACTGAAGCAGTAGGCATGAGCTTAAATGGACTCCAGAAGATGGTAGAGGACAGGAAGGCCTGGAGGAACATTGTCCATGCGGTTGCAATGGGTCGGACACAACTTCGCAGCTAACAACAACAACATTATAGAACAGGCCAAATCAATTTTTTTCTTAGCCAAATTTATTTAAATGTTAAGATTTAACTAAAATCAAAGTATGTTTGTTCATACTCCATTGCAACAGAACACAATTAGATGCACCAAAATTAAGAAAGAAAAACATAAAATTCATCGTTATTATAGATCAAAGGGAAAAACACACTGAAAATACTTTACAGGTGTTTTCCACTTTTGAAAATGAGACTGGCATACTGATCTACCATATGTGTTTTCTTTCTATCCACTGTAATAGATTGTATGCAACTAAAACTCTTTATGTTAAATTGTCAGTAAACTGTTACTGTTTCTCTCATTATGCATACAGTTTATTTGTGTTTTGTTGGAAAAAAATGTGTATTTAACAGAATGTAGGCTATTAAGGGAGTTTTGATCATTTTGTTGTTGTTGTTGTTAGTTGCGAAGTCGTGTCCGACCCATCGCGACCCTATGGGCAATGTTCCTCCAGGCCTTCCTGTCCTCTACCATCTTCTGGAGTCCATCTAAGCTCACGCCTACTGCTTCAATGACTCCATCCATCCACCTCATTCTCTGTCGTCCCCTTCTTCTATTGCCCTCAATCTTTCCCAGCATTAGGCTCTTCTCCAGTGAGTCCTTCCTTCTCATGAGGTGGCCAAAGTATTTGAGTTTTAGCTTCAGGATCTGGCCTTCTAAAGAGCAGTCAGGGTTGATCTCCTCTAGGACTGACCGGTTTGATCGCCTTGCAGTCCAAGGAACTCGCAGGAGTCTTCTCCAGCACCATAGTTCAAAGGCTTCAATTCTTTGGCGCTCAGCCTTTCTTATGGTCCAGCTTTCACTGCCATATATTGCAACTGGGAAGACCATAGCCTTGACTATACGCACTTTTGTTGACAGGGGGATGTCTCTGCTTTTTAGTGTGCTGTCTAGAATTGCCATGGCTTTCCTCCCAAGGAGCAAGCGTCTTTTAATTTCTTGGCTACAGTCCCCATCTGCAGTGATCTTGGAGCCCAGGAAAATAAAATCTGTCACTACCTCCATTTCTTCCCCATCTATTTGCCAGGAATTGAGAGGGCCAGATGCCATGATCTTGGTTTTCTTAATGTTTAGTTTCAACCCAAGTTTTGCACTCTCCTTCTTCACCCGCAACACGAGGCTCTTTAGTTCTTCTTCACTTTCTGCCATTAGAGTGGTATCATCTGCATATCTTAGGTTGTTGATGTTTCTTCCGGCAATCTTAATTCCAACTTTTGATTCATCTAGCCCTGCCTTTCTCATGATGTGCTCTGCATATAAGTTAAATAGGCAAGGTGACAGTATACAGCCTTGCCGGACTCCTTTCCCAATTTTGAACCAATCAGTGGTTCCGTGTCCAGTTCTCACTGTTGCTTCTTGGCCCGCATATAGATTTCTCAAGAGACAAATAAGATGGTCTGGTATGCCCATCTCTTTAAGGACTTGCCAGAGTTTGTTATGATCCACACAATCAAAGGCTTTAGCATAGTCAATGAAGCAGAAGTAGATGTTTTTCTGGAACTCTCTAGCTTTCTCCATGATCCAGCGTATGTTAGCAATTTGATCTCTAGTTCCTCTGCCTCTTCGAAATCCTGCCTGTACTTCTGGTAGTTCTCGATCCACATACTGCTGGAGTCTAGCTTGTAGAATTTTAAGCATAACTTTACTAGCATGAGAGATGAGTGCAATGGTGCGATAGTTTGAACATTCTTTGGCACTGCCTTTCTTTGGAATTGGAATGTAAACTGATCTTTTCCAATCCTGTGGCCACTGTTGAGTTTTCCAAATTTGCTGGCAAATTGAGTGTAGCACTTTTACTGCATCGTCTTTTAAGATTTTGAATAGCTCAGCTGGAATACTGTCACCTCCACTAGCTTTGTTGTTGCTCAGCTTTTCTAAGGCCCACTTCACTTCACATTCTAGGATGTCTGGCTCGAGGTCAGTGACCACCTCATTGTGATTATCAGGGACGTTAAGCTCATTCTTGTATAGTTCTTCTGTGTAATTTTGCCACCTCTTCTTAATCTCTTCTGCCTCTGTTAGGTCCCTGCCATTTTGGTCCTTTATCATGCCCATTTTTGCATCTCTCCAATTTTCTTGAAAAGATCTCTGGTCCTCCCTATTCTATTGTTTTCTTCTATTTCTTTGCATTGTTCATTTAAGAAGGCATTCTTATCTCTTCTAGCTATTCTTTGGAATTCTGCATTTAATTGGGCATATCTTTCTTTTTCTCCCTTGCCTTTCGCTTCCCTCCTTTCCTCAGCTATTTGCAAAGCTTCCTCAGACAGCCATTTTGCTTTCTTGCATTTCTTTTTCTTTGGGATGGTTTTGGTTGCTACCTCTTGTACAATGTTGCGAACCTCTGTCCATAGTTCTTCAGGCACTCTGTCTATCAGATCTAATTCCTTAAATCTATTTGTCACCTCTACTGTATATTCAACAGGGATATGATTTAATTCATACCTGACTGGCCTAGCGCTTTTCCCTACTTTCTTTAATTTAAGCCTAAACTTTGCAACAAGAAGCACATGGTCTGAGCCACAGTCAGCTCCTGGTCTTGTTTTTACTGACTGTATAGAGCTTCTCCATCTTTGGCTGCAGAGCATATAGTCAATCTGATTTCTGTGTTGACCGTCTGGTGATGTCCATGTGTAAAGCCGTCTCTTGGGTTGTTGGAAAAGAGTGTTTCTTTTGACCATCGTATTCTCTTGACAAAATTCTATCAGCCTGTGCCCTGCTTTATTTTGTACTCCAAGGCCAAACTTGCCTGTTATTCCAGTTATCTTTTGGCTTCCTACTTTAGCATTCCAATCCCCCATGATGATAAGGACATCATTTCTGGGTGTTAGTTCTATAAGGTGCTGTAGGGCTTCATAGAACCGGTCAATTTCATCCTCTTCAGCACCGGTGGTTGGAGCATAGACTTGGACTACTGTGATATTGAATGGTTTGCCTTGGATTTGAACTGAGATCATTCTGTCATTTTGAGGATTGTATCCCAGTATTGCTTTTCCTATTTTTTTTATTGACTATGAAGGCTACTCCATTTCTTCTGAGGGATTCTTGCCCGCAGTAGTATACCTGATGGTCATCTGAATTAAATTCACCCATTCCTGTCCATTTTAGTTCGCTGATACCTAAGATGTCAATGTTTAGTCTTGTCATCTCTTGTTTGACCACGTCCAGCTTTCCTTGATTCATGGATCTTACATTCCAGGTTCCTATGGAGAAAAAAATCTTTACAGCATCGGACTTTCCTTTCACCACCAGACATATCCACAGCTGAGCGTCCTTTCGGCTTTGGCCCAGTCGCTTCATTCTTTCTGGCGCTACTAGTACTAGCCCTCTGCTCTTCCCCAGTAGCATATTGGACGCCTTCCGACCTGAGGGGCTCATCTTCCAGCGTCATATCGTTTTGCCTTTTGGTACTGTCCGTAGGGTTTTCATGGCAAAGATACTGGAGTGGGTTGCCATTTCCTTCTCCAGTGGATCACGTTTTGTCAGAACTCTCTGCTATGACCTGTCCGTCTTGGGTGGCCCTGCACGGCATAGCTCATAGCTTCATTGAATTACGCAAGCCCCTTCACCACGACAAGGCAGTAATCCATGAAGGGGTTTGATTATTTAGTTTTAGGTAAATATGATAATGATGTGACACTCTTCATAACATTACTTAAATTATTATAAAATAGAAACATGTGTTATTAACAGTTAGTGCTTTTATCAATGTATGATTAAAATATTTATCCAGTTCTAATTTCTTGCCTTGAATAACATCTTAATGGGAAGATCTGAGCTATTCAAGGAAGTGTTGATTTTTTAAAAAATTCTGCCTTGATTCTCTTTGTTGTAAGAGGGGAAAGAAAGAGAAATTCTCTTAACAGTTTGTTATTATACCCTACATAATAATTCTGCAAAGCAGAATTCTAGTAATGTTCAAAGAATCATTGTGATTATCTGACTTACCACAAAGAGCTTATACTGCCACAGTCAAAAAGATTCTTGGCCATTTACAATGCAACCATTCAATAATAGTATTTGATGGGAACATAGAGTTGAAAAAAAATAATCAAAAATGAGCAAGTTCAAATTATGTGGGATTTCCAAATACAGAATGATAAAGTTTTGGCTCATTACACAGCATATATAACTGTGGTTGAAAAGATGTGGAAACACCAGATGATAGTAGAATAGTAGAATAGCAGACCAAGACCTTAGGAAGATCACAAAGTATCAAGATCTGAAAATCAAAATTGAAAGATATGGCATAAATCAGGTTGTCCTAAAATATCTTGGACAGCACTTAGAAAAGCTGCTCATTGACAAAATTTCCATCTGACAATTGCAAAGGGCAACTCTGCTTGGATCTGCAAATACACTACATCAGTACATTACAATTTGTGGGAAGAACTTGATGTATATCAAGGCCAACACCAGCTAAAAAATTGGCAGCTGTGACTTCACCTTTTTGTGAACAGATAATAAGAATTATGATACAATTAAATTAAAAAGCAAAAATGAAATTTCTTACAAACCGATATACTGGAAGTGATGGCTTCTTTCATTGTTGTTATTTTATTAGCATAATAGCAAAATATATCAAATGTGCCCTTTTTTATGTACAAATGTTCCAATCCAAATTTGCTCTAAAGGTCATCTGTTTCCTGCTGAGAAGTTTGTTGAGAAGATTCTGATTTCTTTTCTAACTCTAAAAAGCAAAATTCATTACCAAACTAGCAAAAGGAATAAAAATCAGTACAATTTATTTATTTTGTTTCTATAGCTATTTATAAACCATGCATTTCAAGAAGGCAATTTACAATCAAAAATATGAAAACAAAATCAGGTCAAATCCAAATAATCCAAAGAGCTCTTATACCTTAACACTCATACATTCCATGAAATACTAACATTTCGAAAGTACTGTTAAAAACCAGAAGGAGGCATGATTTATCTCAAGTGAAAATTTGTTTCAAAAGATAAAGACTTTTAGCATGCTGATGGGGAAAATTCTATTATTGTTACCTGAGCACCAAACCATGGGGGGGCTTTAAAGGTGGTAACAGCATCCAAATGTGAACCAGAAGCCAAAACAATCCATGAATGAAGGTGAATATATGTGCCCCAGGATAATGTTGCAAGGTTCAATCTGGGTTGGTCACCAGGACCAGAGATTTAGTCTTCTGAGCTTTTGGACTCATGCTAGAGGCTATCCTCAGGGAACTTCTCTGCATGAGTCCGAAAAACTCAGAAGACTAAACCTCTGGTCCTGGTGACCAACCCAGATTGAATCTTCCAATACACTCCATCCAGTATCATTATTGTTCTCACCCCTACTCCGACTCCCCTTCCCTTCCCCCTCTTCCTCTTCCTCTTCCCCTTCCTTCCTCCCTTCCCCTTTTACCACTTCAGGTGTCAAGGGAGATACAAAGTTCTGATTTTTGGTTTTCTGGCAGCCTAAATTATTGTTAACAATTAACAATTGTTAATTGATGTTGTAGTTTGTCTTCAAATTTACTATTTTCAGTTAGCACATGGGTTACTCCATTTTGAATTACTTGAAGCTTCTGAGTCAGCTTTCAGGCCAACCCCATATGGAATATATTGCAATAGTCTATATGCTAGGTGAGAAAGATTCATATGCATGAATCTTTGTTGATAGACTTTTTGGTCCAAAATGTCCCAATAGTGGCATACCAGCCAGAACTGGACAAACCCTTCTCTGTGTTCCCTAGCTACAGTTTTCAGCTTTTCCTATATTAGAAATTACAAATCCAGGAAGACCCCAAATTCAGAACTCCTTCAGTGTGAAGCTGTTGAAAGAAAGTTGGAACTAATAATATAAATTATAATTTCACACATAAAGAAAATTGATGCATCTCCTTCTAGGTTTTGAATGAGATGGCAATAGCCTTATTCTCTTTACCACCAAATTATAGTTTCCTGCTTCTAATAATATAGAATTTGTTAGCACCAAAATCCAATGGATGGCTTTATAATTGTTTCCTTTTATCTATGTGACTAATGAAATGTGCATGATAAGAGCCATACTAAGAGTCAAATGACAATATTAAGATTTTTTTAAAATATGTCAAGACTTTTATACAATAAATGTGAAAAATTAAATTAGATTTCAGACTTCTGGAAATTTACAACTCTATCCATGTCATGTTTAATTAAAGCAATAATAGAATTTGCAGCAGAGATGTACAGTTATGAAATCTGTTTCTTCTGGTTTTTTATTTAGATGGTAAATTAAAAAAATACCGGTAGATACATACAGATATATAAGATCTTGGGGGACTTTAATCAGTGCTTATTGTTGAAAGTTAGCAAAAGCTGAATTAAAGAATATCTTAGAGCTAATATTCTCTTTTCTTTTTGGCATTATAATGAAAGCAGCAAAAACAATATTTTTTTACACTTTTGAGTCCCTCTTAAGAGTATAACAGAAATAAAAAAAATATTTCAGATTTCATAAACCCTGCTGGACTCTACCCCTATTAATATATCCATTTATCTTATTTCTGAGTCAAACTTAAAAGTGAAACTGTGTGTTGAAAAACACTGTGGTTGGAATGACTTATGCTGACCAGTTCCAATTTTCTTTCCTTGTAAAGTCTGTTTAGTGCTACAGGAGCAATTCAAAGGCAGATTGTTGGTGCCACACATCTCCTCTGACCTTTAAATCAAATTTAGTATTTTACTTGGTAGCATGCCAGCAAGCAAAAATTGGCAGCTTAATAAAATGGGCATTTTTTTTGCAATAAAGCTAAAAGAAAAGCCTCCATCATTCATGGACAAAGGGAATCAGAGCTTTGGGAAATGGTGGGGGAGGGGCAGGGCTTGTGGTAGGAAATCCCTTCTAAATAATTGTGTAAAAACAACAGGAATTTGTGTTCTCATAAGTGAACATTACCTTAAATTCAGTGAAAAAAATCCCATCCTGTTATCTTTTACAGTGACAACAGTAGCGGGGGGGGGGGGATATAGTCAGATGCTGCAGTCACTTCAAATACAAATCCATTAGTTTGACACTAACACTGTTATGCATGATGAACTGTGAGTCACTACAGATAGTAAAAAGAAAAGGGGAGATTGATGGGAAATGAAGAAAAGGATATTCTCAAGAAATCCATCTCCTTGTCAGAATTTAGTAGGAACAGTCATAGATGTCAACTCTTCCAAAATTAAACCTTGCATTCACTAATAGTGGAAGCTTTATAGACTCATTGTTGTCCAGACAAGAAGATGCTGTACATATAATAGATCTGCCCATTACAGATTAATTATAAAAAATAGATTTAAAAAAATTGCAAAGAAAAAAGTGCAAAGCAGAGCAACTAAGATGATTAAAGGCCTGGAGACAAAAACATATGAGGAACAGTTGCAGGAATTGGGTATGGCTAGTCTAGAGAAAAGAAGGTGACATGATAGCAGCGTTCCAATATTTGAGGGGCTGCCACAAAGAAGAGGGAGTCAATTTATTTTCCAAAGCACCAGAAGACAAGACAATGGATGGAAGCTCATCAAAGAGAGAAGCAATGTGGAATTAAGGAGAAACTTTCTAACAGTGAGGACAATTAACCAGTGGAACAGCTTGCCTTCAGATGTTGTAGGTTCTTCATCACTGGAGGCTTTTAAGAAAAGACTAGGGTCTCCTGCTTGAACAGGGGATTGGACTAGGAGATCTCCAAGGCCCAGGAATCAAGATTTATCTATGTGTGTCTATGTGCATTTTTGTGTGCCCCAGACTTTAAAGGCACTCAAGACCTGATTATATAACCAGATGTGAGGTTTCCACAGACCCAGAAATTTGTCTAGTTGGCTCCATTGTTGAGAGGACCAATTTCTATTCTCCCTTTAGCTTTGGATTATATGCTTGGGTTTTGTGATATTACAATATTTTTGTATTTGTATTGATTGTTTCTGTATCTTTGTTTTTTTTTAATCTATTTTTGTGTGTCGCCCTGTCAGCTTAGATAGTTTGGGTGGCTATATAATGTTGACTGATTCATAAATTCATCCAATATTTCCGGTTCTCATATTTCTGTGTGAGGCAAAATTTGTTTCACAGTCATGCCTTCATTAATATCTTTTGGACATAGGCTATGCATAGAAGTAGAAATTATTGGTGATACTGTAGCTGCCAATTTCTGAACACATTCTTTGAAAATCTCCTGAAGTATTTCAAACACTATAAAATATTGTATAACCTTATACTAATCAAAAAATAAAGGCAAGTTTATACTTCTTTCCCCTTTTATTCTCTGTCTACAATTTTTAATCCCCTCTAGTGTCAGAAATTTTTAGTTGTTGAAAGTGATTAGAAAGTGAAAGTTAGCAAATCCACTGTCCTTGAAAAAGCTTCACCATGATTGTGAGCATGATGGTTCATCCGTTCAACTGCCAGTGCTCCCACTGTCCTGTGGTCTCCTCACAAGGAGCTGGCATCTGGAGCATATGTAGGTAATCTCCTATCCTCTCCTTCTCCAGAGAGATTTCAGAGAACCAGTCTACTTGCTGATTCTTTGATCTTTGCCACAATCATCATCTCCATTCTTTCAGAGATGTGATTAGATCACCATGAACTTCCCATGGAAGTTCAACCTGGACCAATATTAAAATGTGAGGCAGTGATGGTCCTAGTTAGCACTTTATTTATTTATTTATTTAATGAGACTTGTATGCTGCCCTATCTCCCGAAGGACTCAGGTCGGCTAACAACAATAAAATACAATAAATACAAATATTAAAAAAGAATTAAATTATGTCGAAGTCCCACTAAAACCAATAAAAACATTTAAAATCATAATTAAAACCCCATTATCATCAGTCCAGGTCGGCCTGTTGGAAAAGATATGTCTTAAGGTCACGACGAAAGGACCGAAGGTCTGGGGCCATCCGGAGCTCCCAGGGGAGCTGATTCCACAAAGTAGGTGCCCCAACAGAGAAGGCCCTCCCCCTGGGGGTCGCCAGCTGACATTGTCTGGCCGACGGCACCCTGACGAGGCCCTCTCTGTGCGAGCACACAGGGCGATGGGAAATTGTTCCTGGCAGCAGACGGTCCTGCAAATATCCCGGGCCTAAGCCATGTATGGCTTTATAGGTAAGGACCAGTACCTTGAATCTCACCCAGAAGGCAACCGGTAACCAATGCAGCTCACGCAGGAGGGGTGTAATATGGGAGTATTGGGATGCTCCCATCACAACCTGCACGGCCACATTCTGCACCAGCTGAAGCCTCTGGGCGGTCTTCAAGGGCAGCCCCATGTAGAGAGCATTGCAGTAATCTACACGGGAGGTGACAAGAACATGAGTGACTGTATGTAAGGCATCTCGGTCCAGATAGGGTCGCAACTGGCGCATCAGGTGAGCCTGTGCAAATTCCCCCCTGGCCAGGACTCCAACGTGGTCTTCCAAACTGAGTCATGCATCCAGGAGGACGCCTAAGTTGCGCGCCCTATCAATGGGAGGCAACACCTCTCCCCCCATAACCAAAGATGGAAGATCTTGGACTACATGAGATGCCGATACATAAAGCCACTCGGTCTTGGCCAGGTTGAGCTGGATGGAGCCTGTTCTTCCCATCCAGATTCATACCACTTCCAGGCACCGGGACATCACATCGAGGGCATCACTGGGTTGGTTCGGGGTGGAGATGAAAAGCTGGGTATCATCAGCATATTGATGATACCTCACCCCGAAGCCATGGATGATCTCACCCAGTGGCTTCATATAGATGTTGAACAGGAGGGGAGAGAGGACTGACCCCTGGGGCACCCCACAATCAAGGGGCCTCAGGGTTGACCTCTGTCCTCCTGCCAACACCGTCTGCGAACGGCCCAAGAGGTAGGAGGAGAACCACCGTAAAACGGTGCCTCCCACTCCCAACCCCCGGAGACGTCGCAGCAGAATACCATGGTCAATGGTATCAAAAGCCGCTGAGAGGTCTAATAGGACTAGGACAGAGGAATAACCCCTATCCCGAGCCCGCCAAAGATCATCCACCAGTGTGACCAATGAGAGACTTTGAGGAGAGATGGTCAGAATATTTTGACTGATAAATCAAACAAGGAGAGGCAACGGTAATAGCTAACCCAGTATTATAGTATTATATTATATTATATTATATTATATTATATTATATTATATTATATTATATTATATTATATTATATTATATTATATTATATTATATTATATTATAATATTATATTATATTATATTATATTATATTATATTATATTATATTATATTATATTATATTATATTATATTATATTATATTATAATATTATATTATATTATATTATATTATATTATATTATATTATATTATATTATATTATATTATATTATATTATATTATATTATATTATATTATATTATATTATATTATATTATATTATATTATATTATATTATATTATATTATATTATATTATATTATATTATATTATATTATATTAGGCAACTTGTATAATTATATATTATTATATTAGGTAACTTGTGACCTATTACAGGTAATTGTTTCAGAAATGTTTCCTTACCTAAACAGAGAAAACAGAATGACCATACATGGGGGGGAAGCAGTGGGAGCCAGAGTAACTTCTGAATTCCTGCCAGCTTCCCCACTGAGTTTCATCCTTTATAAACTGACAGAGAGTACTGGAAATCCTTCCTTCCTTCCTTCCTTTGAAAGAATAAGGCAGATAGACAAAAGTTTTTTTTTACTTGGAAAAAAAAGTTTCTCAAAATTGTCAAACCAGTTTTGGTGCAGCCACAGTACTAACAGATAGTAAAATCTCCTTGGAACCAGCAGTTGCTGTATATGACTAACCAACTACAAACATTCCTACAGGCAGAGCACTTTAGTGTGGGTCATGCTGTGTTACAGACTGATTACTAACCCTTAATACATGGAGATCCATGAACAGTGATGAATTGGAATGTTTTCATGGAATTTCAAAATCAGAAAGTGTAAAGTAGTATGTCAGGAGCAGCTTAAAGCCATAAATAAATATTTCTGCACATCCAAAAGTTTTTATGAATATTTTTTTTTCTTTATTCATACAGCAAAGTGATTCTTAGTTTTGTTTCCAAGCATAAAAAACTAATGATGCAGTTTTCCTTCACTCTGTATAAACAAGCAGTGTGTCAATTCCCCTTTCCAATTCCCTTTATAGCCCTGGAAGCTGGCTTGGATTTATGATCTACCCTTTGAGTGTATCTAAGCAAACTACTCTCCTCCTTGAAAAGTAAAATTGTTTCTAGCATTGATGCATAGAAATTCTTCTTTCCTAGACTTCTGGGGGGAGATTTGATGAACTGAAGATGGCTGTGCAAAAGCGGACCCAATGACCACTGCCAAAATACAAAGAACCAATGAATACATTCCTAGGAACCTCTCCTCTGGTTAAGGAGAGGATGGGGGATAGCCCACAAGTTCTCCAGCTGCTTTCTATGAGGAGACCACAGGACAGTACTTTTCCATGGACTTGAGAGATATTGGGATTAGCTATTTTGCTCACAACCATGGAAAGGATTTTCAAACTTAGGCTGCCCAAGAGCTAGTTTGGTGTATTGGTTAAACTATCAGTCCAGAAATCAGGAAAGTATGAGTTCTTGTCTCACATTGGCCCCAAAGCCAGCTGGCAAAGCCAGTCATTTTTCTCAGACAAGGAGATATTGACAAACTACTTCTGAAAAATCTTGCCAAGAAAACTGCAGGGAATTGTCCAGGCAATATCTGAGAATTGGACATGACTGAATGGAAGAAAAAAAAGTGTGCAAACCTCACTTTCTAATTACTTTTGGAAATTGCTCTTTAATTATTTTTAAGCTATTAGAGATCTTGGAAATGATAAGTCTAAAATTGCTGGTTGAATCTGCCTTTAATCCTGTCAGGAAGCAATTTTAAACATACCTTAAGAATTTAAATAATCTGGAAAAAACAGCAGAAAAATAAATGAGATTTTGATCCTAGAAAGTTATAAACAGACCAGGTAAAACTGGACAATTGAAATGTTTACAATAAGATTTTAACATTAATTAATTTAAAAAATATATAAAGCACAGTTTTTCATAATAAATAGATCCTATTTTGATTTTTATAACATAAATATAAAGAATTCATTATTTCAAAAACTGGATAGAGATGGCATTGAAAAGTCAAGATAATGATTTAGAAAAGGATATTTCACTGGATCTACAAAGGAAATTGAGGTTTTAAAATAGAGAAGGGAAATACAAATGACAAACCTGGATGAATTTTTCCTACAGGATTTACAAAAATTCCTGTTAAAGCCTTGAGGAATTCCCATACAATGGTACAAAAAAGAAACGAGGAGAAATAAAATCCTATGATAATATTTGAATGAACTAAATATTAAGATTGTTAGAAGCAAAGGAGAGGAATATAAAATTGGTTCATTTGATCAAGATTAAAAAGGATATGTTGTTACTTATTGTTATTCTTTATGGACTTTCTGCTGATACCAGGAATGAAAGATGATGCTTTGTGGATTTCTTTATAGATAAGGGATGGGATATGATATTATCATTAAGAGATAAATGTTTGTGTTTTTAAAGAGTGTAGAGTCATTAAATTTGTCATTAATTTGTCATTAATGAAGAGTCATTAAATTTGTTTATACCTGTGATGAAGATTGGAAATCTCTCACACACACATACACACACGTCTGTGTTTGTGTGTGTGTGTGTGTTCTCTTTTTTATATTCTTTTCTTCTCTTTTTCTTTCTTCTTAATTTTTTTACTCCCCTCTAATCTTCTTTCTTTAGTTTGTATTGGAATTTAAATACACACACACATACATACACATGCAGACATAAACACACACACACATTCCATTCTCCTCTCTTGCTTTTCTTAGAGATAGAATTAAACAGGAGTATTTATTTCGAGGCTTAACTGGCAGTTCTTCAGGTTGGGAGCATGGGGTCTTCATAAATGGTGTCATATTGAATTACTCTCACCCCTCTGGATAAAGTCCCAGAAGAAGAAGATCTTGTTTCGTTGGGAAAATCACATGACAGGATGACAATAGCACTTAGCTGTAAATACTGTCACACAGTAAATATCAGCAGTTGGGAATCTGTCTAGGAGGACTAGCTTGTATGTTTTGTACAGAAAACAAGATTCAGTCTGAGAAAGATTTAAGACTGATTAAGTGGTTGGTCTTTTTTGTAGTCATGGGATTTCTTCCAAAAACATGCCAAAAATATGATGCATATACAGAAAAATATTAGCCTGCCAGAGTTAAATGGCAAGTGGGTGGTCAAAGTGAGTGAATGAATGGTTAAACATGCCTAGCGTCTACTCAATATGATTGGAAATGCAGATTTTATTGAGTTCATATAATTGCATTTTTAATGTGAGGTAGAGGCAAGGTTTATGGATGTTTTGCACTGCTATGAATGTATTTAATAGGTCTGTGTGAAGCTTCAAAGATTGTTTTACTTCAGTAAAGATTTAAAAAACAAAAACAAAAAGCAACATGATTCCTTCACTTGTCAGAGCAAAACAAAAATAGTTGATATGTTTTCCCTCCACCTGCTTTAGAGACCTTCTCATCCTTCTTCTTCAGAGTCCAACCTATGAAGCAAGGCTAAGACTTCCTCAATGAGTGCAGTAGGGGCTGAGAGAGGGCTTCTCCTTCAATGCTGCCCAAAGGTCTACTGGGCTGCAGAGTGTATCAGAACTGCCCAGTCTGAAGGCTTCAATGGACTGTCCACCCTAGATTTTGCCAAGCCCTCAAGATAAAGTTCCATTCAACTTCTCCTGATCACCTAGTGTCAGGCAGACAATGCAGAGGAGATGAGCAGCAGCATATCCTACAAAGTACTTACTAAATGTTTTAGTGGGTGCTACGAAACCATGACACTTCCTTTCTCCAGACCACATTTCTCCTGATCACTAGCCAAAATCTTCATACACAGAAGATTGGAAAGCGTGCAGCTGGCAACCTCAAAAGTATCCTGCCTTGAAGCACCTTGATAATCCTGAGGAGAAGGCTCTGGTGTCATCCAAATTGGCTTCATTGAGGCAAGTTAGATAAAACCTTCGCATTAGGAAAGTGAATCACATTGCCTCCATGGCACAGATCTTTTATCAAAACTAATCTATAAATAACTTCTGACAGGCATATTATTTAATTGCTTCAGCTTTCAACAGGAGTTTGCGAGGATTGTATTGCGTAACTAGGAACACAGATTTCTACTTGAAAAAAGTGTGAACTAAATACCAGAGGAGGTTGGTACTCATTTAATAGGGAACATTGTGTTGGGTTCTTCACAGAGTGCTTAATTCTGTGAAAAGGTTCTTGACTTCAAAATCAACTCCATGTATTTTTTTTTCCTTTTTTTCTTTTTAATACCAGAGGAGGTTCTCTATTTAATAAAGAACACTGTGTTTGGTCCTTCACAATGTGCCTAATTCCAAAAGAGCATTCTTGACTTCAGGATCAACGCTGTGTAATTTTTGTTTTAATACAAAGCTGCATTTGTGATTCAAAATATATTGAATGGCTCAGCAAGAGCTAGTCAGGATGCCCTGATATTTTACTGTGCTAAGCTTTCGATCAAACAGTAAAGGTTAGCCACCAATTGTGTGTTTGGGCAAGGAGAAGGACAAACTTTACAAATTGAAGTAGCCGAAGGACCACTTGGGACGACAGGTTACTGAACTAAGACTTTATTTAGAACCAGGCAAAAACAGAATAACTCGTCCGGCTTTTATAGCCGGCAGCTGTCAGTGTGATCCAATCAGGATCGTTTCTTTTGGCGCCGCGTCTAGCCGAGCCAATCACCGCCGTCTTCTCTTGACAGTTCTTCTTCCCGCATGGTGAGCCGGCTTGGTGTTTTTGACAGCCGCCAGCTGTCAGTGGCTGCGCTTGCGCCCTGGCAAGGAACTTTGACAGCTGTCAAAGTTCCCGCGTGTTCTCCTGTCAGTTTTGTTTACCTCACGGAATAATTGGAATAAACAGTTTTAACTTACTGCTAATGTTTTGTATACATATATATTACACCCCTTACCCCTCCCCTGGAGTGTTTCCTCCCCCTTGTTGGTCGTTGGAGCCAGCCCATTGGTAGTCTTTCAAATATGTTGGGGCTCTTCTGTTCCTGTTTGAACGCCTCGGGGGTGGTGCAATGTCTGGCTCTGGTAGTGGCAAGTTCTCTTCATCCTCCTCCCCTTGATTAGGTATCGGCAAAATGTCTCCGGGGGGTGGGTTTTGGTGGTCCTGAGGGTCTGGGCGGTGTTGTGGTTGTCTTGGCCTGAGCTGATCAATGTGCCGTCATAGATTGCCTTCAGTAGGCGTGTGTATTAGGTAGGAAATGGGTCCTGTTTGTTGTAACACCGTCCCTTGGACCCATTTATTTTTGGCTGTGTATGACCGTGCCCAGATCATTTGCCCAGGTTTAAATGTACGAGGTGGGGGGGGTGATCTGGCTCCGCTGTGTAAGTGTCGGGATGTAGTCTGTCGAGCCGCGTTAACAGTCTCCTCCCCCATCTTAGCTCTGCTGGTGTCTTGCTGGTTGTCATGCAGGGAGTTGTATGTTGTGACATTAGGAACTGGCTGAGTCGACGCTGCCAGTTCCCCTTTACGAACTTTTTTAAGGCTTCTTTAGTCGAGCGCACCATAATTTCAGCCATCCCGTTCGTCGATGGGTGGAACGGTGCAGACGTGACCAGTCTAATACAGTTCTTCATAGCGAACATCTGAAATTCACGAGAGGTGAATTGAGGTCCGTTGTCTGAGACCATGGTGTCTGGGAGGCCGTGGGTGGCGAATATTTTCCTAAGGGCTTGTATGGTGGCCCCTGAAGTGGTTTTTCTAAGGGGAATTACTTCTAACCATTTTGAATAGCTGTCAACTATTATTAGGAAACTCTGCCCTTGGATTGGTCCTGCAAAATCTAGATGTATGCGTGACCATGGGTTTTTTGTAGTTTCCCATTTATGAATTGGGGCTTGGGGTGGCTCGCTTCGTGTTGACTGACAGGTGTAGCACCCTCCCACATATTTTTTATCTCTTTATCTATGCCAGGCCACCAGACATAACTTCTGGCCAGAGCCTTCATTTTAACTATGCCTGGATGCCCTTCGTGTAAGGTGTCTAATGTTTGTGCTATGTTTATGTCAGGTATTACTACCCTGTTTCCCCACAAAAGGCATCCCAGGTGTGAAGACATTTTGTTTTTCCTGTTATAGTATGGCTGGAATTGAGGGTGTGGATTTTTTGCTGGCCATCCTGTGGTTGTCCACCTGAGGATTCTGCTGAGTATTTTGTCCTTAGCTGAATTTTTAGCTATAATTTTAGCGGAGAGGGGGCAGTCAGGAAGTTGGGATATTGCCAGAATCAGCCCTGCCGGGGCTGGGTCAGGGTCCTTGCCTTGAATTGGTAGCCTGCTGAGGCAGTCTGCGTGTCCTAATTCCTTCCCTGGTTTATGTATTAATTTGTATGAATATGCTGATAAGAAGGTGGACCAACGCAGTATTCTTGGTGATAGAATCTGCAGGGTTGTTTTATCCCAAGTGAATATTCCTAGTAGGGGTTTGTGATCCGTGAATATGGTAAAGGGTCTCCCATAGAGATAGTCATGGAACTTTTTTACCCCTGCGACTATTGCTAGTGCTTCTCTATCGATTTGCGCGTAGTTTCTTTCAGCTTTTGACAGGGTGTGTGAATAAAAAGCTATGGGTCTTTGGGTGCCATCCTTGTATAGATGACTTAATACTGCCCCAATTCCATAGGGAGATGCATCGCAAGCGATGCATACCGGTGTGTCTTCTCTAAAGAACGTGACTGTTGAACTGTTACAGATAATATTTTTTAATGACTGGAAGCTGTTTTCATGTGTTTTGGTCCAGGACCAGGCAGTTCCCTTGTCTAGGAGCCTATGGAGAGGCTCTGCTATAGTGGCTTTGTGGGGAAGGAAAGCATGGTAGAAGTTTAATAACCCCAAAAAGGCTTGGAGCTCTTGTTTATTCTTTGGAATGGGAGCTGTCTGAATAGCCTTTAGTTTTTCTGTGGTGGGGTGGATGCCTTGGGCGTCTATTTTGTACCCTAGGAATTCTGTGGAAGTGACTCCGATGGAGCACTTTTCCCATTTTAATTTGAGACCGGCTTCTCTGAGCTGGCTCAGCACAGCTGACAGTCTGTCAGCTAAGTTTGCTTCGTTTTCCCCGGCGATGAGAACATCGTCGAAATAGGGGCAGACCCCGGGTATCCCTTTTAAGGTTTTCTCCATGATACCTTGGAAGATACCCGGGGCTGCCGATATGCCAAATTGGAGTCTTTTCACTTTAAATGCACCGCGGTGGGTGACAATTGTTTGAGCTTCCGCGGTGTCATTTGTGACAGGCAGTTGCAAGTACGCCTGCGTCAGATCAAGTTTTGCGAAAATGGCGCCGGAGCGGATGGAAGCGAGGACGTCCCTCACTGCTGGCACCGGGTAAGCATGGGGGCTGAGGGCTAGGTTAAGGGTTGCTTTATAGTCTGCACATAATCTAATTTCCCCGTTAGGTTTAACTGGGGTGACTATTGGGGTCTCCCAGCTTCCCCCTTCAGTAGGTTCCAGCACCCCTAGTCCTACGAGGCGTTCTAGCTCGTTCTCTATTTTTTCTTTGAGGGCAAATGGAAACCTCCTAGCTCTTATCTTTATGGGCTGGATGGTTGGATTTAATTTTAAGGAGATGGGAGGGCCAGTGTATTTCCCTAGTGTGCCATCAAAGACGTCTGCATACTTGTTGCAGACAGCTTCGAGGCTAGAGGCTTGTACTGTGTTTACCCCAGTAATGGCGATGCCCAGAGGGCTGAACCAGTTCAGCCCAATTAGGTTGGTGTGGTTCCCTGGAGTCACTAAGACTTCTAGGGGTCCCTTGAATTTTTTGTATTCTACAGCGACCTTAGCCTTCCCTTCTAGCGGAATGGGGGTTTTTTGGAAATCTGCTAGATGGACCTGGGTTTTTCTAAGGGGAATTTCCCTATTGCTTCTCTGGCAGATCTCCTGATACGTTTTAAACGATATTAAGGAGACTGCTGACCCGGAGTCCACCTCCATGAGGCAGGTGACTCCCTGAATTTTTACCTTGATCCTTACTTTTGGACTTAGGCTATGCACCTTATCTATTGTTTCCACTAAGATCCCTGGCACTCCTCCCTTGTTGGCCTGGGCGGTTGGCCTACCTGGGGGGTTGGCCTCCAGACCATGCACGTTGTCGTGGGGCCGGCTTCGGCACACTGGTTTGATGTGGCCGGTTTTTCCGCAATTGTGGCATTTTGCGTTCCGGAACCGGCAGCTTCCCCGGGCATGGTTGCCCCCACAGCTGGCACAGGTGGCCCGTTGCTCGTGTCGTGGTGGCAGGGGGTTTCTGGCTCTTTGGCGATCTGATGTGTCGCTTCTCCGCTGTTGTCGACGCTCCATCCTGCGCTGAAGGGCCTCACCGTCCGTGAAGTCCACTGACTCGTCGCTGTCACTGAGGGTTGCGTTCTCGTGGTATACGGTTGCTGGACTTTCTGGTGTTGCGGTGGTCGTTTTTTTTCTTGTGGTTATATTCATAGGCCATTATCTCTCGGGTCAGTTCGGCTAGGCTCATGTCTGGTTTTGACGTCAGTTTTTTCTGGAGACACTCGTCCCTCAAACCTATCACCACTTGGTCCCTGATGCGGTCTTCCAAGTCGGGGAAGCAGCAGTTACGAGCGGCATGCCTGACCCCTGCGATGAAGTCGTTTGCGGGCTTGTCTGGTCGCTGCTTCTTCTGGGCGAACTGTACTCGCCAATACAGCTCCGAGCGGGCTGGCATATAATGTTTGTTGAGCTGGTCGACCAGGTCCGCGTAGGAGACTTCTGTGATGGGTACCGGGCTGAACAGCCCGACGGCAGCGTCGTATACCGAGGGCCCGCTGATGTACAGGAGGGCGGCGGCCTTTGCTCTGTCGTCGGTGATTTTGCTGACGAGGAGGAACCCCTCGACTTGCCCCAGGTGTGACTGCCATCTCTCCGGATGGCGGGTATCGAATTCCCTCACACGCCCAAAGTTGGCCATGTCGTCCGGTCCTGGTCTCGCTCCGTTCGGAAGTTAAAACTTCCAGTGACAGCTCTGGCCGGGAACTCTCTTCCTCGGCCGTGACGTCAGCTCAGGAGCGATCCCACCTTCATCGCCAGTGAAGTAGCCGAAGGACCACTCGGGACGACAGGTTACTGAACTAAGACTTTATTTAGAACCAGGCAAAAACAGAATAACTCGTCCGGCTTTTATAGCCGGCAGCTGTCAGTGTGATCCAATCAGGATCGTTTCTTTTGGCGCCGCGTCTAGCCGAGCCAATCACCGCCGTCTTCTCTTGACAGTTCTTCTTCCCGCATGGTGAGCCGGCTTGGTGTTTTTGACAGCCGCCAGCTGTCAGTGGCTGCGCTTGCGCCCTGGCAAGGAACTTTGACAGCTGTCAAAGTTCCCGCGTGTTCTCCTGTCAGTTTTGTTTACCTCACGGAATAATTGGAATAAACGGTTTTAACTTACTGCTAACGTTTTGTATACATATATATTACACAAATATAAGCAACTAATTTATCCTAAGATAAATACATTTGTCCATCCAGCAAATTACTAGACCATAGATTAAATATGATCTCTGACACCTTTGAATCTCTCCCAGGGCTTCCATCCCAACCAATTAAGTTTTAAAAGGAGGAGGGAGTTCTAGTTTTGTAATTAGAATTTTGTCCTTTTAAAATTCTAAAGCAATTGGAAGAGAGAAAGACTAGCCTTCTCCCCACGATGCAAAACTGTCTTTTGGGCAATCAATTGTACCTAATGTTACAAGGAGGTTATTTTTGTTTCTGTTATTTTTCTTTGCTTTGTTTTAAATCTGTTTGTTTTGTGCAGGATTGAACATGCAGGAGGCGAAGGAAAGAAGGGAACTGAGAAAGAAAAGGAGTAAAGAATGGAATGGATGGGATGGCAGTGTTAACAAAGCAATTGAAGATGCATATGCTTTAATTAATGAAGCCAAAGGCAGGATGAATGAACAATTGATAAAGGCTGTCTGTCTAAGAAAGAAACAGAGAAAGAATGCCTGGTAGCACATTGGATAATTATGGCTTGCATTCCAGCTGTGATCTTTCCAGAACTGATTAGATTTATCAATAGCTTTGTGCTCTTTCCCTTTAATCCAACTTAACTACTACTATGCATTTCATGTATGTTTGAAAAGTGTCTAAAAACTCTTATTGTAATGAGTGCAGAATGGCAGCTGGCAAGATTACACACACAATCTTTTTATTATTTATCTTAATAAAGATTTTAAAAAGGGACTGTTTTATTATTGCTGTATGCATACAAAGTAAAATCACAGCTGCCAGTTCTTTAACTGGTGTTGCCCTCCATACCCATCAAGTTCTTCCCAAGAACTTGCATCAGCGTGGTATATATGTGGATCCAAGCAGCGTGACCTTCGGTAATTGACAGATGGAAATATTATCACTGTATAGATTTTCTAAGTGCAATCCAGGATTTTTTGATATGTGTACTGATAATCATTGGGACCACTATGACCAGTTTATTAGATTAGATTTATTTTTTTTTATCTCAACTGTATTATTTTTTAAATAAATAAATAACTCAAGGTTAATGCACTTTCCTCCTCCTATTTTCCTTTCAACAACAAACCTGTGAGTTGAGATGGGCTGAGAGAGAGTGACTGGGCCAAAGCTGGGCTACAACTCACAGTGTCCTTGCTTCTAGTCTGGTTCCTTAACCACTAAACCAAATTCAATTTCAGTGTGAAGATTTTGATTTTCCAATTCTTTGTCTTTTATTCTACTATCTCCTGGTATTATCACAACAATTATCCACATTTTTGTCAAGCACCAGGGAAATGAGAAGATCCAGACAATTCAAATGAGTATAAAGATTTATTGTTCTCTACAAGAATCTGAACTACTCTACAAGAATCTGAACTACTCTACAAGAATCTGAACTACTAATGGTCAAAGCAAATTGGCGGTAGATAAGAGTCAATGGAATTCAAGGAGGGCTGGATTTATGGATGTGAAGAGTCTTGAGATTGATGATACATTTGACCCCTCCCTTGGATCCAGCCTGGTCATCTACTACAATTTTCTTTTTCTTGCTTTTATTATCATAATTAAACATGTCCTCAGACTTTTTGGCAGGCATCTTTTCAACCAAGTCTAGGAAAGCAGAAATTGCTTCCTGAACATTCTCTAATTTTCAATTATTCCTTGACATTGTAGTAACTATTGTATGCAATGGTCTTTCATTGTTCTCTCCTTGAGGACTGTTTTTATTAAGTGCTCTGGGAAGGATACCAGTATTGTTCATTGTTAAGGGATAGATGTTACATTTTTTATGTATAATGGTTTAATTTGGTTGTAAGTGATAGCAGGAGGATTATTATCCTGAGAGGAAGAGGTGAAGGGGGGAGAATTAGGCAGCATACAGACACAAGCAAAACTTGATACAAATTATATTTACAATCAGATCAATGTTTTGTTTTGTTTTTAGTGTTTCATCAATGCTCCCATGCTTTTTACCTGTACATGAAGGAGATGAAGATGAATGAATGAACCTTTATTGTCAAAGTACAACCATGTATACATTGAGATTGGCTGAGCCTCCCTTCGTGCCTTCTCCCCCCCACAACTCACAGTGACAACAAACCCACCATCTTGTTACACCATGTGAGCTAATTTCACAACACACCGGCCTCGTAGGTCAATCATATATAAAATTATAAAATTATTTCCTGTTCAAGAGCCTGACAGCCCATGGATAAAAGCTGTACTTCAGCCTGTTGGTACGGCTGGCTATACTGCTATATCTGATGGTAGGAGAGTAAAGAGATACTGACCAGGTTGTGAGTCATCCCTGAGAATATTCCTCACTCTTCCAAGGCAGTGAGCCCTGGCGATGTCATCCAGTGGTGTCAGGGGACAGCCCACAATATTTTGTGCTTTGCTCACCACCTTCTGTAATACTTTCCTATAGACACAATAGAATGAAAACCTGAGATGCTACAACCAACCGTCTATGTATGCAGATCTGCTTCTTATTATTCAGCCATATAAAAATAATTTCTTCTTACATCATATCTCCTTTAAAAGCAGAGTTGAGAACAAACAAAAATCAACAAATAATAATTTAGAAGCATTTTTTGTTGGTCTGAAATGGTTTTCTAGTGGCTTGAATCCAGAAACCTAAGCAAACAGAAGGCTGCCTACTGAAACTCTCTTTGATTATTCTTCCCGTCTTTCTGGAAAAAGGACCTTCTGGAATGTCCAAGGCTTTCTTAGGGAATGTAAACCTCATTACAAAGGAATGAATGGGAAGCAGCCTTGTGCTTCATGCATCCAAAGTTCCTAGCATGAGTTTCAGTTATTCCCCTCTCTCACGGTAACTCCATCAGTCTCTAGAGAGGCCTTCGGAGTAGTGGATACAGAAGGGAAGAAGATTTAATCATGTGTTTTACTTACCCTTTCCACAAACTGAGGATCAGATTTTCACTCCTAGAGATTCCAGCTTTGGGTACAATGTCCATTCTCCTTGCCCCACCATGACAAGAGTGAGAAGAAAGTTTGGCATGTGTTATTTTCCTTTCTGATCCACTGTTTCAAATCTTCTCTCTTTTCCTTTCCACATAAAGAAATGTAGGATATCAACTAACTGTATTTTGTTTGTTATGATATTCATCCTATCACTGATGCCTTCTAGAGCTGCATCCCCCAGCCTTTCTGGCACCAGGGACCAGTTTTGAAAGAAAAATTGTCTTCCATGGTTCTGGGGGAGAGAGATGGTTTTATGTGCAACCTAGATACTGTGCATGCACAGATAAATCCTCACTTGCTTGCCTGCAGCTTACGCAGCAATGTTCCTAACAGCCCACAGACAGGTCCCAGTCCGTGGCCCAAGAGTAAGAGACCCCTGTTCTAGAGGGCCACCATTTTTATTCCTCAAAAGGGGAGCCACCTCTCATGGAAACCAGGACTGTGCTCACTTTCAGAATCATTCACAAAAATGGATTCAGTGGTTGTGTGAATGCAAGGACAGCATTTCTCTTCTGTTCATTAAACCACCCATTTTTTCAGGTTTTACATGGAAGCCTGGAAAAAAGAATATTTTATTTTATTTATTTATTACATTTATATTCTGCCTATAAGGCATCTGTTACCACTGCTTTAAGAGTTATTAATAACTTTTAAAATTCAGTCTTTAAAGGCATCTTTGGGTCAGCAGGAGTGCTTTTTTTCTCAGATGAAATCCCAAACATTTCTTTTAAAGTAGAAATTTACTGAGAGAACAATTAATCAGACTTGCCTCAAGAAGTTCTGGGTGCTTTGACTTCCGGTGGCTGCGCGGCGCCGGAGACAGCCTTCCCGGGCTGCCCGCGGCTCAGCTGAGTGATTTTCGCCCGAAACAGTGCCGATCAGCTGTTCGGGCGAATTTGAAGCCCCCTCCTCGGGAGAAGAGGAGGGGGTGAGGCCCCAGGTAGGGGTCGAGTTCTCCGGGGCCGCCTGAGCTTGCAGCTTGGGCAGCTGAAGGATCGAACTCCCCCGTAGCCTGGGTCGCTCCCAGCTGGCCAGCGCCTCTGCTCCTGATTTCATGGAGCAGAGCCAGGCGTCTGCGACCACCCCTGCCTGAAGGAAGGACTATGGATTAAAAGGAGCAGGCAGAGCGGTACAAGAGGAAAAGGTGAAGAGGATTATTTTATTTTACTCTCGAGCTTGATGGACTTTTTTAAACTTTAAGTGAAAGTGCGTCACAATTGAAAGTTAAAGATGGCGGCTAAACCTCCCCCTAAAACTCTTCGGAGTGGTGGATCTTCTCCGGTGCAACAATCATCATTACAGGCGTTGCACCCTCCTGATGTATTGACACCGAAGGATTTACGAGATGCTTTGGATAAACATGCCCAGGTACTATTGGAATCAATTAATCAATCAATTGGTGATAAATTTGCACAGATGGAGGAGAAATTGAAGAAGTTGGAGGAGAGAATGGAGGAGAGGATGGAACAGAAGTTCAGGGTGATGAAGGTAGACATTTTGTCTTCAGTGTATAAAGTGGCTGAATGTGTGGAAGATTTGGATGAAAAAGTGGAAGATTTGACTCAAAAGAATGCCATATTAGAAGCAAAAGTACTGGAGAATGAAGATTTAAGAGATAAAATGGATAGAGAATTGAGTCTTGCTCAATATTTCCAGATGCAGTTTGCCATTAGAATCAGAGGTTTAAAGGAGAATATTAAGGAAGATCTAAAGCAGCTGGTTTCTGAGGCTCTTGAAGTGGTATTGAATCAGCCAGCATCCGAAATAAAAGGAGGCATGGATAAAGTGTTTTGTGTGAATTCATGGATTGCTAGACAGAGAAAGTTGCCTAGAGATGTGGTGGTTTATTTTGCAAAAAGGGAAATTAGAGATGAAGTTATACAAGCTGCCTATGATACTAAAGTCGTGATTGCTGATCAAGAAGTTCTGGTTCTAAAAGAAATTCCTCCAAAGATTTTAAGGAGAAGGAAGGATTTTACATTTCTTGTGCAAGAGCTCAAGCAACGAGATATAAGGTTCAGATGGGAGATCCCAGCTGGGTTGATGGTGATGCATGAAGGTAAAAGGTACCGTCTGGTTACTGTGATGCAAGCGCGTGATTTTTACAATAATGTTTTAAAAGCAACCCCATTAACACTTCTGGAAGCTGCAAAGGGATCTGGAGAAGGAGAACATCAAGAGGCTGAAGATGGACAGACAGAGGAGAATGGTGCTGGAGGAGATCAAGTTATAACACCTTTGGATGATCCCAGAGAACAGAGGGTGACGCGTGCTGCTTTAAAACGATCAAAAAAGATAAAAGAACAAGAACAGCAGAAGTCTATGGAACTTTCACAACGTACTTACAGCCAAGTAGTGGGAGGTGGGAAAAGATTTGGGTGAGGAATGTAAAATTTAAACAAGTTTGAAATCTAAGAGAGAATTTTTACAAAATGTTTTATAGATGGTATTTAGATTTTAAAAAGCTAAGTATGTATCTGAATCATTAGCCTAAATGTTGGAGGTGCGGTGATGAAGACGTAATATATTTTCATATATGGTGGACTTGTAAAAAGGTTAAGGCTTTTTGGATAAAAGTCTGGTGGAACATACTAAGTTGATGTTGAATTTAATTATGGCAGCAAGACTTTTGATAGGTTAGTACTGGAAAGAGGAACTGCCGACCATAGAAGAGTGGGCTTTAGAGGTTTCCGACTTGGTTGAAATGGCGAAGATTTCGGCCTATTTGCAAGATTACTTGCAGGAACGCTATATTATGGAAGGGAGAGAATGGTTTGAGTTTATCCAGAATAAGTATAGGGTTAAGAAGTTTTATATTTGAATAAGGCTTCTTTCTTTGTTTCTTTTTCTATATTAGTTTTTTTTTATATATATTTAATATTACTAAGGTTTGTTTTATCCTATATAAGCTAGAGAGTGATAGATTTTAGAGTTTATGGTTGTTAGTATATGGTTGTTTATGATTGTTTTTTTTTATACATACCTTGTATTTAGCTCTGGGAAGTCGGGGGGGAGGGGGGGAGGGGGGGAGGAAGGGGGGGAGGGAGAAGGGTGGGGGAGGGGGGATTTTTTAAGGGAAAAATTGTATGTTAAAACTTTTCAATAAAAAAAAAAAGAAGTTCTGGGTGCTTCAACACAGGAGGTTTTTAAGAAGAGAAATGTGGAACCGTTTACCGGTGGAGCTCCGGATGGCTCCCGACCTTCGCTCCTTCCAACGTGACCTAAAAACATATTTATTTGAACAAGCCGGCCTGGTCTGATGGGTTTAGGGGTATTTTAATGTTATTGTATTAATGTATTGAATTGGGCTGTAATATTTAATATTTTATAATTTTTGTATATTGTATTTTATTGTATTGCCCTGTACACCGCCCTGAGTCCTTCGGAAGAAGGGCGGTATAGAAATTAAATTATTATTATTAATTATTATTATATAGGCCCTGCTTGAGCTTAGGGTTGGACAAGAAGACCTCCAAAGTCTCTTCTATTATTCTGTTATTCTATTAATTCATTTTTGAAACATGCACAAAGATGGAAAACATTTAATTTTTACTGTGGGTTCATATGTATTATACTCACCTTGCTGAACCAGCTATACATTAGCAAGTACTTTAGGAAAAATGGTAGATTTTTTTATTGTAGTCTAACTCAGATGAATGTGTGTCAGAAGTAAGGATATATTACCTCACGTTGGCTTTATATTTAACGAGGAGATGAGTCGGCATTTTGTCAGCTAATGAACTTCTGGGGAAAATCTATAGATGAAAAAGAGATAATTAAATGGATTTTTTTTTTTGGAAACAAAGAAAGGTTCGCATCTCTCTTGAAAATGATGAATTTGTTTTTCATTCAGTCTGGAACTAAACACAGAAGCTACCATAAATCTTGGATAAGTGTGAGATAGACCTTCCAGGTTAGTTGTGTTGTCGGTATCAATGACACTCAGCAAAAGCTCAAGCAAGGCTAAACTAACCTGCCTACCAAACCAAGAAAGTTTTGAAACTTCCTTCTACTGCTCCTGCATTTGTCAATATGTTGCCCCCAATGATCTAAACAACTTCTTTAAAAAAAAGTCATATTATAATCATGTCAAAATATATGTGTTGAAACCAGGTTCTCATTCATAGAACTATTTGGAAATCTTACATGAAATCAAAAGATACGATAGATGTCCTTTGGTAGGTATTGCTACTTTCACATTTCTTTATGTACATCAGTTAATCTATATATATATATATATATATATATATATATATTTCAATAAAAGTGAGCATATGTAGTTCAAGGTTGAACTGTAAAGCCCTTGGTACTCTGAACTTGGTCATTTGCTTGCTGATGTTTCATTACCCAACAGGCTAACCTCATCTGAGCTAGTGTTGCCTTTTGGGGGGTTCCTTAATTAGGGTATTGATTACTGCTGCCATGGATCTTTCACTAGTTCTGGATCCATGCACATAAAGAGCATTGTGACATTGAATTAAACTATTCCAAATCTTCTATTTTTAGGTCTTTGGGTTGTTGTTGTTGTTGTTGTTTTTGGACCCACTGTAGGGGGAAGTTGTCAGAATATTTGTTCCCGATTGTGAAATGTCCAAGCTTGTTGTAAGTTCTATGCCTATATCCTTTTAGAATATTTTTAAAATAGAGTGTGTATCCAAAGGAGAACCACACTTATGGGCAATCAACCAGTAACCAACACAAAGTAGTTCCCTCTTCTCAGTTTCACCCACACTGCATCTTCTTCGTGCAGGGAAAGCACAAGCACACAGATAATGCCTGTTTAACTGTTAGTGATCATAATCCTGCCATGTCTTTCTCAGTGTGGGAAATGTGCTGTGTGGTTCGGAAAATGTTCTATCACTAATACGGGTGACTTTGCAAAGGTAATTCTCATTGATCTCAATTAGGTCATAACTTCCCTCTTCAAAAATGATACAAGACCCTGAGAGAGAGGGCTATATTTGTAGGTTCTCAAACTGTGGTGCTTGCAAACATGACTCCTCTTGTAGAAAATGAGGAAGCAACAAAGATGATTAGGGGATTGGAGGCTAAAACATATGAAGAATGGTTACAGGAACTGGGCATGGCTAGTCTAGTGAAGAGAAGGACCAGGGGAAACATGATAGCAATGTTCTAATATTTGTGGGGCTGTCACAGAGAGGAGGGGGGTCAACCTATTTTCTAAAGCACCTGAAGGTCAGACAAGGAATTAACAGATGGAAATTGATCAAGGAGATATTCAACCTGGAAATAAGGAGAAATTTTCTGACAGTGAGAACCATCGACCAATGGAACAGTTTGCTGTTGTGGGAGTTTCATCACTGGAAGCTTTCAAGAAGAGATTGGACTGCCATCTATCAGAAATGGTGTAGGATCTCCTGCTTGGGCTGGGGGTTCAACTAGATGAGCTCCACAGTCCCTTCCAACTCTGTTATTCTATTCTCTTCTATTCTATTCTATTCTATTCTATTCTATTCTATTCTATTCTATTCTATTCTATTCTATTCTATTCTATTCTATTCTATTCTATTCTATTCTATTCTATTCTATTCTATTCTATTCTATTCTATTCTATTCTATTCTATTGTTAAGAAAGGGGGTAGAATTTAAGGAACTTCAGAGGGTGGGTTTTGTTTTAAGCTCCATGAGCCAGATGGACTGTCCTGATAACCCAGATTAAGCATAAATATGGGACTTTTTCCCCCATTTTGCATGTTCTTCCTTAACACTGAGCAGAACCTCCCAACATCATCAACTCCATTTTCTTATTTCACTTAGCACTACATCATATAATTTGTTCTTAGCTAATTAAGCACTCAAGACAGTCTATTCTAGAGAGGAATTATGTTTCTCATTTTCCAATCAGCTGCTTTCAAAAGACTCAAAATAGGAATTGTACCCTATTGGTAGAAATTCTCAAAGCAGACAAACTAGAATAAAATTTTCTAGAATCCAGTCCAAACTGGTCCAATGGGGAGGAACTGGAGGAGTTTAGACGAGTCCTTCATCATTAACATTAGCAGCCAGAGAGGTGCACCCCCAAGCTAATGCCTTAATTTGTCTGAATCATATTTCTAAATATACATTACAGACAAGATAGTCTTAAAGATCCCTTGCTTGAATGCTTAAAAGATTTAAAATATCATTCCAAATCTTGAAAATTTAAATGTCAGCATATCTATTTAGTTGGCCACCAAGGGACTAATTAAGATTCCAAAGAAACTAAGTGTGTTTGTATGTATTTGATAAATTTGAACTGCTCAATAATTCCATTACATCCATAGCTTTAGCTCTAAGGTATTTAAACTGCTCCAGTTAAATACCATTGTCTGAGTTAACTTATAGGAAAAAAACTGTAGAAAATGTATAGAATCTGAGCTATATTGTGAGGTTGTTTGATCAAAAAGCTCACCTGTTCCATTTGCATCTTCATTGACAATAAATTTCTTTGACAACTGAACCTGAACTGAAATGGCACAGAAATTTGTAGTGGAAACAAGGAGGATGTGATATTGTGTGAAACTGTATCTTAATCCTTTAATATGGAGTTGGTCATCATGAAGCAATTATAAGAGCAACATCTAAATTGAGATCATTTAGAATATATCTTATCTAAATTGATACCTTGTGCATTTCATCTAAATTGCTACCATTTCCTAAACAGACATAAGCACATCAGGGTTATCTGTATTTTATTTTTAATTTTCATAGAAAATCATAGAGTCATTGTTGTTGTTAGTTGCGAAGTCATGTCCGACCCATTGCGACCCTATGAACAACATTCCTCCAGGCCTTCCTGTCCTCTACCATCTTCTGGAGTCCATTTAAGCTCACACCTACTGTTTCAGTGACTCCATCCAGCCACCTTGTTCTCTGTCGTCCCCTTCTTCTCTTGCCCTCAATCTTTCCCAGCATTAGGCTCTTTTCCAGTGAGTCCTTCCTTCTCATTAGGTGGCCAAAGTATTTGAGTTTTAGCTTCAGGATCTGGCCTTCTAAAGAGCAGTCAGGGTTGATCTCCTCTAAGACTGACCAGTTTGATTGCCTTGCAGTCCAAGGGACTCGCAGGAGTCTTCTCCAGCACCATAGTTCAAAAGCCTCAATTATTTGGCGCTTAGACTTTTTTATGATCCAACTTTCACTGCCATACTTTGCAACTGGGAAGACCTTAGCCTTGACTATACACACTTTTGTTGATAGGGTGATATCTCTGCTTTTTAGTGTGCTGTCTAGATTTCCCATAGCTTTCCTCCCCAGGAGCAAGCGTCTTTTAATTTCTTGGCTACAGTCATAGGACTGGAAAAGTCCTTGGAGGTCTTCCAGTCCAACCCACTGCTCAAGTTATGAGTCTTATTATCAAGAATGAATTGCTATAATGCCTGCTAGCTTTTATCACTAATCAACTTGCCATAGAAAAGGGGAGGGGGCAGAAAGTGCAGGGAGGAAACAGGATTCCAAGAAGCCGTTCACAGACCGTGAGAACCTGCAGGAATGACAAAGTCACTAATGCAGGTGCTTGATGGAGAAGTAGACCATTCGCATAACAAGCCAAAGTTCTATGATTGGACAGTGGGGGCAGCCAGTGGGTGGGGGCGAGGGAAGCTATTGTTTAACTAAGCAATCTTTCACATGGGAAAACCTGAGCTGGTTTTGTTTCTTCAGTTCCGAGATGGGGTATCCAATAAAGTTTTATCTTTATGGCACTCAAAAGCCTTGTTTGCTAGTCGGACAGTTGACAGTTATACCATCCCAGCCAAATGGGATGCTATAACTGTCCAGTCTATTTTTGAAAACCTCCCAGAGCACCCACAACTCTGGGAGTCAAGCTATTCCATTGATTAATTGATCTACCTGTCAGAAAATTTCTCCTGTTAGATTATATCTCTCTGTGACAAGCTTCCCCCATAACTTCTTTTAGATCAGACTTGAATGTAGACATAACTGGAAGAGAAAACAAGAATAAATCTGCTGCAGGTGCCAGAGGTATAATGTGGAAAACTCCAAAACAGACATCCCATGACTTTCTGGAGTATCCCATGAGTGAAGATACATTGGAGAAAAATCATACGGTAGAATCTGCTACTTAGATCCAAAGGTCATAAAATCAAACTAGTTGGATGCTACTTAGTACAAGACTCCATCATTATTAAACTGGACAAATAATAATAATAATAATAATAATAATAATAATAATAATAATAATAATAATAATAATAATAATAATAATAAATAATAATAATAATAATAATAATAATAATAATAAATAGTAGTAGTAGTAGTAGTAGTAGTAGTAGTAGTAGTAGTAGTAGTAGTAGTAGTAGTAGTAATAGAGTTATAAGGGACTTTGGAGGTCTTCTAATCCAACCCCCTGCTCAGGCAGAAAACCCTATACCATTTCAGACAATATGACATGGGAATGTCTGATCCTTAAACAATCCATTTGTAGGCACAACTTAAAAGGATGTTTCCTTATAAAACCCTTCATTTCCACTCAATGACTTCCTCCTGAAATATTAATATACATGATTATTAGATTCATTTGACGGTATTCCCCCAGGATCCCTCAGCCATCTGAAGTTTTGACTAATCATGTTCTGCCAGCCTGCCTTCCTGTCCCCGGTTTACAAAATAGCCTTCCCACCTTCATTGTCTTTCCCAGTAACAGGGTAATATGTTTTTTGTATGCCTATGCTATTAATTGGTTTGGGGAGTTGGAAATGTAAAGCTGCTCTGTGTTTATTTCATTATCATGTTAACTCTGCTTTTTAATTATTTTAAATAACATAAAAAGTTCTTCTTGATCAAAGCAAGGATAATTTAATCTGGCATGCTGTACTCCATAGCGGTAAGGCTGGCCTACTACACCTAGTTCTCCGTGTACGACCACAATTAAGCCCCAGATTTACATTGCTAAGGGAAGAGAAATTGGTTAACTGAGTTTTGTTCCAATTTACAACTTTTCTTGCCACATTTGTTAAGTGAATCACTGCAGTTGTTAAATTAGTAACACCGTTGTTAGGTGAATCTGGCTTTCCCATTGACTTTGTTTGTCAGAAGTTCATAAAAAGTGATCACATAATCTCGGGACACAGCCACCGTCATAAATATTAACCAGCTGTCAAGCATCTGAATGTAAATCACATGACCATGGGGAAGCTGCAACAGTCATAAGTGTGAAAAATGGCCGTAAGGCACTTTTTCAGGGCCATTGTAACTTCGAACGGGCACACAACAAATTGTTGTAAGTCGAGGAATATTTATATTAAGCAAAGCGTGAGAACAATATTAAAACTGGTTCTTCTTCAGATCTTGCCTGTGGCTTTTGCGGGAGAATACACACATATGTGTTATGCAGAGCGAACTGATTTAAACTATTTCTGTATTTGTACTAAGGAAAGGAAGGACCATAGTTATCCTTCGCCAGTAGGCAAAATGCCTTTTTCTCTGCATGTACATTCTAAAAACAGATATGGCAGTTTCAGTGGCCAATAAGATGCCTTTGAGAAAGCCACAGAAAGGGCATAATATCATGGGTCTCTATGGCTTGGTGCTTGGTGCATAATAGTATAAACTCTCTAGAACATGTTACTGTCATCCTGCTATAGATCAATCAGCCTTGGAATAAAAATAGTCCATGACAACTGTTTGGTTTATTCCCATATTTTATTTTGTTTTGTACTTAGATTTCAAGGGCTGCTGAAATGAGCAATGCTGCTGGGTGGCATGCAAATGAAAAATAACCAAGTATCTAAAAACAAAAGAAAATGGAAATAAATATAAGGGGGAGACAAATATACACCTTTTCAAGCCAACATATACATAGCAATAGCACTTTAGAGCACTCTCTGTCCAGTTTACAATCTCAGTACTATGCCCCCAACAAACTGAGTCCTATTTTGCTGAACCTTGGAAGGATGGAAGGATGAATCAACCTTGAGCCCCATGAGGATTGAACCCCAAGCTGTGGGCAGTTTGCCTGCAATACTGCATTCTAACCACTGTGCCACCAGGTCTCCTAAATACCAGAGCTTGGGGAAAAACATGTTCAATGCTTGTTGAAAGGTTTGGGAGCTCAGAGCAATTTGAATCCTCAGGCCTGATGCTACAATTGTGCATCTGAGATGCTTCTCTGCTTTCTAAGAACTGGACACACCACAGTGTAGCAGATCTGTACACAATGCTTTATTGTGTCACACATCTTCACCAACACAGGTTATACCTCTGGGTTAACTCCATTCTCTACCTAGAGCTTGCATGTGGATGAATATGTCTTTGATACCTGATTCTCAAAGCAAACCCAATTCTCAAAGTCTGTAAAGTGGCATACAACCATTGTTTCCCACCCAAAGTTTTTGCACTGGTTTGGATGAAGTGTTATCTCAGTATGGATGATATTTTTCTGGTTTCTGCAGAGCTCTAGTCCAAGCTGTAAGCTCTGCTCTTAAATAGTATTGCTAGTGAGCACTCCAGCTGGGCTTCCAAGCCAAACCCCTGGGAGGGTCTATGACAGGGGTCTTCAAACTTGGCCCTTTTATGACTTGTGGATTTCAACTCCCAGAATTCCTCAGCCAGGCATGCTGGCTGAGGAATTCTGGGAGTTGAAGTCCACAAGTCATAAAAGGGCCAGTTTGAAGACCCCTGGTCTATGACAACTCGCCACAGCCACCTCAATGCAGCCGACTTGCTATAACCAACTCTCTGTGGCCAACTCGTCATGGGAAAACTTGCCGCGGGACAAGAGTTACATTAACATTGAAGAAACAGAATAGAATAGAATAGAATCATTATAGAAATGATGCCAAAAGAGGGATAAAATGAAGTGTGAATGACAAAACTTAAAATATGTTTTAAAATTATTTTAAATAATTAAACTGAATTGTTGAATTGTCCCACAGCAAGTTGTCCTGTGGTGACTTGGCCGTTGTGAGTTGTCCCTCACTAAGTTGGCCATGCCAAGTTGACCCTGGTGAGTTGGCTGTAGTGAGTTGTCCCATTCCACCCCAGGGAGGAATCTTAACAGGATATGCTGCTTCCCATAGCTTGTGGTCCTGACAGTTCACTAATAGCCTTCCTGCCTGACTGTAATAATTGTAAATTTCCAGACATTGCCTCCCACTTCCTTAACTGCTTGCCATTTTCTTATCTTCTTTTCTCTTACACAGCCAAGTACAATCTGCCTTAATGTTCACTTTTGTAAGCTAAGGGCCTGAATGGGTGAGGCCTCCTATGGATGCTGGCATGTCCTTGAAAATGCCATGTAGTGTGAATGCTTAGGAGATAAATGACATCTTTTCCAAGCTGTGTACCAGTTTTAACTAAAAACCAAAGAGAAATCCCTCAAGCCCAAATAGAGACAGTGACTAAAATCCAGACACACAGAGAAAAATGTTTGTGAGTTCTGAATTCACCCTCCAACTCGTGAAAAGCCAACTGATTTTTTCCAATTCAAGAAAGCAAGTCCACATGAATCTAATGCAAATATCTCCAATGAATAGTTACCACTGATAGCCATCAAAGCCATCTCAGCTAATGGCTTTCATAAGTTTTCAAGATGCTCATTGCTTAACTGAAATTTATTTTTTATTTATTTTAATTCCATTTATATCCCGCCCTTCTCCGAAGACTCAGGGCAGCTTACAAGCTTAGCAGTAGCCTTCATTTTATGTATATGCCTGCTTATTAGGGCTTTCACATACACCCCAAGCGGCATTATTACAAAGTCAGCTTAATTGCCCCCAACAATACAGATTGTTGCATAATGATTGATATTTTTAGGGAACAGTAATTAAGATACACGGATGTACTTAAAATTGGCCTCTTGACCCCACCACACTGAGATTTATTTGTCATAAATAAACTAGGCAACAACCAAAATAAATCTCAGAAGCTAATTGAAATACTTTATTCTATAACCTATACGACTAGCAATGTATCGGTTGTGATTCAGCCACAGTTATATTTGAATAAACAAGGAAATTGCCAGGAGAAAGGGGAAGAACTGGCACAATTGTTTCTTCTTCAGCTCTCAGCTGCCCTACAGCCCAGTCCAGTTTCTTAATACACAATTATTACAACAAAGTATATGTGCATATCCATTGTTAAGTACAAAAACTATTTTCCCAGATACAAAACATAACAATTTGGTATTATTTAGCCCAAAGTTCTGTTTAAGTTTGCTCCCAAAACCTATTTGACAGTACTACAGCTGGTCCTTATTTAACAGTCACTTGCTTAGCAATAATTTAAAGTTATGATGGATCTCCCAGAGGTACTTATGACATGGTTTCGAAGTTCTGATAGTTGTACACACACACCCACTCATGTGTTTGCATTTGGGGCGTTGGCAACTAGCTCACATTTACAGCTATTTGCAGCATCCTGCAGCCACATATTCTCAGTTTTCAGAGCTTTTTGCTAGTTTCTGGCATTTAGTTGCAGTTTCCAGAGGAAACAAATGGCCATTGCAGAAAATGGACTGGTTTAACTATCATGTTCACATAATGACCACAGAATTCATTTAATGACCACAACATTTGCTCAATGACTGCTGCAAAGAAAGGTTGTGAAATCAGACATGGTCACATTGTGATCCACTTAATGACCACCATGATTTACAATTGTAATTCCAGGCTCATTTATAATCATAAATCAAGAACTACCCTACACCCTAATTATAATTCATAATTAGTCATACATAGATGCCAAAACACAACAAATATGCACCAGGTGTTTGCTGTAACTATCTACACTTTACTCAGCTGAATAGGAACACACTGAAAACATATTTCTAAATCCTAAATATGTTCTGATGTTTAAATAATGCAATGCAAGATATATTGATGTTCAAAAATTCTGTAATTTTAAGTACATTCCAAGCCAGAAATGAATTTGCTTCCTGACGTCCTTCTTTTCTAAAATACTTTTTAAAATTGTCTTGAATGACTAGGAATTATTGTGTGTGCGTTTTTTTCTTTTACATCATTATTTAATAGATAATAATTTGCAACCCAAAAACTGACATGCAATGACCAGTACACAGCGGTGGTTTACAATACCATTGCATCCAGACTTTATTCCAGATCCAACATTAAATTGTCTTTCTTTGGAATTTTGTCCCCCTGCTTTGTAGTTAGGACAATGTTGTGTTTCTTCCCACATCCATGAGGCTGGTGCCGACTCTAAAATTCTCTTAATCCAATTATATTCTGGTCCAGAAACTCAAGTTAGAAAGGGGGCAGTTACTAAGATGAGATTTGATGCAAAAAATCTGCAGGTTGGCTAGAGATGAAACCATCCAGCAGAAACCAAACTATTACATGGACTTTCAGCTAAGCATGCACAAAATTGGGGAAGGCTAATTTAACACCCTAAGGTACAACTCTGAGCATATTTACTTATGAAACAAGCTCAAGGAAATGAATTAATATCACTTGCTTCTGAGCAAACATGGAGTAATCAGCCAATGTCCTATGTAACTGCAGTCTTTATATAGTCCAGCTGACTTCAGTATAGAAATATGTGTATAGATTTATTAAATGTGTGAATGTATTCAATCAAGAATTATTAATACTCCAGATTCTGGGTAGCCATATACTTTTGTTTTTCCCACTTCAGGGGCACTGTCAATAGCAGGAAACAACTTTTTGAAGCAAACCATGATGTAAACAGAAAGACATTGCTCCCATAGTACATAATTCCAAGCCACTTTACATGGGTTTATTAGTTGATCATATCAATCAGTAACCTGATCCATAATCAAATCATGCATGAAAAAAATGTTCTTATGAACTGAACTCACAATGATTGATTGATATTATATCTTGCCTTTAGGTGCCAAATATACCCAACGCACCTTCCTCCTCCTATTTTCCCCACAGCAACAACCCTATAAGATGGGTTGGGCTAAGAGAGAGTGACTGACCCAAGAGCATCCAATTGACTTTCATGGCTAAGGTGGGACTAGAACTCATGCTTTTTGACTTTCTAGCCTGGTGCCTTAAACACTAAACCCAATTGGCTCTCAACAGTTATTAGCAGTGAAACCACTAGACAGTAAGGTTTAGGAGCCACTGCTCCTAGGTATCTGATGAAGAAAGTAAGTATCATAGCACATGATAGTATACAACTATGCAATATGTTCTCTGGTACTTGACGATCCTCTTGTCATACTCGGCTCATCCTAACCCTAACTTGTCATCCCTATGGGTGGTGTGTGTCTTCCTCAATTTTTGGTCTTCTACCAGAAGACTGGGAGTTTGAGAGTTCTTCACAATATCTTGGCTATTCCCACCACTGCACTCTTCTGGACCGAGAGTTCTGAAGTTGTTCCTGGGATTTGGAGGCACCATCCCTAGGACCACGTCAGCCTTTACTTTCCATATTTTATTTATTTAATTTATTTTATTTTAATTCCATTTATGTCCCGCCCTTCTCCGAAAACTCAGGGCGGCTTACAAGCTTAGCAATATCCTGTCTAATTCCTCCTTTGGGCCCTGGTACTTCTCCAGCTTCTCATACTCTTTCTTCCTGATGTTGCTGTGACTTGAATACGATAGTCTATATCAATTACTATCATTGTTTTCTGCTTCTTATCAATTACTGCAGTGTCAGATTGTTTGGCCAGAATCTGCCAGGATGCCAGGTATTGGCTAATCAATCCAACTCCCAGGTACTGGCTATATATGTATTATTTACTTAGAAACTTTATGGTACTATACAGTATATAGTCAACATACAATGTTTCTGTCAAGCAATAACATTCGATGTTTTTAGGCTAATAAAGGACTTTTAAGGTAAACAATGCCTCAGAGTCACTTGAAAAGCCCATACATCAGAAACTTGACAGTTTCTCATTTTCATTATTTGAGAATCACATTTACACACAATGACCTGATTTTTTTTTTCTTGAGAACAGACTTCCCATACCCCACATTGTAATTACAATCAGTCTTTGTAAAGATGAAATTCCTATTCAAAAATACCTCTTTTTCCATCTCTGTAAATTGGATTGCAGGCTTGGATAAAACGAAACAGGTAGGAATAGAATAGAATAGAATAGAATAGAATAGAATAGAATAGAATAGAATAGAATAGAATAGAATAGAATAGAATAGAATAGAATAGAATAGAATAGAATAGAATAGAATATCTTTATTGTCACTGTGTAACTCACAATGAAATTAAGTGCTGTCCACAGTTCACACTATACACAAGTAAAAACTACAAATAAGAACATACATTATATACACACATCCTTCACATTCTATTCACCTTTGTGCTGCCCCTAATATTGCACTTCAATGTTGCACTATACTGTGGTATTTAATATGGTTACAGCTCTGGGATAAAAACTATTTTTGTACCTATTTGTCAAAGAATGTGCGTGATCAGATGAGTCTTTAAGAATATTTTGAGCTTTCCTAAGACAACGGGAACTGTACAGTTCATCCAGGGGGTGAGGAGATGGCAGCCAATAATCCTCTGGGTGATGGTAATGACCCTCTGGAGCACTTTCCTATCTGCTACTGTGCAGCAAACAAACCACACACGAATGCAATAGGTTAGAATGCTCTCTGGAGCAACGGTAGAAAGTCACCAGCAGTTTTTCATTCAGTTGTTGTTTCCTGAGAAGTCTCAAGAAATATAATCTCTGCTGGGCTTTCTTAACCAATGCTTTCTGAATTTCTGAATCTTTTATCTTCAGCAAAGCAAAAAAAAAGAGAGATAATGTTGAAGATGAGGATCGTCTTTTAATGAGCTGATCAAAAATAGAATTGAAAGAAAAATTAATAGATTTAATAATGAAAGAAGAAAAATATTAGCAGTAACATTCATGCTGCAGTGAATAACAGATAAAACTGTAGCAGGTTCTCAGAGCACTAGATTGTAAATAAATTAGTTACTGACAGGAGATACAGTCTGATGTCAAGTGTCATTTTCCATAAATAAAGGGGGAAAGTGCTCGGCTAAATCTTTCAGGTATAAATGTGCTACAGTTCCAAGCCTCTGAGTCCAGAAATAAACATAATGCTTATAAATATTCAGTTTAGCTTTTGAACACAAGAATAACACAATGTCAAAAGTTGGAAACCATAGTTCAGAAAAAAATATTTCAAGGTTAAACAAGCCATACTGTGGAAGATTGAATTACTGGCAGTGTCTGTTGAAGAATTTGTTGCTATAAAGGAAATTGCACTACTGTTTACATTTCTTTGATATATTAACAATTTCAAACAACATTCAGAAGAATTAAAGCAATTCCACTTAGATTACTTTGAATGTTTGGGTTTCCTTTGGTTTGCATTACCTGTCAGTCCATTAATGGAGTGGACACACACGAAGAGGTCTAGGCCACCTAGCTTGTGTGTGTGTGTGTGTGTCTGTGTCTGTGTGTGTTTGTAAAATGAACATCAGACATTACAAATTACTACAGAATCCTCCATCAATACTTGAAAGTTACTGCAAATCATCCATACTTGAAAGAGTAGCAGTGCTTCAATATTTGACAAGGGGGTCAAACTATTTTCCAAAGTACCAAAAGGCAGGACAATAAACAATGGATGGAAACTAACCAAGGAGAGAAGCAACCTAGAACTAAGGAGAAAATTCCCAACAGTTAGAGCAATTAATCAGAGGAATAACTTGGAATCACTTGCCTCCAAAATTTATGGGTGCTTCATAACTATTTGTTGTTGTTGTTGTTGTTAGTTGCGAAGTCGTTAGTTGTGACCCTATGAACAACGTTCCTCCAGGCCTTCCTGACCTCTACCATCTTCTGGAGTCCATGTAGGCTCATGCCTACTGCTTCAGTGACTCCATCCAGCCACCTCATTCTCTGTCATCCCTTTCTTCTCTTGCCCTCAACCTTTCCAAGCATTAGGCTTTTCTCCAGTAAGTTCTTCCTTCTCATTAGGTGGCCAAAGTATTTGAGTTTCAACTTCAGGATCTGGCCTTCTAAAGAGCAGTCAGGGTTGATCTCCTCTAGGACTGACCGGTTTGATTGTCTTGCAGTCCAAGGGACTCGCAGGAGTCTTCTCCAGCACCATAGTTCAAAGGCTTCAATTCAGCCTTTCTTATGGTCCAACTTTCACAGCCATTTCATAACTATAAAGGCTTTCAAAAAGAGACTGGACAACCATTTGTCCAAAATGATAAAGGATCTCCTGCTTGAACAAGGGGTTGAACTAGAAGACCTCCGAGGTCCTTTACAACTCTATTATTCTATGTTCTATTCTATCTTTTATGAGTAGGCCTCTTTAGATATACCTACATAGTCCTCAGGTTAAGACCATAATGAAGATTGCTCATCATGGTCATAAGACATGATGGTTGTAAAACAGGCCATTCATATGACCGACCTAATTTTATGACTTTTTTTACAATGGATGTTAAGTGAATCAATGGTTTGCTAGGGTTTCTTGTTGAAAACTAGAAATGAATGCTCTTTTTGACAAAACCATTGTAAAATATAGTCACATGACAGCAGGATGCTGCAAGTGGACACAAACACAGCTCTGTTGTTGAGCACCCAAAGATTGGTCATGTGACTAGAAGAGTGACCATTGAGCTTTTGAATTTGGGTTGTAAGTAGCACCCAGGTGGGTCCATGATAATTTCAAACAATTGCTAAACAACCATTTGTAAGCCAAAGATAACCGTACTATGTCCACCTCTGTTCAAATCAATGCTGTCTTAGATTATGTTCCAATAGTAAAATATATTTCCAATTCAGTTGCATGCCATATTTTTCAAATGTCATGCTTCCCCAAAGGAGTGAAAACATCCAGGATACATCTTAAGATATACACATGAAAAACTTAAGCTATAAGTCAGCAGTGTTTTTGCTTGAGGCTGGCATGAAAAAGTACAGACCAACTTTGAGAAAATTTTACAAAATTGTATTTTGCCTACAAAACCTTTTTTTTAATTTGAGGAAAAAAGCACTGCATAACCACATCCATATGCAGTCACTGCTACGTAATATTTTGTCAGCTACATTTTATCCATTTAATGTTTTTTTTTTATTTCCAGATATTTATTTAACCCAAAAGACAACAGACTGTTTTTAAAAATGAAGGTATGGTAGCATCCCACAAGAAGAACCAAGTTTAGTACTTATACGGTTCTTACTGGCTGTTTTTGGTACGAGATTGAAAAACAAAAAAAAAACAAAAAAAAATCACAGATTTTCTAATGGGCATTGTACGACTCCAAATTAAAAGATTACAGATAGGTGGCAGTCAGCTTTCATTTAGATACAGTATATCAAGCAAAGGAAGATGACCACCACTATTGGTAATTAGCACTACTATCAAATTGATCCTACAAAATAAACTCATGCACACACACACAAACACCAAATACAAATACCAAATACAAATATTCTCCAATGTAAATGATATACTCTGGAACAATGGAAACTAGATCTTGACTTTCTGCTGGTTGATATCTCTTACTTAGAAAGTCCTCATGTATCTTTCTATTGGGTTCTCATCTTAAGATTAAACATCGCCAGTTCCTTCGGTTGCTCTTGATAAAATCTACTTTCTGGTCCCTTGATGATCTTCATTGTTCTTCTCTGATCTGCAAGGATGATATCATGGAATTCTGAGAATCCTGAAGGCACCGTCCCATTCGTGGAGGTGGATGTGGGGAGCAGCAAACCTGAGGGGGAAGTGAAAGCAAATCTACTAGAACTGTATGTCATGTGGCACATAATCATTCGTGAAAGACAATGATACAAGTGGCTGGACTTGCCAGTCATGCTCTGACATGGGCCATGTTGAGCCCACTGAATTAATGTTTCTTTATATGTGTGGCTGTATTTAATTGTTAGCCACCCAAAGTCAATGGACATTGGGCAGATACTGTATGTATTCATGTGGAAGGAAGGAAGGAAGGAAGGAAGGAAGGAAGGAAGGAAGGAAGGAAGGAAGGAAGGAAGGAAGGGAGGGAGGGAGGGAGGGAGGAGGGAGGGAGGGAGGAAAGGAAGGAAGGAAGGAAGAAAGGAAGGAGGGAAGGAGGAGGGAGGGAAGGAAGGAAGGAAGGAAGGAAGAAGGGAAGGAGGGAAGAAGGGAAGAAGGAGGGAGGGAAGGAAGGAAGGAAGGAAGGAAGGAAGGAGGGAAGCAGGAGGGAGAGAGGGAAGGAGGAGGGAGGGAGGGAGGAAGAGGGAAGGAAGAAGGAAGGGAGGGAGGGAGGGAGGGAATTTCTAGGCAGACAAATTCTCTTTTTCCCCCTCTACTAATTCTCACACCCTAGGATGAAAGAGAACCTGCTTCCCAAAGCTTTCAGAGAAATATTCATAGATAGTGATGTTCTTCTGTTTCTTTAGTTACAGGAAAGTACAATTCTTTGTATACGCCCAACTCTGGAGATTGGCAGCCTCCCAGGTTTTCATTAAATCCCAAGGAGAGGCATCAGGAAGACATTCCTCTTGATAGCAGTTTTCAGCACAGTCTTATTGTCCCTGGAGGTTTCCACAGCCAGCCATGATTGCATCAGAATGAAGAAACACACATCGTAATCATAGAATCATAGGGATAGAAGGGACATCAGAGGTCTTCTAGTCCAACCCCCTGCTGAAGGCAGGAATCTTATAGCCTCCCAGTCAAATCTTATCCAGTCTTTTTTTGAAAACCTCCAGTGATGCATACTCACAACCCTAGGAGGCAAACCATTCGTTACTGTCAGAAAATTTCTCTTTACTTCTAGGTTGTACCTCTCTTTCACAAGCTTCCACCCATTACCTCTTGTGGGTAATGGGTGCTCCTTTATATACCGCTTCACAGTGCTTTACAGCTCCTCTTTAAGTGGTTTACAGAGTCAGCATATTGCTCCCAACAATCTGGGTCCTCATTTTACCGACCTCAGAAGGATGGAAGGCTGAGTCAACCTTGAGCCAGTGAAAATTGAACTGTCAAACTGCAGTACTGCATTCTGACCACTGCGCCACCATGGCTCATAATAAGTTTATCCACTCTTCTTTGTGACAGCCCCTCAAGTACTGGAAGACAGCTATCATGTCCCCTCTACTCCTTCTCTACAATAGGCTAGACATACCTAGCTCCCTCAACTATTTATCATATAATTTACCTCCAGGCCCTTAATCATCTTTATTGCTGATGAAAATTCTGTCCCTGACATACTTCCAGGAAACATCTCAGTGCATGTGCAAAAAGTGAAATGTTCATAATGCCAGTCTTTTATTTTCTGTTCCACCACCTGGATAACTATGACTGTCAACTGCAATGCTCTTATCAGCCGTTCAAAAAGAACTTGTTGAGAGATTACTCCCTTCCCTAGAGAAACATAGACATGCCATCTACCCATTTTCTTTTGTCTTTCAAATGGCCATCTATGCCCAGCTCTAATTTATATACTGTAATGCTTTTCTCTCGCTCTCTCTTTTCTCGTCTCCCATTGTTTTCATTCTTTATTTATTCTACAAGACCTTCAAGGAGAACCCTGAATTGTTATTTGCTAAAAATACACATATATACTGTGTTTCCCTGAAAATAAGACCCACCCAGAAAATATGCCATAGCCTGATTTTTTAGGGTGCGCCTAATATAAGCTTTACCCCAAAAATAAGCCAGGAGTGGGCATGGCCAGCACAGGAGGCAGCAAGCACATGAGGACTGACAGTGTCTGGTAGCAGCCACAGCCTGCGCAAGGCAGGTAAGTCTGAGCACGGAGATGGGGGGGGAGGCAGGTGATCTAGATGCACTGTGTGACCGGCTGGCTTGTGGGAGGCTTGTGTGGTGGCACCTGAAGCAGGCAGAGTCAGAGGCATGGAGGGGGAGGCAGGCAATCCTGACATGCTGCCCACTCCATCCCACAATCTCTCAGTTTACCCACGGCTGTGCCGGGGCAGGCAGCTGCACAGTGCATCAGGATTGCCTTCCTCCCCCCGTGCCTCTGCCTCCTCCTGCTGCCTATGCCACCGCGCTGCACAGAATGCCTGAATCGCCTGCCTCCCTACCACCTCTGCCCCTGCACTTGGACTTACCTGCGTTGTGCCAAGGAGCCAGTGGGCTGCAGTTGCTGCTGCACACCATTGGCCCATGTCCGCTCGCTGCCTTTTATGCATGTGCTGGGAGGTTGGGAGCCCAGCCTGGTTGATCACTCTAATACCATGTTTACCCAAAAATAAGCCCTAATGCATCTTTTGGTGCCAAAAACATATAAGACTGGGTCTTATTTTTGGGAAAACATGGTACTATAATTTCCTGGGAGGAGGAGGAGGAGGAGGAAGAAGAGGAGGAGGAGGAGGAGGAAGCCTTCTCTATGTAACAAAGTGACACTGAAATAGAATGCCTACACCTAAAAGTGTTTACCAAATACTTTTTTTTTCAACAGGGTGACATGGTGTAAAAACACTTTTCATATTGCTAGACATGTTCTCATTACACCAGGCTGCAATATTTTTCACTGATTAAACATCCACCCACCCACATGAACAGTCTAAAAAACAAAACAGAACCTCTGAGATTGGGTCATCTTGATATCTGACTATCTAAGCTGTACATTTCTGAAAGTCCTTAGATCCTACATCTATTTCAACTTGCAACAAGATTTCAACGTTTTTTTTTATCTATTTATATTAATTAGCAGGTGGCAAAGTTGTTCCTCCTTCCAGCCAGCTCTTTGCTGGATATTACCTCTTTAGCTATGAAGGGAAATTCAGGGAAATAAACAGATTTCTATCTCAAGGAATTTTATGGACTGGAAAAAACTACTCTAGCTCTTTGCTCCCAAATAATAGATGTCCGGCTTGTTATATCCCAAATCTGGTCTTATCCACTAGAGCAGTGGTGGCGAACCTATGGCATGGGTGCCAGAGGTGGCACTCAGAGGGCACCGGCGCCATGCCTCGGAGGTGGCAACTGTCCCTCTTCAACCAGCTTCCCCCCACAGGTGTCCCTCCCCACGAGCAATGTTGAGGTGACCACACCCACCCTGGCCACACCCACCCAATCTTCCATGACCACCACAGCCACACCCACCCAGTAGGCTACGCCCACCTGGCACCCAGCAATAAATAAGTGGGTTTTGGGTTGCAGTTTGGGCACTCGGTCTCTAAAAGTTTCACCATCACTGCACTAGAGAAACTTAGGGGCAGGTGGGTTTTTTTAGGGCTCTCCAATTCGGACATAAGGAATGCAAATGATACCAGATGAATTAGTTTTAGCAATGAGTTTAGAATTAACAAAGGATTCATTTTATCAATCTCTGTGCTGTCATCTAGTAGCCATCAAGATTTTTGTGGCCCAGATATAGTAATATTAGAACGTGATATATGGCCCTTGGAAATCCAGAACATAGGATATTTACAATTTCTAAGGCAATCTCATGTGCTTGGAAATGTTTGGCAAACCAATGCAGATCATACACAGAACTATAAATACAAGGTCTGACTAACCAAGAGCAAGGGCTGGTTTTGATGCACTGGAAGTACTTTGAGATGTGATCATGCTGAGAGAATGTCTTCTAAGATAATACCAAAAAAAACCCCACTGGTCATGGTGGGGATATGTAGCCCTGTTTCCCTTTCCTGCTATTTACCTGACAAAAAAATTTGCCATCCTGCTCCAGATATGAGGTTAGGCCTAACCTCTCCCTTTATTGTCTTGAACCCATTTTATCACAACTTTAATAGAAAAACTTCCAACACAAGCTTTTTCTTCATCTACCAACACAAGGCTATGTAAGCCAAATAGCCCCAACTATTTATACAGCAGAGATGATCTGTAAGTAACCACCCTCTCTCAATGAACCTTCTTTAATATCTCCTGCCTGTTTCTTCATGAAGAGTATTTAAGCATACAAGCTGAACTGCAACCTATCTTCCAAATCTAAAAAGACTTATACTACAGATAGCCCTCCATTTATATGACCACAACTGGGGCCAGAATATCTGTTGCTAAGCAAGGCAGTTATTAAGTGAGCCATGCCCAAGGTTATGACTTTTTGCCATGGTTGTTAAGCAAATCACTGCAGTTGTTAAGTGAATCAAATTGTAGTTAAGCAAATCCAGCTTCCCCCTTTGATTTTGCTTGTCAGAAGCCAGCTAGGAAGGTTGCAAATGAGGATCAACATGATTTCAGGATGCTGCAACCATTGTAAATACATGTCGATTGCCAATTGATCATATAATTAGGGGGATGCTGTGATGGTTACAAATGTGAAAACTGATTGTAAGTCACTTTTTTCAGTTCCATTGTAACTTTGAATGCTAAACAAATGGTTGTAAATCGAGGACTATACGTATTATATTTTTAGCAGCCACTGGATTAGGAGAATGGCAAAACCTCAGGACAAAGGACCAAGTCTTGCAGCCTTATGGTAGGAAATTTATAACAACTTGGGTTGCTTGTTGATCCTTTGGTTGATCCTCAGATACCTGATAATCTCTTCCTAATTACTTGGATACACTTCCTGATTTGTCTTTTCACATCCATAGGATTCCCTGCAGATTTCTGCTCTGCTAGTTGTTGCTGACTATAGGGGATGTTGCTCATCTCTCTTTCAAATTCATTGAGCCAGCTCTGCCTGAAGACATTTCTGCAGTCATGTGGCCAGCATGACATCATTGAGCACTGTTACCTTCCCACCAAAGTTTATCTATTTATCTACTTGTGTTTTCATGCTTTTGAACAGTTAGGCTGGTAGAAGCAGGAGCAAGGACAGGATCTCACCTGTCATGTGGTGCTTGGGTCTTGGACCTGGGCTGCTGGCTTTCCAGCCAAGAAGCCTGACATCTTAATCATTGAGTGACTGTGATGCCCTATTCACATCCTTAGCTCTAGTAAAACTCAGCATTTTGAATACTTTTGTTCTGCCACAGAAGATTTTAGTTATTGAACAGTAAACTGTTCTGTTATCAATTTCTGAAATTAAAATATGTGAAATACCCATCTGAAATTGTGGAGCAACAGTTCCTACATATAGCCATTGGTACATGTATGTATTGAAGACAAGATATAGTTATCTCACATTTAAAAACTTGGGTAGGACCTAAATCCTGAAGAATAATTAAAAATTAAGACACATTAACAAAAATTTAAGAAAGCTTACTCCAAAGAGGAAAAGAAATTACTGCATAAATGCATGCACAATTACAGAAACACATATGAGTATGGCAGATATAATAGTTACTTAGGAACTGAAGCTTATGGAAAAAACTGTGAAAAAATGCTATACATTATGGCACAGTCCCCCGTAGGTTCTTGGGAGAAATCAGAAGTTCTGATGTTTTTGTCCCATTTGTTCTGTTGCAAGTTATTGTGTGTATGTCCTAAACATTTCCGTAGAATACCAAGTTGAAAAAGGTGAAGTTTTGTGCATTTACTCATGCTGAAAAGCCTATTGTGATAAGAGGTTCTGGCAAAGGCTTTGCAAATATTGGTGTGAATGAAGCTTAATAATTTGATTTGCTGGAGTTCCTGTTGCCTTGTTTATCTACAGTTCAGTGAACATGCTGTCATTTAGCAAGCACCTTGGAAAAAATGAAAAAGCAAACAGATTACTAACATGAATGCAAATTGAAGGGATTACTTGTGTTGATTTCACTCCCAGATCTGACCACCAGCTATGAATATTGGTTAAGACTTCATAGGCGTAAATATGAAGGGACTCTTCACTGTAAAAAGAAGAATATTTTCTCCAATATTTTAGCTTCTTATGCTTCAGTTGCTTTCAAGAGTGCAAATGTAAAATAATAACAGAAATAGAAACAGTAGTAATAATAGCTTGCACAACCACTATTACTACTCTTCTCCCTAAAAGCCAATTATTAAAATTTTAAAAATCAAGACCTTGTATATTATTCAGACTAGAATTTATATTCTCCAACATGTTCCAAAGTCTGTTTGGCATTTTTATGAAAATGTTTTCTCCTGTGAAAGAGGCTGAATTTCTTACTTTGGCCTCAAGATACTGGAGAATTCATTTCAAATTTAAAACTTGTCTTCATACTGTCTCTGAGCTAATTTGTTGGGAAAAGATACTATTACTTATCATGATGATTTCCATTAAACATCTTTTCTTCAGTGGATATTCCGCTCATCCTTCTAACCTTAAAACCCTATAGGATCTTCCTCATGAGCTTTTTCCTTGGAGTTTAGCTAAAGTTTGGGAAGTCACAAGTGCTGCATGCCACAGAAAAACTTATTATGTGACAAAAAAAACATTTTGCTCATACCCTTTGGGCAGCACATAAGAAAATAAGTACAAATATATTGTCTCCATCCTATAAAAATTTCACCAAAATGTTAACTCTCTGTTGAAAAAAAAATTGAAATTACAGTAAACTAGAAGCAGTAGGAAAATGCAGGGTAAATTATTCAGCATGGCACTCGTTGCCTTCTCTAGTTACTCTCTTCCTTTATGATCTTTGCATGTCCTCTCCAATTCATTGGTGTTTGCCTATGTTGGTGGAAAAATGTTTCTGTGCCTCAGAACCTGCTTCAAAGCTCAGTAGCAAGAGATGAGAAACTTGCAAACAGCATAAGGAATCCTGTTGATATCTGAAGGGCTTCAGACAGATCCAAAGGAAACATTTCTCAAATCTTCATGACATTTGGAGGACATGGCATTGCTTCCATGACCAAATCAACACATCTCTAGGACCAGATTAACACCTTAACCATTGTACCACACAGGCTTTCAATCCATGCACTAATTCAGAGTTGGGATCTTCAGAACAAGTAATCAAGTATACTGCAGCCTTATCTTGCAACTGGTCCTGAGGCTTGCTCCCTTGCAGCTGCTCTATTAAACTTCTAGAAACAAATCAAGTTCTAACCAGTAACCAACATGGGTTCATCAAAAACAGATCATGTCAAACAAATCTTATTTTATTCTTTGACAAAGTGACTAAATTGTAGATCAGAGATATACCATGGAGATAGAATACTTAGATTTCAGTAAGGCACTATGAATGTGCAGGAACTGGGTATGGCTAGTCTAGAGAAAGGAAGGACTAGGAGTGACATGAGCGTGCTGTTCCAATACTTGAGGGGCTGCCCCAAAGAGGAGGGGGGGAACTATTCTTCAAAGCACCTGAAAGCAGGACAAGAATCAATGGATGGAAACTAATCAAGGAAAGAAGAAAACTAGAACTAAGGAGAAATTTCCTAGTGGTTAGAACAATCAACCAGTGGAGTGCCATTCCCTCAGAAGTTGTGGGTGCCCCATCACTGGAGGCTTTCAAGAAGAAACTGGACAGCCACTTGTCTGAAATGGTATAGACCAGGGGTAGGCAACCTCGGCTCTTTTATGACACATGGACTTCAACTCCCAGAATTCCTGAGCCAGCATAGCCAGCTCATGAATTCTGGGAGTTGAAGTCCACGAGTCATAAAAGAGCCGAGGTTGCCTACCCCTGGTATAGACTCTGCTCCTTGTGCAGGGAGTTGGACTAGATAACCTCCAAGGTCCCTTCCGACTCTGTTATTCTATGCTTTATGTTCTCATCTTTAACCTTTTTATCTGAGGAAGAAACTTATGGCAGGGACATGAGGAAGTCTCATCCCATGGTCTCAAACAAAAACCATTCTGAAGCCTTCCCCTTGAGTTACTTTTCAACAAGGAGAGAACGCATTGATTTTAGGATCTTTTCCTTATCAAATATCATTCTACAAATTGATTGCTTCTGGGTTTATTGGAAGGGTGACTTTGAGACTTTCTCAGCCAGCATAGCTAGCTAGATAACTGGAAGACGTAGTCCCAGCAAAAGGGAAGAATTCCAGGTTTTAATAATACAAGTGATCTACATGCTATGGTCCAAACAGAGGAAATATCCCAGACCATCACATTCCTTTCTGTGACACATTTTGTCCTGACGGTGCTTCTAAACATCATTTGCATTTTGAAGCTAATAATAATAATAATAATAATAATAATAATAATAATAATAATAATAATAATAATAATAATAATAGTAGTAGTAGTATGGTTGAAAACAACATTCTGAGATTATGAAAATACACAATCAGTTACTTCTATAGGAAAATAATAAACATAAAAGAGGAACATTTTTAATAACTTGCTTGCAAAACCTAATTACGGCTATATCCTACCTGAGCCTAAACAAAAAGTTACTAAACTATACAGAAAAAAATAAAAGGTGGTATATAAAAAAAAACATTGCCAAGAAAATAATACAATCATAAATGAGTACAAAGGATTTACTTTTACACTGCATCCTCTGATCAAGTTCTATTGTTCTGAATTTTTGTACTTTTAATTTCTTATTCATTATTTTTGGATGGACAAAGAATGAAAATGTATCATGAAAAACTACTATATATGGGCTGCAATAATCTGGATGACCATTAGATGACAGGAAAAAGATACAGCAAGCTCTTGGACAATCTTTCTTTCTTTCTTTCTTTCTTTCTTTCTTTCTTTCTTTCTTTCTTTCTTTCTTTCTTTCTTTCTTTCTTTCCAAATCCTGTAATTTGGAACAAAACGCTATGCTGATGTGGAATAAAACTATATGATGTTTGGATATGACAACTAGCATTTGACTGCTGCTCAACTCCTGCATAGTTAAGGAAAGATTTGTACATTAATTTATAACTTGTTTGATATGGAATTAAAAGCTATTGTGCTTGGAAGTCTGATTTTTTATTAGAGCTGCTTTCAAAATGTACTTGCTTTCAAAATGTACTTATATAATCTCTAAATTGGTTGTCCCTGCCTCTTGGTGTTGATTTTACTCAGTAGCAGGAGAAAACATCCCTTGTAGCAGAAGAGAAATTTGAAAGAAGCCTGGATTCTTACCTTCAATATATTACCATTTACAAGTCATTTCTGCTCATGTACTCCAAGGCCATCAGAGGCATATTTTGATATTCAAAACACAAGATGCTAACCTCAAACCATGCTTGTCCCAGAGGTGGGACAGAGATGCAGGTTTCCTGTTCATTGTATTTTTGTCTATATAAAAAAGTTCTTTCAGGTAGGCCTGACCAGGAACACAGACAACTTATTTTGAGAATAGGGTCACTAGGATGCCTGAAGCCAAGCAGGAATGTTTATTAAACTCCTGTGCTTGTGCTTAGTGCTGGTTTTGCTAAAATATTCAACACTGAATAATAACAGCAACAACTAAAATGTCAACACAAGAGCTGCACAACCTCAAAGCAAATGTAGGTGGGCTTATGAAGTTTCATCCCCAAATATTCTCTTATTTTTTGCTCCCTCCGTGATTGCTCACAATGAAAAAAGAAAAGCAAAAGCACGGTGTGGAGAAAAATTGAGCAGCCATGAATTCCAGCTGCTCAGTCATTTGGCAAGGAAACTTGGGGGGTGGGGACTGGAAAGTTGCTTTTAGCACTGTGCAGAAAAAAAATCTGCATTTTCCTCCCCTGCTACTTCTCCTTTCATTTCGATGAAGGAGAATTTGCTTTTGATTTTATTTTCCTAAAGCAGAAGAGAATTTCAATGAACCTCTCACAGATGGAGTATGTAGTCCTTGTGTTGTTATAAAATAGCCAAGGAAGCCTGAATGTAAACATCCTGAAAAATCATGTCTCCAGTGGATTGCAGTCTCTCTGACATCCTACAAGCTAGACTTTGTGAGAAGATTCCTCCCATTGAGCTTTCTCCAGGAAAAAAAAAGTATAGCAGTCAGGGGCTCTGTAGACGGATGAAATGCAATAGAGCCCTTCACACTTCCAACCACAAAAGCTCACAAAGTGCATAATTTAATAATAATCCCAGAGTTTGTTTTTTTTAAAAAAATGGTCTCAAGCATGTAAGCAGGGGTGTAGAACCTTGCCAACTTTAAGACTTGTGGACTTCAACTTCCAGAATTGGCTGGCTGGGGAATTCTGGGAACTGAAGTCCACAGGTATTTTTATTATTTCTTCTGAGCCACTTAAGATCACTCTGTATAATAAGTGGCCATAAAGGTAGTCTTCAACACGACCGTAATGGAGCCTGTCAACTAGAGGTGTATGTTGTAAAAGTTGTAAAACAAGTTGGTCTCATGCCCAACCCGTTTATGACTGTTACAGCATATGACTAATGGGAAAGCTCCATTACACGACTGACTCAATTTTATGACCTATTTTGTGGACACTGCTAAGCAAATGACCACAATCATTAAGCAAATCTGCAGTTGTTAAGCCAACCAATTTACTGTGGACGCAATTTTGCTGAATACTGGAAGTCCCAGCTTTCAAATAAAGCCAGTGCACAAAGTGGTCATGTGACCATGGGACTCTGCAAACAGCCATAAGGGTGGCCATGTTGCTCAGGGGGTCTGACCATCACAACTTCAAATCCAGGTCGTAAGTCTCTTTTTCAGCAGGTCACAATTTCGAATGGTCGCTAACCAACCGGTTGTAAGTTGAGGACTACCTGTTAAAATTCTTTAAATAAATATTGAAAAGTTCTCATGTAACCAGTGGTGGGATTCAAATATGTGAACAACTGGTTCTCTGTGTGGATGCCACTTCCAGAAGTCCGTTCTGGGCCTGGTCAACAAAAAAAAATAGCTACCAGTTCCACCGAACTGGTGCGAATCAGCTGAATCCCACCATTGCACGTAACTGATGTTTTGGCTTATTCCTGGTTTATTTCCTTGCTCCCACCAGGTCCTTAAGTTCTCTTTATAAACTTCCAGCTTAGTGACAGAAACAGCTTATTTTAAAGACTGGGGGTACACAACCCCTTTCAGAACGGTATGTTTTCTTTGCCAGTTGGGGCCAAAGTCATTTTTAAGAAAGTATGCATAGAAAAGTTTTCACATGTGGGTGGACTAGCTTTAGACATGAGAAATGATAATGTTTATTTATGGAGAAGCTGACAAAATAGAAGATTACTGGTGCAGATTCTCAATCAGCAAATGAGAAGGTTGTTTTGCAAATTCTCAGACACATTATAACTCTGTCACAGAGAACAAGCTGTAGAAAAATAGACCATGTTTCCTGGGGCAGCTGCCTCTGAGAGTTTGTGAAATGCTGAAAAAAGTGCCAATAAGAAAGCAGTTTCATGTCATCTTCCTTTTTTATTGAAAAGATGGATCCTCTGAATCTCTATGGAGATTCTCCATCATCCAGCTCATGGTTGTCCTAAAGGTGCTTTTTCAAGAGGCAACTGGACTTTCTTGTTTTTCTTTGAAGTCATTTCACTTCTCATCCAAGAAGCTTCTTCAGCTCTGACTGGATGGTGGGAGAATGGAAGGATTTATACTGCTTGCAAACAGCTGGCCATTTGCATTCTTTTAGAGAGAACTGTCAGCAGTTCCAAAAAGGCTCCACACCCATTTGCACCATTCAGGTAACCTTGAGAACACAGATAAACCTCCAAGTGGTCTCAACAACTGTCTAAAAGAATGCAATGAAGACAGCAGGTGCATTAGCATGATCGAATACTTGAATCCTTTGTGCTGTGTTTTTATCATATGCACATAAAAAAGGCTCTTGTTAAACCATCATGCCTGTTATTTGTGTTACTTTGAACATATACAAACACACATCATGCCACATCCAGGACATTGTGGTGACCTGCAAAAGAGTGCTATGCATTAGGTGGGGAATAGATCATAGAAAAGAAAATGCTTACCTAACTACATACTTTATAATTTAGAAGAGCTAGTGAGTGGGTTGAACTTTCTTTGTGTATTTGTGTTGGGGGGGGGGCATGTGCACTCTGTGCATTATTGACAGTTTACTTTAAAATTGAGTCATTTATTATAGCTGTTGGAAGAAACATAACTTTATATGATGAATATTACTTGGAATAGCTCAACAGAGAAGTAACAGAGCAAATTATATAAAAATAAGAACATAAGTAAAATGCCAATATAAAAGAAACATTAGCTTTCAGGATTTCAAATAAAAAAAATGAAGCTGTTTGAATTTTTCCTAATTATTCCAGAAAATAAGAATCCATTTTAATATGAAAGAAATGAGATGAGTAACATATTTCTACTGGCACCCAACAGAAATTCTGTATTTTACATAATTCTCATAAAGCAATACTGTAAAGCAATTGATTTAGTATATTAAATAAATGATGAAAGTGCAATAAGATGCTGATTATGTGTTGTAAAATATTAATCCTCTGGAAACCTCTCATATGAAAATAAAATATTATGTTGGTAGCACCGCACATCAATTTATATTTTATCAATTCAGCTGACTTTACATCACACCCTTAAAATGGGAGCACTTGGGATTCAAAACCCTTGTAATCCACTTTTTCTCTATGTTTCTCCTAAGGTGCAATTTTTGCAGAATATAAAATAGGGCAGAAATACCATGCTCTTTAGAACATTAAAAGAAAAAAAACACCACTAAATCAAAACAAGATACTTATTTGGCTTATCTTTTTTTGAGTTCTGAAATAAATCAAAAGACTGAAGCTGAAACGATCATTTGCACAGTATCTTACACTGTTCATCATGCCTTATTATTTAAAAGAAAGCATATACCAGATTTCTCCAACTTGGAACCCTGTAGATGTATTAAGTTTGTATTACTGTCAGCATGGCTGAGTTGTACTTCAACATATCTAGAACAACTTTGCTTTAAGTAAATTTTTCTGCACTGTCCAATATATGCATGATTGCCCATTTGTTGTTGTTAGTTGCGAAGTCATGTCCGACCCATCGTGACCCCATGGAAGGCCCCTCCAGGCCTTCCTGTCCTCTACCATCTTCTGGAGTCCATTTAAGCTCACGCCTACTGCTTCAGTGACTCTATCCAGCCACCTTGTTCTCTGTCGTCCCCTTCTTTTCTTGCCCTCAACCTTTCCCAGCATTAGGCTCTTCTCCAGTAAGTCCTTCCTTCTCATTAGGTGGCCAAAGTATTTGAGTTTCAACTTCAGGATCTGGCCTTCTAAAGAGCAGTCAGGGTTAATCTCCTCTAGGACTGACCGGTTTGATCGCCTTGCAGTCCAAGGGACTCACAGGAGTCTTCTCCGGCACCATAGTTCAAAGGCCTCAATTCTTTGGCACTCAGCCTTTCTTATGATTGCCCATGGAGGAGGTAAATAATGTCACATACCTCCTGATGGTGGGTTCTCATGAACACCAGCAACCTTATGTATTAGAGTAGTTCTCATAGTTTCTAAACTTTGACTGTGCTGATTGGAGCTAAATCTACTGAAATCTAAGACAGAGGAGGAGGAGTCTGCTTTCAGAGGCACCCACAGGAAGGGAGAATAAGACAAAATAGTGACATATGCTTAACAAGATAAAAATGATTTACTGCTATGACTTGCAGACTTGCACCACATGTCATGACAGTATTACTAAATCGGGCCATTTGTGGAAAGATGTCATGATGGATGTGTCATTTTGGCATCATTCTGGCTTGCCAAGGATGTCTATGGCTGTTTTGCCATAATCCTGTGAGAATTATATGTAATCATCACCACCATCACTTTATCATCATCATCATCATCATCATCACCATGTATAAGGAAGATGGTGGTGATGGTGGTGATGGTGGTCAATAGCAAATAAATGAAACTTCTGCCATAATAGAATAAAATATTTTCAGTTTAGCTGGTTTTCTCTTTTTAACTTAAAACCAGTTTGACCTTGGCAGCTTTGTGAAGTTTTTGAAAGGTGCTTGATAATCCTTTGTAGATTATAAAGAAAACATGTCCACAGCTCACAAAACTGATATCATTATCAATAGGGCATGCTTAAAGAGTAAGTTGTTAATATGATTTTTTGTTGTTGTTGCCTACAAGTTAGAGTTGACCCCGGCACATGCCAGACTGGTCCCTTGCAGTTTTTCTGGCAAGATTCCTGAAATGGTTTACCATTGCCTCCTTCCTAGGGCTGAGAGACCATGATTGGCTCAAGTCATCAAGCTGGCTTTATGTCTAAGGTGAGACTAGAATTCATGGTCTTCCAATTTCTAGCCTGACCACTTAGCTTATATGACCATAGCTTAGCTTGCAATCATTGGAATAATTGATGAGGCTGATAATGTTGAGTAAACGACTGATAAGACTGATGATAAACACATTAGGTTTTTTAAAGTGGTATGAAGGTTACATGATATAACCAGTGGTGGTATTCAAATATGTGAACAACCAGTTCTTTGTGTGGATACCATTTCCGGAAGTCCATTGTGGGCCTGGGCAACAAAAAATTACCTACCAGTTCTGCCAAGGTGGTGTGAAATGGTTGAATCCCACCACTGGATATAACCATGGAAAAGAACCTCTAAATGGTTGTTGTAATATTGAGATTCTTGAATATCAGCAAATATGTAGGTGAGAAATATTATGTAACTGGAAATAGAGGCCCATAACATAACTTTAGATGTCTCCTTAGTTCAAGGAGAGAAGCAACATAGAACTAAGGAGAAATTTCCTAACAGTGAGAACAATTAACCAGTGGAACAGCTTGCCTTCAGACATTGTGGGTACTTCATCACTGGGGTTTTTTAAGAAGAAACTGGACAGTCACTTATCTAAAATGGTATAGGGTCTCCTGCTTGAGTTGAACTAGAAAATCTCCAAGGTCCCTTCCAACTCTGCTATTCTGTTATACTTGCTATTTGGACCTAAAGCATGGATACCCTAACCCTAACTTCTAATCAGTGGTGGGATTCAAATATGTGAACAACCAGTTCTCTGTGTGGATGCTGCTTCCGGAAGTCTATTCTGGGCCTGGGCAACAAAAAATTAGCTACTAGTTCTGCCAAGGTGGTGCAAACCGGCTGAATCCCACCACTGCTCCTAACCCTAAGAATATGCCCTGGATGAATACCAGAGATTGTCTCAAAAGAGATCGGTTTACCAGAGCAAGATGCAGTTTTTAAAATTGGACTGACCATTCATGACTGAGGGACCATTTGGAATCAGATTACAGCCATAGAAACAAATATTTTTTTTTCTTTACTGTTTTCTAAGCTGGTAGGAATCACTTAGACCTTAATACAAAGGAACAGGGCACTGCAACCCTAAGGAGAAGCCATTTTAAAACCTGCAATACAAATTTTGGGTGAAGCTGAAATTTTATGATAAAGGTTTCCTATCTACTCAGTGGTACAAATCTAAATTGAGCGAAGGAATAAAAATGCAATTGCTAGCTACAGGTTTAAAGCAGCACCTGATTTGACTCACTAATGAGTTTTCTTGCAATATTTCACATCAAAGTCCAATACTGGTTTTGTCTTTTAGTAAAGAAGATTAATTATATAAATAATCTTTCTTCTAAGCAGTGCTTGAAATTTATTCAATCTTTCCCTGTAACTATATTTTGTAATCATGTTATTATTAATATTAAATTTGTGTTAATTAATAAGGTGTCAAATGTGAGTCTGATGTAGTGCAAAAGCAGCAGTCTAGCACTTAGATAACTCTATTTTAAACATGTTGTTTAATTTTGCCCTTCAGCTAGATGAGAAAGCAATGTTGGCTGGAGGAATGAAGTCAAAGCATTTAGTTTTGAGACGGCTGCATTAAAATGAGGTGTGATCATGACATACACAAAAGTGGGAGTGAATAATTGCACACATTACTTTATGGGCACATACACAAGCACACCATAGATACAGTGTAAGTGGTGAAAGCTCCTTTTAATAAGTTTGAAAGAGGAGATGTAGAGCTAACAGTAATGTGAAGTAGTGTGGAATTATGGCTCTACCAAGTGAAAGACAATGCAGACAATAGGTGACATTCTCACCTGATGAAGTTGACCTAAAGGAATATAGCTGTTATATTTCCTACCAAGTGTCACTGCAAAGGAAGCAGATTTAGAGAACCTTGCATTAGTCCAGACCAGGGGTCTTCAAACTCGGCCCTTTTATGACTCATGGACTTCAACTCCCAGAATTCCTCAGCCAGGCATACTGGCTGAGGAATTCTGGGAGTTGAAGTCCATGAGTCATAAAAGGGCCGAGTTTGAAGACCACTGGTCCAGACAGTTGGTGATCATGTTAGGAGTTACCATAGCTTGGCATCTTAGTCTGGGTAGGGTGAAAAGTGGCACACGAGGTGAAGTTGGAGAAAGAGTCCTCTAGTCATGGCTTCCCACTGCTGATTAAGCAGAAGCCTTAAGTCCAGGGGAACCCAAATTCACAAGCCAACTCCTCTGAGCCCCCAAAGTGCTTTTTCAAGAGGCAACCAGACTTTCTTTGTTTTTCCTTGAAGATGTTTTGCTTCTCATTCAAGAAGCTTCTTTAGGTCTTCAGTTCTTCTTGAACTGAAACTTCCTGGATGAGAAGTGAAATGTCTTCAAGGAAAAACAAAGAAAACAAAGTTGCCCCCTCTGGACTTTCTTTGTTTTCTCCTCTGAGGGAAGCAGGACTCTGATCAGAATGTTTGATCAGAATACAGGTCCTCCTTGACTTACCACATTTGTTTAGTGAGCATTCGAAAATACAATGGCATTGAAAAAAGTGGCTTATTATTGTTTTTCATACTTACAACCATTGCAGAATCCCCAGGGCCACGTGATCAAAATTCAGATGCTTGGCAACAGTGTCCCAGGTTCATGTGATCCTCTTTTGTGACCTTCTGACAAGCAAAATCAATGGGAAAGCCAGATTCACTTAACAACCATGCTACTAACTTAACAACTACAGTGATTTACTTACCAGCTGTGGCAAGAAAGGTTATAAAATAAGGTGAAACCCACTTAACAACTGTCTTGCTTAGCAACAGAGATGTTGGGCTCAATTGTAGTCATAATTCAAGGACCAACTGTAATAACTTAGATGGTTTCACTGTTGAATTTTTAACCCTTCCTTTGCCTACTATGGTTTGTATCTTTGGTTGTTTATGATATTTACTCATATGGTTCTGTATATTTTTACCTGTGGTTTTTATATCTGCTGTTTTATCTGATTGTTGACTGAGCCCACAGTCACTTTTAGTGAGATGGGCAGCTATATAAATTTGATTAATAAATACATAAACAACTTAAGTGATATTGCAAGATTACTCTAATGTCTACTGATGACAAGCAACTCTTAGTGCTTGTTTAAGATAGTGCCAAAAGGCAGAATATCTTAACACTAATAGGAGTGTCAGAGGAACCTTTACAGCGAACAAGAAGCTAATATAAGAAGTGAATTTGGCAGAACAGAATGATTTAGAACAGGAAAGGGAAAGAGAACTGCATATTATCACACAGCTATTCAATTTATGAAGCACAGAAGATCAGATTGGGGGAAAAATGACAGCTGAAATCAAATAGGCAGAAACACTAACAGTTTGATATATTACTTTGTTGGCTGAAATAAATAAGGTTTAAAAGAGCTCCCTATGAAATTAAAATGAACCCTGCATTCTCAGTCTAGATTCATTTTTAATGAATATTGGCTCCTCAATCTGGGTTCATGTTAAATATTAAAATTAGCCAAGATGCATAGGAAACGTATTTCTGACCACAAAGACATGAAAGTAGCTTTATTTCATTGAGTTGATGAATAAGGGTGGAGTATGTGCTGGATTAAAAAAAGAACTTTAATCTTAGGGAGGAAAATAATAATAACAAATAATAACAAATTCAAGTAAGATCATTTGACCGGTGATAGGTTTATAGTTAATGATCAATTCTGCAGGTAAACCTATGACTGCTCAAAGTTACAATCTACCTGGAAAAAGGTAGTTATGACCCAGTTACAAAATTCTGATGGTCCCTGGCCACAGGTCATGTGATTACACACTGCAGGCACTAAGCAACATGGCCACATCTACAGCCATTTGCAGCATTCTACGTGACCACATTTTATGATGGTTTTGCTAAAAACCAGAAGCTACTTTTCAGCAAAACCACTCCATAGGAAACAATGGGATTACTTAACAACTGCAGTGGTACCTTGGTACTCTCAACTGCTTTGAAACTCATCAGATTTGGTACTTAATGCATTTTGACATTGAATATTTTGTCCCAGTACTTACTGTTTGTTGGGTACTCAACCCACAAGCTAGAACTTGTCAGTGTCAGCTGCTGTCAAGAGTAAAAACTTGGCAGCCACATGCCTTATTGTTTTAGAGTAATGGGAGGGGGGTAGAGCTGAGGTTTCCAATGGGCTAGTTGGAGAAATGAAACTTCTCCAGTTCTCCAGATGTTTGCTGAAAAACAGGACATTCTAACTCTGGGGAGGAAGATAACAGAAGCTTCTCAAAACCTCCTGTGTTTACATGTCCCACATGGACATCTGGAAGGGCTGACTGGGAATTAGATAGATTAGATAACCTTTATTGTCATTTTTTTACTTTGGGCACATTGGCACACATTTAAAATGAAATTTAGTTGCTTGCTGTCAAAGTCTACACATATGTAACACTTTTAAACATGTTATGTACAACATATTTTTTCATTTTTTTAAAATCCCATTTATATCCCGCCCTTCTCCGAAGACTCAGAGCGGCTTACAATCTAAGCACAAATCAAATGTGCTTAGCAATAGCCTTCATTCTATGTATATGCCTGCTTATTAGGGCTTTCAGGGGCCCCCAGCGGCATTATTACAAAGTCAGCTTATTGCCCCCAACAATCTGGGTCCTCATTTTACCTACCTCAGAAGGATGGAAGGCTGAGTCAACCTTGAGCCTGGTGGGATGCGAACCTGCAATAATTGCAGGCAGCTGGTGTTACTTAAGGAGGCATTAGCCCACTGCTCCACCAAGTGTATAAACCTACACCCTTAGGTAAAGGTAAAGGTTCCCCCGCACATGCATGCTAGTCGTTTCCGACTCTAGGGGCCGGTGCTCATCTCCGTTTCAAAGCTGAAGAGCCAGCGCTTGTCCGAGGACATTTCCGTGGTCATGTGGCCGGCATGACTAGATGCCAAAGGCGCACAGAACGCTGTTACCTTCCCACCGTAGTGGTCCCTATTTTTCTACTTGCATTTTTACGTGCTTTCGAACTGCTAGGTTGGCAGAAGCTGGGATGAGTAACAGGCGCTCACTCTGTTACGCGGCACTCGGGATTTGACCCACCAAAGTGCCGACCTTCTGATCGACAAGCTCAGCATCCTAACCCACTGAGCCACCGTGTCCCTTACATATAAATATTAATCACTGTCCATCTTGAATACATAACAGGAGGGAGCTTTAGAGTTTACAAGGTTAATACTGTATGAAGCAAAACTGTGACTGAATCTGGATGTTCTGCTTCAGATACAACGGATCCCCCTCCTCCCAGAAGGTAACAAGGAAAACAGGTCATGAAGAGGATGTGTAGTGTCCCAGACAATCTTGTGGACCCTGCTCAAGCAATGCTTATATGCTATGTCCTGGATGGAAGGGAGGGAACTGCCAATAATCTTTCCTGCCATCCTCACCACTCTTTGCACTGCCTTCCTGTCTTCCAAATCAGACTGTAATGCTGTATGACAAGATGTTCTCGATCGTCCCTCTATAGAAAGTGGAAAGGAAGATATGCTTTTGTCATGTGATGCAGAAAATGTAGACGCTGCTGTGCCTGCTTCATCAGTTTCTTGCTGCTGAGCAACCAAGCCAGCCTACTTGTTAACTGCACACTCAAGAATGTGATGCTAGTAACCATCTCCATAGGCGAATCATTAATGCACAGAGAGTGTGGCTGTGCCTGCCTTTTCTGAAATTGACAATGATCTCTTTGGTTTTTCCAATGTTTAAAACTAGGCTGTTTTTCTTATACCAGTTCACCAAACCCTCAACCTCCTGCAGTAAGCACCCTCATTGTTATATGCCTTATTTATATAACTTGGGATTTTACAATTAGTTTTCCTTCACCTTTACCATATCATGTATTCAATAAACTAGTAAGATCTTCATAAATGAAAGAAATCCTGGACATCATTTGGATACTCAGCCTGGATGTTGACTCACTACATTATTCCTTATGGGAAAAATTTGTTTGGTACTCATCATTTTTGATACTCATCATACCTCCTGGAACCAATGAACGATGAGCACCAAGGTACCACTGTACTGCAAAAAAACTGTGTGCATTTGTAGGCTCCATTACAGTTGTATAACATTCTTTAACAAAGATAAGCGTAATTAGAGCAAATAGTATATCTACTAGTAATGTTCACAGTAATGTTCTTGGACGAGCTGTAAATTTTTATGTATGGGCATTTGTTTACTTATTATCATGATTTCAACTCAATATGATGGCATCTAATTAACCAATCAATCTAATCTAATATTGTTTTCTGCACACAAAAAAAGCTCATGCTTATAGAAAATCCACAGACAGATTATGTCTCAACAAATGAAACACAAACGTCTATCTGGAAAGCAGAAATTTCTCTGCACCTATCATGCTAATTTGCATTCAATAAACAGAATGGACATTCCTACCTGTTTGCCCACAGTAGTGACCAGTATCATTTACTTCAGTGGGCTCCAACAGCAGACCAACATAAGTGATGGAGGCAGCAGGGGAGGTAGGGAGGGAGAGAGGATAGTTTCATGCACACACATGCCACTTTCACGAATGCAGCGTTGTGTGTGCACACTCACCCACCACTTCCATGTCCCAGTTCCGAATGGACTGGTGTTGGGCCACAGACCAGGGGTTGGGGATCCCTGGTCTACTTCTCTCATTGCTGTTTTCCAAAACTATATAAAGAAGCCCAACCATATTTTCAATATGGGAATCCACTGAAAACAATCCAAAGATATATAAGTATTTCCCTTAAAATGTGAGAAAATGCTAACTGCTATGATAAAATAGAAAGAATGTTGCTTGCAGACAATTGCTTAACTGAGACAGAGGGAGAAATTCCACATGGGACTATAAAGAAACTAAACGTTGGTGGCTAAAAGTATACATTATAAGAAGTTGTTGCTGAGAAATAACTCTTAAATATGTTTCCAGTGGTTATATGATAGTTATTGGTTTCTTAGATTAATAGCCTCCCTGTCCTCAGGGGAGTACCCCTCCTCAGTTTTCCCCCAAAGCAAAAAGTTAAGTTCAACTTGGAATGAGTGACTGGTTCAAAGTCCTGATGGAAGAGAATATTTATAGCTCAGGGTTGAAATGTGAGGTCCATGGTGCTCTCTGAGCTTCTGTCGGTACCACATATGGGAGTCAAAAGCTTCAGAAAGAATTGTGAGAAATTTCCATATAGGCACATTTCCAACAAGGAACAACTGTTCTAGATCAGTTCCAGTCCCCAAACACTAGGGAATATCTAGAAGTCTGGCCCAACCAAAGAAGCAAGACCATGCCCACCAAAGTGACATGGTAAGCCACTAGAATACAGTATAAACTGAGAGCAAACCCCACATTTTACTAGCACTGATGATGTTACCTAGCTTGGCTAATGAACACTCTGCAAGAAAACAGCCAAGCTCATAAAGAGCACCAAGGACCCCTCGACAACTATTCTTCCTTCACGAATGCCTACAACAGCATGCCCTACAAAACTTCAATAAACTGCACAGTTGTTCCCTTCACCCCCACGGTCACATGACCACATGTCAGGCACTCAGCAATCAGTTCACATTTACAGCCATTTGCAGCCGCCCACAGTCACACGACTGCATTTTAGGATGGTTTTGCTAAAAGAAAAATGGCATTTATTTCCAGCTTCCAGCAAAACTAACCATAGCAAGCTATTAGTTCACTTAATGACCATGGCATTCACTTAGGAACCATAGCATTCACAACAAAAAAAGGTCATAAAATAATTGGTCGTGTGGGTGACTCTCTTTTTTTATATATAAAAAATTTTATTATTGTTTTAACAGAATTCAATAGTAATCATTCAACAGAAATGTGTTGTCTGAGTATTTTATTCACTAATACAAATTAAATTCCTAATCCCTAAATCTTTTCTCTAACCATTGATAAAAAAAGGTCAGGAAGGCTCCGTTATGGTCGTAAGTCAAGGACTTCCTGTAGTTTCATAATGTTTAGTTCAATTGGGCAAACATATTAATCATCTGTGTCATGTTAAGAAGATATTGTCAAGTAGCACCAAAATTCCCATTGCATTTGTATTGGATTATGTAGTCAGGTTTTGCACAAAGCCTTTGATTTGTATATATTTTATGATTATTGAGAAAGTGCTGCAGAAACATCAGAAATTACTGCCTGGTGGTTAAATGTAATGAATGCTGCAACAGCCCATGGTCCTAAAAACAACGCTTTAAAATCATGAGATACGGAATAATATTTTGATAGTTGCCTATCTTGCCATTTACTATGGAAAATTCTTACTTCAATAATAATTACTAACTGATCATCATTGACATTTGAAAGCAGCAAGACAGCAGACATTGTAAAATGGAGTGAGCAGTGAATATTTGGTATCCTTGAATCCCATGAACACTGAATGCAAATCAATTTGATTTTACTTTGCAGAGAAATTTGAAAATTGAGGCAACTGCAGAAGAATATTTTGGAAGCAATAATTAGGCAGCATCTTTGAGGGAGCTTTCAATTGAACCAGTTGCCTTTCTTATCACCAATGAGTCATACGATAATTGATTGAATGCCTGGGATTAATCTCCAAGGGACCAGAATAATCCCTGTTAGAATTTAAAAAGAAACAAAAAACGCTGCTTAAATAAAAACTCTCATTGATTATAACATGTCCAGAATGTAATGAACTGGATCCTAAGCAGCTGATACTGAGGAAGATGAAATTTTGGAATTTCAGAATTCTTTTCTCATGGATGATCTCTGGGTCAGTTATGTTCTTTGGCTAAAATAGTCCAAAATCATTATCTGAGTCAAGTTTAGAGGCCTCTAGGGAATCTTAATTTGAAAGAGAAGCTCTACTTCAGCTGTTCCATGGGCCTTGGACTCTTGAACCTCAATTTGAGGGCTTCAGAGATGCACAAAGCAGAACTTAAGAAACTAATCTGTCCACCTGAATGTGTATTGGTAAGTGGGAAAGACCTTGGAAGACTGGGCCAAGAGGTCCTACCAAGGCAACAGTCAAATAAGACCTTGCAGCTGGATAGTGGGTGGGACAAAAGGCTCAGAAAAGACCCTCCCTAATTTTTCTGGCTGTAAAACATATGTGGAAGGGGTGGGGACAGAGCATTGCATTTTCAGACCTGAAAGGTTTTGCCAATGTAACTTTACAATAAGGTAGAATTAGTTCTAGTGTTTCCTATCTGGTCTACCTTTTAAGGCTGACAATATAAAATGGATTAGGACACATAAGAGAGGGAGAGGAAGAAAGAATAATCAATTCCACAAATTAAACACTCTGTGCAGAAACAAGAGTCTTAAAAACTGCCTGAAACCACTGTGTATTTGCTCCAGGGCAGGAGATGATGGCAAAACTCTTTTCCCAATTCATGGTCTGTCAAAGAGATAAAGTGAGCAATATGCAAGTATACATCTGACTAAGCTAAGGAGGGGAAATTCTGCCTCTTGGGCCTAAATCTTTTACTCCTGTTGTGCCCAAAGTATGTTCCTCTCAGGAAAAGGACTCAGGCAGTCACAAAAAGGGTCAGAACCTGGCCAGTGGGTTCTCTCAGTCAGTTGCAGGACTGCTTTGAAACCACTGACTGGAGTATATTTGAAGAACAAGATCTAAATTCATATACAGATGCCGTACTCTCTTATATTAGAACATGCACTGATAGTGTAACAACGGATAAGTGCATTAGAGTTTACGGGAACTGTAAACCCTGGATGACTGCAGAGATACGAACACTCCTGAGAGCCCGGGATTCTGCCTTTAAGGCGGGGGACAGGGACAGATACAGAGAGGCCAGGGCAAATCTCAGAAGAGGCATTAGGATGGCAAAACAACAATACAAACAAAAGGTGGAGAACCATTTAGCGAACAATGATCCGAGGCAAGTATGGCAGGCAAGCACTTAACCAACAATAAGGGCAGCACGAGGAGCATGGCAAACACCAATGCCTCGTTGGCTGAGGAGCTGAATATCTTCTTCGCCCGCTACGAGGTTAAAAGACCAGACCCCGTAGCCTTTGCTGGCCGGCCTTCTGACTCTCAGCCACTCACCCTGTGTGAACACCAAGTGAGAGCTTTATTGAAGGCTGTGAATCCCAGCAAAGCCGCAGGCCCAGATGGGGTGCTGGGGATAGTGGTCAGGAATTGTGCCGATCAATTAGCAGGGGTCCTGACAAGGATTTTTAACATCTCCTTGCAAACGGCATGTGTACCATCGTGCTTGAAAGCAGCTACCATTGTCCCAGTCCCCAAGAAAACTGCAGTTGAGTGCCTGAATGACTACAGACCTATTGCATTAACGTCTGTAGTCATGAAATGCTTCGAAAGATTGGTTCTCCAACATCTTAGGACATGCCTCCCACTGGACTTTGATAAACATCAATTTGCCTACAGGGGAAATAGGTCAACAGACAATGCCATGGCTACTGCTTTACACTCTGTAGCAAGTCATACCGAGAAGCCCGGAAGTTACGTCAGGATGCTTTTTGTTGACTACAGCTTGGCTTTCAACACCATTTTGCCGAGCATTCTCATCGAGAAGCTGACTGACTTGAAATTCTCCCCCGCCATCTGCAATTGGATTCAAGACTTTCTTAGGGATCGGTTACAAACAGTGAGGGTCGGCTCTGCTTTGTCCACCCCCCTGAAGCTTTGCACCAGCACGCCACAGGGCTGTGTGCTTAGCCCCTACCTGTACTCTTTATACACTTATGATTGTGTATCATCTGACCCATCCACTGCGATAATCAAGTTCGCAGATGATACAACTGTGGTGGGTCTTATTACAGGTGGGGATGAGACAGCATATAGGGCGGAGGTACAAAAACTATCCATATGGTGTAGTAACAACAACTTGCACCTAAACATCGGCAAGACGAAAGAGATGGTGTTAGACTTCCGGAGAAAAAAGGAGGAACCTGCCCCACTTCACATTGGAGAGAACTGTGTAGTGAGAGTTTCCTCCTTTAAATTTCTGGGAGTCTACCTCTGTGAAGATCTGACCTGGAAAGTTAACACAACTCAGCTGGATAGAAAGGCCCAACAGAGGCTTCACTTTCTTAGGGTCTTGCAGAAGAAAAGGGTAGAACAACAGCTAATGACCCTCTTTTACCGGTCTACTATAGAGAGCGCCCTCTCATATGGTATTGTGGTTTGGTATGCTGGTCTGACAGCCGCGGATAGGAAAGTATTACAGAGGGTAGTGAGCACAGCACAAGACATTGTGGGCTGTTCCCTGACACCACTGGATGACATCGCCAGGGCTCATTGCCTTGGAAGAGTGAGGAAGATTCTCAGGGATGACTCACACCCTGGACGGTATCTCTTTACTCTCCTACCATCCGGTAGGAGATATAGGAATATAGCCAGCCGTACCAACAGGCTGAAAAATAGCTTTTATCCATGGGCTGTTAGGCTTTTAAATGGGACATAATCTTATGCAGAATTGACTTGGGAGGCCGGTGTGTGGTGCAGTTGGTTAACATAGTGTGGTGGGATGGAGGGTTTGTTGTCACTGTGTGTTGGGGGGAGAGAGCATGGGGGGAGGCTCAGCTAATCTCAATGTACACATGTTGTACTTTGACAATAAAGGTTTATTATTTATTATTAACTAGATGGTTCCGCCCCAGGCGCTTAATGGACCCTGAGAGGTTTCAGGCAGCGCTGGGGGCCCCACCTGCCTCCCCAGCTCACAGCTCGGCGGATGCCTTAGTGGAGGCCTGGGAAAGGACGGCCACGGAGGCACTTGACCGAGTTGTACCCTTGCGGCCCCTGACCCGGCGCAGATCCCAACGGGCTCCATGGTTCTCCGCGGAGCTCCGGGAGATGAAGCGTCGGAGACGGGGCCTAGAGAGCGTTTGGAGGTCCAGCCGATCTGAATCCGACCGATTGCGACTAAGAACCCATATTAGGTCTTATCTCGCTGCGATGAGGGTAGCGAGATCTAACTACTTCGCTGCCCTCATCGCGTCCGCAGATAATCGCCCGGCCGCCCTGTTTAGGGTGACCCGCTCCCTCCTTAACCAGGAGGTTAGTGGGGATCCCTTGCAGGGGCGTGCCGAGGAATTTAGTCAACATCTGTCGGACAAAATCGCTCGGATTCGGACCGGTTTGGACTCCGACTGGGCAGTATCGTACGATCAGGACACGAGCGATCTTGTCGATGTCACCTGGGAGGAGTTCGATCCTGTGACTCCGGAGGAAGTGGACAGGATCATGGGGAGGCTGAGCTCCACCACATGTTTATTGGACCCGTGCCCTTCCTGGCTGGTTTATGCAGCCCGGGAGGGCACACAAGGCTGGTTCCAGGCGGTTATAGCTGCTTCTTTGAGTGAGGGTAGTTTTCCCGCCGCCTTGAAAGAGGCGGTGGTGAGACCTCTCCTCAAGAAGCCTGCCTTGGATCCGGCTGTTTTGAATAACTTTCGTCCAGTCTCCAACCTTCGCTTCCTTGCGAAGGTTGTTGAGAGTGTGGTGGCGCACCAGCTCCCTCTGGTCCTGGATGAAGCCGATTATCTAGACCCGTACCAATCGGGCTTCAGGCCTGGGTACAGCACGGAGACGGCATTGGTCGCGCTGGTGAATGATCTCTGGAGGGCTCGGGACAGAGGATACTCCTCTGTTCTAGTCCTATTAGACCTCTCAGCGGCTTTCGATACCATCGACCATGGTATCTTGCTGCGGCGTCTCAGGGGATTGGGAGTGGGAGGCACGGTTCTTCAGTGGTTCTCCTCCTATCTCCTGGGACGCTCGCAGTCGGTGTTGACAGGGGGGCAGAGGTCGACCGCGAGGCCTCTCGCTTGTGGAGTCCCTCAGGGGTCGGTCCTCTCGCCCCTTCTGTTCAACATCTACATGAAACCGCTGGGTGAGATCATTCGTGGTTTTGGAGTTGGGTACCATCAGTATGCTGATGATACCCAACTTTTCATTTCGACCCCAAACCACCCCAGTGATGCCCTCGACGTGATGTCCCGGTGCCTGGAGGCGGTCCGGGTCTGGATGGGGAGGAACAGGCTTCGTCTCAACCCTGACAAGACGGAGTGGCTGTGCGTACCAGCATCTCGGGATATTCAGGATATCCCACCACTCATTATGGGGGGTGAGTCATTACCTCCTGTAGATAGGGCTCACAACTTGGGAGTCCTCCTAGATTCACAGCTCTCTTTAGAAGACCATATTGTAGCTGTAACTAGGGGGGCGTTCGCCCAGGTTCTCCTGGTGCGCCAGTTGCGGCCCTATCTAGACCGGGATGCCTTGCGCATGGTCACTCATGCGCTCGTGACCTCTCGTCTTGATTACTGCAACGCTCTCTACATGGGGCTACCCTTGAAGACCACTCAGAGGCTCCAACTGGTACAGAATGCAGCCGCGAGAGTTGTATCAGGGGTCTCCCGATACTCCCGTGTTACACCTTTGCTCCGCGAGCTGCATTGGTTGCCAGTTGTCTTCCGGGTGAGGTTCAAGGTGTTGGTAATGACCTACAAAGCCCTCCATGGCATGGGTCCAGAATACCTTGGGGAGCACCTGCAGCCGGTGTCATCTTCCCTCCGCCCAGTACGCTCCCACAGAGAGGGCCTCCTCAGGGTGCCGCCAGTCAAAGAATGCCGACTGGTGACCCCCAGGGGGAGAGCGTTCTCTGTGGGTGCACCGGATTTATGGAACCATCTTCCGGTAGAGTTCCGGATGGCGCCCGATCTCCGCTCCTTCCGGCGCAACCTTAGAACCCATCTCTTTAAGGAAGCAGGCCTGGCCTGATGGGACGGGGTGGGATTGTTACTATGATTTTAATTTTAAATTTGTATTATTATGGGCACTGTTTAATCATGTTTTTAATAATTTTAATTTTTTTGTATCTTTTTTTATGTATTGCCCTGTTAACCGCCCTGAGTCTCTTGAGAGAAGGGCGGTATATAAATTAAATAAATAAATAAATAAATAAATAAATTATTATTATTAAATGCAACCCACCAACTTTTTGAATCCAAACCTCGAAACTAGGTCTCTTCTCCAACAAGACCTTTTACTGGATGCACAAAACAACTTCCATGATTAATCATTTAGGTATGACAAAGTGCCAGTACCAAGCCTCTTCCTAAGAATAGGAACTGCAGAGACAAAAGACGAATAAGTGGATACTTTTCGAGCAACTACAGTCTCTTGTCACACAATCCTTAGCAATTCTCTGAACTGCCTTGTCTAAAAAATTGATGGGAAAAGCTATTAACTCCTGAATGCTTTCACAATTGCACAAACAAGTTTGAAACTCATCTAGGATCATCTGCACTTGCCTTTCTCTTTGAGTACTTAACTTGGCTAATAACAAGTTATTTTTGATATCCAGAACCATCTTCAGCCTCTATTGAAATAAAATGTACTATTATTAGCGTAGCTTATTAGAATAGCATAGATTTTATACATCTGACCATAAGCCTTCCCCACTATTAACCTTTGGGCATTCTATGTATCCTTAAGTCAGCAGAAAATTATGCACAATTGTAAAAAAAATTGTCCCCATTGCTGTGGTAGAAAATACACCAAAGAACTTCCCAATCAACCAGAGAGGATCCAAACAGAGTTGGAATAGAAGACCTCTATATGGATCTTATACCTTGGGACAAAATGCCCCATAGCTATCCAGCCTTTCTTCCAAGTCACAAAAGTCACCTGACTCCCCCCAAATAATGAGGATTAAATGCCATTAAAGAAAGAACTATTAACATTTCTGGAATTTTGTAACTTCTGGTTGAGAGCAGAGTGGAACCACTACACCTAGCACATTAATCAGATGTCTATGGAGATTCTCAATCATCCAGGTCATGGTTGTCCCAAAGATGGTTTTCCAAAAGGCAAATGGACTTTCTTGGGGGTTTTTTCCCTTCAAAACATTTGCTTCTCACTCAAGAAGCTTCTTCTTCAGTTCTTCAGAAGCAAAACATTTTCAAGGAAAAACAACAACAAGAAAGTCCAGTTGCCTTTTGGAAAACCATCTTTGGGACATCAATCAGATGTTCCTTGGCTAGAAGCAGTGGCAGTGGAGCCAGAAGATCTGATTCTTAAACATCTTTGCCATGTTTAAAGGGCCTTTCTGTCAGCTGAGTTAAAGTGATCTTCACCGATCCTTCACTTGGCAGAAAATTATAGTAACATGAAATTGGTTGTCATTCCCTATTAACCTGCCTCTGTTGCTTCTTTTAAATCTTTTTCCAGTCATTGGATTTTCTTCCAAGATTGTGGATCATATTAAAATATTTTATAAACCTAAAGGCTGTTCTTGGATGGTGTAGAAATAAGAAATAATAAGGGGAAATACTATTTTAACTCTGGCACAAGTCAGCACAACTTAAGCCTGTCTCCCTCGTGGGCTGGAAATGGGATGAAGGCCATGACAAAAAAAAAGATGCTGCTGAAGCATATTTGGTTGATGCTGAAGGGTGAGTGGAGAAGTGAATACACTGGAAAGGTTGTCAACAGGAAAACAAAATGGAGAAAGATAAGAGAAGAACAGGATGCCATAAAACTGGAAAGACTGGATATCAGAACAAAACAGAACAGAATCACAAAGTTGAAAGAAACCTTGGAGGTTTTCTAATCCAACCCTCTGCACAAGCAGGAAATCCTATGCCATTCCAGACAAATGACTGTACAGTGTCTTCTTAAAAACTTCCAGTGCTGGAGCACCCACAACTTCTGTAGGCAAGCGGTTCCCTTTGTTAACTGTTCTGTCAGGAAATTTCTTCTTAGTTCTAGGTTGCTTCTCTCCTTGATTAGTTTCCATTCTTTTCTTACCTTCTGGTGCTTTGGAAAATAGATTGACTCCCCCCTCTTCTTCTGGCAGCCCCTCCAATATTGGAACACTGCTATCATGTCATCTCTAGTCCTTCTTTTCACTAGACTAGACAAACCCAATTCCTGCAACTGGTCTTCATCCATTTTCAGAGACTGATGAGTTAAGAAGTAAATTTAGTGAAATGATTCTTTGACATTCCACAGAAAAGGTATGCATGACATTGATACAAATGCAAAAACAAAGGACCTCCTTGACTCTGTTTGGCCTCCTCTACTCTGAGGCCACAAGAGTTACCTTGTGTTAAGAAGGGCAGCTAATAAATTTTACAAATAAATCAATACATAAACACTCCAGGGATCCTCCAGGGTCACAAAAGTCATGCTGATGAGTCATGTACAACCCAAGACCTCATGTTTTATGACCTTACCTTTAAATATGAATAATGGAAAACGAGAAAAAAGAGGGTTATTTTTTGCATAAAATGATAAGTTAAAAAAATAAAATCCTCTTTCCATTAACTTTCAATAAAAGTTGGGATATCCTTAAATGCTAATGAAAAAAAATACATGCTTCCCCTTCATTAGCATAATTTGAAATCTAAATAATGAGTAGAAATTGAAGCAGCCACAGTGAATTCAACTGAACTGTGTGAGGACCTTAGACGTTCACCAGCATCACAATGACTTTCTCCATAAAACCTTTGGATGTTTCACAGCAGAAACAACACTGCTTTCTACAGAATGCTACTGAGATGCTTTTCTTGGCTGTCCTTCCCACACACACACACACACACACCACACACACACACACACACACGTGATTAAATTCATTAATAGAGTCCGCTAACCTTTCTAGCTGGAAAAATAGTTAAATGTAATAGTTACATATAAGGTATCTTTTAAAACTGGAAAAATAGTTAAATGTAATAGTTACATAAAGGTAAAGGTAAAGGTTTCCCCCGCACATGCGTGCTAGTCATTTCCGACTGTAGGGGGCGGTGCTCATCTCCGTTTCAAAGCCAAAGACCAGCGCTTGTCCGAGGACGTCTCTGTGGTCATGTGGCCGGCATGACTAGACGCCAAAGGCACACGGAACGCTGTTACCTTCCCACCGGAGTGGTCCCTATTTTTCTACTTGCATTTTTACGTGCTTTCGAACTGCTAGGTTGGCAGAAGCTGGGACGAGTAATAGGCGCTCACTCTGTTACGTGGCACTCGGGATTCGACCCGCCAAACTGCCGACCTTCTGATCGACAAGCTCAGCGTCCTAACCCACTGAGCCACCGCGTCCCTATCAATAGTTACATACAAGGTATCTTTTAAAACCCTGAATTAATTGTTATGGTTTTAACCATTTAGTCATGTCTGACTCTTTGGCTCCTTTTATAAGCAAGTGCTCTCCATGCTACCCTGTCAAGCACAGCTTCTTTGAATTGTTGGGTGTTTAACTTTGTACCAGATTTAATATCCTTAGATTCTTCAAATTGCATTCCATAGAATTGTTGCAGCTGTAAGGAGCACTGGATTCTGATTTCCACAAGATGGTACCCATGGCAACTCAAAGGATGCCAATGGTCTGGGATTCAAGGAAAAGAAGGTGTCTTTTCGAGCAACAGAAAATCAAAGATCTAAAGCTTCTAAGATGACAACCTGGTATTTTGGCCCAAAGCAAATTGGATATTAAAGCAATGGGGTGAAAGTAACCCCTTTAAGGCCTTTAGTAGCCATTTTATCAAAAGGTAAGGAATATCCAAGCTAAGAGTTATCACTATAGATTCCATAATAGTCAGGTCATTCCCTTCCAGAAAGGGCTGATGTAGAGGATTAACTGAAGCTAATAAAAGGTCCTGAAATCATACCACTGCAAGTATAGCACAGTTTTTGGAATTGCAACTCCATGAATATCATTAGATTCAGTTTATTCTCCCTTATCAAACAGTTTAACAACTGTAGATAGATATTTCAGAGAGCCAAACTATTTCTTGGAAAGTCTTACAGAGACATATCATGTTTGTAATGTATTGGGCTTTGTCCTGTTAAGGGAACACCACATGGGTTAATTGCTGGAAGGTTACTTAAGCAGGGAAGCTGGCTAATGGCTCCCAGCTCCTCAGACAACCCGTCTCCAGCGCCGTCATTGGCTGCCTCTAGGGCAGCAATAGGTTGCTTTAAACCTATTGACCGCCGCCTAGAGGCCAGAGTATAAATAGCTGCATTCGCATCCCTGTTTCTCAGTTCAGTTCCTGCAAGCAATAAACAATGATCTTTGCTGAACTCACTCGCCTCGTCTCGTCATTGAAGCAACGAACCCAGTAGCCTAAACCTTCCAATCATCTCCTCTCAAAAATACTATCTAATAGTTTTCATTTCTAGGAGAACAACCTCAGAAATCTATCTGAAAATAAGCAGTAGAATTTAGCCATGTCTCCAATTTCCAAATCTTCCAGATGAACACAAGTACATGAAAATAGCCCTGCTAAGACCAGCTAACTGGCATTTCATTTTGCAGGTTGGCCAAGCAGATGCATATAGGAAATTCACAAATATGAGATCAAGGCAGTTCTCCACATCAATTGTTACTCTTGTGTACCTAGTGCATAGAGTCAGACTCCCCTGATGCCTGTCAGTATCACTCACCAAAGCTAATAACAATTGATAAACCTATACTCTGAGAATCCTTTGGATGCCCCTTTTAAAGTCTAGTCTAACCTAGACTAAACTACATAATACCTTGTGGCAGGGTATTCCACAGGTTGTTTAGGTTCTGGTAATGAAATGTGACATCACTTTTAATCTTCTATTAATCAGTTTCAGAGGATGGCATCTACTTTGAGTATTATAGGAAATAAAGAAAATGCTCTGTTCTTCCTCTTTACCATGCACACTGGTAGTTTTATAAACCTTAATCATATTTCCCGTGGGGTGCAGGAAAAAAATAACTTTGTATTAAAAGCTGGAGGTTAAAAAAGAGGGTCACTTTCCCTTTGTCATTCCGTAAAGAAAGATCATTAGGTACAAAAGCAGTCTTATTGCATAGACTACCATGAAGCTAGAATAGAATAGAATAACAGAGTTGGAAGGGACCTTGGAGGTCTTCTAGTCCAACCCCCTGCTCAGGCAGGAAACCCTATACCATTTCAGTCAAATGATTGTCCAATCTCTTCTTAAAAACCTCCAGTGTTGGAGCATTCACAACTTCTGGAGGCAAGTTCTTCCACTGGTTAATTGTTCTAATTGTTAGGAAGTTTCTCCTTAGTTCTAGGTTGCTTCTCTCCTTGATTAGTTTCCATCCATTGCTTCTTGACCTGCCCACAGGTGCTCTGGAGAATAGCTTGACTCCCTATTCTCCCTGAGCTAGTTTGAAATGGATTAAGATAATCTGTTTCCCCAAGGACTTACATTTAATATTTTCATTATTCCATTAGATTAGATCATGATTAGATTAGACTTGCTTTAATCAATATGCTACAAAATGTTTCTCCCATCCCCACTATGAAGAGACATAAACATATTATGCAGGCACTGTTCTTCTTTCCATGCCTTCTGCTCTATACATAGAATTTTTTTTTGAAAAAATTTTTTTTTGCTGGTATTGACATTGTGAGAATGTTATAGATGGATCAGCAACGTGCCCAGAGCGACACAGCCTCTGCTTCTGCCTTCTCCCAGACAAGATCCTTAGAAGAGCAAGTATCCAACAAATACTATGTTTATAATAACAGATGACCAAAAATGGAGAAGTGATTCAAATATTTCTACATGTGTTTTTTTTTAATGGAAGGACAACCTAATGCAATTTGGAAAAAATTGTATCAGACAGCAGTGTTTCTACGTGTAGAAATAACAGCTTCCATGAAAACATGAATTAAATCCAACAGTATAGACTTGGGGGAGGGGAGAAATCTTGCTATATAAAAAATTCCACCTCATATAAAAAAACTTACACCCTGTAGGACCACTGAAATAAAAAACACAGAGATGTAACAGCCAACTAAATTATTTAAAAAAAACTTTTCACAGTGTTTTCTGTTTGAATTTATTTTATATAATAATAATAATAATTTAATTTTTATACCAACCTTCTCCCGAAGGACTCAGGGCGGTGTACAGGGCAATACAATAAAATACAATATATAAAAATTAAAAGAAATATTAAATACAATAGCCCAATTAAATAGATTAATACAAAATGTTAAAATACCCCTAAACCCATCAGACCAGGAAGGCTTGTTCAAATAAATATGTTTTTAGGTCACGTCGGAAGGAGCGAAGGTCGGGAGCTGTCTGGAGCTCCACCGGTAAACGGTTCCAAAGGTCTGGCACGCCCACAGAGAACGCCCTCCCCCTGCGGGCTGCCAGTCGACACTCTTTGACCGACGGCACCCTAAGGAGGCCCTCTCTGTGGGAGCGCACTGGACGAAGGGAAGTTGATGCCGGCAGCAGATGCTCCCGTAAGTAACCCGGACCCATGCCATTTAGGGCTTTATAGGTCGTAACCAGCACCTTGAATTTTACCCGGAGGACAACTGGAAGCCAATGCAGCTCACGGAGTAGAGGTGTTACATGGGAGTATCGGGAAGCTCCCACCACCACTCGCGCGGCTGCATTCTGCACCAGCTGGAGCCTCTGAGTAGTCCTCAAGGGCAGCCCCATGTAGAGAGCATTGAAGTAGTCCAAACGGGAGGTCACGAGTGCATGAGTGACTGTGCGCAAGGCATCCCGGTCTAGATAGGGCCGCAACTGACGCACCAGGCGAACCTGAGCGAAGGTCCCCCTAGTCACAGCTCCTATATGATCATTCAAGGAGAGCTGTGAATCTAGGAGGACACCCAAGTTATGAGCCCTATCTACGGGGGGTAATATCTCACCCCCATAATTAATGATGGAATATTCTGAATTTCCCGAGACGCCGGCACACACAGCCACTCAGTCTTGTCAGGGTTGAGTCAAAGCCTGTTCCTCCCCATCCAGACCCGGACCGCCTCCAGGCAACGGGACATCACGGAGAGGGCATCACTGGGGTGGTTTGGGGTGGAGATAAAAAGCTGGGTATCATCAGCATATTGATGATACCCAACCCCAAAACCACGAATGATCTCACCCAGCGGCTTCATATAGATGTTGAACAGGAGAGGTGAGAGGACCGACCCCTGAGGCACTCCACAAACAAGAGGCTTCGAGGCCGACCTCTGCCCTCCTGCCAACACCGACTGTGAACGTCCCAGGAGGTAGGAGGAGAACCACCGTAAAACGGTGCCTCCCACTCCCAACCCCCGAAGACGCCGCAGTAAGATACCATGGTCGATGGTATCAAAAGCGGCTGAGAGGTCTAATAGGACTAGGACAGAGGAACAACCCCTGTCCCGAGCCCGCCAGAGATCATTCACCAGCACGACCAATGCCGTCTCCATGCTGTACCAAGGCCTGAAGCCCGATTGGTACGGGTCTAGATAATCAGCTTCCTCCAGGACCAGAGGGAGCTGGTGCGCCACCACACTCTCAACAACCTTCGCAAGAAAGCGAAGGTTGGAGACTGGTCAAAAGTTGTTTAAAACACCTGGGTCCAGGGCAGGCTTTTTGAGGAGGGGTCTCACCACCGCCTCCTTCAAGGTGGCGGGAAAACTACCCTCATTCAGAGAAGCAGTTATCACTGCCTTGAGCCAGCCTTGTGTCCCCTCCCGAGCCGAATAAACCAGCCAGGAGGGGCACGGGTCCAATAAACAGGTGGTGGAGCTCAGGCTCCTCATAATCCTGTCCACCTCTTCCAGAGTCACAGGGTCGAACTCCTCCCAGATGACATTGACAAGATCACCCATGTTCTCACCGTCAGACTCTGCCCAGTCGGAGGCCAGACCGGTCCGGATCCAAGCGATTTTGTCTGACAGATGCTGGCTAAACTCCTCAGCACGACCCTGCAAGGGCTCCTCCCTCACCTCCTGATTCAGGAGGGAGCGAGTCACCCTAAACAGGGCGGCCGGGCGATTATCTGCGGATGCGATGAGGGCAGCAAAGTAGTTTGACCTCACTGTCCTCATCGCCGCGAGGTAAGACCTTGTAAAGGACCTTAGTCGCAATCGGTCGGATTCAGACCGGCTAGACCTCCAACAGCTCTCTAGGCCCCATCTCCGACGCTTCATCTCCCGGAGCTCCGTGGAGAACCACGGAGCCCACTGGGATCTGCACCGGGTCAGGGGCCGTATGGGTACAACTTGGTCGAGTGCCTCAGTGGCTGCCTTTTCCCAGGCTTCCACTAGGGCCTCGGCCGAGCTGTGAACTAAGGTGGCAGGTGGTTTCTCTCCCACATATGCTATCCTTCTGCTTCTGCCATTTCCTTTCAGGAATCTTTGATTTCTTTTCCACTTCCCGTTGTATGATTTGGTGGCGAATACGACACATAGTAATGTTGCTACAGGCCAGTTCATTCTTATTTTGATTGTGTCTCATTTATAATAGTTTATTCAAATACAGCCAGAATGCCCTCACAATGACTGTATATATGCACAGAGAAAGAGCAGAATCCTTTCATTAATTGACCCTGGATTTAGGATTGGATTTTTTTCCATTCTCTAAATCAGAGTTCAAGACTAAGACCCTGAAATGTATGAAGTGTGCTAAAGTGCTGAAAAAATGCAAAGTACATTTCATTATATTCAGTGCAATTGCAAAAAATGAATGAATGAACCTTTTATTATCAAAGAACAACATGTATACATTGAGATTGGCTGTGCCTCCCTTCATGCCTCCCCCCACCACAACTCACAGTGACAACAAACCCACCATCTTGTTACACCATGTGAGCTAATTGCACAACACACCGGCCTCACAAGTCCATCATACGTAAAGTTATTTACCTTTCAAGAGCCTGAGAGCTCATGGATAGAAACTGTTCTTCAGCCTGTTTGTATGGCTGGCTGTACTCCTGTATCTCTTACAGGATGGTAGGAGAGTAAAGAGATACCGACCAGAGTGTGAGTCATCCCTGAGAATTTTCCTCACTCTTCCAAGGCAGTGAGCCCTGCCGATGTCATGCAGTGGTGTTAGGGGACAGCCCACAATGTTTTGTACTGTTATCACCACCTTCTCTAATATCTTCCTAACCATGGCTGTCAGGCCAGCATACCAAACCACAATACAGTGCAAGAGGACACTCTATAGTAGACCGGTAAAAGAAGGTCATTAGCTTTTGTTCTACCCTGTTCTTCTGCAAGACCCTGAGGAATTGGAGTCTCTGTTGGGCCTTTCTGGCCACCTGGGTTGTATTGACTTTCCAGGTAAGATCTTCACAGAGGTAGACTCCCAGGAATTTAAAGGAAGAAACTCTCTCCACAAAGCCCCCCCCCCCGATGTAAAGTGGGGCATGTTCCTGTCTTTTCCTCTGGAAGTCTGGCACCATCTCCTTTGTCTTGCTGATGTTCAGGTGCAAGTTGTTGTTACAACACCATATGGATAGTTTTTGCACCTCCCCCCTGTACGCTGTTTCATCTCCAGCTGTAATAAGACCCACTAGGGTGGTATCATCTGCGAACTTAATGATCACAGTGGATGTGTTGGATGATATACAATTGTATGTGTACAGTGAGTACAGGTAGGGGCTAAGCACACAGCCCTGTGGCGAGCCCGTGCAAAGCTTCAGGGGGGTGGATGAAGCAGACCCAACCCTCACTGTTTGTAGCCGGTCCCTTAGAAAGTCTTTAATCCAATCACAGATGGAGTGGGGGGAATTCAAGTCAGTCAGCTTTTCAATGAGGACCCAGATTGTTGGGGGCAATTAAGCTGACTTTGTAATAATGCCGCTTGGGGTGTGTGTGAAAGCCCTAATAAGCAGGCATATACATAGAATGAAGGCTATTGCTAAGCACATTGGTTTGTGCTTAAATTGTAAGCCGCCCTGAGTCTTCGGAAAAGGGCGGGATATAAATGGGATTAAAAAATAAAAATAAAAATAAGGATGCTTGGCAGAATAGTGTTGAAAGCTGAGCTATAGTCTATGAAAAGCATCCTGACATAACTTCCAGGTTTCTCCAGATGGCTTGCTACAGAATGTAGAGCAGTAGCTATGGCCTTGTCTGTCGACCTATTCCCCCTGTAGGCAAATTGATGTTTATCGAAGTCTGGTGGGACAATAAAGGAAAGTGATTCTAGATAAGAGACTGTAAATTGTAAAGTGGATTGTAAACCCCAAGAAGGAAAGTTGTTTTCCCAAAATATAAGATACTGCCTGAGTTCCCAAATGATGAGGACCGAGATTGTTGGGGGCAATATGCCAACTCTGTGAAGCACCTAGAGAGGATTTTAAAACAATGTGAAGTCCAAGCGCTATTGTTATTATCTTGCTTTTATTGTATTGCACTGTTCATTGCAGTGAACATTTAAAATTTTGGTGACATTTCTGGAATGGTTCACATCATGTGAAGCATTGAGATGACCTGTGCTGATTTCAGAAAAGGGTCACTTGTAGAAGGGAGAAAACCAGAATGCATCAGGACTGCAGACTATCTGGGCTGAAAGTAGACAATGACAAACCAAATCCATATTGTAGCCAAGTCACTCAAGGGTGCTTTTATTTTTAACAGATCATCTGCCCCATGCATTAATTCCATATGAAGAGAGCTGTGGATTCCCATGAGTAGCTTCTGCCCAATACTAACATAATGTGTAGTACCCCCATATTGAAAATAGTTTGCATTCATAGGACATTGTATTCGGAAAAAAATATTTTCTTTGCATTTTGATCTTGGAATTTTTAAATGTACTAGCAAAGCAAAAGAAATAATTTTGGTATAGTGGCTGTCAGGGCCCACTTCAAAGCCTCATCCCAAGAAAGCAGGAAGTTCCTTTCCAAAAGGAACTTTTATTAGGAGAAGCTGATAGCAGGCATGATAGGCAGGATCTGAGGGTTTCCCGCACAGATCAATAGGTTAAAAGAGTCCCAGGCATAACCCCACCCCAATAGTCCATCTGGTCAGTTTGAATGGGCCAATCCCCAGGTGTTAAGTCCACTATGGGAAAGGAGATGATAACGGGGTCCTTTCCCATGTTTGTAAAGATGTTGTTGGGTCTTCACACCTTCCCTTCTGCAGCAAGAGATAAGCCAGATGGCCAGAGGTACATTCCTTTCTCACCCCAAGGTAACAAGGGAGAGACAGTTCAAAGAGTAAGTATGTAGGAATAGCAGAAAGGGTACATTGTAGCAAAGCAGAATAACATACCACACAGCCTTCCCCCCTCCCCCTCAGGAGAATGGCAGAACCCTCAGAAAGAAATGAATTAGGAAAGAAATGAGATAGATCCCCCCGCCAGGGAAAGAATGAGTTCTGACAGTGGCTTCTGTTAATATGATTACCCAATTATTCTTTTTCATTACCACGGAGGGACCTGAATGGAGCCATCCTGAAGATTGCATTACTTTTGGCAATTGGGCTGCCCTTTGGCAACAGTGTGGTCACCAGCAAATCCTTTCATTCCAGAAGAAAAGGTGGATTACTTTTGAAGATGCTTCTGATATGAATACAGACAGACCACTGCTATCTTTAAGGCTATAGAGCAGAAAAGCCATGAGGGTCTCCCAGAAGAAGATTTAAAACTTGTTCCAATATATAATGGGCTGTGAGAATAATCTTGAAGAAAAGGAAGAAGAGACGCAGCCAAGTCAGATAAGAGAAATTTGAGCCCAAGAAGGGAATGTAGTTTGAGGAAACATCTCACACTTGACCTTCCCCAGTTCTCTTTAACATTAAGGCAGAGAGAGGGAAGTACATTCAGAACTGCAAGTTTGATGTTGGCCCTTCAAGTAGACCAGACTTGAACACCAAAGTAATGAATAGTAATACGGGTAGTCCTCGACTTACAACCACAACTGAGTGCAACATTTCTGTTGTTAAGTGAGACATTTGTTAAATGGGTTTTGCCCCATTTTATGACCTTTCTTGCCACAGTTGTTAAGTGAATCACCACAGTTTTTAAATTAGTAACATGGTTACTGTTAAGTTACTACTGTTGTTAAGCAAATCTGGCTTTCCCATTGACTTTGCTTGTCAAAAGGTCACAAAAATGTGACCACATGACTCTGGGACACTGTAAATCAGGGATCCTCAAACATGGCCCCTTTAAGACTTATGGACTTCAATTCCAAGAATTCCCCAGCCTTCTGGCTAGGGAATTCTGGGAGTTGAAGTCCACAAGGCTTAAAGAGGCCATGTTTGAGGAACCCTGCTATAAATGGTCATAAATATAAGTCAGTTGCCAGGCATCTGAATTTTGATTACATGACCATGGGGATGCTGCAATGGTTATAAGTGTGAAAAATGGACATAAGGCGCTTTTTTCAGTGTCATTGTAACTTTGACTGTAGCTAAATGGACTGTTGTAAGTCAAGGACTACCTCTACTACTTTTATTATAGGGTTATAGTAACAGAATCTTGCAATCACCTAATCTTTCATCCATATTGAACAACAAGCAGAAAAATAGTTTTAGGTCACATAATGCTAATCCACCTCTTTGTAGAATTTTATAATTAATTCTTGGCTTTTTACCTTGTCATACAAATATCTTGTGGATGGTTGGAATTATCTTTTTGCTCCTGTTTAAATAATAATAATAATAATAATAATAATAATAATAATAATAATAATAATAATAATAATAATAATAATAATAATAATAATAATAATAATAATAATAATAATAATAATAATAGTCCAACCCCCTGCTCAGGCAGGAAACCCTATACCATTTCAGGCAAATTGTCTGTCCAGTCTCTTCTTAAAAACTTCCAGTGTTGGAGCATTCACAGCTTCTGGAGGCAGGTTGTTCCATTGGTTAATTGTTCTAACTGTCAGGAAGTTTCTCCTTAGTTCTAGGTTGCTTCTCTCCTTGACTAGTTTCCATCCATTGCTTCTTGTCCTGCTCTCAGGTGCTCTGGAGAACAGCCTGGCTCCCTCTTCTTTGTGGCAGCCCTTGAGATATTGGAACACTGCTATCTGTTGTCAACATTGGTATCTAAATAAAAAATAACTTCCTGGGTAAAACTTTCAACTTAATTACAGAAATTCTATCCAACAAGGACTGTTATAATTTGTCCCACCTCAGCATACACATTCCTAACAAAATAGCAGATAAGAAAGAATATTATGAAAGTTTTAGAGATGAAAGCTGATTATTCAAAAATTTACATTTTAATCCTATAGGGAAAGTAGAGTCTTTCCAGAAATCCTATATCTACTTAGGTATTCTTGAGGAATCTTAGTTTGTTAGCATTAGAAGGAAGAATTTTGTATCACTTTTGCAAATTATGTTTGTTCTGCTTTTAGAGACATGCTAAAACAAATCATAGATGAGTTGGGTAGAAGGTTGGAAAACTTCATCAGGTGTTATGCATATCACATGTAGAATAGATAACATGTCTCACCCATATTTGCAATGGAAATAGCCTTCAGGGACAGCATTCAACCACATTTCCAAGTATGACGCCTCTTATTTGAGTGCACAGTTATAGTAATTGTACATGTAAATTGGTAACTGAAATATGCAAATTGTTATTTATGTTTGCAATTGCCTGATTGCGATGCACACCCATGGGAATTGTTCATTCAGATTAGGAATGCAATTACACACACATTTAATGAACATAATTGCATGGCTGAACTGTATGAAAATCAGCCTATTTAATTCATCTAATCTACACCCTATGGACCTGTACAGGACTGTTCTGTTGTATCAGCCATACCCGCTTGTGCCTCTAGGATGCCTCTGAAGACTAAATTATGTCCTTAATATTTATCCCATCAGTGTTTTCCAGATGTTCATTTAATTAACAGTTACTGAACACTATTGAAGAAATTCTTATCTACCGAATTCTATTCCATCCAGCCACCCTCATTTTAAATATAAATCCTGCTCATTTAGGCAATGCAAAATGTAGCTCTCTTCACATTATGTTTTGGTTCTGGTTACAAAATGAAATTGCAATAATGTATTATCACATTTAGGTCATTCTAATAAGGCTTGATTTCATTATAATCTCTTTTAGGAAGGTAGGTACCAAGGGAACAAAAAAGAAAAATAGAAAATAAGATCTAAGAGTTATATATGTCCACCACTGTAGTACTGGGGAAATGGTTGAAACCTTTTTAGTGAAAGTTATGGACAACCAAAATAATTAGGGAATATAGCAAGATTAGATTTAGTATTTCTCTCCTAGGGCACAAAGGAAAAATATCTGCTATGAACCTCACATGGCATCAGGAAGGGCATCTGGCCAGTAAATGCTCAGCTCCATAGAGTGGTTTGGTGACTTAGTGGTGAAGACTCTCACCTCCCACTCAGAAGGATGAGAGTTCAATCCTAGGTAGCAGCAGGTGTTTCTCTCTTAGAGCACAAAGAAAATATATCTGCTATGAACTCCATGTGGCATCAGGAAGGGCATCTGGCCAGTAAATGCTCAGCTCCATTCAATTGCAGGGTCATAAAAAGGGACAAAAATTAGGTTTAGGAAAAGATTCCAGAGAATGAAGGTTTTCATTCTTTCTTTCTTTTGTTTTGTTTTTTTACATTTCCACTATATCTGTCACAAATATATGGTTTGAAAGCATCACTGCTTCAGACAGGAAGGCGGTGCAGAGAGTGGTGAGGATGGCAGAAAAGATCATTGGCAGATCATAGCACAGAAGCGTTGCTTGAGCAGGATCCGCAAGATTATTTGGGACACTTCACATCCTCTTCATGACCTGTTTTCCATGTTGCCTTCTGGGAGGAGGCTCCGTGGTATCCGAAGCAGAACATCCAGATTCAGACATAGTTTCATTCCATACAGCATTAACCTTGTGAACTCTCAAGCTTCCTTCTTCCATTATATATTCAAGATGGAATATATAATATTTAATATTTATTTGTTATGTATATGTAGGGGTGTGGGTCTATACATATGTTACATATACAGTAGTATGTTTAGGTGTGTGTCATGTATGTGTTCACCTTGAGAGCGGGCAACTAAATTTCATTTTTGACGTGTGCTGTTGTGCCCACAGTAAAAAATAACAACAAAGGTTATCTTATCTTTTTCATGTGACAAAAAGCTGCACTGGATGGACCTTAGCCCTCATTCAGGAGGCCTTTTATATTTGTGCGTCCTTGTGTCTTTTTTTAAAGAATTGGTTAGAGAAAAATACTGCTGTTTACGGGAGTATCATGTTTATTTGGATCATCCTCCCTTTTTTTTTTCTTTTTGGGGAAGAAAAAAAAACCTGCAGGTGAACATGAATATGACTTATTACAAATAACAGGCAGCTTAATTCTGTTTAAATAATAAACTTACAAGTTCCACAGTGCCAGAACAGAAGAGCACTTTTTTCTTTCTTATTTTAACTTTAAGCAGAATGATGCTTTTTAAAGAAAGCCAGAATAATTCTTATATTATGATCTACTTCCAACTTCCACATTGTACCCCTCAAATGTTGCCCTCCTGTGAGGCTTATGTACAGGAAAGAAAAATCCGTCCTTAACTGATTAATCTTAATTTATGAGAAGAAGCCACATATGGATGGTAGGCATAAGTTCCAATTCTTGATTCTGCAACCGATCGATTAAATTTCACTCCAGTTCTGTACATTAGATAAATTCACTAAAGAATCCAGAGTGATCTGCGGCTACAGAAAAATATTTTTAGTAAATTTGAGCTAATTTTAGAATGATAGTTCTGTTTGTTTTTCTCGCCTGCTGCCTTCCTCACCTTTTAAGATTTTACCATTGAAACAGGAGAAACATTATCAAAGTACCTTTCACTATTTCTTTATATTATTTTTGAACTGCTGCTGTGAATTAAAAAAAATGTTTTAATGTCCTAGTGTCAAATTCTGATCTATGTCATAGAGAAGGAAAAAACACAATTTAAGTGCTAGTGCAGATCAACAAGCCCTATTGATTTCTCTAGAGCCTATTGTGTTGATAAGCGATACTCTTAAAAGCTAATTCTCTGAAGATGGTCGTATATGTGGTCAGCTAAATCATTGGGAAGTTATACTCAGAGAATCATGAAATATGAAGTTCACATAAATGTCAGGATTCCATTTCTCTTGTATAGATGTTGGGAACTGATGCCAGTTCCACAAATTTTGCCTGTCAGTATTTCAACACTTTGTTCCCTTCTTGAGAGGAATTGGGTGTAGTCACTGAACTTTGGAAATTAGTCAATTGATTTATATACCCATTCAAGTTTCAACCTAGGGTGGTGTTTACATGTTTATCTTGTCTTCTGAGGCACTTGGGAAGAAAAGCCATCAGGCACACAAGGACCAGTTCTTTTTCTGAACCTGGAATAGACAAGAATCAATTTCACCATGACTCTTAATATATTCAGGTTTAATAAATTGTTTTGCTGTCGTTATTATTATCATTATCATTGTTGCTATCCTAAACTTTCTTGCCTAGCTTTTAACTCAAGGATAGCACAGTCTGATCACAAATCAAATGATTGGGGGACTGAAGGGTAAACATATGAAGAATTGTTGCAGGGAATTTGTATGTTTCATTGAATGAATAGAAGGACTAGGGGTGTCATGATAGCTGTGTTCCAGTATCTCAGGGGTTGCCACAAAGAAGAGGAGATCAACCTATTTTCCAAAGCACCAGAAGGCAGGACAAAAAACGATGGATGGAAACTAGTCAAGGAGAGAACCAACCTAGAACTAAGGAGAAATTTCTTGACAGAACAATTGATTGGTGGAACAACTTGCCTTCAGAAGTTCTGAAGAGATTGGACAGCCTTTTGTCTGAAATGGGTTTCCTGCTTGAGCGGTGGGTTGGACTAGAATACCTCTAAAGTCTTTTCCAACCCTTTTATTCTGTCATACTGTTATTCCAGAGTGGCAATGAACACTTACAGTGCTATTTAAACATATAACAAAATTTCTGTAATTAGCTGAGGTTATTTTTCACACGTCAAACAAACTGCAGCATTTTTCAGTATATTACTGCTTCAGTTACTTTTTGTTGAAGAAAGTTAATTGAGAATGTGTAGGCTCTGGCTTGTAACTCTAGCTTCAGTGAGGTGACTGTTGAGAGTAGGGTATTGGTTGGATTCTAGGACCCTTGCCTACAAATTCATATCCATACACTTAATCATGTATTAGTATCTTCAAGCAAAAGCCTCATAGCCTCCTAATTTTTTAAGAAGCGCAAACCAAAATCTCCTGCTGTTTATCCTGGAATTCAGTACTGAAGTGGTGGAAGAATAATTGGACATGGCCTCTGATTTAATTCTATTCCCAATGGACAATCTAAAATCATGTGAATTTAGTGAAAGTCAAAGGAAGACCTCTAGTTTTGGAAATGGAGAATAATGAGCATCATTGCTATGGTTGAAGGAAAATTGTAAATGGCAACAAGTGTGAGATCTAGACCTGGAAAGGAATGGGGAAATCTCTCCATTTAATATATATATATATATATATTTCCCTTCCTACACACACATACATGTGTTCACACACATGTACATGTATATGTGTGTGCGTCTTCCCTTGCTCTTGATTGAATCTCAGTTTATTCAATTGTATTTTTCCCTGTCACAATACATCATTAAAATAGAATAGATTTTTAAAATTACATGTGGATATGATTTATGCATTTATACCTGTTTTCTATGCTTGTTTATTTATTCATGTATTTATTTTAAACATTTGTATGGCAGCTCAGCTTGAATAATGTGACTCTAGGTAGCCTACAGTACACCAATGAATAACCTGAAACAACACCTGCTAAAAACAAATACAAGAATTAATTGCCACTCTGAGGCAATTTATTACACTCATCCAGATGGGAACTCTAATCATTCTGACTGAAATACCCAAGGAAGAAGACAGGTGTTCAATGCCTTTCTGAAGAACTGCAGGGTAAGGTCAACTGTACTTTGGCAGTTGAGGAAGGATGGAACATATATCTATATCTATACCAGGAGTAAGCAGCCTTGGCTCTTTTATGACTTGTGGACTTCAACTCCCAGAATTACTGAGTCAGCATGGCTGGTTCAGGAATTCTGTGTATTGAAGTCCACAAGTCATAAAAGAGCCAAGGTTGCCTACCCCTGACCCCAATAGTCACAACCTCACTGAGTGAAGGGTACTTCCCTGCCGCCTTGAAAGAGGCGGTGGTAAGGCCCCTCCTTAAGAAACCTGCATTGGATCCAGCTATTTTAAATAACTTTCGTCCTGTCTCCAACCTTCGCTTTCTTGCGAAGGTTGTTGAGACTGTGGTGGCACGGCAGCTCCCTTTGGTCCTGGAGGAAACTGAGTATCTGGATCTGTACCAATCGGGTTTCAGGCCCGGGTATAGCACGGAGACAGCATTGGTCGCACTGGTGAATGATCTCTGGTGGGCCCGAGATAGGGGTTATTCCTCTGTCCTGGTCCTATTAGATCTCTCAGCAGCTTTTGATACCATCGACCACGGTATCTTGCTGCGTCATCTTGAGGGGTTGGGAGTGGGAGGCACCGTTTTGCAGTGGTTCTCCTCCTACTTCTCAGGCCGTTCACAGACGGTGTTGGCAGGGGGGCAGAGGTCAACCCCTAGGCCCCTTAGCTGTGGGGTGCCTCAGGGTTCGGTACTCTCGCCTCTCCTGTTCAACATCTATATGAGGCTGCTGGGAGAAATCATCCGTGGCTTCGGGGTGAGGTATCATCAATATGCTGATGATACCCAGCTTTTCATCTCCACCCCGAACCCACCCAGTGATGCCCTCGATGTGATGTCCCGTTGCCTGGAAGCGGTACAGATTTGGATGGGAAAGAACAGGCTCCGGCTCAACCCGGCAAAGACTGAGTGGCTTTACGTACCGGCATCTCGTTTAGTCCAAGAGGTTCCATCTTTGGTTATAGGAGGAGAGATGTTACCTCCCATTGATAGAGCACACAATCTAGGCGTCCTCCTGGATTCACGACTCAGTTTTGAAGATCATATTGGAGTCGAGGCTAGGGGGGCATTTGCCCAGGTTCGCCTGGTCCGCCAGTTGCGCCCCTTTCTGGACTGAGATGCCCTACGTACAGTCACCCACGCACTCGTTACCTCCCGTATAGATTACTGCAATGCTCTCTACATGGGGCTGCCCTTGAAGACCACCCGGAGGCTTCAGCTGGTGCAGAGTGCGGCCACGCGGGTAGTGATGGGAGGACCCCGATACTCCCATATTACACCCCTCCTGCATCAGCTGCATTGGTTACCAGTTGTCCTCCAGGTGAGATTTAAAGTGCTGGTACTTAACTTTAAAGCCCTACATGGCTTAGGCCCAGGATACTTGCAGGACCATCTGCTGCCGGGAACGACTTCCCATCACCCAGTACGCTCACACAGAGAAGGCCTCCTCAGGGTACCGTCGGCTAGACAATGTCGGCTGGCGACCCCCAGGGGGAGAGCCTTCTCTGTAGGAGCGCCAGCCCTATGGAACCAGCTCCCCGCTGAGCTTCAGATGGCCCCAGATCTTCAGTCCTTTCGCCGTGGCCTCAAAACACTCCTTTTCCACCTGGCTGACCTGGACTGACAGGGATTTTAATTATGTTTTTAATTTTTAACTCTAATTTTTAATTTATTTTAATTTTTATTTATTCTACAGGGGCCTTTAATTTTTATTTTTATTTTAACTTCTGTATTTATTGTACGTTATTGTTGTTAGCTGCCCTGAGATCTTCGGGAGATAGGGCGGCATATAAGTCCCAATAATAAATAAATAAACTTGAGTTGCACTTGGAAGCCTATAGCAGGGCAGGATAGCCCCTGGTGTAGTAATGATATACTAAGAGACCCATTTGACTCTATCCCACTAAATTCTGGACCAAATGCTTCCAAAATATCTTCATTAGTAACCCCTTATGGAGAACATTACAATTGTCTAATCAAGAAATAAATAAGATGAGTGACCATAGCAAGGAATGGACACAACTGGCATACAATACAGACTTGTTCAAAGATTCCCCTAACCACAGCTGCTGCCCTCCTCCTCAAGGAGAAGCTGTTAGTCCAGGAGGACCTTCAGGTTGCACCCCTGGTTTGACTGGGGTACTGCAACCCCAGCCAGATGCAATAACAGAAGTTCTCTTATCCCCGAGAGGACACAAAACTGGCAATCCCTTGGTCTTGGTAGGGTTCAGCCAAAGCTTGGTCTTCCTCATCCATACCCCTAAGGTATTGGTTCACTTGGTTGGACAAAGATATATAACCAAGTGTTATCAGACCACTGATGATACTTCACCCCACACTAACAGATGATCTCCCACAGCAGCTGCATTTAGATGCTAAAAAGAAGTAGAGAATGAGTAGATCCTGAGGCAACCCATAAATCAAGAGCTTATATTAGACTGTCTCTTCAATATTGACTGGAATCACAGAACCCTTTGAACAGTATGTTCCTACTCTCAACTTCATGAACTGGAAGGATACCGTAGTTAATGGTATCAAAGAGAGATCAAGTAGGTCAGTATAGATATAGTACCCTCATATGAGACCATCAAAAATCACTGACAAATGCAATGAAAGCTATCGTGGTACTGAATCTTAGTCTGAACCTTTAGTGGTGTACAAGGGAGGTCCAGATAGATAGTACCTGGAGTTTCCTAGGTAAAATTTGAAAGGAAATGAGATTTTGAAATTTCCAGCAAAGCAGATAGCTAGAGACCATGAAATGGTGGCCCTTCATCATGATGCTATTCATTGTCTGGACTGTGTCCAAATTTGTTAGGCCTACTTGGGTTATAGAGCTTTTACTTCTATGTAAATATGCATAGGATTCCAGCTATAATTGCTGGCAAAGGATAGTCTCTGGAAAGCAAGCAGACTGAATTAATAAAAAAGTGTTTAGCTAGCCAAAATGTTTATCACTCTGACTGCATTCTATAACCATTTTCCTTAGAATAAACACCACTTAATGTAATGGGTCTTACTATTATGTGTGTGTGTGTTTGTATCTGTGTGTCTGTGTCTCTCTGTGTGTCTGTCTGTGTGTGTGTGTTTGTTTGCAATAATCAGTTATATTGTTCCTATTGTGGTACAGTCTGTTTAGATACAGTTTATCCAGCCAGTTTAGATGCAGATTTCAACAGTGTAAAAGCAATCTTAAAATAAAATCTACTGGTTGACAAAGCCAACTCTCACTGTGCCCAGTGGGTATATTTGCAGAGGAATGGAAAGGAATCCTTTATGCTCAGAACCACCCCCCCGCCGCCGCCATTTCCAAAGACGTTGCTAAGATATCTGGCAATAGTTTCCTTCAAATTCATAATGGAGATAAGGTTGTCATTAATTGGAATTGCCTGCTTCAAATTTCTAATCAGCTTTTCAAGTATTTATCAATAAAACCTATTTACTTTCCTGTTAATTGTTACCAAGAACTGCATTAATGTAAAAATTGGAACTTTTACATTTTCATTAGAGTTTTCTGTTTCCATCTTAGTGGATTCAGAATTGCAAAATAAGTTAATGCGTTCATAGTTCCACAGTCTTCTGTTAAGAGTATCTTGGGTGTTCAATTTATAAAGACATCTTTTAACTTATGGGATATACTCCTTTCATTGTATTACATGTGGTATCCTGTATATAGTCTTCAACTTATAACCATTCATTGAGTGACCATTCAGTTACAATGGCACTGCAAGGCAATCAAACCGGTCAGTCCTAGAGGAGATCAACCCTGACTGCTCTTTAGAAGGACAGGTCCTGAAGTTGAAACTCAAATACTTTGGCCACCTAATAAGAAGGAAGGACTCACTGGAGAAGAGCCTAATGCTGGGAAAGATTGAGGGCAATAGAAGAAGGGGACGACAGAGAATGAGGTGGCTGTATGGAGTCACTGAAGCAGTAGGTGTGAGCTTAGATGGACTCCAGAAGATGGTAGAGGACAGGAAGGCCTGGAGGAACGTTGTCCATAGGGTCGCGATGGGTCGGACACGACTTCGCAACTAACAACAACAACAACAGATTATAAGAAAGTTTTAAAATAATGATTAAATTTACTCAGGCTCAAAATTTAAGATAAATTTTTTATAAAATGTTTTATAGATGGCATTTGGATCCCAAAAAGTTGTCTACTATGTATCCTAACCTACAGTCTAAATGCTGGAGATGTGGTAGTTTAGATGCTATTTATTTTCATATGTGGTGGACTTGCAGAAATATAAAAGCTTTTTGGATTAAAATTTGGTGGAACATTCAAAAGATTTTTAAGAGAAAGATAAAGTTTTCTCCACAATTGTTTTTATTGGGTATTGTTGTAGATTGTGATACCGAAGAAATCAATTTGATGTTGAACTTGATAACAGCAGCACGGTTACTGGTGGGACGATATTGGAAGAAGGATAGTTTGCCTACTATAGAAGAATGGGTACTGGATAAAGTTTTGTCCGCAACTTTTTTTGTTGGGAATAATTGCAGACGCTACAGTTGTGGACACCAAGTTGATGTTGAACTTAATCACGGCGGCAAGACTTTTGATAGGCCAATATTGGAAGAAAGAGGAACTGCCGACCATAGAAGAGTGGACTTTAAAGGTTTCAGACCTGGCAGAGATGGCGAAGATTTCGGCCTATTTGAAAGATCATTCGCAAGAACGCTATATTATGGAATGGACAAAATGGATTGAGTTTATCCAGAACAAGTATAGGGTTAAGAAGTTTTATGTAGCATTTGAATAAGTCTTCTTTCGTTTTTTTTTCTTTTCTTATCTTAGTTTCTTTTTATACATATTCAATATTATTAAGGCTTGTTTTATCCTTTATAAGCTAGAGAGTGATGGATTTTAGAGTTTATAGTTGTTAGTATATGATTGTTTATGATTGCTTTTTATATATATACCTTGTATTTAGCTCTGGGAAGTCGGGGGGGAGGGGGGGAGGTAGGGGGGGAGGAGGGAGGGGGAAGGGGGGATTCTTAAAGGAAAATTGTATTTTAAAACTTTTCAATAAAAAAAAAGAATGGGTACTTAAGGTATCGAATCTTGCAGAAATGTCTAAGATTTCTGCTTATTTAAAGGATTATTCGCAAGAAAGATATATTTCAGTTTGGAGGAGATGGATAGATTATATTCAGAATAAATATGGGACTAAAACGTTCCATTTAGCTTATGAGTAGATTTTATTTTATTATCTTTAGTATTAGTATTGATTATATTTTTGTTTAAGTTATTATTATTATGTTTTTATGTATCAATGTTAAAGGGGAGTTAAAGCACATTATGAATTTGGTTAATTTTATAATGGATAATTTTAGTTAGAATATGATTATTATATTTATGACCCTGTATTCAGCTCTGGGAAGTGGGGGGGAGGGGGGTGGTTTGGGGCAGGTGGGTTTTGGGGATGTTTTGTAAAAAAAATTTGTAAAACTCTTTAATAAAAAAAGAAAGAAAGTTTTAAAATATTAATGAAAAATATTAAATAAAAAAGCAATAAAAATGTTATTTAAGATATTTCTATATCGCTTTTTGATTGACGTCCTCATTTGCAATTTTCTTCACTTTTTTCCCAGCATCTTTGGCTGTGTCATTTATGCTTAACCATCTTTTCACTGTAGGAATAGGATCCTGGTTGTGGCAGGAGGCCGCAAGGCTCATCGTGCCAATTGTGCTGCTGCCGCCACTTGTGGCAGGAGGCCATGCAGTGTATCACACCAATTGTGCCAGTACCACTGCTTGCACCGATCAGTGCAACAAGCCTTGTGGCCTTCTGCACCGAGCAGTGGCACTGGCACAATTGGTGTGATGCACTGCATGGCCTCTTGCCACGAGCGGTGGCACTGGCATGATTAGCATGAAGAGCCATGCGTTGTCCTTCCACAAGCAGCAGCAGCAGTACGATCAGTGCAAAGAGCAATGCAACATCCTACTATGAGCAGCAGCAGCAGTGCAATCAGCATTAAGAGCCATGCGGCATCCTGCCACAAGCAGCAGCAGTGATGAGATCAGCACAAAGGGCCACACGGCATCGGCGGTGGCATGATATGCCATGTAGTGTGTGGCCACAAGTGACCAGAGAAGAACTCAGATATATATAATCGGTTTGCCGAACTCAACAAAAAATTAGGTTTTGGTTCTGCCAAACTGGTGCGAACTGGCTGAATCCCACCACTTCCTCTCTTTCCAACTCTATTCTATGATCTATGTTCTCTATTTTAGAATTAGTTCTGTGTCTTAGTTTTAGATAAATAGCATTGTTTCTTAGTTGTAAAGATGCAGTTTATGCTAGTAATAATAGTGATACAATATTTTCCACTATTCCTTTAGCTTGCATTTTATCCTTGGCCTACATGTTTTCCTTTTAAATAGTTAATTGCTTTGTTCTATACTAATCCCAATGAACAAAACTGTTAATTGTTTTGTCTATACTGGTCTAAATAAGGTTAGATGACTTGAATTTAGCAGTCCTTCCCAACCTGGGTTACTTCAGCTTCAGCTTTCAGAATTCTCAACAATAATGGTCATGCTAGCTGGGTATCTCTGTGATTTGTACCACATATCTGGAAATTTCTCTAATTAGAAACATGGATTTATATGCTACTGAAGCAAATACAACCCACGAGCATTCTGTCTATAGCATTCTGACTATACTTCCATTAGTAAGAGTTCTTTTATTACATAGCAGGCCTATTTGATGCAAATATGAGTGTCTGCAGGGATAAATGTGGAGTGTAAAATAGAAATATTTATTTAGCAAGATGTCATGATCAATCAGGACTTCTGCCGAGCTGTCCAGCCTGCATGTGAATAATGTCAATTACAGCATTTATAATACAAAAAATTTGTATATACGTACATAATATATAAGGGACAAACTGGCTCAGTGGGTTAGGATGCTGAGCTTGTCAATCAGAAGGTCGGCAGTTTGGCGGGTCGAATCCCGAGTGCCGCGTAGCAGAGTGAGTGCCTGTTACTCGTCCCAGCTTCTGCCAACCTAGCAGTTCAAAAGCACGTAAAATGCAAGTAGAAAAATAGGGACCACTACGGTGGGAAGGTAACAGCGTTCCGTGCGCCTTTGGCGTCTAGTCATGCTGGCCACATGACCACGGAGATGTCCTGGGATAAGCGCTGGCTCTTCGGCTTTGAAACGGAGATGAGCACCGGCCCCTAGAGTCAGAAATGACTAGCATGCATGTGCGGGGGAACCTTTACCTTTACTTTACATAATATATACATTTATATAGATATAAATATCAATGTATATCAATGTATATGTATTTGCTATATAAAGTATGAGGGTATAAAGTATAAAGGTTTTATTCACTCAGCTATTTAAAAAGAAGCAACCTTTTTTCTCCTTTTGAGAAAAAAAGGATAGCACTGATTACAAGTATGCTTTCAATGTACACTCCTTTGGGTACTGTGATTTATTTTGGGGGCCAAGTTACATTAAAGAAATGCATACAAAAGTCTGCATCTTAAGATAACAAGCAGATCTAGCCCTGTGAGGCTCAAGAAAATACCACATTCAGCACTATTGTAGCTAAAAAATAATGAGATGTTTACATTCATTCGAATGGAAGTCTGGTTTATTATATCAGAGTCCAGCACCTTTTTTTCCCCTTAGTTGCACCACTTTTTGTCCTTCGACATGTCCCATCATCCCTTCAAATTCTTTGGCACAAAGTTTTGTTTTAACTATGCACCAAATTCAGTGGTGGGATTCAGCCTGTTCACACTGGTTCGGCAGAACCGGTAGCTAAATTTTGCTGAGTTCAGAGAACCAGCTTAATGTACATTGGTTCCGGAAGTCCAGTCTAGGCCTGGGAGGTCTGGAGGAGGCCTCCCAGGCCTAGAACAGCCTGCCAGAAGTGCATGGATGCCACTTCTGGAAGTTTGTTCTAGGCCTCAGATGCCAGGAGTAGGCCTTCCAGGCCTAGAACAGCCTGCCAGAAGTGCATGGATGCCACTTCCGGAAGTCCATTCTAGGCCTTGGAGGCTCAGGCCATCCAATTGCATCCAATAAGAGAACCAGTTGTTCAGATATTTGAATCCCACCACTGACCAAATTCCTTGTTATTTTTTCCCAGTTTTAGTTATTCTTCCCTGTAAGAAAGTAAGGCTAATAACATAACTGAATGTGCAACTTCAGTATAGCTGTAGTGGACCAACTTTTTATTTACATCCATATGTCATCAACTTCATCCTCTCAGGAATAGGAAATAAGGATTTCAATTTCTCCTTTCTGTCTTATTTCATCCCTAATCACTCCATCTCAAATCCCTCACATCACATTACAGAGTCTTAATTATACTGTGGCATCCATACAGGAATAGATATTGAATCCTAAGGAAGGAAGAAGAATCTCATCTGCCTTTTGGAGTTGGACATCTGGGCAGGGTGCATTTAGGTTAATTACTTCATGATTTATAACATGAGATGCTTTGGTAGACTTTTGGATTTCATTGTGGCACAGAGCAAAACAAAGAGTTTTTCTTGGCTTCCAACATCTTCAGCAAGGAGAAATGCTTTGGTGGAAATTAGTGCCAGATTACCCTTGCTTTTAATTACAGTGGTGCTTCTTAATTAGAAGCAAAATGGAGGTAAATTCTATTAAACACTTAAGTGTTCTAAATTATCTAGAATTAGGTTTGCTGATGATATCCAAAACTAGAATAGTTTAAATAAAGCAATGTTTTCATTAGCACTAATCACAATGCCAGAATAGTGTGTGAATTATTAAATCCTTCAGAACACTCCACCAGACAAGATGCTACCAAAAAGCAAGAAATGAGGTCAAATGCAGTTTATGAAGTGAATGTGGAGAGAATTGGATCCTCAAAATATGCAATCTTGTTCATCATGCAACTATCTTTATTGTTTTGATAAATAACTCAAGGCTGGTGAACATACTCTTTCCTCTTCCTATTTTCCCCATAACAAACCTGTGAAGGGGGTTGTGCTGAGAGAGAGTGATTAGCCCAAAGTCACCAAGCTTTCATGATTAAGGCAGGACTAGAACTCCAGTCTCCTGGTGCTGGCCTAGTTTCTAGGCTAGCGCTTTAACCACCAGACCAAACTGACTGTCATCTTCCTTTGGAAATAACCCTGCTTGGTTAAATGCAGTGTTTTCCGAGACATATAAAAATCAATCATATGTATGTTGATCCAGAGGAAAGCAACTGCCTGCATCCATACCTGGGCAACAGATTGATTAGAAATGCTTTTTTAATACTTGGCTAGCATAGCCATGATTGCAAATCATTGTCCCAAAATAAAGGGCTTATTTTCAAAGGTTGAAGAGAAGCCAAGGAAGGTTTTGGAGTTGGATTTTTTTTATTTTTTATTTATTTTAATTCCATTTATATCCCGCCCTTCTCCGAAGACTCAGGGCGGCTTACAAGCTTAGCAGTAGCCTTCATTCTATGTATATGCCTGCTTATTAGGGCTTTCACACACACACCCAAGCGGCATTATTACAAAGTCAGCTTAATTGCCCCCAACAATCCGGGTCCTCATTTTACCTACCTCGGAAGGATGGAAGGCTGAGTCAACCTTGAATGGAGTCAACCTGGATGGAGGATAGGACTCAGACTCCATCCACATGAATGGAGAAGGATTAGCTCATACTACTAGAGCAGCCCCAAATTCTGAATAAGGGTCCCTGCCTACCTTCCCATGAGAAAAACAGCGATGTCAGATTGAAAGCCAGAGAGAAGATAGATGCAAAAGGTCAAGTTCCTTGGAAATAAGAGTTTACTCAAGAGTAGTTATTGCTCCTGGGTAGAGCATTCTGAGCTGCATCAATGAAATCTCACTGCTTTTGGATAGTTTGGATTAATGTCTGGAATATACAGTTGGCCAGTTGATGACACAGTACTGACTGTTTGCTTTATGAGAAATTATTGGTATCTGGTAGAACCAAGGATAATGTCATGCATCCCATGTTGGAATGGAAAAAATTATGCAATTTTTGTCAGTTTCATCAGGTTTCATCAGGTATAAATAACATACCTGAAAAAGTCTAAGGTGGATCCACTTTATTATTGTTATAGAGTTAGATTGAACCAGAGGAATACTTTTTTTATTTTTGAATCCTAAGAATTATTTATGAATTATTGTTTGAGTCCAGCTTCATTAGATTCATTAAATTTGGTGGGATTCTAGGCATTGCTGAAATTTGTTATATTCACTTTGATGTATATGTATACAGTATGTATACGTATACGTATACCTATATCTATATCTATCAGAATGAAGAAATGAAGTAGTCGAGGCACTGCAGATTGAATTCATATAACACATTGCAAATTGATTATTTCTGTCTCCAAGCAGATAATAGAATTCTCATTATTGGAGGCAGGTAGAGAAACCGTTGATTTATGAAGATGTGTTTCCAACTGCATTGTTAAACTAAGAATGTTTTCTTCTAAGGGAATCTGACAATAGCTTTCTTTCCAAGACACAGCTGAGCAATCTAAGTTGATCTGTGCAGGGTTTATGCTTAATGGAAAATCAATGCTATTGATTAAATGGAATAAAAGATGCTCTGTTAAAAAAAGCAATTATGAAATATAGTCATCTCTCAGCATTTTAATTATTTTCAGCTGATAAGAACCAATGTGCATTTCCCCTGAAAAACCAAATAATTAAAATTCAAAATGATTAACTGAATGTCTTACCCAAAAATCTGCACAACTAGTTTGAAGGTACTTCTTCTACACATGGTACTACTACTACTATTATTATTATTATTTATTTTATTTTAGTATCATACCATGGAAAAAAATTTGTGGAGTCTCTTAACTGCAACTTTTAACATCCCACCCATCAAAATGTAGGAGTGAATACGACCCTCCGTCAAAGCATCACCATTTTTTAAAGAAAATCTTGAGAGTATAAAACATAACTTTGTACATATTGGTCTATTTGGAGGGATATCTGCAGGGTGGGGTCAAAAAAGTAAAAAGAGCCCAAGTCTCAAACCTTGTCCGGAGAGCAGGAGATTCAAGCAACCGAGACGAGTGCTGAGTTTCCAAGAACGGTTTATTAAGCAAAAGCAAACGATCTCCAAATGGAACAAAGCCAGCGTTGGCTGCTACCCGCATCCAACGCTGTTAAATACACATTGCATGTACGTACACACCCACGCCCCACCCGGCCGCACCCACCTCCGCCCATCCCCTACTTAACGCCCGTTCCTCCCAAACACCTCCCTTTGCGACACGCCCCGCCACCCGGCACCCTCCACCCCCCAGGTAAGTTCCCTCGCGAACGCTCGCCCCGTCGCCGCTAGACGCCACCCCCACCCCCGTCCCTAGACCCGGCACCTTTCCATCCGCTGCTTCAAACACAGCTTCACCCTGCTGCTCGCCCCCCCTTCGCAGGTCTGGCGAGCCCCCGGTCCTCTTGTCTCGGAAACGGGCTCCGCTGCCCTGGGCCCCGCCCGCCAGCGCCGCAAGGGCCGAGTCCACAGCTGGTCTGGGCCCAGGACCCTGCGAGGCTACCGTAGCCGGCAGGACGAGGCTGGGCCCAGGACCCTGCGAGGCCACCGTAGCTGGCAGGACGAGGCTGGGCCCAGGACCCTGCAAGGCCACCGTAGCCGGCAGGGCTGGGCCGGGCCGCACGATGCACGCGCGCACCGTCGAGGCTCCAGCCGGCTCGGCGTGCACGTGTGGAGGCGCGCAGATGTCAGCGGGCCGCTGTCGCTGCCGCAGCCGGTGGGGTGTTGACTCGGCCCGGGCCCCGCCGAGGACGTCAGTGCCAGGAGCAGGTGAAGCAGGTGCCGGTGAGTGTCGCGCCCGTGGCGCCGCTGGGCGTCGAGCCCGCGGGGTGCGACATGCCGCCCCTCCTACCAGGGCCCCTCCTGCAGGGGAAGACATAAGAGGTAAGCAATCGTCCACCCGGTCCGCGGCGTCCCCCTGTCCCCCCCTTGGCTTACCGGGGTGCAATCGGTAAAATGCCCGCACCAACCAAGGGGCATGTACATCTGCGTCCCCTACCCATGTCGCTTCCTCCACGGGATATCCCTTCCACCTGATTAGGTACTGGACACCCCCCCTACGAACCCTGGAGTCAAGGATCTCTTGGACCTCATAATGGTCGCCATGGGTGGGCCCAGGCCCTCCCTCCCCCACTGCCGTTGAGGCTGTGGTGGCGGGCTTCAGTAGGCTACTGTGGAACACTGGGTGGAGTTTGCCTAGGATCTTCGGTAGTCGTAGCCGTACTGTTACGGGGTTAATTACCTGTACCACCCGGAATGGCCCGATGTATTTGGGCCCTAACTTTTTACAGGGGATGTGGCCACGTAGATATTTGGTAGACAGGTAGACCAAATCCCCCACCTTCGGGACTGCGAACGCTTTTCGTTTTTTATCGGCCTGCTCCCTATACGTTACCGCAGCCCGCTCCAGCGCTTTTTTCGCCGCACCCCAGGCCTCCTCAATCTGCCTCATCCACTCCTGTGGCTGACAGGGGACTTTGTTCCCCGGGCTTCACTCGGGGATGGGGACAAAATCGTTACCCATCACCACTTTGAAGGGGGAAAACCCCGTACTGCTATGTACAGCGTTGTTATACGCTACTTCCGCAAACGCTAAAAGGTCCACCCAGTTGGTTTGCTGGTACGACACGTAGCAACGTAGATATCGCTCAACGGCGGCATTGGCCCGTTCCGCTGCGCCGTTCGTGCTAGGGTGGTACGCCGTGCTGAGTCCTTGGGTTGACCCGATGAATCTAACAAATTCCTTCCAGAAACGCGCCGTGAACTGTACACCCCGGTCCGAAATGATACGGCGCGGTACCCCATGTAAACGGTAGATGTGAGTTACAAAGAGCCAAGCCAATCGACGTGCTGAGGGCAACCCTTTACAGGGAATAAAGTGGGCCTGCTTAGAAAATAAGTCCACCACTGTCCAAATAACATTGTGGCCTTTACTTTCGGGCAACTCAACAATGAAGTCCATGGCAATATCCTGCCATGGACGGGTAGGGTCGGCCACTCTCTGTAGGAGGCCCAAAGGTTTTCCCACCATAGGTTTAGTGGTAGCGCAAACGTGGCATCGCCGCACGTAGTCCTCCACCGTCTTCGTCATGTGTGGCCACCAAAATTGCCGACGTGCCAAATGCAGAGTTTTCAAAAATCCATAGTGTCCGGCTTGCTTGGTGTCATGACACCGATATAGCACTCGTTCCCGTAAAGGGGCTGGTACATAGATCTGGGTCCCGTGCCAAGCCAAGTCTAGACCCTGTTCCTCTGGACTCTCGTACGGTGCGGGCTGTGTTTCCACCGGCGTCTCCACCCGGACGGGAGCGGTTGGCCTGGAGACATCTCCGCCTAATTGGTGGCTCGACGCCCAGCGGCGCCACGGGCGCGACACCAAGCAGTGTTTGTGAATGTATCATGAAAGACAAGCATTCTACCCCAGGCCAAGCACACACCAGCACACAAGAGGTGGCTGCAAACTTTACTGATAAGTTTTGTGAAGTAAAAAATGAGTTCAGTGCTATAAGTTTCAGATGCTAAGTGTGTTAACTTGCTTACCACCATCCCAGCGAAGAGAGATCTTTAAAAGAATAAACTTTAAACTTCACATTGTGTTGTCTTACACTCAGGGCTTTTTTTCTCATAGTATGTTCAGCATGGCATTCTGGCACCTTTTTTTGGGGGGGGAAAGCTCCCTCTGAAAGCCTATTGCAGGGCTAGGCAATCTTGGCCCTTTTTTATGACTCGTGGACTTCAACTCCCAGAAATCCTGAGCCAGCCATGCTGAGGGGAAAGGGAGAGGTTTCCAAGCTGAGCCATGCTGGCTCAGGAATTCTGGGAGTTGAAGTCCTTGAGTCATAGAAGAGCCTGCACTAGAGGAGGACATTAAAATTATTTACAGGATTACTTCTTTAGGAACTAAACTTTTAGAATCTAAAACAGCTAATTCAAAAAGCCAACAGGAAAGAACCTCACGTTTTTCATCTGCTTCTGTCTTTTGGAAGGTAAAATTAGATAACAAAATAATATATTTCCTATGTTAACATTCTGCAATGAAATCAATAAAGGTAACAGGAAAGAAATGAGAAACATTTTTTCTTAATGTAATATGCCCAATTTAGCTGATGCTAGAAAAAAATAGTATCTTTTGTACATACTCTTGAAAACTATTTTGAATCTAAGCATCTATTACAACTAAACCACTTTAAATTAAACAATTCTTAAGAATGAAATATTCTTAATTTGGACTTTACTTTTACTGTTTGGATTGTTGTGTGTTTTGAAAAATAGATTATTTAGAATCTAGTTATGATGCACTTCAGTCTTTAAATAATTAACCTAGTATATACATAACAATATATGATGTTTTCCATGGTGAGCTTAACATCAATAACAACATTTATTAAAAAGGCTAAAATAATTTCTGGTGGTATTATCTGTACATTAAAATTTTGTTTAGTCACAATCTTTCACTTTTCACATTCTGGACAAGCTCCTAGCAAAAGATGTTACATATGTGCATAAGCGTAGTCAGTAGCACATGCCTTTCTAAAAATATCAAACATTCAAAGAAACAAAAATAAGTCCAAAATATCTGTATTACATCTAGAAATGCCAACTTTGCAACTAATATTTCTCATCCATAACTATGGCACCCTAAGGATACCTGCATACATGCAAATGCTTCTCTGGAATCAGTAATGAAGCAGGGATTGCAACAGATTGCTGGGAAATGCCAAACATGGCCTTGAGAATTCCAATGTTTGTTACAAATTTTTCTGGATGTGGTTGGAAAGAGGCCTAGAAATGCCAGCACAAATACATCACACTTGCTGAACGTGCACATGCAACTAATTACAATCTTCAATTATATGTGATATATCCAGGGCTTTTTTTCCCATAGAACGCTCAGAACGGCATTCCGGCACCTTTTTTTGCACACACACACACAAAAAAAGCTGAAGAAAACTGTTCCAGAGAGCCAAATTCTCCTCAGGCAGCCAGGTTGCAGAGCAGCAGAATGCATCACAGCGACAGGCCTTCAGATGGCTCAAATCGAAGGAAATGCGATCCGTACAGGCTAATTTAAAAGTGGGAGGGTAAGAAGGGCCGAGTGTGAACAGGTTGCTTAGCAACCTGCTTAAACAGTCTCTGTAACTTTCAGCTCCTGGTGCCTTGCCTTTTTTAAGCTGGGAAGTTGAAAAAAAGAAGGCAATAGAGTGTTATCAAGGAAAATGTATAGATACAGCCAGCAGATGTTTAGGGAACCTTTATTTTTCATACACTGTTCGAATTTTGTTTTAATGCCATGGTGATACACAATCAAATGTAGTCAGTCTTTTTTTTTAATCCCAGAGCATCTGTTTGTTAAATACAGTATAACAAAGTTTTGGATGATGGAATTATTTTTCATCTAAGGATAAGTAATGATAACAGCTCTTAAATCTGTTATTTTGTTTTATTTTTGCACAAAAAATGTATAATTTGCATTCATTTACAAATAGAATATGTTGTTAAAATGTATTGGTGTTGAAATAATTAGTGCACACATATAGCTAAAACCAGTTTATTGCATTTGGCAATTGTACTAAAAAAAATCTCATTGTCAACCAATATAATTCATTTAATTTGAAATCAAGTGAAAAATTGATTTAAATTATTTTATTAAAACAAATTAATGGCAATTCTTTTATAAGAAGTTGCCTCAAACAAAATGAGTTTGACATGCTTGATCTAGATAGCTGAATGCTCCAAAATAAATTCTAGACCAGGCCTGGACATGCAGCCTACCAAGCACCCTTGGACAGAGCACAGACTTTAAAAAAAAAAGTAATCACCACCACTGCCCTGAAAGTCATGTTGCCTAGTGCCTCCATGGCTTACCATGACCATGAGCTCCAACACTGTAGATGCTTCTCTAGTTACCAAATCATTGATTAGCCCACCAGCATTCTTTTGCAGACCACAAAGATTTTTAATTTATCAGTGTGGGCCTTTCCCTTCTACAAGTTGCACAGACCTCTTCTAGATTTTCCTCTTGCCTTTCTGGGTTAACTCCTTGGTCTGTCATTGAGCAAGAATTGACTCTGTAGGGAAGCATATTATCATTTGATGTATATTTAACATATGTTCTACCTTTATTTACCGATTATATAATATTTATATGCAATCCACATGGCGAGGTTTGGGGCAACTTACAATATTTTTAAAATCATAAGATTAAAACATAAAAGCAGGGCTTTTTTGTCATAGAATGCTCAGAATGGCATTCCGGCACCCATTTTTGCACAAAAAAAAAGCTTTTGCACAAGCTATGCTACTCCCTCTATTGGCTTCCAAAAGCCTATAGGAATTGCTGCTGAGCGTGCCAAAAGACCTGGCTGGCAAACGTTGCACTGGCAAGTTGTCTGCAGCGAAGGCAAGTTGGCAGGAACTTTGCATCCCTCCCTGCTGCCCAACTACACCATCTCAACTAGGTAAGTAAGAAAGGACAAGGAGTGGGAGGTGGGTTCTGCGGAGTCCATGTGCACTCCTTCCTTGTGCTCACCTGTGTCAGCCAGGCTGGTGGCCTACCTGGTGCTGGACCTGTGCCACCGTTGCCTCACCCTGCGTGCCTAAGTGGCTGCCCTGCATTGCCTGGCCCGCACCACCTCCACCACCCGCCCCGTACAGCCCTGTCACATAGAGCGGGCCCCGCTGCTCCCACAGCACCAGCTGCGGTGCCTCCAGCCCCGGGGGGCAGCCTGCCACCAACACCCCTCGCACCCGCAACTGCAGCAGCGCCGCCCCCCCCGCCCCCCCTGCCTCCTGCACCCACCAAGATGAGAGTTCCAGCACCTTTTTTTTTTTTTTTAGAAAAAAAGCACTGCTTACACTAATTTCTTCTGAGCATCTGAGGGAGAAGACAAAGGTCCTGATTCCATGAAGCTTGGGCCAAATCCAACAGGATGCTGTTAAATTGTGATAAAATTACAGTACTGCATCTGGATAGTAAAAATCAAACTGGCTATTCTGGTAGGACTGTATGTAAGAAAAAACATATGAGTACTAGTGGAGAATAAGCTGAATGTGAATAAGCAAAGTGATACAACACTTCAAAAGGCCAGTGCAGTCTTATGCTTCACTGACAAAAGGCTTGTGTTCAGAATACTGTTACCAGTTCTGCACATCATAAAATAAAATTTCACAGAGATTCAGAGGAGAAGGTGGAGATTTATTCTCTGAGCTGGTGGGTTGGTTTCCAAACGTTTCATTATCAGACTAGGTAATGTCTTCAATGGAGTTTAGGGAGTATCTGTGTCTGTGTTTTTTCTGCTTATAAAGGTTTTGGGTAGTCAGTAGCTCTTGTGATGGGTCAGGTGTGGCTGTATCAAGTGAGGGTCTTGGGATGAGTCTTATGATGGTCAGGTGTGGGCGTGTAAAGTGATGGTCTTGTGATGGGGAGGTCTTGTCAGGAGGTGAAGTTCTGGTTGGGGAGGGGGGGTTGTGTGCATTGGTTGAGGGTCGATGCCATCGCTGGTTGGTTGTGCAGTTGATTTGAATTTTGAGGGTTTTGTAGGCTTTTTGTAGGTCAATGTACCAACCCATTCAACCCTCCCCAAACCAGGACTTCACCTCCCAATGGCCCTCATCAAACATGACCTTCCCTTCACAAAACATAAGGAGGTTTTCAACTCATATATACTCTGGATTCTGGATTTATAGACTTGTAAAAGTTCTTATCTCATTGATCTTGGAGGTCCAATGTGTTATTGGATCAATAATAACTTTTCGGAATAACTCTTGAAATGCCAGAACAGTTCCAGCATCTTTTGAGGATCTGTAGGTGTAGTATTATTAATCTCTCAGTTTCTAGATTCACTTTGCTTAGACAGTCCCACCTCATTTAATCCTGCTTGTTTATTTAGAGAAATAAGAGTGTTATTTGTACATACTTTTATAAATCTCCTATGAGAATACATCCTTTTGTTTTTTCTCTGCCTGCTGCGTCTTAGAATTATGTATTTTTGTATTACATAAGTTTGTCATTATTACACTTGTTATATTTCATCCTGAATTGGGACATAAACCTTCTACAGCCTGAGGGATTAGAGGAAAGAAATAAAATCATTTAATAATAAATATTAAAATCCTCCTACTTCTTGCTGTGGAATTTTCATCTTATCGTCTGACTAATTCACAGTTTTATATTAGAAAGGTAGGCACCAATTTATCCCTTCAGTTCTGATTCAGCACCCTGTGAAATCTTATACATCCAACTAAGTAGGAGTCCTGATAAAGATTATTTCTTACAAGTTCATCTAGGGATTTTATTATTATTATTATTATGAGATTAACAGAAAACCTGTCAATATATCATGTTTTTGATTTCATCATTATTTTAAGCATCTCTTTCTGGATAGAAGTGATTAAGGTCTCATTGATTTCAATAAATCTATTCAGAGGATGACGGGATCCAAATGCAACCCACAGATTCATTTTTATAGCCTTTTGTGTTATCTAAAGGTAGCTTGTCTCAGTGCTTACAGTTGTTAGAAGACAATAGATGATCTAGCTAGACAGTTGGTTTATGACAGATTGGTTTATGACAATTGGTTTATGACAGCTTGTAAGTGAGTATTTTTGTTGTGTTTTGATTTGATCACTTGTTTTAGTGATCTCACTAAAACACTAAAACAGTAAGTATTACTAAATTTTCCTCTTATAGGTTATACCGTATATGAAATCAAAGCCACTTCATAACCAGAGGAAGCTCTGGATTTAGAAAACTCTTTTGAGAAAACTTTCAGTTCAATTTCTTAAGCAGTTGATGGTGATTTGCGCCAGAAACATCTGAAACTGGTGACTCATAATCCTTTTATAGTGAGTTTTCAATTGTTAAAAGTGATGCATTTAATTTTGTCCATTAAGAGAGTTGGTGTGAGAAGAATTGCTTGCATAAATTAATTCCAGATAAAACGCTTCACAGGAAGATTAAAAACATTCTATTTCATGTCACCTCTTTACAGCTTAGAGTCAAACCAGGTAGAACATGAAATATACACAAATACAAACATCTGAATTCTGATCATGTGACCACAGGGATTTTCTGACAGTTACAAGTGCAAGAACCATTTCTAAGTCTGTAACTTTGAACAGTCACTAAACAAATGATTGTAAATTAGGGAGTACCTGAACTACATTTCATGTACACTGTTTTTATTGGAAAGATAGAAATCCTAGAGGTACCTCAGGCATATTCCTGTCATTGCACTGTATCACTCGCTATGGGGGGAGGGGAGATTAGTATTATACTACCTACATATGGTCAAAGCAAGGCTCCTGACCCACTTCCATTTTATCTTTTCTCCACATTAAAAGTAGACCTGACATTACCGGTGGATTAAGGTTCACTGTGCAAATAAGCCTCTTGGGATCCAAAGGAACCCACATCCAAATGACAGTAAGTGGAAACATTAAATCCTCTCTTCCTCCCCCCCACCCCAGCTAGTTTTAACTGTCATCCCCCCGTCCATTATTTTCATATAAGAATTGCAACAATGCATTTAATGTCCCATCTACTTTAGTCCTTGGCAATAAGAGTAATACTATATCCAGTCCGCAGTGCAGATGCAGCACTTACAAACCAACTATATGAGGTAATGTTTTGCTGAAATCAGTCATGTGGTTTCTCTCAGGTTTTCTTCTCCAAAGTATGATGGCTTTCTTTCTCTCCCTCACTCCAAGAGCATCTGAGCATCTCCTGATGGTGTCTTCAATCTCCATCTCATGCTAAATTTTTACAGTCTATGTTCCAAATAGCATGAAGTCTGTCCAAAGTAGCCTTTTTCTGTGACCTCTCCCCTCTCAGGGACCCCAAGTTGTCAGTTGTTAAAAGTGATGCATTTAATCTTGTCAGTTAAAAGAGGTGGTTCATGGAGAAGCTGAAGGAAATGAAATGAGAGAAGAAACATCTAGAACATCACTGGCACTCTAAAAAAAAGAACTCAGCCTAACATGGTTTAGCGCCATTATTAAGATACTTAACAAGAGCAGCAAAGCATCAACATTTCTCTGTTCTTATCCTTCTGCAGAGAGCCACCCTGCAGCCCTATTTTGAGTAGTATGAGCCCTTTTGGGGAAAAGAGGTTTGGGAAGTATCTTGCATGGGTGTGTGAAACAATTTGCTCAGCATCTGTTGGACACAGTCACTTGGATTTGCTCACAGCTGGATACTGGTTTTGTTTTATGTCCAAAGGTATTTAGAAGAGTCTTGTCCAGTTATCCAGGAATGGTTAGAACCTTTTGGCCTGAAGAAGTGAATAGGGTCCTTAGAATTGTGGACTCATTTATTTTGATTCATGTCTCTCTTTGCTTATTAAAGTGGCCCAAAGGGTATCATATGAATGAGTTGTGTTGGTGATTAATTCTTTGAGCAAGAGGGTTATTCCTTTACCGCTTAAAGAGATCTTGGCTTGCCCACTCCTCAAGAAGCTATTGATGGACTCCACTACATGGGGCAATTTTCATCTAGGATCTAGCCTCCCCTTTTTGAGGAAAGTGCTTGAGAAGGTGGATGTGCAACAGCTTTAAAAGGCCTTGGAAGGAACAGATTACCTGGATCTTCTTTAGTCAGGATTCAGACCTGGGTATGGACCACAAAGCCTGGCACTGATCAGCAAAAGTGGGGTGATGGTTGTGCATCCATTCTTGCCATACTTGATCTCTCAGCAGTTTTTGATACCATTGACCATAGTATCCTTATGGATGGGTAGATAGGATTAGGGGTGTTGGCAGCATGGTGTTGTCCTGGTTTGCCTCCTTTCTCCAGAATTGATTCCAATTGGTGGCGACTGAAGAGGAGAGGTCCTGCCCTTGGCTCCTATTATTTCTTCTCTCATATTTAACTCCTAATTAACAGTTGTTCTTTCTAGTCTCTCAATGGTGAATGCTGTAACTCAGTCCATTTGCCTTGCTGCTGGCTCCTCCTCTTTGTTTGCTTCCACCTTTCTCAGCATTATAAGAGAACTTGAAGAGGGGGGGGGAAACTAGGTAAGATCCCATAATTAACATTACTTGATGAACAGAGATGATGCTTCTATGCCACGAGGCATGGTGGCCAAGCAGTTAAGATGTTGGGTTTGTCAACTGGAAGGTCAGCAGTTTGGGACCCAGGTACTGTGTGATGGGGTGAGCTCCCATTCTTGCCCCAGCTCCTGCCCATCTAGCTGTTCTGAAGCATGCAAATGTGAGTAGATGAATAAATAGGTATCACTTCAATGGGAAGGTAACAGCATTCTGTGTTGCCTTGGCTTATGATCATGCTGGCCACATGACCATAGAAATGTCCTCAGTCAATGCTGGCTCCCTCAGCTAAGAAATGGAGATGGTCAATGTGCCCTAGAATCGGACATCACTGGACATAAGAAATCTTTACCTGCTCCTATGCCAATTTTTTTTCTTTGATGGGAAAGAAATTGTTTACATTTTTTTTCAAAAGGAAATAAATATTTAAGGGAATTCTCATGAGTAGGACCTATTTTCTTGCTCTTATCTTCTATTGTACATCTCTCCCATTTTCTGCAGCTTCCTGTTTTCCCACATTTAAGAAATCTCTTCTCAATCTTCCTAAATCAGGAAGTAGGAACAGCCAAGGAGAGTGCAAAAAAATATGATGAAATATGGAATACGGGGGGGGGGGGGAGAAAGAAAAACTGAATATTCTTCACTGCTTTGCAATAATAAGGGAAATGCAGAAATATCACCTAAAGAACCCTTTTCTGCAGTAGAAAATAACTTTTTTTGGAAATTGGACAACAGATTCCCTTAAAGTATTAGAAGAGATCTTTGTCTTAGAAGTTAGAAGAGTGATTCCAGTAACAGATTAAAAAAAATCAATGGTTTGGCTTAGAGTCAGGTAGTTTTATGTTTTCATTTCAATGCACTGAAACCATTTATCCCTTAGACTGGGTAAAATTACATTCTTTGCATAACTTGAAGTTTGCCTCCAGAATTTTGCAAAAGACTTCCATGTGACCAGGACTTAAAGGAAATCATACCTTTTTCTTTGTTTTTGATATATCCTGATTTCAGTTTATTTTTATTCTGAAGATAAGAGGCAAGAGTTGATATGGCAAGAAGCAATTGGCACATAAATTGTGCCTTGTCTATAAAACAATTCCCCAGAATCATTGGGGAAAAAAGTAAAAATGAGGCTGCTTCACTTACACAGATTTTTTTAGAAAGCTGCACTGGTTTCCCTTATCTGTTGAGGAAAATGAGCTTTGTGAAAACATGGTGCATAAATACATAAATAATCAATTCCCCAACTATTTCAAAGATAAATATCAGCTGCTAACCTCAATTCTCTCAGACAACATCAGATAGAATGCTAAGGGGAATATGAGTTTTCCTCAAGCTAGAATGAATTTTGACAAAACATCTTTAACCGAACACTGCATTATAAGACAGTTTCTGACATGACTCCTATTTATGGATATTTCAGAGGGAACCAGGCCCATTTAAACCCATCAGAAGTCCTAATCCATTACAGAATGGACTGCTGCTGGATTTTTCTTGGCTACATATGATCAGAACATGTGCATGTACAAGAATTAGGGCAGCAGGACAATTACTGTATATTTTTCAATCCCGAATTACAGCTTAGATAGAACTTTGTGGATCTAGCAGTAGAATATTGTTTATGCCTCCATCTGAAGACAATAATTATTTTGATGTCTGGCACAAGTAATAATTATTTGTAATAATTATTTTGAAGTCTGGCACAAGTCTAACCAAGATTGATTCTAAGTAATTGCAAAAAAATATCTCTAACTTCTTAGATGAAGATGGTCTATAATTTCATTGGTTATACTTGCCAAAGAGATAGTTTACCAACCCTATCACAAAGAGGAGATGACAGGTGCCAAACATTTGGCAAGTAGACTGTGAGCCCTAAATACAAGATTTAGCTTAAGTAACAAAGGGTCTTGAATCAGACTATCACACAGTTGGAAGGTACTGCAAGTATTATCCATTCCATCTATCTACATTGTGTAGTAAAATTAAACCATTAAGAGACCAGTCTCTTCCTAAATCATCCAGAGATGGAAAACCCATAATCTCCATAGATAGAATATGCTACTTCACAGACTAAAGAGGAGGGATGAGAGAAAAACAATGATAAGTTAAATAATAAACTAAGTGATAGCTATTCTGCTTGAGGGGGAAAAAGCTTTAAAATAAAATATTGTCTGGCTTTTTGAGTGTGTTAGGGGTTTTGTGAGGAAGAGAGACTGTTTCATAACAGTGGTTATTCAAACTTTTATATACTGTGACCTTGTCTGCTTCTCTCTTTCACTGATTCATTGACTGACTTGACAGCCTAGACTTACATTATTTATTTCCTGACTCCAGCAATTGGCTTCAGTCGACCCCTTCATATTTATGTTTACTGTAGTCTGTAGATCACACGATTTTCATACACGTCATGTATGTATCCCTTTTTACATGTAGCAAAATTTGAAAAGGGTAGAGTAAATTTTATATTATCTCTAGGATATGTTCTTGAAAATGAAGATTTGTTTAAAAAACAACATTATGATTGAAAAACCAACATTTCTGATACTGGAATAATTTCGTGTGTGTGTGTGTGTGTGTGTGTGTGTGTGTGTGTGTGTGTGTGAATATACATATAGGCCTGAGTACATTTTTAAGTTTTCATTGTAATTTTTGCCATGGATATAACTTAAAAAGTTAGTATGCCCTCTTTCCCCTCCCCCAATTTGTCTTCCTTTCCAGTTGTCCATGTCCTCCTCTGCTTGTTCACATATGTAGATACCGTACCCATGATTTCATTATATACTAATGAAGGACATTTCTCTAAGAGGTATTATGAGCTCGGCCTCCCATAACACCATTTCTGTTGGTATTATAACATTGTACGTTATCAAACAGGATTAATTGTTCCAGAAGTTCAAAAAAGAAACAATTAGTGAGTAATCGATATAATTTATTAAATAACATTTGAAACTAATGGGACAAAGGTCAATAAAATTATAGGCAGAAAGTAATTTATAAGGAATTTAGCACAAAGATTATTTGAGGTTGGTATGCAAGGCAATTAAATCAGCTGGTGAGACTGCATGTTATTGGATTTAATGAAAAAAGGTGAAGCCGGAGTTCAGAGAGTGGCAGGAAAAATGGGTGGGGTCAAGAAATGAATCACTTTATATAGGGCTACAAAAGGAGAAATGGAAAAAGAAAAATAGAGACTCCTGCCATCCCACAGAAATGGAGAAGTGTTTATGCTTTATGCCACAGCAAAGAAGGAGAGACATTTGCAAGTCGTATCATTCACATATGTACACTCGCACAAGCATATCGAGTGGAGTATATATTTTGCATAGGCACAGCTTCACTTGACAATGGAGAATAAAATAAAAAGTTTCTGGTTTCAGGTGGGCAAATGAGGAATGGAATGAGGAGAGAATCACCTGTTTGCAAAGCAAGGGTGCTTTTTCACAGAATTCTAATAGTTGGTCTTAGATGGACTCTTACTCAACAGTGAGTGAGGAAAGGAAATTGAAGCTCCCTGTCAACAGTTCTTTGGCTAGTGTTCTTTAGCTAGATCTGCTTAGCTTTAGACTCCCTGGTTTCAGGAAACCACACTTCTTCTGGAGCTGAGGGCTTAGTCCTTTTCAAGAAGTTCAATTCTGGATCGAAGTGATCAGGTGAAGCCAACTGGTTTATCAAAGCTTTGCATGCCAACTCAGTAGGTCTGCTTCTGGAATTCAGGTAGTCTCTGCTTTCAAAGTCTAAGAAAACAATGGACTCAAAGAGCTACACTGTGTGTCTGTAAGGCCTAGCAGCCTTCTGGGGGGTATAATGGCAAGACTAGCACAATAGAGGATTCTGACAAGACTATTCTGACTATTTTATCCACTGACTGGGCCAATGCTGTTTTGGTGATATTTGTTGTTGTTAGTTGCGAAGTCGTGTCCGACCCATCGCGACCCTATGGACAATGTTCCTCCAGGCCTTCCTGTCCTCTACCATTTTCTGGAGTCCATTTAAGCTCACGCCTACTGCTTCAGTGACTCCATCCAGCCACCTCATTCTCTGTCGTCCCCTTCTTCTATTGCCCTCAATCTTTCCCAGCATTAGGCTCTTCTCCAGTGAGTCCTTCCTTCTCATTAGGTGGCCAAAGTATTTGAGTTTTAGCTTCAGGATCTGGCCTTCTAAAGAGTAGTCAGGGTTGATCTCCTCTAGGACTGACCGGTTTGATCTCCTTGCAGTCCAAGGGACTCGCAGGAGTCTTCTCCAGCACCATAGTTCAAAGGCTTCAATTCTTTGGCGCTCAGCCTTTCTTATGGTCCAGCTTTCACTGCCATACATTGCAACTGGGAAGACCATAGCCTTGACTATACGCACTTTTGTTGACAGGGTGATGTCTCTGCTTTTTAGTGTGCTGTCTAGATTTGCCATGGCTTTCCTCCCCAGGAGCAAGCGTCTTTTTATTTCTTGGCTACAGTCCCCATCTGCAGTGATCTTGGAGCCCAGGAAAATAAAATCTGTCACTACCTCCATTTCTTCCCCATCTATTTGCCAGGAATTGAGAGGGCCAGATGCCATGATCTTGGTTTTCTTAATGTTTAGTTTCAACCCAAGTTTTGCACTCTCCTTCTTCACTCGCAACAAGAGGCTCTTTAGTTCCTCTTCACTTTCTGCCATTAGAGTGGTATCATCTGCATATCTTAGGTTGTTGATGTTTCTTCCGGCAATCTTAATTCCAACTTTTGATTCATCTAGCCCTGCCTTTCTCATGATGTGCTCTGCATATAAGTTAAATAGGCAAGGCGACAGTATACAGCCTTGCCGGACTCCTTTCCCAATTTTGAACCAATCAGTGGTTCCGTGTCCAGTTCTCACTGTTGCTTCTTGGCCTGCATATAGGTTTCTCAAGAGACAAATAAGATGGTCTGGTATGCCCATCTCTTTAAGGACTTGCCACAGTTTGTTATGATCCACACAATCAAAGGCTTTAGCATAGTCAATGAAGCAGAAGTAGATGTTTTTCTGGAACTCTCTAGCTTTCTCCATGATCCAGCATATGTTAGCAATTTGATCTCTAGTTCCTCTGCCTCTTCAAAATCCTGCCTGTACTTCTGGTAGTTCTCGATCCACATACTGCTGGAGTCTAGCTTGTAGAATTTTAAGCATAACTGTACTAGCATGAGAAATGAGTGCAATGGTGCAATAGTTTGAACATTCTTTGGCACTGCCTTTCTTTGGAATTGGAATGTAAACTGATCTTTTCCAATCCTGTGGCCACTGTTGAGTTTTCCAAATTTGCTGGCAAATTGAGTGTAGCACTTTTACTGCATCGTCTTTTAAGATTTTGAATAGCTCAGCTGGAATACTGTCACCTCCACTAGCTTTGTTGTTGCTCAGCTTTTCTAAGGCCCACTTCACTTCACATTCTAGGATGTCTGGCTCGAGGTCAGTGACCAACTCATTGTGATTATCAGGGACATTAAGCTCATTCTTGTATAGTTCTTCTGTGTAATTTTGCCACCTCTTCTTAATCTCTTCTGCCTCTGTTAGGTACCTGCCATTTTGGTCGTTTATCATGCCCATTTTTGCATGAAACGTTCCCTTCATCTCTCCAATTTTCTTGAAAAGATCTCTGGTCCTCCCTATTCTATTGTTTTCTTCTATTTCTTTGCATTGTTCATTTAAGAAGGCATTCTTATCTCTTCTAGCTATTCTTTGGAATTCTGCATTTAATTGGGCATATCTTTCTTTTTCTCCCTTGCCTTTCGCTTTCCCTCTTCCCAAATAACCAGGCAAGATCATACCTCACTCAATTCCACAGGACCTGCCAGAGTCAACCCTCAGTAAATTTTGAGCAACTTTATCCAATAGAAGCTTAAAATAGTCTTTACAGCAATAATGCAGTCCCTCCTTACAAAGGAAAAAAATGGAGAGTTAAACAGTAAAATAACTGATGGTTACATATTATGCTTGTGGGGACGATAGCTTTAAAATCAGATATTGTCTGGCTTTTTCAGTGTCTTAGGGGTTTTGCGGGGAAGAGAGACTGTTTCATAACAGTGGTTATTCAAACTTTTATATACTGTGACCTTGTCTGCTTCTTTCTTTCCCTGATTCATTGACACACTTGACAGCCTAGATTTACATTATTTATTTCTTGATTCCAGCAATTGGCTTCAAATCTTCAAATTTACAATCACTGCATTCTGTAGATCACATGAATCTTCATACACTTCATGTATGTACCACTTCATATACTTCATGAATTTTGGAAAGTGTGTAGTCAATTCTATATTATGTCTAGGATATGTTCCTGAAAATAAAACTTTGTTAGAAAAATATGATTTCAGTATCTTTCTAATACAGAATAAGTAATTTCATGTACATATAGGTAAAGGTAAAGGTAAAGGTTCCCCTGCACATGTGTGCTAGTCATTTCCAACTCTAGGGGCTGGTGCTCATCTCCGTTTCAAAGCCGAAGAGCCAGCGCTTGTCCAAGGACGTCTCCATGGTCATGTGGCCGCCATGACTAGATGCCAAAGGCGCACAGAATGCTGTTACCTTCCCACCGTAGTGGTCCCTTTTTTTCTACTTGCATTATTATGTGCTTTCGAACTGCTAGGTTGGCAGAAGCTGGGACGAGTAACAGGCGCTCACTCTGTTCCGCGGCACTTGGGATTCGACCCGCCAAACTGCCGACCTTCTGATCGACAAGCTCAGCGTCCTAACCCACTGAGCCACCACGTCCCTTCATGTACATATATATAAGCCTAAATACATTTTTTAAAAGATGTTTGTTGTAATTTTTCAAAAAAAAAAAAGTTCTGGTAATTTGAAACAAACCTGCTGAGCAGCTATCCGCAGATGGCATTAAGAGTAGAAAAATAAGCCCATTTCACAGCTTTTAAAGCCACAAGGTAAGTCTTACCTGTGCTTTGTCAGATTTTGTCTTCCTTCATCAGTACCATCAACACTGAACCAAACTGATGGTATACATTTTAGAGGGAACAAATCAAGTAACAGAGGGAATGAGGAAACCTCTCTGAGGGGGGCTTTTGAAGAACAGGAATTATTGACTACCTGAAGAAGGAAGCCACAAAATAACAGAAAAATAGGTAGCAGAAAAAAGCAACTTCAGGAGCAGCATTTTAAGTCAAACAGTAAAGCATGCTGAAGAACATAACTAAGACTTTCCAAAAAAAAATGCATCAAGAATAAGACAGAAAAACAGAAGCCTCCTTCCCAATGGAAGAAAAGAACCGAGATACTGAAGGAGAGGAATCACTGCAGCCTCTTAATTAGAAAGCCTGAAAAGGAAACCATGGGCTGTGTATTCCCTGAATGCTCTGTCTGAACCAAAGGAACACCACAAAAATGTTTGCAAGAAAAAAGAGAGAGAGAAGCAGGAAAGGAAGGAAACCAATTAATTCCAAATCCAGCTCCAAATTTCAATACCTCTTGAAAGGAGACATTTTTTATAACCTCAGTGGAGAGGGTAGTTGACCCTAAAAATGGGATTGAATGTTGGTTGTGGGGTTGTAAACAAGGAAGGGCCAATTTTTGCTTGACTCTCATTTTGTAGGAGGTGATCAAGCTGAGTCCAAGGGAGGGGTCAAGCATGTAATCAGTGTGGAATCCTTTCGTGCCCACAAGAGAACTAAATCCAGCTCTCCTTGAATTCCGTTGACTGTTATCTACCACTAATTTACCTTGACCAGTAGTAATTCAGATTCTTGTTTAGAGGTAGCATGGCATAAACTTGTACTCATTTTGGAATAACTGTTTCCTAATAATAGTTCCAGATTTTTTACGCCTGACAATTTTTAAATGAATGAACCAACTCAGTTCTTCCTGAACCAAGAAGTGGAAGAAAAAGGATTCACATTAACTTCAGCTCTTGCTATTTTCATAGATGCCTCCCCAAATTCCCACTGAAAAGCATAACAGTATGGAAGTGGATTACCATTTCCTTCTTCAAGGTTGTTTTTCCCAAGTCCCATCTTTATTCTTTGGATTGAGGACTTTGACTTTTTCAACTCACTTCCCTATTCTGAATGCACCTCAGAGAGAAAATTGCATGCAGGATTATTCATACCAACACCTTGTATAAAATAAACCAACACCTTGTACAAAAATTTCAGAGAAAACTATAAATGAAAATAAATAGTTTTTTTTAATTTTAATTTACAAACTGAAGCAATGAGAAACTAATTTATCAATTCTTTCCCTGAGTTGCAAGTAGTTTCTCTTACACAATGGTTCAAAAACAGTAAATAAATGCCAGTTTTCAAAAAAAAACAGTGTAAATTGCATTCATGTGACCACAAACATCCACAAATATGGGCCAGTTGCCAAGCACCCAAAAAGCAATCACATGACCATGGAGAGTGGCCACTGGAACTTTGGAACCAGGTCACAAGTACCTTTGAGGGAGGGAGGCCCATCATAACTTTGAACAGTTACTAAAGATCTGGTCATAAGCCAGGGACTATATGTAAAGTTTTCTTCCCATGAATTTACAGTATTATACATATAGTAGCCAGCATAAATACACATACTTCTCCAGTTTCTTTTTTACTAGCATATCTTTTTTTTTTTTGTTTTTGCTTGCATGTACCCCTTATGCTTAAATTGAAAGTCTTCATTCCTCTTTCATATAGGCTAAATTGTTCAATTATAAAATCCTTCAATTTTTCTAGGTCCTGAAATATCACATTTATTTAATAAAAACAGCCTGGATTTACTCTACCTGTGGCAGCAAGCAGTTTTCACTTTCCTGAAGACAGATTAGAGTTGACTGCCCACTCTATTATTTTTAATAACTATTATACTACAGCTGCACAAGTTTACAAATCAGAATCGAATTACCAAACTGAGGGAAATAACCACTATTCCTGAGGGAGCAGTGCAGGTTCTTACTTGTTTTCTTTTAAGGAAAAGTTTTAAGAATTAGCAATAAATGTGATCAGCTATAGCTAAAAAATGATGCTGACTTATCATTTTGTGAAAACCTTCAGGGGTTTCATAAAAACAAATTTGCTAACTGTTCCTTTGGAGGAAGTGTGTGTGTGTGTGTGTGTGTGTGTGTGTGTGTGTGTTGTGGCACATGGCACTATTTTGGAATCTATATTCTACTTTGGAATTCTGTTTGAAAAATAAAAGACTGTGAAACCACATTCAAACAAAACAAGGATAAAAGTTATGACCTCTTGCTTGTGGTATATTTTTTTTCAGTATATGGTAGTGGTTAATTCCTGTAGCTCTTTCCCGCTATTATAATTTAATAGCTAATCTGATTTTGACCAGTTGGGATTGAGAAAGAGACTTTTGATTATGGAGTATGATTCTTGGTATCTGGGAACAAGCAGCAGTTCACTCTTAAAATAATTAGGAAATTAGTAAAAAATTAAGTGACCAAAATCATCAGTCACTCATTCTTTACCATGATGTAGAAGAAGGAGTGGCAGAGACTGGGGACAGAGTCAAAAGAGGAATCAGTGTAGAGTAGCTTCTAAGCCACAAATGAACTAGGTTCAACCCCTCTTCAATTCTGGTTACTCTCTTCTAGCACCAAATTAGTGCTGACCATTAGTCCAGTAGATTACTTTGCATAGGTATGAGCAATAAATCAGTTTCACTGGAACTTAAAATGAGCCTTGGTTTTTTTACACCTGAGAAATGACTTGCTTTGGAACCTTTTGGTCAGTGTATACTTCTATTCTTGTTTCTAGATTTAGAATATTCAGATATCTATAACTTTTTATTTTCTGCAGACAATCTATAACCATGAAATTTACCAAAACAAGGTAGAATATTGGGTACCAAGCCAAACTGCTTCAAAGAGGACCTGAAAATTAACAACAACAACAAAAAACCTCTCAAGTAGACGTTAGGTTTTATAGGACACTTCTAGATAGAAGAGATCCAATGGATCTGGACAGCAACTCTTGGAGATTTTTTACCTAAAAAGGGTATTGTTTTCTATGCATTTTCCACAGGCTTCCTTTTCATGAAAAATAGGATAGTGGACCAAGTAGGCTACTGGATTGATCTTTTTGTCCATGAAGTCTAATATAATTGGCTATATGTATTAATATTACTAGATTTAAAACACCTGTTCCAGTGGAGTTTGAAGTAGCCACCAAATAGACTTGTTGCTTAACCATTTTCCAAATTACAATTGCTGTGAAATGCAGACTTAAGAAGCAGATGTATACATTTGTCTAAACATGAGAACTTTTAAGTGGAATAATAAACTAAGGAAACTTAAACTCCATTTTTTTTCAACTCCTACTGAGAATATTGCTCCAAGTGCTCCAAGATTAACATATCAGAGTTGCAAAATTCCAAATGACCATTAGGTGGGAACAAAAGACCCACAAAGCTCAAATATTTCACGGCTATCTAGAGATCATTCAGAGTTTTGCAGCTCAGATTAGTAACCCTAAAAAGCTCCTTCAAATTTATCTCTTAATAATATATTAGCAATGACTTGAAATAGGTTTAGATCATAGCTGCAGATCATAGCAGCTTGTTAAATAACTACTCTCATCCTATTGGATTGCGGCCCAAAGTCATTCTTTAATAAAGAATTTTTAAGAAGCTGCTTTTAGATCACATTACAGTAAAGTATAAAATAATAATAATAATAATAATAATAATAATAATAATAATAATAATAATAATAATAATAATAATAATAATAATAATAATAATAATAATAATAATAATAATTTTATTTGTATACCGCCCTTCTCCCGAAGGACTCAGGGCGGTGAACAGGGCAAACATATAAAAATACAAGAATACAAACATTAAAAGAGCTTAAACAGGTGCCCAGAAACTAAGAACAATGAATTAAAATACATTAAAATACATTAAAACAATATTAAAATCTAAACCCATCACCCATCAGGCCAGGCCGGCTTGTTCGAACAAGTAGGTCTTCAGATCGCGTCGGAAGGAGCAAAGGTCAGGCGCTCAACTGGCAAACGGTTCCACAATTCCGGCACACCCACAGAGAAGGACCTCCCCCTGGGGGCCACCAGGTGACATTCTCTGACCGGTGGCACCCTGAGTTGGCCCTCTCTGTGGGAGCACACAGGGCAGAGGGAAGTTGATGCCGGCAGCAGGTGATCCCTAAGGTACTCCGGACCCATGTGATCAGCTATAGCTAAAAACTTTTAGTCTGAGCTGAATTGGAGGTGTCACTGCAAGGTTTAAGACATTTCTTCATTGAGCATTAGGAGAGATATTCACACTTTTAGTTTACTTTTTCTTTATTTCATTATTATTCCTATCACTTTCCCAGATCCTTGCCTTTTCCATGTCACAGTGTGAGACAATGCTCTTTCTCAACAACAGAGAAGAATCTGAACTTTTTTCCCTTTCTTTTCCCCATATTATAATGGGCTTTATAGGAAGGTTGGCCTCTTGTGCAAATAACACAATTCACCCCAGTTACATTGTTTCTGTGCAATTATAATATAAAATTAATTTATGAAGCAATAACATTTACATATACTTAATGAGGGGGGGGATAGGCATTTTACTATCCCAAAGCAATTTTGCTGTAATTTGGAAATGTAAAATACCCTCAAAGAAAAATACATAAACAGTACTTGAAAGCAAAAGAAAGGAAAGTCTTAAGCTGCCTCTTCACGTCAAATTTGTTGCAGAAAAAAATGCTCCAGCTCTTTATGTTAGCCAAGATTCCTCAAAATGAGAGGGGGAAGTAGTGCATTTTATTTAGCTTTAAAAAATATTGCCATAAACATTTCTCAAGAAAAAAGCAGGTACAAATAAAGGTTTCCCCTATCCAGTCGTATTTGGTGCTGTTTCTTAGCTAAGGGAACCGGCATGGACATGTGGCCAGCATGACTATATGCCGAAGTGCATAGAATGCTGTTACCTTCACATCAAAGTGGTACCTATTTATCTACTTGCATCTGCATGCTTTCGAACTATTAAGTAGGCAAGAGCTAGAACAGATAATGGGAGCTCACTCCATCGTACATTGCTCAGTTCTTGAACTTGGACTATCAGTTTTCCAGATGACAAGCTCAGCATCTTTAACTGTTCTTACTAATGGATAGTGTTATATATAAAATCATTGTATATGGACCATGTTGCTTGTGGGACTGTCGTAACTGATAAGGAAGGCAGGCCTCAGCTCCCTTTCCTGAAATGCTGCCTGAAGTCAGGCCTCAGAAATGTGCTTTTTCCAAGGCTGCCCCTACCTTGTAAAATATATCTTCCAGCAATCCAGAAGCCCCCCCCCCATTTTTAGCTTTCCAGAAAGCCATCAAGACTTGGTTCTTCATCCAGGCACTGGAGTACATTGTTGAGAGCCTCTGGATGGCTTTTGGGGTATCTTAGAATGATGGATGTTCCTGGCTTTCAGTTTATGTTTTATAGTTTTTTTATGTTTTGTAGTTTTGATGAGCTGCCCAGATTTGTGCTCTGAGATGGGCAGGCATAGAAACATGACATACAAATACACACATATAACAGACTTAAAAATAAATGAATTACTTATGTAGCTTTTTTTTGGGGGGGTGATTTTCAAGTCAGTCTTGATGCCTGGCAACATTCATGCAGGTTTTTTGCCCTACATTTTCATAGTGGCTTGCCATTCCCTTCTTCCTGGCCCAAAGTCAGCTATGCTTAAGGCAGAATTAGTATTCTAAGATTCCCAGTTTATAATCCAGTGCCTTTAACCTCTGCACCCAACTGTTTCTTGTGTAGCTATTACTACAATGTAAAAACAATATCTTGTTTATAGAAATAAAAATATAAATGGAAATGATTCAAATATGGGATTTTTTTTGCTACTGTATAAAGCTGCAGTATGGGACAAGACATAATTGAATAGTTGGAGGGTGAGTGGGTGGGTGGGTGGACGGATGGATTGAAGGATGATTCTTTGGCTTAGCTTAAAATGTGATGCCCTCCAGCTTTGGTTTATTAACCATCATTTTTTCTTGGAATTAACTCTCATATACTCAAAATCTGTAACAGATCATTACATAGGTCAGCATTATCTGTGAACTGTGCATAGGAACATATGCAAGCAGCGCAAATGATATCAGGGATGCTGTGCAGGCAATTTGGACTTGGTTCATAGATCTCCAAAATGAGTCTGGTGCATGCAAATAGCATTGTACTGATATCCAATCTCATGGCCCATGATATATCTCCTTGGTTGCAAAACAGATCCTTGGCCTGTTGATTTACTGGTTTGCTACTTGTTTGTACTGTTTGTCATAGCATGATGAATTGTTATTGGGAAGCCAAGGTAGCCTCCAAGTCTAATAATTCTGTTTCAAACTGTCAACTTTATATAATTAAATGGCATAGCAAAATCTCCCAGTAACCTGAAAAGAAATTCATTTTCCCTTATCATTCAGTATAATAATTTGCATGCCCATTCCAAATCAACAGTTGAATCAAGTTTCATGTATCATTGCTTAAGAAGAAATAAGTTTGGCTACTTTCTTTAATCTGCATTGAGTAAGAGAGATGATCTGTAAGTTATCTTTGGAAGGTTCAATGAGCAGGAGGAGAGGGAGGAGGAGGAGGAGGAGGAGACTAGTTTAACAGGAGAATGTTGAAAGTATGGTTTATTTTTGTTCTGCAGCAATAAAATGCCCCCACCCTTCTATATTTAAGAGAGGTCATTAATCAAAACTCAGTTCTTTGAGTTATTCTTATTTTCCATTTGTGAAAATCTAACTTGATTTTTTTTTCTATCCCACAAAATACCTTCTGCATTACAACTTAATGGCTTTTTAACTGAATCTACCTTGACAGCTCTAAGTATCTGTTCCTCAAATAGATCAAACTTTCCTAACTGGAGAGTTGTTATGACTATTACAATGCCTATTCTTTATTACATCATATTATCAGATGATGATAAAGGCTTAGCAACAGTCAAGGATACTGAGGTGGCAGAGGTAGGAATATGAACTATTCCATATAGTGTTGGAAAGAAGCAAGGATATAACCATCCCAAGGTATTTTTAAGAAAGTTCATCACAGATTTATTTTACCTCAGAAAGCTAGCATCGGTTATAGTGGACCCTTCATAAACTGCAAGGCAACTGTAGAGTTCTCCTGAGTCTATTATTTTCAGTAAAGAAACTCCATGCAAAACAAAACATTGGAGACACTTGTATACAAATGGATTGCATTTGCATGAGAAAAGCATTCATATTCAGGAAAAAATGCACAGAAATAAAAGATACATAAAAGTATTAGAGATAATGGGTTGCTTAGAAAAAAAAAATAAACACATTGTAAAACCCTAGCATCTGCATTTTTATGGTGTGATGGTGTTTGTGGAAACATTGGGTAAATTGGAATATGTTATAGCAGTGATATCAGCCAGATTGATAGGGTTCCATGCATTCCTATCATCCTACCAAATGTTCTTAACTGGTCTGCTTTTTAGGAGATAAATTGTTTAATTTATCCAAAAACATAGCTTCGAACCTCATTTTGAATCTCAATACCTTTTCAGATTTGGGCTTTTTTTATTGTTTTAACAGCAAATGTGCCTCTGCAAGGTAACTAAACCAATATAGGTGTGCAATGAGCCCTGGACCAAGCTGGGTCAAAATAAATCAGTTATATCACTGATTGACCACTAAATAGATCACTGTTATATATCACTGAATTTCACTGAATGGTACCAGGATAGAAAGTGGGAGATTGTGAGTTCAAGTCTTGCCTTAGCTGTGAAAGCCAGCTGGGTGACTTTGAACCAGTCACTGTGTCTGTCAATCCAACCCACCTCACAGGGTTATTGTTGTGGGGAAAATCGGTGGAGGAAGGTGTGTTGGATATGTTTGCCACCTTGAGTTATTTGTAAGAGTAATAAAGGTAGGATATAAATAAATAAATAAATAAATAAATAAATAAATAAATAAATAATAAATAATAAATAATAAATAAATAAATAAATAAATAAATAAATAAATAAATAAATAAATAAATAAATAAATAAATAAAGTGAATTACATTACCATAAAAATGGGGTAAAAGAGGTAACTAGTATGGCACCCAATGAACCATTTAAGATATACAGTCTTCTAGCTGCTAAGGCTGATTTATGATTGTCAAATATACAGCTCTAGCCTGAATTAGACCATTATAGAAAAAAACATTTTGCTTGGCTACAATTGAGTGGGAGACCAGAATAAACAAAGGTTGATTTACTAGAAGCCAAAAAAAGGCTTAAGAAGGAGAGAGGCTATGTCACTCTTTATAGTTTTATGCAAATTAAAGTATGCATGTGATTGGACATAGCACCAAGCTATTGGACTAACTTGTAAATAATTCAATCTCTCTTTCTCTTCCCCCCCCCCACTTTTTGAAAAAGAATTTTGCCATTTTTGAAACTTACTGACTTCATCCCTGCAGTTTCAGGCTATTTACTGGTATTCTGTTTTAGTTATATGCCCTTGTTTTCATTTTTTTATACTTGTCCCTCTTGTCCCTCAGTTTGTCAGGGAAGCTTTTTGTGCAACCATGGTGGTCTCATCTTTTGTTTCTTTCTCTGTGGTATTGTTTTTGTTTCGGACCTTTAATATTTTGCTTTTCAGAGTTTCCCATGCATCCCATGTTTTTCCTTCAGGATTTCCATTCATGGAATCCTTCCTAATCTCTCTTTTAGTTTGTTTAAGTCAACCGTCTTAAAGTCTAAAATGACAGGATAGCTGTCTTCTGGTATCTGAGACTACCAGAGAAGTGAGGGTTTACTTATCCTCCAAAGCACCTGAGAGCAGAACAGAAGTAATGTGGGTGGAAGCTCATTAAAAAAAGATCCAGCCTGACAGTAGAAGGAGAAATTTCCTGACAGTAAAGCAATTAATCAATGGAACAGCTTGCATCACAGATTTGGAGGTGAACAATCTTTTGTCTAGGATGCAATAAGGTCCCCTGCTTTGGTCAGGGAGTTGGACTAGAAGATGTCTGAGGTCCCTTCCAGCCCAATGATTTCATGAAGAATAGAAAAATAGCCCATCTCACCCAACACTTCTCAGATGGGATTTAAATTGAGAAATAAGATCAGCCTCAATTTGGGGTTAACATTTGGGAGCAATTACTAGTATTTGCCCCTTCATGGATTACTGCCTTGACGTGGTGAAGGGGCTTGCGTAATTCAATGAAGCTATGAGCTATGCCGAGCAGGGCCATCCAAGATGGACAGCAGAGAGTTCTGACAAAACGTGATCCACTGGAGAAGGAAATGGCAACCCACTCCAGTATCTTTGCCATGAAAACCCCATGGACAGTACCAAAAGGCAAAACAATATGACGCTGGAAGATGATCCCCTCAGGTCAGGAGGTGTCCACTATGCTACTGGGGAAGAGCAGAGGGCTAGTACTAGTAGCGCCAGAAAGAATGAAGCGACTGGGCCAAATCTGAAAGGATGCTCAGCTATGGATGTATCTGGTGGTGAAAGGAAACTCTGATGCTGTAAAGATTTTTTCTTCATAGGAACCTAGAATGTAAGATCCATGAATCAAGGAAAGCTGGACGTGGTCAAACAAGAGATGACAAGACTGAACATCGACATCTTAGGTATCAGCGAACTAAAATGGAAAGGAATGGGTGAATTTAATTCAGATGACCATCAGGTATACTACTGCGGGCAAGAATCCCTCAGCGGAAATGGAGTAGCCTTCATAGTCAATAAAAGAGTAGGAAAAGCCATACTGGGATACAATCCCCAAAATGACAGAATGATCTCAGTGCAAATCCAAGGCAAACCATTCAATATCACAGTAGTCCAAGTCTATGCCCCAACCACTGGTGCTGAAGAGGATGAAATTGACTGGTTCTATGAAGCCCTACAGCACCTTATAGAATTAACATCAAAAAATGATGTCCTTATGATCATGGGGGATTGGAATGCTAAAGGTAACTGGAATAACAGGCAATTTTGGCCTTGGAGTACAAAATGAAGCAGGGCACAGGCTGATAGAATTTTATCAAGAGAATATGATGGTCATAGCAAACACTCTTTTCCAACAACCCAAGAGATGGCTCTACACATGGACATCACCAGATGGTCAACACAGAAATCAGATTGAACTATGGATGGAGGTTTGCAACATTGTACAAAAGGTAGTAACTAAAAGCATCCCAAAGAAAAAGAAATGCAGAAAGCAAAGATGGAGAAGCTCTATATAGTCAGTAAAAACAAGACCAAGAGCTGACTGTGGCTCAGACCATGAGCTTCTCGTTGCAAAGTTTAGGCTTAAATTGAAGAAAGTAGGGGAAAGCACTAGGTCACTCAGGTATGAATTAAATCATATCCCTGACAAATATGCAGTAGAGGTGACAAATAGATTTAAGGAATTAGATCTGATAGACGGAGTGCCTGAAGAACTATGGACAGAGGTTCACAACATTGTACAAGAGGTAGCAACTAAAACTATCCCAAAGAAAAAGAAATGCAAGAAAGCAAAATGGCTGTCTGAGAAAGCTTTGCAAATAGTTGAGGAAAGGAGGGAAGCAAAAGGCAGGGGAGAAAAAGAAAGATACACCCAGTTGAATGCAGAATTCCAGAGAATAGCTAGAAGAGATAAGAATGCCTTCTTAAATGAACAGTGCAAAGAAATAGAAGAAAACAATAGAATAGGGAGGACCAGAGATCTCTTCAAGAAAATTTGAAATATGAAGATATGCAAAAATGGGCAAGATAAAGGACCAAAATAGCAGGGACTCAACAGAGGCAGAAGAGATTAAGAAGAGGTGGAAAATTACACAGAAGAACTATACAAGAATGAGCTTAATGTCCCTGATAACCACGATGAGGTGGTCACTGACCTCGAACCAGACATCCCAGAATGTGAAGTGAAGTGGGCTTTAGGAAAGCTGAGCAACAACAAAGCTAGTGGAGGTGACAATATTCCAGCTGAGCTATTCAAAATGTTAAAAGATGATGCAGTAAAAGTGCTACAATCAATTTACCAGCAAATTTGGAAAACTCAACAGTGGCCACAGGATTGGAAAAGATCAGTTTACATTCCAATTCCAAAGAAAGGCAGTGCCAAAGAATGTTCAAACTATCGCACCATTGCACTCATTTCTCATGCTAGTAAAGTTATGCTTAAAATTCTACAAGCTAGACTCCAGCAGTATGTGGATCGAGAACTACCAGAAGTACAGGCAGGATTTTGAAGAGGCAGAGGAACTAGAGATCAAATTGCCAACATACACTGGATCATGGAGAAAGCTAGGGAGCTCCAGAAAAACATCTACTTCTGCTTCATTGACTATGCTAAAGCATTTTATTGTGTGGATCACAAAAAAAATGTGGCAAGTTCTTAAAGAGATGGGAGTACCAGACCATCTTATTTGTCTCTTGAGAAACCTATATGCGGGTCAAGAAGCAACAGTGAGAATTGGACAAGGAACCACTGATTGGTTCAAAATTGGGAAAGGAGTCCAGCAAGGCTGTATACTATCACCCTGCCTGTTTATCTTATATGCAGAGCACATCATGAGAAAGCAGGGCTAGATGAATCAAAAGTTGGAATTGAGATTGCTGGGAGAAATATCAACAACCTAAGATATGCACTCTAATGGCAGAAAGTGAAGAGGAATTAAAGAGCTTATTGTTGCAAGTGAAGAAGGAGAGTGCAAAAGTTGGCTTGAAACTTAACATTAAGAAAACCAAGATCATGGCATCCGGCCCTCTTAATTCCTGGCAAATAGATGGGGAAGAAATGGAGGTAGTGACAGATTTTATTTTTCTGGGCTCCAAGATCACTGCAGATGGGGACTGCAGCCAAGAAATTAAAAGACGTTTGCTCCTGGGGAGGAAAGCTATGGCAAATCTAGACAGCACACTAAAAAGCAGAGACATCACCCTGTCAACAAAATAATAATAATAATAATTTAATTTCTATACCGCCCTTCTCCCGAAGGACTCAGGGCGGTGTACAGGGCAAATACAGTAAAAATACAATGTACAAAAGTTAAAAAAGAATTAAATAATACAGCCCAATTCCAATAAAATTAATACAGTTAATATTAAAATACCCCAACCCTTCAGACCAGGCCGGCTTGTTCAAATAAGTATGTTTTTAGGTCACATAGGTTATGGTTATGATAGGAGGCATTGGTCAAGCTGTTCCAGGTGAAGGTTGGCTATAAGGAAGTTTTGTAAGATGGTAGTGAAGCCAGAGCTACAGACAGTTCTGGAAGAAATGGATTTTCCAGACTCTTTTCAGACTGAGTTGGAAATCGCATCAGTCACCCTGCTGAACCACCTTTATTGGATCTTGGAGAAAGTGCACCCCTAACTGTCTCCCCAATGCTATGTAATTATGTACATGAAATTGCTGTGTGAGATCATCCAATTGTATAACACTCCAGACCAGATTGGAGATGGGGTAAGGACCTGACCTGATGCCTGGAAGTTGTTAGAGCTTTGATGGGCTTTAACAACCTCAGATTAAATCCCTGCAACCTGAAGTTGTTGTTCATTGCTGATAAATCTGACTTATTACTGGTTCCAACTGACTCAGAATAGGATTATCTTTAACATTAAGAAAACCAAGATCATTGCATCCGGCCCTCTCAATTCATGGCAAATAGATGGGGAAGAAATGGAGGTAGTGACAGATTTTATTTTCCTGGGCTCCAAGATCACCACAGACGGGGACTGCAGCCAAGAAATTAAAAGACGCTTGCTCCATGGGAGGAAAGCCATGGCAAATCTAGACAGCACACTAAAAAGCAGAGATATCACCCTGTCAACAAAAGTGTGTATAGTCAAAGCTATGGTCTTCCCAGTTGCAATGTATGGCAGTGAAAGTTGGACCATAAGGAAGGCTGAGCGCCAAAGAATTGAGGCCTTTGAACTGTGGTGCTGGAGAAGACTCCTGCGAGTCCCTTGGACTGCAAGGCGATCAAACCGGTCAGTCCTAGAGAAGATCAACCCTGACTGCTCTTTAGAAGGCCAGATCCTGAAGTTGAAACTCAAATACTTTGGTCACCTAATGAGAAGGAAGGACTCACTGGAGAAGAGCCTAATGCTGGGAAAGGTTGAGGGCAAGAGAAGAAGGGGATGACAGAGAATGAGGTGGCTGGATGGAGTCACTGAAGCAGTAGACATGAGCCTAAATTCACTCCAGAAGAGTAGAGGACAGGAAGGCCTGGAGGAATGTTGTCCATGGGGTTGCGATGGGTCGGACATGACTTCGCAACTAACAACAACAACTAGTATTTGAGTGCCAGGGGAATTATGGCAAGAAGATAGGAGGTTGCAATTATTGAAGGAATGAGAGAAATTAGGACCCTCAGAGTAAATAGGAAGTAAGATATCAGAGTATGAGATAGACTGATTTAGGGGAACAGAATCAGAACAGAAATATGATTGCAAAGGTAGAAAAAGCAGGAAGGAAGAACAAACTAAAAAGTAAATGTGAAAAGGAATACAGATGAATACCTTAGAAAGATATGGTATAGGGAAGGCAAATGGGTGCCCCAAAACTGAGTGTAAAGACAGAAAGGAGGGGGGGGAAGTGTTAAATAAAAGCAGTAGGAATAAATAAAAAGCAGAAAGGTCCTTCTTTGCTATAAGAAGAAAATTAAGAAGATATAACAGAGGGGAAAGGTCTTTAGGTTGTTCAATTGTGCAAAGTAATTGCATATTGTTGGTTAATTAGTACTGTAGTTTAAAACTGCAAACTGTAGTGGAGAAGCAGAGACTAGTTTTAAAGGTATTAAAGGTAAAGCAAGGAGAGAGAGGGGGGGGAAAAACATATGCACAAGGCTGAGTGTTAGATTTGCAGCAATCAAAGACATTGATTTCTAATAGGTTCCTGTTTGCTTTAACCATTTATTCTGTGTCAGAGCTAAAAGGATTATACTGGGTTAACCATTTTGTTTGAAAAATAGTTTGAATAATACTAAAGGTATATCTGTTTATCATTCACAACCAAGAAATGCATTTTCCAATATTTTATTGGATTTCCCAGGGAGGGGGATGAAAATTGATCCCTTATACCCATCAGTCTGAAAGGATGCATTGCACTGATGCTAGATTTATTTACAGAGGGAAAAACCTGCAAACTGGGAAGAGTTCAGCCAAATTCTTGCACAATTCAATTCCCAAGTCACAGTTTAAGAGAGAAAGAAATACACAAGCTATGTGGAAGTTCCAGGGGGTCAAGAACAGAGGCCAAAAAACTTGAATAAAAGTTAATTCTAAGTTGAAATAAAACGTCTAAAGAAAAATTCTTCAGAGAAAAGACGGGAGGATGAGAATAGAAACCTCTTCTTCAGCCCAGCTACTTTTGGCTGATAGGACTCCAGATAATGGATAATGGTTTAACTGATTTAACCCATTTTTTAAATTTATTTATTCCATACGGTGTAACAGAATAAAGTGGTAACCATTGTTTTTATTTTTGGTACTCATGCTGCTGCTTCTTGCTGGGAGATCCTTGTGAGGTTCAGCAACCAGAATATGTTATTTAGCCATGGCATAGTCCCATTGCCTGGAGTGCATCACGAAGAGGCTGGTCTATATTGCACCCCATATTCCGGATTCACACAATACTTGTAAATCATTAAGTATCCAAAATAGCTGCACTATCAAAAATTCTAAGCCACATAAATTGTTTTAGAAACACTTGACTCTTAAAAATAATATTTATTTATTTATTTATTCATTCATTCATTCATAAATTTTATTGGCCGTCCATATTACCATAGAGTAACTCTGGGCGGCTTAAAGTTATATAAAATCTAAAACATAAAAACTTAAAAACAAACATTAAAACCAATGGAGGGGGGGCACAGTGGGGGGGGGAGGTGGGAAGTATTTTTCACCAGAATTTCCTGAAAATGTTTGTTTGTTTTCCCACTGATGCTAGAAATCAGTTTAGGGAATCTCTGTCAAACGTCCAAAGTTCTCTTTTAGTGAAACTGTTTATTGGAGCTATTTAATCCAAACTCAGCTCTTAAAGTGATTTTGTGACTATATGAGCTAAAGAACAAATCCTGCAAAAGCCCAAATCAAACTTGACTGTCCAGAGTACTTTTTTGTACAAATCAGCACCTCTAAGAGCTGCACTTCTAAGACATCCCTTCCGTTAAAAAAAAAGGTACTTTCAATTCTTTGTGAAATGCCAAAATGAAGAAGATAGAAGGAAAGTAAATGGAGAGGAGTGAATCAGAGGTCCACCTCCTAATCACTAAGGGGATGACATAGTGAGGGCTCTCTAATCGTGTTATTTTGGGAAAGTCCTTCACTTTAGGTAAAAGACATCAGATTTTCTCTAAAAGAACAAATATTATAGAAACGTGCCTCTTTTAAAAAAACAATCAGAATTAACAGAGGCTCAGTTTCAATTCCCACTTCCATCTTTGCCAGGTTATTTGCCAAATTCATTTTTTTATCTATTTATTTATTTCCCGGCTTTATTATTTTGATAAATAACTTGGGATGGCTGACTATGAGATTAGTTGAGTTTAGACAGAGAGAGAGAGATTATCCATCTGTCATGCCTAAAGTAGTATTAGAATTCACAATCTCCTGATTTCTAGCCTGGCACCTTAACCACTAGACAAAACTAGCTCTTTGTAGTATCTTTTCATTTTCAAAGATATTATCCCAGGGGTCTTCAGACTTGGCCCTCTTATGACTTGTGGCCTTCAACTCCCAGAATTCCTCAGAATTCTGGGAACTGAAGTCTACAAGTCATAAAAGGGCCAAGATTGAAGACCCCTACATTATCCCATCAAGTGATAAAGTCTATATGGAGTCACCCTATATGGTGCATACTCTATATGCAAAAGTAGTGAAAAAGTGTGTGTGCATGTGAGTATGCGTGTATGTGTAGCTTCACAGGAAGGATAACTAAGCCTGCAAATGACATATAAAGTTATCTGAACAAAAGGAGCACTATTTCAGATGTTTCCTTCTTTTAAAAACAAAAAAGGAAACTAAGAAGGTAGACTTTGAACTAGGTGGCCTCTGACTCAGTTCAGACCAAATCAAGTTATTTTCCAAAGACACTGAATTGGAGCCAGACCAAAAGATTCTGGCTGGTGCATAGCTCTAGTCTAAGACAAAGCAATGGTTATGCAATCAATCCACACAAAGAATTTTATGGGTGGATCAAGGCAGATTCAGATAACAATGCCTTCTAATACCTTGTGCTCTTCTACTTCTTTCCTCTGAACTCATTCGCTCTCCCTCTCTCTTCTTCTTTCTCTTTCTCTCTCTCATGCACACACAAGCTGGAAGGACTTTTCTTTTGATAGCATCAGAAGAAGACTTTAATCAGTGGTACTTCTTCCCCTTCCTTCCTTCCTTCCTTCCTTCCTTCCTTCCTTCCTTCCTTCCTTCCTTCCTTCCTTCCCCCATCCTCTATTCTTTCTTTACTTCTTTCTTTTTATCTATCTATCTATCTATCTATCTATCTATCTATCTATCTATCTATCTATCTATCTATCTAATTTGTTTGCCACCCATCTCATCCAAGCTGGCTTTGGGCACAAAAAAAAAAAAAAAGAGAGAGAGAGAGAGAGAGAGAGAGAGAGAGAGAGAGAGAGAGAGAGAGAGAGAGAGAGAGAGAGAGAAAGAGAGAGAGAGAGAGAGAGAGAGAGAGAGATATGCTATACTAAACTGAGTCCCACAGGGGAAAGAACCTGGAGTTCATCATCAGGGCATATCCTTCAAAGAGAAGACTTTGTCTCTGTCATGATGGATTGGCATTGCTTCTAGTTACTAGATTTCACCTTAAGAGCGAATGCAATGAGGCAGTTGCCCTTCAGGTCAGAATTAAGTTCCAGCTATATAGATTTAATCCTCCTGCTTTTGAAAACAGTGTTTAAAAAGGAACTGGGTGCTGCACAATTTACGGCTGTAGATCGCACTTACACCAAAGCAAAAGAGGGAAAAATAGGCCACGATAAGTGGATGAAAGCTTGCTTTATGACATTCAGACTAATGTAGGAAACATGCCAGAATCAATTTAATTGCTTTATATTTAAATAGACAAAAAAGTGCAGGTGCATTTTCATAGGCCCTCCCTCCTTTTTTTTGGCAGCCTATTCTCCATTTAATTGCATGTTCTTAAAAGGAAAGAAAATTAGCCGGGCTGTTTACAGAAAATACTGCTCTCCAAAATTTATTTTAAGAAATTGCTCATTATATATACATAACATATCTATAATGTATGCAACACCTTGCCTTTAATGGCCCTCTGGCTTATTATAAATAGATGACCATTTGCTTATATATATAAAACCATTATTCTAAGTTAGTACTGGAATATCACCATATAAGTGGATAGCATCAAAGCACTGTTTGCTGAGTCAATATTTTTTAAATCCTTCAAGATTAAAGACTTATTTCCTTGGATTCTTTTTATGACCAAGAGCGATAGTCCAGGGTGGGGCAAGAGGCTGTTAGAGATTTGAGTTTGGTCCCCATGGAGTAGCAGTGATTAAGACTGCCTATTCGTATCAGATTCTCACATGAGAAAGGAAATGGCTATTTGGAGAAGAGAGAAATTGGTTTTTCCTAGCAAATATTCTTTAAAAGGTGTTTCCATACATAATGCAGTGTTTTACAAACCTGAGTACATTACCCAAAATTGGCTAAAATGCTTTTTCTTTGGGTAATGTTACCCAGATTGATTATCATCATATCATCATAGTGGAACATATATTATATCATTATATTATATATTATATAATATCATTATTATATATTACTGTATATCATTATAGTGGAACAACTTATATATTATATCATTATAGTGGAACAACTTGCCTCCAAAATTTGTGGTTGCTCCAACGTTGGAAGTTTTTAAGAAGAGAATGGACCACCATTTGTCTGAAATGGTATAGGGTTTTCAGCTTGAGCAGTGGGTTAGACTAGAAGACCTCCAAGGTCCCTTCCAACTCTGTTGTTATTCTGTTATTCTGTTTTGTTATTTTGTTACCCTGTTATCTATTATAATAGGGATATTTAAATTGACTTAAGACTGCCATGGGTACTAACATACATTTGAAAATCTCCCAAAGTATTCCTATTAAGACAAAATAATGATGAAATTACCAATGGTAATTTGTTGCCATGACATAAAGATAATACTAATACTAATAATACTAGTAATACTACTACTACTACTACTACTACTAATAATAATAATAATAATAATAATAATAATAATAATAATAATAATAATAATAACAATAACAATAACAATAATAATAATGAGGAGGAGGAGGAGGAGGAAAGGACCTTGGAGGTCATCTAGTCCAACCCCCTGCTCAGGAAGGAAACCCTATACCATTTCAGACAAATGGCTGTCCAGCCTCATCTTAAAAACTTCCAGTGTTGGAGCATTCACAGCTTCTGGAGGCAGGTTGTTCCACTGGTTAATTGTTCTAACTGTCAGGAAGTTTCTCCTTAGTTCTAGGTTGCTTCTCTCCTTGACCAGTTTCCATCCGTTGCTTCTTGTCCTGCTTTCAGGTGCTTTGGAGAATAGCTTGACTCCCTCTTCTTTGTGGCAGCCCCTGAGAAATTGGAACACTGCTATCATGTCACCCCTCACCCTTCTCTTCGTTAAACTACACATACCCAATTCCAGCAACCATTCCCTATATGTTTTGGCCTCCAGTCCCCCAATCATCTTTGTTGCTCTTCTCTGTACCCTTTCTCGAGTCTCGACATCATTTTTATATCGTGGTGACCAAAACTGGATGCAGTATTCCAGGTGTGGCCTTACCAACACATTGTAAAATGGTATTAGTACTTCATGTGATCTTGATTCTATCCCTCTGTTAATGCAGCCTAGCACTGTGTTGGCTTTTTTGGCAGTTGCAGCACACTGCTGGCTCATATTGAAGTGATTGTCCACTAGGACTCCGAGATCTTTCTCACAGTTGCTACTATCGAGCAAGGTACTACCTATACTATACCTGTGCATTTGGTTTTTCCTGCCTAAATGTAGAACCTTACTTTTTTCACTATTGAATTTCATTTTGTTAGATAGTGCCCAGTGTTCGAGTCTGTCCAGATCCTCCTGTATCTTAAGGAGGAGATCATTCAGTGATTGCACTTTTTACAATATGTCATTGAGTTATGACCATTCTTTCAGCAACTGTTCAAAGTTATGACAATGCTAGAAGGAAGGCACTCATGACCCGTTCTTGCAGTTCAATAAGACCTTCTGATAAGTGATTTTACAGTAGATAACGAAGGAGAACGTTTGGGAGGCAATGATGTAATGGAAGGAGGAACAGGATGACCACAACAATACCTGAAGCTGCAGTGCAATGTTCAGATCATTGGTCAATATAATTATTATCTCCATCAAGAGCGGGAAATCTTTCTTCTGCCATATGTTGCTCTACTGTAACTCCCAGCTTTGCTCACCATTTCACTTAACCACACTGGATGGCTGCTAAAAGTAGTAGTTCAGCAAATTGTAGAGGTTGACAAGTTTCCCACTTCTGTTTTACACTAGTTGGGGCACAGCCTTTTATAGTATTAAATCTAGGTTTTTACAAGCAAAGCATGTGCTTTGTCACCAAATTATTATTATTTTTTCCTTGCAGGCATCCATTTCTCGTCATCCACACGTAACTGTCAAGGGAGCAAAATCTGAGCACCGTGGAGTTTGAAGGATCATTTAGGGCATTGAATACAACGTAAGAATGCTAATTAAGGCATCCCCATTCAATTGTTGTTCAGCCTATGCTTGGCCACAGCCAGTGACACATCCAGGCCATCTCCTCCCTAGATATAGAACTGTAAAGCATAGAAATGATTTTGAAAAATGGTGAGCCACTTATTTTGCACCATGCAACTTTTGCTGTTTGTTGCTAACTTTCTGTTACCATTAGTGTTTGGGAAGAAAGGAATCCTGAAATCTGTCTTCCAAATAATGTCCCAACCTTTCAGTAATTTAAGCTTGAGGCAACTGCAAATGTTTCAGGAGCCTGGATAATAATTCCTGCCAAATAGAGAGAGGAAGGCAAACTGAGATGAAGATGGTCTTTAAAACAATAACACTACAACAAAGCTCCTGGACAAGGAAGGAACCACTTTACCGCACTTCCACATTGCAAGCATTTCTCGTACTACCACCAACCTTTTCACAAAGCAGTTTGCAATTGACACCAAACTCTTTTTTATTTCTGCTGACCTGCAGAGAACATACAAAGAATGCCACATGATTTAATCTGTGTCTATTTTCTTTTCTTCCAGTTGGACCAACAACAGATTGCAAAATCTGTCATTGAACCAGAGTGCTGACCTTTCATTTACTAATAATACAGCAAAATAAAATAAGAAAAACATCCTAAGCCACTACACACAAAAAACTAAATTAAATTAAATTGCTAGCTTCTGTCCCCTGTTCATTTTTTTTCAACATGCATATTTGTGTCATCTAGTGATTTAGATTAAAAGAAATGTCTACAAGGTCACTACTGTATAATAGAAGCTCAGCAAAGGAAGATCAATTGTTTAAAAAAACATAAACATGATATGGAGCAACAGAGATGATCAGGGGACTGGAGGCTAAAACATATAAAGAACGGTTGCTAGAATTGGGCATGTCTACTTTAATGAATTGAAACTCAACAGTAAGAAAACCAAAATCATGGCATCCGGCCCTCTCAATTCCTGGCAAATAGATGGGGAAGAAATGGAGGTAGTGACAGATTTTATTTTCCTGGGCTCCAAGATCACCACAGATGGGAACTGCAGCTAAGAAATTAAAAGATGCTTGCTCCTGGGGAGGAAAGCTATGGCAAATCTAGACAGCATACTAAAAAGCAGAAACATCACCCTGTCAACAAAAGTGTGTATAGTCAAGGCCATGGTTTCCCCAGTTGCAAAGTATGGCTGTGAAAGTTGGACCATATTGGGGAAAACTTCCGGATGGCAAGGCGTCGCCGGAGGCAGCCATTCTTAGGCTGTCAGCCCCGCGGCTCCGTAGAGCCGCCGAAAACAGCGCCGATCAGCTGTTTCGGTGGCTCGGAAGCCCCCTCCTCGGGAGAAGAGGAGGGGGTGAGCGCCCAGGCAGGGGTAGAGCTCTCCGGGGCCGCCAGAACTTAAAGTTTTGGCAGCTGAAGGATTGAGCCCCCCCGAAGCCTGGGCTTGCTCCGGACTGCGAGGCGCTTCTGCTCCAGGTTTTTTGGAGCAGAACAGGGCATCTGCAACCATCCCTGCTAGCAAGAGAGAACTTTGGAGAACCTGGACGCAGGCAGAGCAATGCAGGAGATTCAGGTGAAAGTGGATTTATGATCTTTAACTCAATGGACTTTGCGGAGTTTGAAAGTGAAAGTGCGTAGCAGGCAATAGTGGGTGAAAATGGCGGCTAAATCTTCTAAAGTTCTTAGAAGCGCGGGGGCTTCTCCGGTGCAGCAGTCTTCGTTGCAAGCTTTATTGGCCCCTGCACCTGCACCTGCACCAGCCTTTACAGTTAAAGATTTGCAGAATGTGATGCAAGAGGCTTTGGAAAAGCAATTGCAACAATTAGCTGAGATTATGGATGAAAAGCTGGATGAGAAGTTAACAGAAAAACTAGCTGAGGTTATGGATGAAAAGCTGGATGAGAAGTTAACAGAAATAAGGGCAGACATCTTACTTGCATTTCAAGGCATGGCTATATGTATTGAGCGTTTGGATGAAAGAGTGGAAGAGCTCAGCCAAAATAACATCAGATTAGAAGCAAAAATGTCAGAGACTGAGAATGTGGTGGAGAAAATTGATAGTGATTTGATCCTGGTACAGTATCACGAGATGGAGTTTGCTGTCAGAATCAGAGGCTTAAAAGAGGATCCTAAAGAAAATTTGAAGGAAATAGTTTCTGAGGCTCTGGAAGGGGTGCTGGGGCGACCAGCAGATGTAATTATGGAAGATATAGATAAAATTTTCCGTGTTAATTCGTGGATTGCAAGACAAAGGAAATTACCCAGAGATGTGGTGGTTTATTTTACAAAGAGAGCAATTAGAAATGAGGTCATTCAAGCCTCTTACAATACTAAATTTGTAATTGCTGAGCAAGAAGTCTTGGTTTTAAAAGAGATCCCTCCAAGAATTTTAAGGAGAAGGAAGGAGTTTGCTTTCTTAGCACAAGAATTAAGGCGATGTGATATTAAGTTCAGATGGGAGATACCAGCGGGTATGGTGGTGATGCATGAAGGTACGAGATACCGTCTTACTACAGTGATGCAGGCACGTGATTTTTACAGTAATGTTTTAAAAGCAAACCCCATACCACTTTTGGAATCTACAAAGAAGAATGGTGAGGGAGACCCTCAATTACGTAGTGAGAATTTACGAGGTGCTGAAGGAACAACGCAGATAGAGGAGAAAGCTACAGGAGTGGATCAAATTTCAGTATCATCGGAAGAGGCTAGAGACCAGAGGATGACGCGTGCTGCTTCGAGACGAATGAGACGAGAGCAAGAACAAGACCAGCAGAAAGTCATGGGACCTCCAAAATGTACCTATAGCGAAGCTGTGGGAAGGGCGCGACCTAAGAATGCAAAGGGGATTTTGGAAGAAGCGCTCCAAAAGCTTTGGGTTGCGAAGGATGGCGACAAAGTTTCTAACTTGGAATGTTAATGGTCTAAATTTACCGTAGAAGAGAAAGAAAGTTTTTCAATATTTAAAACAATTTAAGAATTATGTTATTTGTTTACAAGAAACACATATTAGAGTCATGTACCAAAAGTACTTATTAAATTCAAGACTGGGTGCAAAATTTATTGCTTCTGCAACAGACAAGAAAAATGGAGTGGTTGTTTATGTTAAGAATACCTTGATAGCGGAGTTAATTGAAGCAGACAAACAAGGAAGATATGTTATAATAGAACTGTTAATAGAAGGCAAAAAAAATACTTTTGGTTGGATTATATGCTCCTAATCAACAACAAGCAGACTTTTATAGTTTAGTACACAGCAAGATTACTCAGTTGGATTATAAATCTTTTATTTTTATGGGAGATTGGAATGGTGTTTTGGACGTACAAATGGATAGGAGTGGTTCTTTTGAAAGTATTCCAAGTCATGCTAAACTGCTTAAATTCTTTTTTGAGATGAAGGATGACCTGGAACTGCGAGATATTTGGAAAGAAAGAAATTTGCAAGAAAAGGACTATACTTTTTTTCCCCGATAGATATTAATCTTTTTCTAGGATTGATTTTATACTAATTACCAATGATTTCTTTTCCAGGACTAAGAAGATTAAGATTTGTCTAAGAACCATGTTTGATCATAGCCCAGTCTGGCTAGAGATAGATAAGGATAATAGAGATAGGCGCTCCTGGCGTCTAAATGAGATTTTGTTTAGAAATCAGGAAAATGTGGATGAATGTAAAAAACAGATGAAGGATTTTTTTGAAATTAATATGTATAAGGGTACTTCTATTGAAATGGTCTGGGATGCTAGTAAAGCTTATATGAGAGGTGTGTTAATATATTTGAATAATAAACAGACGTAGTTTGGAATTTAGTTCTTATACAAGAACAAAAGGAAGAGATGAATTAATTGATAACTGAGGAAGAAATTTTTTCAGCAATTAAACAATTGAAAGTGGGCAAGGCGCCAGGGACGGATGGGTTGACTGCTGGGTATTATAAAAATTTACAGTTAGAGATGGTAAAGCCATTAAGGGAATTGTTCCAGACAATTCAAATGGGAGGAGGGGTGCCTCCGTCTTGGAAAACTGCTTTTATTTCTTTGATACTGAAGGAAGATCAGGATGTCACTCAAGCAAATAATTATAGATATCAATATCACTTTTGAACACGGACTACAAGATATTTGCTAAGGTTTTAGTTAACAGATTAATATGGGACTAAAAAGTTTCATTTAGCATTTGAATAAGTACTGATGTGATATTTATATTCCTTGTAGTCATTTTATAAGAGTTAAAGTGCGATAGATTTAATAGTTTATTGTTGTTTGCATATGGTAGATTATGATTGTTTCTACTTTTATACCTTGTATTTAGCTCTGGGAAGTCGGGGAGGGGGGACGGGGAGGGAGGGAGGTGTTGGGGAGGGTTGGGAAGAGGGGAGGGGGTTGGGAGGGGTTTTGTTTTGTTTTCTTATAAATAAAATGTACTGTAAAATTTTTCAATAAAAAAAAGAAAGTTGGACCATAATAAAGGCTGAGCACCAAAGAATTGAGGCCTTTGAACTATGTTGCTGGAGAAGACTCCTCCGAGTCCCTTGGACTGCAAGGCAATCAAACCGGTCAGTCCTAGAGGAGACCAACCCTGACTGCTCTTTAGAAGGCCAGATCCTGAAGCTAAAACTCAAATACTTTGGCCACCTAATGAGAAGGAAGGACTCACTGGAGAAGAGCCTAATGCTGGGAAAGGTTGAGGGCAATAGAAGAAAGGGACGACAGAGAATGAGGTGGCTGGATGGAGTCACTGAAGCAGTAGGTGTGAGCTTAAAGGGACTCCAGAAGATGGTACAGGAAGGCCTGGAGGAATGTTGTCCATGGGGTTGTGAGCGGTCAGACACAACTTCACAACTAATAATGACAACTTTAATGAAAAGAAGGATGAGGGGCGACATGATAGCACCTGTTCCAATATCTCAGGGGCTCCCACAAAGAAGAGGGAGTCAACCTATTCTCCAAAGCACCTAAAGGCAGGACAAGAAGCAACGGATGGAAATTAATCAAGGAGAGAAGCAACTTAGAACTAAGGAGAAATTGCCTGACAGTAAGAACAATTAATCAGTGGAACAACCTGTCTCCAGAGATTTTGAATGTTCCAACACTGGAAGTTTTTAAGAAGAGATTGGACAACCATTTGTCTGAAATGGTATAGGGTTTCCTGCCTGAGCAGGGGGTTGGACTAGAAGTCCTCCAGGGTCCCTTCTAACTCAGTTATTCTATCATTCTTTTGAAGAGATGAAGTTCTCCAAAGACATCTCCCAGCTTTTCATTGATATTGTTGCGCTTAAAAGGACCTAAAAGCTGAGAAATTGAAATGTTAATATGTCTGTATTTGGGAGACAGAGAGGCAGGTTTAAGTAATGTGCCTAGGAAAATAGAAGTTCCAGAAATTGGATGCTCTGTTTTCAGTTTGGGGAAGAGAAAATAGTGGCTGGCTTGATTTGAGGAACCAGGTCAAAGAAGAGTTCCTGCCAATAGCTGCAGCTATTCAAAGGAAAATGCAATTTTCTGTAGTTCCAGACCAAACTGATCCAAAGAAGAATTAACTGAATTCAGTTTCTCCACAAAAGCAGTGCAATGAGAGACAATCAGATCTACTGTAGACTTGTTCCCAAAGTGGTGGAAAACCAAAGATGTTGAAGTATCCTTAGAAATTTCTACAAGAACTTTCTGGATTTAAAGTTAATGTACAAAAAACTAAAATTCTGGCTAAAAATATGACAGCATCGCAAAAGGCCCTTTTAGAAGGGTTAACTGGATTTGAGATTGTTAAAAGGGTCAAATATTTGGGGGTGCTTTTGTCGCCCTCTAATACAAAACTATATAAAAATAACTATGAAAAATTATGGGGAAAAATCCAAAAAGAAATGGAGAGTTGGGAAAAATTGCAATTGTCTTTGTTGGGGCGAATCGCAGCAGTGAAAATGAATGTCCTGCCTAAATTTTTATTTTTATTTCAAATGATACCGGTTCTTAAGAAAGATTCTAATTTGGAGGAATGGCAGAGAGGTATCAATAAATTTGTCTGGGCAGGGAAAAGGCCACGAGTTAAACTTAAGATTATGCAGGATACTCGTGAAAGAGGTGGTCTTAAAATGCCTAATCTTAAATTATATTATGAAGCTGCTGCGTTAGCAGGTATAAGTGATTGGATTAATTTGACACAAGAGAGATTATTAAATCTTGAGGGCCATGATTTGCTGTTTGGCTGGCATGCATATTTGTTGTATGATAAGAAGGTAGATAATGTGTTTAGAGTGCATATTTTAAGACAGGCATTGCTGAGAGTTTGGAAGAAGTATAGACATAAGTTAGACTGTAAGATACCATTGTGGGCAATTCCAAAACACGCAATAGAAAATATAAATGTTGGTTTTAAACATGATGTGACTACGTATAAAGAGATTTTAAGCTTGGAAAGAAATGTCTGGTGTTTGAAACCATATAGCCTCTTGCGAGATGAAGAGATTGTTCAAACTTGGTTTCAATATATTCAGCTACGGGCCAGGTGGAAAGAAGACCAGAAAATTGGCTTTAAAATGACTGATGAAAATCTGATAAAGCAAATTAGAAATCAGGGACCAGCACATATTAAACGGATATATCTTGCATTGATAGAGATTGACTCAGAAACAGAACTTGTTAAGGACTGTATGATAAAATGGGCCCAGAACATCCAAGAAGTTATTACAATGGATACGTGGGAAAAGATTTGGGTGAGGAACGTAAAATTTACACAAGGTCAAAATTTAAGAGAGAACTTTTATAAAATGTTTTATAGATGGCATCTAGATCCTAAAAAGCTTGCAAGTATGTATCCGAATTATCAGCCAAAATGTTGGAGGTGTGGTGATGAAGATGCAACATATTTTCACGTATGGTGGACTTGCAAAAAGGTTAAGGCCTTCTGGATTAAAATTTGGTGGAATATGCAGAAGATTTTCAAGCAAAGGATAAAGTGTTGTCCGCAACTTTTCTTGTTGGGAATAATTACAGATGCTACGGTTGTGGACACTAAGCTGATGTTGAATTTAATTACGGCAGCAAGACTCTTAATAGGTCAGTATTGGAAGAAAGAGGAACTGCCGACCATAGAAGAATGGACTTTAAAGGTTTCTGACCTGGCAGAGATGGCAAAGATTTCGGCTTATTTGAAAGATCACTCGCAAGAACGTTATATTATGGAATGGAGAAAATGGATTGAGTATATCCAGAACAAATACTGTATAGGACTAAAAAGTTTCATGTAGCATTTGAATAAGTCTTCCTTTTCTTTTTCTTTTTTTTTCTTGTTTTCTCTATATATATTTAATATTATTAAGGTTTGTATTATCCTATATAAGCTAGAGAGTGATAGATGTTAGAGTTTATGGTTGTTAGCATATGGATGTTTATGATTGTTTTTTTTTGTTTTTATACCTTGTACTTAGCTCTGGGAAGTCGGGGGGGGGGGGAGGGGGAGAGGGGTAGGGAGGGAGGGAGAGGGGAGGGGGAGGGGGGACTGTTAAAGAGAAAATGTATGTTAAAACTTTTCAATAAAAAAAAAGAAAGAAATTTCTACAAGAACCTCGTGAGTTAGGATTTATCTTTGCCAGTGAGCCAATGTAAGCTTACTTGGCTGCCAAAGTAGCACTCCAAGCAAAGATCCGCAGCCAGACCTCTGTTCTTTAAATTAACATTGCTATCTTGGCAGTATGGGTAGCTAAATCACTGACTAGATCAATGACTTTGCTCACTCAAAGGAAAACAAAGGCATGTGATATTGGTGGTCCTGGCAACAGTCCAGACCTTGACAAGATGATATTATAGACAGCAGCAGTTGTAATGGCACAACGTCCAAAACAGGAACATCTGTGTAAGTAAAGGAGAAATATATATATATATTCTGCTAAGAAGCCATGGCTGAAGAAATAAAAGGAAATCAAGCAGCACAAATTAAGATTAGGGTCTTTGGGAGGGATTTTGTTTAGCTTCAGCTTAGGAGCATTATTTATTCATTTGTTTGTTTGTTTGTTTAATTTCAAAGATCCTGGAGCACTGGGGAACTACCAGAGGACTGGAAAAGAGCTGATGTAGTTCCCATCTTCAAAAAAAAGGGGGGGGGGGGAATGGATCCAGGAAATTACAGAGCTATCAGCCTGACCTCAAGACCTGGGAAGATTCTGGAAAAGATAATCAAACAACAAATCAGCAACCACCTAGAGGCAAACAAAATCATTACTAAAAGTCAACATGGGTTTGTCAAAAACAGATCATGCCAGACAAATCTTATTGCATTCTTTGACCAAGTGACAAAATTAGTGGATCAGAGGAATGCTATTGATATAATTTACTTGGGCTTCAGTAAGGCATTTGATAAAGTAGATCACAAACTACTACTTCATAAGATAGAAAAATGTGGGTTAGACAGCATCACCACCAGATGGATTCGTAGCTGGCTGACCAGCCGTACTCAGCATGTGGTCCTCAATGGAACCGCATCTACATGGAGGGAAGTGTGTATTGGGGTGCCCCAGGGCTCTGTTCTGGGCCCAGTGCTCTTCACCATCTTCATCAACAATTTGGACGAGGGGATAGATGGGGAACTCATCAAATTTGCAGACAACACCAAGCTGGCAGGAATAGCCAATACTCCAGAAGACAGGCTTAAGATACAGGAGACTCTGGACAGACTTGAACATTGGCGCTATCTAACAAAATGAAATTCAATGGTGAAAAAAGTAAGGTTCTACATTTAGGCAAGAAAAACCAAATGTACAGGTATAGTATAGGGGGTACCTTGCTCAATAGTAGTAACTGTGAGAGGGATCTCGGAGTCCTAGTGGACAATCACTTCAATATGAATCAGCAGTGTGTTGCAGCTGCCAAAAAAGCCAACACAATGCTAGGCTGCATTAACAGAAGGATAGAATCATGATCACATGAAGTATTAATACCACTTTACAATGCCTTGGTAAGGCCACACTTGGAATACTGCATCCAGTTTTGGTCACCACGATGTAAAAAAGATGTTGAGACTCTGGAAAGAGTACAGAGAAGAGCAACAAAGATGATTAGAGGTCTGGAGGCTAAAACATATAAGGAACGGCTGCTGGAATTGGGTATGTCTAGTTTAATGAAGAGAAGGACTAGGGGTGACATGATAGCGGTGTTCCAATATCTCAGGGGCTGCCACAAAGAAAAGGGAGTCAAGCTATTCTCCAAAGCACCCGAAGGCAGGACAAGAAGCAGTGGATGGAAACTAAGCTAGGAGAGAAGCAACCTAGAACTAAGGAGAAACTTCCTGGCAGTCAGAACAATTAACCAGTGGAACAACCTGCCTCCAGAAGCTGTGAATGCTCCAACACTGGAAGTTTTTAAGAAGAGACTGGACAGCCATTTGTCTGAAATGGTGTAGGGTTTTCTTCCTGAGCAGGGGGTTGGACTAGATGACCTCCAAGGTACCTTCCAACTTTACTATTATGATTATGATTAATTGATTTTTATCCCACCTTTATTACTTTATTAGTAACTCAAGATAGATATAGATATGGATATAGAAAGAGAGAGAGAGATGATATAGATATATAGATAGATATAGATAAATATAGATATATAGATAGATGATGATAGATAATACAGATATAGTATTATATTATATTATATGATATGATATGATATTATATTATATTATATGATATGATATGATATGATATGATATTATAATATTATATTATATTATATTATATTATATTATATTATATTATATTATATTATATTATATTATATTATATTATATTATATTATATTATATTATATTATATTATATTATTATATTATATTATATTATATTATATTATATTATATTATTATATTATATTATATTATATTATATTATATTATATTATATTATATTATATTATATTATATTATATTATATTATATTATATTATATTATATTATATTATATTTATTATATTTATTATATGAAAGACTATCTGTTCAGAACACCCAATTTAAAATATTCAGAGTAAAAGCAGGCATCACTCTGATGGTCCAGATTGCACAAAAAGATGCAAATAAAAGATCTTATTATTTGGAATTGCACCATAACCACTTTTACAAATCCAGCCAAAACAGCCAATCAAAATGTTCTCTCCAGAAACTGCTTCAAGAGATGGACCTTGAAGTGAAAAATATGTTATGCTGAATTCTGTGGGATCCAGGTAATTGTAAGAAATGGAGACTCCAATCTTTGAGCCAAATGTAATTTGAAACCTGTATAAAACATTAGGAAGGCATTTTGGTCAAAGAGTAGACAGATAAAAAGTAAGTCAACATCTTTTCTTCTACCTGCTCATATCCTAATTGAAGATGGTGGTGGAAATGTTCTTTCAGCTATTTTCATTGACTACAGCAAGTGTTCCATTAAGCAAAAAAACATTTTCAATGATCCATTAGAGACGATCCTATGGCCCACATGAGACTGCAAAAAATGGATATTTTCAAATACGTGGCAGAGTATGACACCTATATCAGTTTCATGATTCTTAAATTGTATGGGACTAATATACCAGATGTTTTCTTATTTTATTCTCTTTTGTGCTGCAAAGTTACCAAAAACATTGGTAATCAGTAAAGCTTTTGGCCATGAATTGGTCATCCCAACTGGTTTTTGCACAGAGGAAGGTGTTAAAGCTGAAGAACAGGAGAATGTGATGAAGCTTCAATAACCAATTGTAAATGTAGACAGTTGTTTTGGATGAGTGATTCTGTAAACATTCATCTCTCCTTCTAAACTTTAGGATGTTTAGGATGTCTCACTTGGATAAAGGCTAAACTAGAATAACTTTGGGGATCATCTCAAGAAAGTTGTTTTTGCAATAATCTTAATATAATCCAAAAATAGGGTTTCACTCTTACATGTTTGCTTATCATTTTTTAAACCAAGAAAATTGGTTTGCTTATCAATTTTTTTGCAAGAAAATGCTGTTTTTACAACAAATATAATAGCCCCCTTGAGGAAATGATCAGCAAGCAAAAATCCACATATTTTGGGCCATGAGCAGATAAGACACTAAGGAAAATAAACTCCTAGTGTTGACACAGTTGAGGGACTCATATGAATGGAAAGACAACAAATAAGGAGGATGAATGTGATCAAGAGATTACTATAATGTTTCTGGAAAAGGCAAAGATTATTACCAGAAACAGGTTAAACGGTAAACAATTATTCATATAGTCACCAATGGTTAAGCCCAATTCAGAGATATCAGTTGAATTTTAACCTAATCTCCACTCATCATCTGATCAACTGGGTGGATCTTACAATGATAAGATGTACACAATGCAGGTAATCATCCTCATCATGATATCATCATCTACTGTGGCAGATGGTGATATGTTGGGTCTGCAGGGCTTTTTTTCTAAAAAAAAAAAAAGGTGCCGGAACTGGGAGCGATGCCGGTGTCTGTAAGAACCCCCTCTTGCTATGGTATCGCTGCCTGTCCTTTGCACCCACACCCCTGTGGCTTGGAGCCACAGGCTGCAGGGATTCTCTTCCCCACAGCCGCCATGGGGATTCCCCTCCCTGCAGTTGCCACGCCACAGCCCATGCTGAGCCCCTACCCAGATCTGCTCCGAACCCCGACCCAGAGTTGTGTTCCTCAAGGCAGCAGTCTCCGATGCTGAACAGCTGACGGCCTCTGGCACCGTCCTTGACACCAGCTGAAGACGGCCCAGCCACGGAGTGCTGCATTGGGCCACCCAGTGTCTTGTTCACTTACTGCCCCATCACTTCCAAACTCAGTAAGTGAGTGAGCAAGTGGCATTTGGAAGCATTTAGAAGCACGGGGCAGTGAGTGAGTGAATAAGCAAATGGCATTTGGAAGCATTTGGAAGCATTTAGAAGCAACGGGGCAGTAAGTGAGTATGTGAATGAGCAAATGGCATTTGGAAGCGATGAGGCAGTAAGTGAGGGAGTGAGCAAGAGGCCTTTGAAAGAGACAGAGTGAGTGGGGGAGAGACTGAACGAGGTGCCTTTGAAAGAGACGGAGGAGTGAGTGAGAGCGATGGAGACTTTTGTGAGCCAAGTGTGAGTGGGGGGGCTTTTGCGAGCGAAGGGTGAGAGAAAAAGGGAAAAACAAAAACCTCATCCAAAATAGAACTGAGCTAGTTTGCATTACTAGATTAGTCGTCCTATCCAGAGCAGTGATGCACCCAATGATGCAGGATTCAGATGCAAATTGTAAAAGCAATTTAGAAGCAGAAAAGTAGAACCCGCCTGCCCTTCTTGCAACCAATAAGTAATAGGTAAAAGGTAAAGGTTCCCCCACACATGCGTGCTAGTTGTTTCCAACTCTAGGGGCCGGTGCTCATCTCCGTTTAAAAGCCGAAGAGCCAGCGCTTGTTCGAGGACGTCTCCGTGGTCATGTGGCCGGCATGACTAGATGCCAAAGGCGCACGGAATGCTGTTACCTTCCCACCGTAGTGGTCCCTATTTTTCTACTTGCATTTTTACGTGCTTTCGAACTGCTAGATTGGCAGAAGCTGGGACGAGTAACAGGCGCTCACTCTGTTACGTGGCACTCGGGATTCGACCCACCTTCTGATCAACAAGCTCAGCGTCCTAACCCACTGAGCCACCACATCCCTCTAATAAGTAATAAGCCTGCAGTTAATACATTTCTCAGGATAAGTAAAGCTTCTAATTCTCCCCAGTCCCCAAAAGTCACTGCTTTACCTCATCAGATAAAAAAAATATTCATTTCAAGTCAATTTAAAGAACGTGCCTTTCTGAAGATTTGTTTGATTCTTGAATCAGTTTAAAAAAAAACACAAAAAACCTTCAGCTAAACCACAAGAAGGAAATTAAAAAAAAATCTAAAGGAAAAAAAATGGCCAGCTTTTTTTCTCTTTCCAAAGTGATATAACAAAGATTTTTTACTCAAGTGTCATAGATCACAACTTTTCATTCAAACAGAATGAAATCCAGTTGTCCTTTTATTGTCTTCATCATCACTTATGTAAGAGGATCTGAGTTTATCATTCTGCTTTGTAATCCTTTTCTCTTAATGCTTAAGGGATAATAGATAAATTACATATTAGCTCTGTAGCTGAGACAATATCTTTTCTCCAAGGAACTCTTTGTGCATGGATAACATTGTATAAATATACTAATGCAGCATCCATTGAATAACTTATTCAGTCTCATCTCAAATATGAATCATAATGCCATGCACTGTGCTTTTGCTGAAAAATGTATCTTCCAAAACAAATATTTGAGAGGGATAAAACAATGGCAGCTGAAAGATGGGAATCCATGATCTATTGCCAAAGACAAGGAGCATAATACAGGATAGGGCTGGTTGCAAGAGGCTGGATTTTCATTTATAGAGATGCTTCATGTCAAGCCTTAGGCCAAAAAAGATACTTTAATTTCCGCAAAGGATGATTGATTGGAAAAACTGATGGGAACAGCAGAGATGGCTAAATTGATTGCTTCAATTAAAGAAAAGAACACCTCCAACTTGTGTTTGTGTCCACATGTTTCTGCTTGGAAACCATTTCTGGGTTTTGTGTTTGAGATTAAGGAATAATGAAACTTTGACTTTGGTTTTTGCAGATTAGTTAAGTTGGTTGCTATAGAAAGTAAAAGTTGAGACTGCAATGTTATTATCTTATATTACTGCACTAAAAAGAGTTGGAAGTCAATGCTTTTCTTTCTTTTTCCCCCTTTTCCCGACACTTTTTTCTCTTCTCTTTTTCCTCCTCCATTTTCCCATGATTTTCATTTTCTTTTGTATTTTATATCCTAATAAACTTAATAAAAAATTAAATATCAGAAAGTGAAGCCTTAGGCCAGCCAAACCTTTTGGGAATTAGTGTAAACTTCTCTCTAAATGTAGCTCTGGGAAGAAACTCTGTAGGGTATTTTATAAATATATATTTTATGGTGTTGGAAAAAGACATTTTTCTGCCCATGTTCTTTTGCCATTCTGGTTGGCTGTTTGCTTGTCAAGATATCTCAGGGGCTGCCACAAAGAAGAGGGAGCCAGGCTGTTCTCCAGAGCACCTGAGAGCAGGACAAGAAGCAATGGATGGAAACTAGTCAAGGAGAGAAGCAACCTAGAACTAAGGAGAAACTTCCTAACAGTTAGAACAATTAACCAGTGGAACAACCTGCCTCCAGAAGTGGTGAATGCTCCAACACTGGAAGTTTTTAAGAAGAGACTGGACAGCCATTTGTCTGAAATGGTATAGGGTTGCCTGCCTTAGCAGGGGGTTGGACTAGATGACCTCCAAGGTCCCTTCCAACTTATTATTATTACTATTACTATAATTCTTCCCTTGGAGTAGGGAGGGAAGGAGGGAGGGAGTGGGAGAGAGAGAGAGAGAGAGAGAGAGAGAACAGAAACAAAAGATTTGCATACAGTGTGTATGTGTATGCATGTGTGTGGATAGATATAGATATACAGTAGATAGATATAGATATAGATAATTTTAAAATAATCAGAATTATATCAAAATGCAATCTCTTTTCCCCACAGTGGGAAACCTACATGTCTACTCACCACAGAGTTCACATTGTAAGTACTGACTTAAAGATCTGATCTCTTCTTCGGTTCTATATTTTCAGTGCAAACTTGGACTAGGCAGTTTTTCAAAACCTAAATGTCTTCAGATAAAGGATTGTATTCTACTTACCCTTCAAAAAATCTCTGCTCTCTATAAAACAGCATACTTAATCACTAAATCCATGTTCTCATTCAGTGGCCTCTCTTTTGGCATTATAACTATGTGATCCCAAGCATTTGCAGTAGGAAGCATTGCTTTCAGTTTATTTATTTATTTATTTATTTATTTATTTATTTATTTATTTATTTATTTATTTGTTTGTTTGTTTGTTTGTTTGTTTGTTTGTTTATATTTAAATTTATATACCGCCTATTCCCGTAGCACTCAGGGCGGTTTACAGGGAAAATTAAAAGTTAAAATACATCATATACAATTAAAAACGATTAAAACTAAGATTAAATTAATCCCTGAACTTAACTAAAACCCAATTAATTAAAAATTAAAACCCCTCAGTCTGGGCCAGACAACTCAAAAAACCAAATTTTCAAGTCCCTACGAAATGAGCGAAGGTCGGGGGCGGTCCTAAGCTCTGTGGGAAGCTGGTTCCAAAGGGCCAGCGCGCCCACAGAGAATGCCCTTCCCCTGGGGATAACCCGCCGGCATTCCCTAACCGGCGGTACCCTAAGAAGGCCCTCCCTGTGGGAGCGCACAGGACGATGGGAAGTTAAAGAAAAGTGGCCACATTCATGAAATTAGTCTTGGCACTTTTAAATTCACAGGAAGCTTCCAAATTCTTTGTGAATGATCCAAAAAGTTATAAAGCACTAGAGGGAAAAAGTGGTAGAAACAAGGAAAGTAACATTATTTAAAAAATCAATAAATCGTGACACTTATTACAAAGGATTTGGGGGAAATATCTCTAATCCATAAATAGGTACAGTATTTATCTGCAACTTGGATGTCAAAACTGCAGAATATTTTGTGCAGCTTAAAGAAAATGCAAGAATTAGCCTGCACTTCAATTCCAAACAATCAATATATTTATTTTGACACATTTTTCTATAACAGGCTAGAAATTTTTCAGCTTGAATTGTTTTACTTACAAATCTATTTGGAATTGTGATATCTAAGAATCTAAATTCTTTAGAATCAAAGGAAGGAAATATATATATTTAGATGTACTTCTTCATAAGTGATTGAAATGTGAAGTATATAAAATGAGTTTCTCATTTGTAGATTTAAACTTTGCACAAGGTATGGTTTTCCACCAATTCCTTTCACCTGTATAATAAAGCCCATTCAATTTTTTTTATTTGGGATGTTATATTCTATAAACCTATTCTTATAACATTAAAAAATGACATGTGTCATATTTCACTCATTTATCCTGCTTTACTTATTGTATAACCTTATGGAACTTGGTAATAAAATATGATTAGGTATAATTACAAATGTGTCATTACTATATTATAATTGGTGCTATTATTATTTTCAGAAATATGTCAATCCCTTTAAATTCAATTAGCATTATCTTTCTATGCACTAAATTTTCTAGGAAAAAATGATTGATTTCCCCAAATTTATATCTGAGATTATTCCTATTCAGAGTTCAAATATCACAAAAAAGTCACCTTGATATATTTTTCTCTTTGGCTGCCATTTTGAATAAAATGTGCAGAACTTAAATACTAGAGCAGGGTTTCCCAACACCTGAGTCATGGACCGGTATCGGTCCAAGGCTTGTTAGGAACTGGGCCACGCAAGTTCTTCTGCATGTGCATGGGAACTTGGTAGCATGTGAAACCAGTGGTGGGATTCAAATATGTGAACAACTGGTTCTCTGTGTAGATGCCTCCTCCGGAAGTCCATTCTGGGTCGGGCAACAAAAAATTAGCTATCGGTTCTGAAGAAGTAGTGTGAACCGGCTAAATCCCACCACGATGTGAAACCATGGAAAGGCCCATAGGTCCATGGAAAAATTGTCTTCCACGAAACCAGTCCTGGTGCCAGAAAGATTGGGGACTGCAGTACTAGAGGTTTTGTATGATAAACAACACTCAGCCTACAAGATCAGACAGTTAAATGAATGTTAGAGGAATGAAGTATAAGAACAAAAAAGTAGCATAATGTTGACATGTTGTTTTAGGATCTTCTTTCTTTGTTATGGTCAAGTCCAAAATCAGTATGTATTATCAACAAGTACCTGCCAAGGTTTTAGTGCCATCTCAAAACTTACTGCTTTCTAACCAGCACTTTTCCCCCAGTGTTCAAGGAACAAATAATGTATTAAATCAAGGACTAAAAGTGAAATGATGGTTCCCAACAACACTGTGATGCTTCTGACCAATATTCCTCTGTGCTATCATCAGTAAGAACACATAAAGTTAGAAGAAATCCTTCCAGAAGGCATTTTGTTGATAGAACCCAAAGCTGACTACTAGAGTCATCTTACCAACTTATGTTACGTAAAACATTGTAATACAAACATACATTCAGTAATTTGAATGGCAAATTAAACTTGTTTCTGGATTCTTCCCCTTCATATTTTAAGAAGTCTGCCAATCAGTTCTACTTTTTCCCCAAGCACAACATATTTGTTTTTCTTGAAAACAATAGCAACACATAGATGGCTTCAAAAGAGATGTAAAATCCTGTGGTTAGAGGGAGGCAATATATTAGCCAAGCTGCAAAATAAGACCCATACTAGGAAAGAAAAATATGTACATGGCTGAAATATAATAAGAATCTATAGTGGCCGGACAAGATATTTCTCTAAATTATTACTAGACAGAATCATACCGTGTCATTTCTTAGAAATGCTATCTGTGTTTTCCTCCAGAAATAGCAATAGCACTTAGATTTGAATACCACTCCATAGTGCTTTACAGCCCTCTCTAAGTGGTTTACAGAGTCAGCATATTACCCAGAACAATCTGGGTCCTCATTTTACCGACCTCAGAAGGATGGAAGGCTGAGTCAACCTTGAGCCAGTCAGGATCGAACTCCTGGCAGTTAACAGAGTTAGCCTGCAATGCTGCATTCTAACCACTGTGCCACCATGGCTCTTAAGTCTACAGGTACTAAAAGGGACGCGGTGGCTCAGTGGGTTAGGACGCTGAGCTTGTCGATCAGAAGGCCGGCAGTTTGGCGGGTCGAATCCCGAGTGCCGCGTAACAGAGTGAGCGCCTGTTACTTGTCCCAGCTTCTGCCCACCTAGCAGTTCGAAAGCAAGTAAAAATGCAAGTAGAAAAATAGGGACCACTATGGTGGGAAGGTAACAGCGTTCCGTGCACCTTTGGTGTCTAGTCATGCCGGCCACATGACCACGGAGACGTCCTCGGACAAACGCTGGCTCTTCGGCTATGAAACGGAGATGAGCACCGGCCCCTAGAGTCGGAAACGACTAGCACGCATGTGCGGGGGAACCTTTACCTTTACCTACAAAGGTACTACCACCATAATGCCTCCCAAATGGTGATTCAGGGTTATAACCAGTATTTGCATAACCATCTTATAGATATCAACTATTTTCATGCCCAACACCATTTACAGGTAGCCTTCAACTTACAACAGTTTGTTTAGTTGTTTGTTTGAAGTTACAATAGCACTGAAAGAAATGACAACCCTAAAATTCAAAAATCAGTTAAAATGGTAAGAACAGATAATATTGTCCTTTTCCTTCATGGGTACCTCATCTGGTAGACAGCAGTATTCTATTCTCATATTGAGTTGTGGCTTTCCTGAATTCTCTATATAGGTAGTCCTCGATTTACGACCACAATTGAGCCCAAAATTTCTGTTGCTAAGCAAGACAGTTATTGAGTTTTGCCCTATTTTATGACCTTTCTCACTACAGTTGTTAAGTGAATCACTGCCGTTGTTAAGTTGGTAACATGATTGTTAAGTGAATCTGGCTTCCCCATTGACTTTGAACATTAGAAGGTCACAAAAGGTGATCCCATGACCCCTGGACAGTGCAACTATCATAAATACATGCCAGTTGCCAAGCATCCAAAATTTGATGACGTGACAACAGGGATGCTGCAATGGTTGTGTGAAAAATGGTCAAGTCTGTTGTGCTATTGTAAATTCAAATGGTCACTAAATGAATTGTTCTCAGTCAAGGATGACCTATAATAGAAAAACAAACTAGAATTAAATAAATGAATAAAATAATGAGCAAACCAATCTAAATTATAGAATAGAATAGAGCTGAAAGGGATCTTGGAGGTCTTCTAGTCCAGCCTCCTGCTCAAGTAGGAGAACCTATCCAGGGGTAGGCAACCTTGGCTCTTTTATTTTTATTTTTTATTTTTTATTTTATTTTAATTCCATTTATATCCCGCCCTTCTCCGAAGACTCAGGGCGGCTTACAAGCTTAGCAGTAGCCTTCATTCTATGTATATGCCTGCTTATTAGGGCTTTCACACACACCCCCAAGCAGCATTATTACAAAGTCAGCTTAATTGCCCCCAACAATCTGGGTCCTCATTTTACCTACCTCGGAAGGATGGAAGGCTGAGTCAACCTTGAGCCTGGTGGGACTCGAACCTGCACTAATTGCAGGCAGCTGGTGTTACTTAAGGAGGCATTGTGCTGCCTCAGGAATTCTGGGAGTTGAAGTTCACAAGTCATAAAAGAGCCAAGGTTGCCTACCCCAACCTATACCATCTCAGACAAGTGACTGTCCAGTCTCTTCTTAAAAATCTCCAGTGATGGAGCACCCACGATTTCTGGAGGCAAGCTGTTCCACTGGTTAATTATCCTCACTGTTAGGAACTTTCTCCTTAATTCCAGGTTGCTTCTGTCTTTGGTCAGTTTCCAACCATTTTTTCTTGTCCTGCCCTCTGGTACTTTGGAGAATAGTTTGTTGCCCTCTTCTTTGTGGCAGCCCTTCAAATACTGGAATACTGCTATTATGTCACCCCTGTTTCTTCTTTTCTTTAGATTAAAGGTAAAGGTAAAGGTTCCCCCACACATGCGTGCTAGTCGTTTCCAACTCTAGGGGCTGGTGCTCATCTCCGTTTCAAAGCCGAAGAGCCAGCGCTTGTCCGAGGACGTCTCCATGGTCATTTGGCCGGCATGACTAGACGCCAAAGGTACATGGAATGCTGTTACCTTCCCACCGTAGTGGCCCCTATTTTTCTACTTGCATTTTTACGTGCTTTCGAACTGCTAGGTTGGCAGAATTCTTTAGACTAGCTTAATGTAAAGTAAATAGGGTCAATATGATTGTTTCTTGTGCCATTTAATAATCTTCCCATAATACTGAGTGGTGCTGTTTAATACCTATGTTTGGAGTAACCCCATCCAAGGCTTTAGGAAGTCATTACTTGCTGACTCCTGCAGTTTAAGGAAAAAGCCAGAATAAACAGAAAGAGAGAAAATGAGAGGCAACTGCAATATACCTATTGTCAGCATTGATTTCAAACCAGGGAACATTTAATCAGGACTTTCCTTCCTACTTCTAGACCTACCATATTTGGCAGACATTTGGAAGGAACATCAGAATCCATTCCAAAGTTTCATGACCTTTTGTAACTATCTGCTTGCTACAAAAGGTAGAACAGCAGTACTCACGCTTTTCAAGGTAACTTTAGAGATTACCATAGCTATCCTATTCATGAAAGATGCAATTTATAGCAGCAGATCCTTTATAAGCTTGAAAAAGGCAGGGTTGAGCAGATCAATTAAAAAATATTCATTTTATTGTCTGTGTTTGTTCTGGTCCATTGGATTTATGATTATTAATATTAATGTATTAAATATATGAGCTGCCCATATTAAATTTCTATGCTGGCCAACTTCCAGTCACTCTATTTTAGCTTGTTTAAAGCATTAAAAAAGGAACGATACAAAATAGACAAAACCCATACAGAACAAAGGTACAGAGATGACAAAGAAAACAAACGTGGACTGGAAAAAAGGAAAGGAAGAAAAGGGGTGTTGCTCATCCTTACCAAAGACCTGGGCAAAGAGCCATATCTTCAAGAACTTATGAAAGAGTAGAGTGGGGGCTGTTCACATCTTGAGAGGTACTTCATTGAAGAGGGCACTGCTATAGTGAAGGCACGTGGCTGGGGTCCCAATGGGTGGCAGTGTTTAATTGATGCAATCTGGAGTATGCCCACCTTGCCAGATCAACTAGATCAGACATGTCAAACACAAGGCCCGGGGGCCAGATCCGGCCCGCGAAGTGGTTTCATGCGGCCCGCGAAGCCATCCTGGAAACAGGGAGGGAACGGCCCCCACTGCCTTGGCCCTGGCCCAGAGACCCTCAGATCTGTCCCGCTCCTGCCCAGGACCTATAGGCATCCTTGATGCGAACGATGTAGAGCTGGCCACGCCCACCCAGTAGGCCACATGCACTCTAGCCACGCCCACCCAGTAGGCCATGCCCACCCTGGCCATACCCACCCGGCCCCTTGAGGGCAACCGCAATGCTGATGCGGCCCTCAATGAAATTGAGTTTGACACCCCTGAACTAGATAGACAGATAATATGGAAAAGTGGGGGTCTGTCAAGTAATCAGGACTTATGCCATGTAGGGCTTCATAAGTGGTGACCAGCACCTTAAATCTTACCTGGGAGCAAACTGGTACCAGTGCAACTCTCAAAGCAGAGGTGTTTCATGGACACACTGAGGCACATTCATCACTGCTCTGCATGCTGGACCAGCTGAAGTCTGATGACTAGGGTGTGAATGATATCTGAAGGGAACCCCAATCTAGGAAAGGGTACATCTGGGGTACAGATGAAGCCGTGTAAAGGCCTTCCGGTCCACAGCTACCTCCTACTCATTGAGCAGGAGTTATAAATCAAAAAAGACCACCCCCCCAACTGTGCACCACACTTGAATGAGGAAATGCCAAGTGGTGGGGAACAGTGGCAGAAGGGCAGCAGGGTGGGGCAGCAGGGTGATGGGGGGGTCCTCAGGCACTGGCAAGGAGTGGGGTGCCAGCAGCCCTCCACAACAGTCCCAGTTTCTCATGTGGCCACTTGGAAAAATTAATCACCCACCCTTGATATAAAGGATATAGCAAATTACCCATACTGTAAAAGGAGAGGGGGTTTTCTTATCTTTTAAAATTAAAACATTGTCTGCTTTTCTTGAGGTACATAATGTTTTCACCTCTCAATTGTTTCCCAGTCCCCCCCCCCCAAGTAGCTGCCATATACTTCAGGAACTATAAAGCAATTACTATTTCTTTGACTCCAAGTCTGCCATATCAGCAAAAGATAAAATCAAGCCCCCAAAGGTTTTTCATTTCTCCGAATAAGTCCTCAAAACCTCTGCATCCATCACTTGAAACATTAAACACTTGGGGACATTTCTATGATTAACACAAAGACAATTCCACAACCAACAACATTTAAAAGGGAGGAGGTGGAGAAAGTCGTTAAGCCAGACTTTCTGGAAAAGTTTATCTCCTCCGAAGAAGCTATAATGGCTGGAAGCTAACTTCAGCATGGTCAACCTGTGAAAAAAAATATCATGGCCATTTGTAGATAAGAAAAAGAGATTTGGACACCAATAGTCTAGAAAATACACATATAAGTTCCACTTTTTTTGTTTAGAGTTATTGTTCAGTTTTGGCTAAATCACAGCCATTCAGTTTCATTCCCTAATCTGTATAATGGAAATCAGAGTAACTTAATTTACAGGATTGCTGTGCATGAAGGTATAATTAGATGGATGTAAACCACTTCACAGTCTAAAGTTGCTTTGTGAATTGAAATTGGTCATTTATTTGACTTCATGCTGATTGCTTTCTGAATCTTTTTCAGTCATTGAGAACCTATGTAGACTACCTTTTACAGGGATTGTTGTTGTGGTTTTAAAGGTTTGCATAAAATAATGCTTATTAATACCTAATTTTTAAACATGTTATCATCCAGAAGCCCAGAGGTAAAACAAAATACAGTAACATAGATTGACTTTTATTATGTAACAGCAACATAATAAATAAATTTATGAAGTCATATGGCCTTTACAAAAAGACAGAAGATATTGCACCAAGCTTAGGTACTGGCTATTTGGACTGAATATTTGCTAAAGAAAAGACGGGGCACTGCACCCAGAGTTAAGCATATTTAAGTCCCTCTAATTTCAGTAGAAAAAAAATAACCTGAAGTTTGAATCTTTCTCCTTGAAATCAATGGGACATTAAGGCTGCAATCCTTTACACATATACCTGGGAGTTTCTCCCACTGAATTCAGCAGACATACTTCTGAGTATATATGCCTAGGATTACATTGGGCAGGGCTTAACTTTGCCTAGACAATGCCCCTGAGAGTTATCATCATTATATACATTTACGGAGTTAAGGCAAAACCAGATAACACTTGGAAAAGGACGGAAGGCTTGAGAAACAGATATTATTTAAAAATAAGAGGGAAGGATTTCCATCTCCACCTGATAAATTTAGCTGTATCTAAGGAATGCATTCGACTGATTTTCTTTAAGATATAGCTACTATCAATAATTGAACTAAAAGTAAGACTATGTGGTTTGAGTTTCTGTTTTTGTTTTGTTTTTGTTTTTTTAAAAAAGGAACAAGGTTGTTTTGCAGAGGTTTGCCTAAATGATTCTGTTTAACTCTGGTAAGCAATTTTTGTTAGCATGATAAACTCTTCCTGTAACAGAAAATCCTTTCCATAGTATACAAATTCCTTTAGTATTCAGAGAACATCCAACCCTGACCAACAGATTTTCAGAGAGCTGTCCTCTTTGAGTTTAACTATTTGAAGGAAAACATATGTGCGACTCTTCCAGAAACAGAGTACACGAAAATTAATGAAGTCAAATGCTTATCGGTAACTCTTTTTTGCAACCGAACAGCATGAATTTGTGTTAATTTTTAGCATAAGGGGACGAAAGATATAATTTATATATTAATGAACAGTTCTTTGGCAGCTATGTGTTAATCTTGATGGAAGTTTTGATCCAGAAATTCTTAAATTATAAACCTGGTTGCCAGTCTTTTCAAAATGGAATTGGGGGACGGGAGGGAAGAGGCAAATATAATTATTGACTTCTCCCACAAATCCAATATGTCCAGTAAAGGAACTTGGAATGAACCTTGCAGGCAGCTTCATTCTGTAACATCAAGCATAGATACGTATTGTCTGCTTTTAAGTCTTGCTTCCAACGTCCCGTATTTAAACACACAAAATTCGTTGAAATCTCAGGATGAGTTCAAACAGGGTCAAAATGCCATACAATAGAATCCAGATTTCACCCATGAGAAACCAAGAAAAAAAATCAATCCAGAGGATGAGAAGATGGTCTTCAGAGAACAGAAGCAATGATTGGTCCACACATAGGTGAAAGTCACAAGAAGATTGATCTTACAGGGGGAAAACCAGGAAGCCAGAAAATGTGGAATACTGCCATCCGCCAACCAGGTTACCTTTCTCCAGCTTAAGATAAACTTTATCTTCCTTGTCTAGGTAGAGTAGGACTCCATTTGTGGCAGCTTCACGAGTGACATCTTTGTCCCCAGCAAAAGCTGAAATGACTGGTTTCCCATTTAGCATCAAGTTCACCTGCCAAAAACCAAAAATAAAAAGTCTCAAAAACCTCAAGTTAAGACATAGCCATCCCATACTACTAATGTTGATGGAAGAATTCCTTAGAAGGCCAGTGCAGTCTACAGGCTGTTTGCCAATTTCACATCTTTTCAGAAGTAGCAAGAATAAACAATTAGGTAAATTGAATGTTCCCCAACCATTCTGGCTTTGCAGAACGGTGGGGGATGGAGAAGTGATGGTTCTGCGCAAGCAGCCAGCAAGTATGTGCGTGCAGCTCCATTTGTGCTAGCGATGGGCATGTGCGTCTGCCGTGGAAATGGAGTATGCACACATGTGCCCACCGTGTTTGTGGCTCGGTGCTTAAAAGTCTGATGAATAGTTTGGCAGTATAGAGTTTCCCAGAGGGGAAGCAGTAAATTCCATCAGAGGAAAGCCAAAATTAAGAGACTGGGCAGACATAAGCAAGATGGGGAAAAGGGGAAGAGTAGCCATACCCTAGAATCTCTTCTGAGAGCTAGTTTGGCCTAGTGGTTCAGGCACCAGGCTAGAAAGTGAGAAACCATCAGTTCAAGTACTTTCTTATCTGTCAAAGACAGCTGGCTGATTTTGTGCCAGTCACTCTCTCTCAGCCCAACTTACCTCACAGGGTTGTTGTGCGCCAAATAGAAGGTGGAAAGTATGTTGGATATGTTCACCATCTTGAGTTATTTGTTAAAGTAATAAAAGTGGGGTAGAAATATATAAAATAAATATTTCTAGTAGATTAGAAAGGGAATATGTTGGAACTCAATTGACAGAATTCTCCAATCATGTGCTGGCAAGGAATTTTGGAACTACAATTTCAGCACCTCTGAAGAGATCTTCAGAGAGCATCAACCCCTCATTTTAATCCTGAGTGACAAACATTCTCCTTTATCAGTTTCAATTCTTTGCTGCATCAACATTTTTCCCAAAAAATCATTCTTTCATGGGTTTTTGAAATTTGAAAAATTGCAAAACAATCCTCTTATTAATATGTTCATGAAATGCATAGATAAATTACACACACACACACACACACACATACATACATACATACACACAAACACATACACACACACACACACACACACACATATTAGGGATGCAGTGGTTCAGTGTGTTAGGACGCTGAGCTTGTCGATCAGAAGGTCAGCAGTTTGGCGGGTCGAATCCCGAGTGCCGCATAACAGAGTGAGCGCCTGTTACTCGTCCCAGCTTCTGCCAACCTAGCAGTTTGAAAGTACGTAAAAATGCAAGTAGAAAAATAGGGACCACTACGGTGGGAAGGTAACAGCGTTCCGTGCGCCTTTGGTGTCTAGTCATGCCAGCCACATGACCACGGAGACGTCCTCGGACAAGCGCTGGCTCTTCGGCTTTGAAACGGAGATGAGCACCGGCCCCTAGAGTCGGAAATGACTAAATGACTAGCACGCATGTGCAGGGGAATCTTTACTTACATATATGTGTGTGTGTGTGTGTGTGTGTGTGTGTGTGTGTGTGTGTGTGCAATCAGCCCAGGTTCGAATTTCAGAAGGGTATGGCTGACTGATGAGAACAAATGAGTTTGAAATGGCCATATTAGTATCCCTAATTCTTTGTTAGCAATCCAAAAAATTTACACAAATATGAGCTGTCACTGTTGTGACTACAGCCTGTGGATGGCCTTGGGTTAGGCTGAAACAGGCAATAGGATTTGTCCCGTGTTTGGGGCCTAGCAAGGTATTCTAAAATACTTAACAAACACTTAACACATATCTCCCTTGCCTCTCAGCTAACAAAGCGAGAAAGAGCCTGTGGCCTAAAGGTTAGAACAATTGCCTTATGTGCAATCGGCCCAGGTTCGAATCTCAGAAGGGTGTGGCTGACTGATGAGAACAAATGAGTTTGAAATGTCCTTATTAGTCTCTTTTTAATTCTTTGTTAGCAATCCAAAAAATTTACACACACACACACACACACACACACACACACTTTGCTATAAATTGCGTATAAAGATAATGCAGGGAAAAGTTTCCTCAGTAGAATGTAACACATACATACATACAAGTCTAAAATTAAAATATATCTATCTGTTTTATTTGTCATTTGTTTGGTTGTACATGTTTTCACACACACACACACACACACACAGTAGATATCTTTATTTAATCAAAGATCATTAATGCAGTGAAAATCAATAGAAGACAATTCATAGATAAACCATAGCAAATCTGGTTTAGGAAGCCACAAAGTCCCCCAGTTTTGGAAGAAAAAAATAACTTCTGTCAGTGACCCATATATAGGTTTAGCATATTCTGGAAATTCAGCCAAAATAATTTGTAAAACTTAGTCTTAGTGTATTGTGTAAGCATAGCTGACTGAATTTCATTTTACAAACTATAGCCAAGCAAACCAGAACTTAGAAAAAATTTGAATCACAGAATTATGCATGTGGCTCCTTTATTTTTAATAGCCCTTTGTCTATTATTCTTTGTTTTACTCTGGACTTTATATTTTTCATGTATTTATTCTTTTTTTTTAGATTTGTTGTACACTACCCAGAATTGCACTGGCCAGAGTTGCTTGCTTCCAAGATGGGTGGCTATATAAATTGGAGGAAAGGAAAGGAAAGGAAAGGAAAGGAAAGGAAAGGAAAGGAAAGGAAAGGAAAGGAAAGGAAAGGAAAGGAAAGGAAAGGAAAGGAAAGGAAAGGAAAGGAAAGGAAAGGAAAGGAAAGGAAGGGAAGGGAAGGGAGGGAAGGGAAGGGAAGGGAAGGGAAGGGAAGGAAAGGAAAGGAAAGGAAAGGAAAGGAAAGGAAAGGAAAGGAAAGGAAAGGAAAGGAAAGGAAAGGAAAGGAAAGGAAAGGAAAGGAAAGGAAAGGAAGAAAGGAAAGGAAAGGAAAGGAAAGGAAAGGAAAGGAAAGGAAAGGAAAGGAAAGGAAAGGAAAGGAAAGGAAAGGGGGAAAGAGAAGAAAGAAAGATCTAATGAGATCTAACGCTGTTTAGTTTTTTAAAATTCAACCAAAACCAACCAGGCACTGCGGTTTGCCAGCAATAGTTGAACTGATAGACTCGATGTAAATCAGTTTCTTATGTTCTGAATTACCAAAGGAAAATAAACTGAAAATACCTTAAGAATCAATTACCTTAGTAAATCTTAAACTAACTGGCCAAATACAAATTTATATCATTCCTAGAAGGTAAACAGCAGACATGCACATGATCAACATAGAACTGGGCTCTTCCCAACTGTTGTAGATTTGATGAATTATTGTGTCTTGCTATACTAATTTTGCAAGCTTCTGTATTTATTTCCCAGAAATAAGTTTCATTTGGTTCAGTGGACCAACTGCCAGAGAAGCAAGCAGCAAGAGTAGCAGAGAAGATGACTTTTGATATAATCTTAAATTAGTCCCAAATTGGGGACAAGTTGTTAGGATCACCGAATTTCCATGAAATAGTGAAATAGTAGCAAACAGAACATCCTGTTTCTGCAGGACAAAATCACTCAGCACCAGTCTGGTTTGGACTCCGACTGGGTGGAATCCAGCGGAGTGGAAGAGGCAGGTCTCGGTTATACCATCTGGGGTGAGTTTGACCCTGTATCTTTGGATGATGTGGACAGGATTATGCGCAGACTGAGCGCTACAACCTGTTTACTGGACCCATGTCCCTCCTGGCTAGTTTCAGCCGCCGGGGAGGTGACAGGGGGCTGGCTCCAGGCAGTTGTCAATGCTTCATTAACAGAGGGTGTCTTCCCCTCCACCTTAAAAGAGGCGGTGGTGAGGCCCCTCCTCAAGAAGCCTGCCTTGGACCCGGCCTCATTGAATAACTATCATCCTGTCTCCAACCTTCGCTTTGTAGCGAAGGTTGTTGAGAGTATTGTGGCATGTCAGCTTCCACAATTCCTGGATGAAGCGGACTATCTGGACCCATACCAGTCCGGTTTCAGACCCGGTTACAGCATGGAAACGGCATTGGTCACACTGGTAGATGATCTCTGGTGGGCCCGGGACAGGGGCTGTTCCTCTGTCCTGGTCCTACTTGACCTCTCAGCAGCTTTTGATACCATTGACCATGGTATCTTGCTGCAATGGCTCGAGAGGTTGGGAGTGGGAGGCACTGTTTTATGGTGGTTCTCCTCCTACCTCTCGGGCCGTTCGCAGTTTGTATTGGCAGGGGGGCAGAGATCCACCCCGAGGCCCCTTTCTTGTGGGGTGCCTCAGGGGTCGGTTCTCTCCCCCCTCCTGTTTAACATCTATATGAAGCCGCTGGGTGAGATCATTCGTGGTTTTGGGGTGAGATATCACCAATATGCAGATGATACCCAGTTGTTCATCTCCATCCCAAACCAACCCAGTGATGCCCTTGACGTGATGTCCCAGTGCCTGGAGGCAGTACGGGTCTGGATGGGAAGGAACAGGCTCAGGCTCAACCACTCCAAGACCGAGTGGCTGTGGATACCTGCATCTTGTATTGTCCAACATGTTCCATCTTTTTTGATGGGGGGAGGTATTGCCCCCCTCTGAAAGGGCTCGCAACTTAGGTGTCCTCCTGGATTCACAGCTTAATTTGGAAGAACATTTAACTGCTGTGACCAGGGGGGCCTTTGCACAGGTTCGCCTGGTGCGCCAGTTGCGCCCCTTTTTGGGTGTACTTCAATGGCAGCCCCATGTAGAGAGCGTTACAGTAATCCAGGAGAGAGGTGACAAGGGCATGGGGCTGCCATTGAAGTACACCCAGAGGCTTCAGCTGGTGCAAAATGCGGCCGCGCGGGTACTTATGGGAGTTCCTCGATACTCCCATGTTACTCCACTCCTGCGCAAGCTTCATTGGCTTCCGGTTGTCCCCCGGGTGCGATTCAAGGTGCTAGTAATTACCTTTAAAGCCCTACATGGCTTAGGCCCGGGGTATTTGTGAGACCACCTGCTGCCATTGTCAACCTCCCATCGCCCGGTTCGCTCCCACAGAGTCGGCCTCCTCAGAGTTCCGTCGGTTAAGCAATGCCAGCTGGCGACCCCTAGGGGGAGAGCCTTCTCTGTGGGTGCGCCGACCCTCTGGAATGAGTTGCCTCCAGAGCTGCGGAAGGCCCCTGACTTTCGATCCTTCCACCGTGTCCTGAAGACATGGATGTTCCAACAATCGGACCTGGACTGACTATGGTTTTAAATTTGGTTTTATGGGGTTAGATTACTATGTATTGAACATATCTACTGTTTAATTCTTTTTTAAATTTTGTATTTTCATGTTCTTTTTTAGTTTTTATTGTTGTGAGCCGCCCTGAGTCCTTAGGGAGAAGGGCAGCATATAAATATAATAAATCAATCAAATCAATCAATCCTAGGGAATTGGAAAACAGCCCAGAAAGTTCAAAAGAATCATATTTAATTTCAAATGGAGGCTTATTTTCATTTAAAAGGAGAAGTTTAGCTAGATGAAATATAAAAGGAACAGAGAGAAATGTAAGACTGCTTCAGGGAGCTTAGAAAATATTTTAAAACAACATAACAGAAGTTCAAATGAAATACACAATACAGACTAGAAAAGACATACATCTTTTTGAAATGATGCCAATAGGTTAAAAAAAGGAAAGTATAAAAGGTGAGAAAACTTTATTTTACAAAGTGGGAAAATGGGAAAATAAACCATTAAACAAACTGACATAACATACAGCATCAGTGGGCTATATAAAAAAAGGAATTAGAGAAGCCAATGTCCATGACATGCAAACTAATAATAATGAATCTAAATTCATCAGATGACAATGAAACTAGACAATGAATACCTAATTCTGTCCTGCAATTTTTTCTAGTGAAAGTTACATCCATTTTTCGACTGTAGTCTTGGAATATTTGAGAATTTCTTTCCAATTTCTATATGTAGTACTTTAAGGTTTACATTACTGTGGAGGTGATAAATTCTTAATTATGCAATTATATAAATAATGATAAAACTCTTAAATATAGGTAGGTCAATAAGGTTGATCCCCCTGTTTTGTACATTCTGCTATATAACAATAGCAATAGCTATAGCGCTTAGACTTATATACCGATTCATAGTGCTTTACAGCACTCTCTAAGTCAGAGGTCCCCAACATTTGGGCACCAGGGACCAGTTCTGTGGAGAGAGGTTTTTCCACAGACCGGGGGGTGCGTGGTTTCATGTGCTGCCTGCATCCCATGGATGGGGCTTTGCTTGTTTGTGCAGACTGGTTGCTGGCATGCCACGGCCCAGTACTGGTCCACAGACCGGGGATTGGGGACCCCTGCTCTAAGTGGTTTATAGAGTCATCATATTGTCCCCAACAATCTGGGACTTCATTTTACCAACCTTGGAAGGATGGAAGGCTGAGTGAACCTTGAGGCGATTGTGATTGAACTCCTGGCAGTGGACAGAATTAGCCTGCAATACTGCATTCTAACAACTGCACTTAACATCCATTACTTTGTGTTCTGCACTCTGGAATGACAGAGAGCACAACAAACTTTCTGTTTGACATTATTTCCTAGGCAGCAAAAGAAGCCAATGGGGCTGCAGAAAATAGTCCATCTCTTATTAAACCAGAAAGCAACCAAGGAGGTAAAAAAGGGGAAAGAATGGCACAAGTTTAACCCAGAATTGTCCTGACATTGTCAGAGAGACCAGAGCTAAGAGTTGATAACGGATGATAGGAAAAACAGAAAGTTTTTTCTCAAATATGATCAAAACTCAAGGAAGAGAAATTGATCAATATACTAACTACTCAGCCAAAATGGAGAAATATTAAAAGATTACAAATAAGACAGAGCTACTTAATTCTTGTTGTCCCTTAAGTTGTCTTCAGCAGAAGAGATGCTTTCTATCTGGAAACTAGGACAAGCAGGATGGAAAGACAGGAACAAAGTGTGAGACTGATAAAATATATATATACAGTATGGTGAGATCTGTTTACTTTGAATGAGTTTATAGACCCAAAACCAGCTGAACCTCATACTAAGGTACTGAAAGAACTTGCTAATGGTCTCACTGAACCTCACATATTTGAGAAATCCTGATGAAAGGTGAAGTACCAAATGACAGGAGGAGGGCCAATATCTCTACTTTAATAATGCAGAAGGAAACACAAGAGTCAAGGCACTAGAAGGCACTTATCTCGGAAGACAATGAAGATGCTTATTGTCAGGACCCACCTCAATCCACATCTTAGGAAATAAGAACTCTTGGATACAAGTTTAGTCCAAAAGGAAAATGTTTACTAGGATGGAATCGATTGTGGCAATACAAGACGGAATCTAACAAAGTTACATTTCAATCCTATATAAAGCATTCCCATTTCAGCCCCTCCCCTCATCCATTTGGTCAGGCTCTCATCAGTTGCTTAGGTGTCAGGGCCTTCCATGGGAAAGGGAACTCTCCTTGGTTTTATGGTTATTGCTTTCCTTTTCAGTTGTAAATGAAGATGCAATCCAGACCTGTCTGTCCCCCTCCCTCCCCCAGTTAAAACATTCCCTGTTGTTTGAAGATCGCTTTAGTAACCATCCTCTCCCCCCCCTCGGAGAGATGGCAGAATCCCCAGAATAAGCACATTGTTCTACCTATACAATTATGAAATGTGATATAAATGGATTCTGACACTTATAGGGAAGAGGTGAAGGCTCTGGTGGACCGGTGCAATAAAAGTAACCTGGTTCTAAATGTTGATAAAACAAAGGAGATCATTGTAGATTTCAGAAAGAGCCAGCATAGTCATACTCCACTCAGTATCAAGGATGCAGCTGTAGAGGTGGTCAACAGTATTAAGCATCTGGGAGTGCAGATAACTAACAATCTGAATTGGTCTCTCCACTCATCATCCTTAGTGAAGCATGCAAACCAGCATCTGCATTTCCTGCATTGGATGAGGAGAGCACATCTTTCTCCTTCTGTTCTGGTCACTTTTTACAGAGGCATGATTGAAAGCATTTTAACAAACTGCATCACTGTCGGGTTTGGTGGTGCCTTAGAGAGAAAGTCCATACAGAGAGTGGTAAGAAGAGAAGATCATAGGAAGCTCGCTCCCGGGTATTCGGGATACTGCTTATAAGCCCTATGTGCTTAGAGCTCAAAGCATTGTTAGAGACCACACACACCCACTTTATGGTCTGTTTCTGTTGCTCCCCTCTCGGAGGAGGTTTCGAAGTATTTCTAGCAGGATTACCCAATTCTGTAATAGCTTTTTTCCTGTGCCATCCATCTGGTAAACTCACAAGATTTGTTTTTCTCGCCATGCACATGTGTACATAACCCAAACTAGACTGTTGTTTCTCTGTGTCATATAATATAAGTGGGTATATGCATAATTCTGTATTTATTTATTTTTGACATATTTATGTAATGTATATCAGAGGTGGTGACCCTTTGAGAGCTGAATGCAGTGAGATTTCATTTTAATGTATGCCAATCAGGGTACATTCAAAATGACAATAATGACAATTATTTTATTCTATTCTGTTATTCTAGAAACCAAACAATTTGATATCAAAATCTAGGATAATGCTGAAGAAGGTCATGAAGCATTGATTTTGAAAGCAAAACAGTAATCAAGAGAAGGTAAGATCAATTTTTTTGAAAAAAATTAAATTTAAAAAAGTGATGGAGGTAATAGTGCCCAACCATATGTGGGATCTGGAATTTACAGAGGAAGGATAACTTCCAAGCACATTTTAAGAAGAGGGAGCAGGAATGCAAGAAAGCACAGAGTTGGTCCTTTCCTAATTCGCTCAAGGAAACTGTTCACCAACTGCAGCAAACAATTGCATAGAGCACAGGTGTCAAACTCGCCATGTCACGTGACATGTTGTGACGTATCACGACTCTTTTTGCATTGCCGGCAATAGGGTGGGTGAGGCTTCAGTATGATGAAACTGGCCCACGGGCTGGCAGTTTGACACCCCTGGCATAGAGACTTTATGTAATCTCCCAAAGATTTGTTTCCTTTCTTCATGGATGTGTATCCCACCTTTCTGTTTATTCTAACTCTCAGAGCAATTCACTCCCATAAAAAAAACAGACTGCAAAACCTAACAAAATTTAAAGCCAAACCACCATGAGAAATAATTGTTAGAAAAAACAGTAGATCAAAGCTAAACAAAACATTTTACCATTTTCTTAAACATTGAGAGAAAGTGAGAGGCAATTGCTGAAAACCATACAGGAGAAGCCCCTTGTCTTCAGACTAAGCAGTCAAGCTTCTGGCAACGATGGCATATTCAAAAGAGCCTCTCACACTGTAATAACAAGGAGAAGCAAGCTCATAAATAAACATGCCTGCTTTAGCTAAGAAGCAGGCGAGACAGCTAGTTAACAGTTTAACTTTTTATTCTGAACCAGGCAAAGAACAAGGGAACATGACATCTATTTATACTGACAGCTGCCGGCGGATCGACCAATCCGGGGTGAGTCTGCTCCCGCGCCGTGGTCGCCGCCAATCGGGTTCGTTTGGTTTTGACAGCTCGGAGCTGTCATCTGTAGCGCGTGTTGAGCTGTCAATGGTTGGCGCTTGCGCGGTTTCGCCCGGCAGCTTTTGACAGCTGTCAAAAGCTGCCGCGGTTTTACCTCAGCTCTGTAACTTCTGTTTAACTTAATGTAATAACAATTAGTAAATACACAACACCCCTTCCCCCTCCCTCTGATTGAGTTGATTTTACCCCAACTGTTTCTTTTTTGGTTTTCCCCATTCATAGTCTTTCAGGTATGTGGGAGGTTTCCTTAATCTCTCGGAGCGCCGGGGGGTAGCCTCGGTAGTATGTTCTGGTTCTCTTGGCGCTTCTTGGGTTGGCTCCGGGGGTGGGGGGTTTGGCTCTGCTGGATCTGCGTTGATTGGAGTGGGGTGTTGAAATGGTATGTTCCGATCAGGGGAGTCTTGTCGTGCCAGTCTTTGCGCCGGTGCTTCAGTTGGTATTTCGTCGTCACCCCTTCCCCCTATATTTTGAGGACTGCGTTGGCGTAATTGGTCTATGTGTCTGCGGATATGTATATTTTGTCCAATGTCAATGATGTATGACAAGGGGCCTGTTTGTTCGATGACCACCCCTTGTGTCCATTTGTTCCCTCCCCCATAGTTTCTAGCCCAGACAGCTTGCCCAGTGTTGAGAGTTCTATGATGGAGGGGCAGTTCTGGGTCTGGAGGGGATCTGTCTGGGTGGAGACGGTCCAGTCTGGTGGTCAATCTTTTGCCCCAGCGAAGCTCTGCTGGGGACTTTCCGGTAGTTGTGCAAGGCGTGGTGTGTTGGGAGAGAAGAAATTGTGCCAGTCTTTGGTGCCAGTTGCCGGAGATGATCTTGCGTAGTGCCTCCTTGGTTGATTTTACCATCACCTCTGCCAAGCCGTTCGACGATGGGTGAAAGGGAGCCGAGGTGGTGTGCCTAATAGAGTTCGCCGTTGTGAAACTCTGGAATTCGTAGGAGGTAAATTGGGGCCCGTTATCGGAAACTATAACATCAGGGAGGCCATGTGTGGCGAATAAGCCCCTTAAAACTTGTATAGTGGCCGAGGAAGTTGTATTGGCTACTGGCGCCACTTCTAGCCATTTTGAAAAGCTGTCTACGACAATTAGGAATGATTGTCCCTGGAACGGACCTGCATAATCTATATGAATGCGAGACCAAGGTGACTTTGTCGTTTCCCATCTATGTATGGACGCCTGTGGCTGGGCTGCTCTAACTAGCTGGCAGGAATAGCAGCCAGCTACGTGTGCCTCAATGTGTTTGTCTATACCCGGCCACCAAACATAGCTCCTGGCCAGAGCCTTCATTTTGACGGTGCCCGGGTGCCCTTCGTGGAGGCTCTCTAGTACTTTAAGTCTGTGTTTGTCAGGGATGATTACTCTGCTGCCCCATAAGAGACATCCCTGATGGGTGGATAATTCTTTTTGTTTTAAGAAGTAAGGTTGGAATTGTGGTTCCCGGGGTGAATATTGCCAGCCCGTTGTGACATAGCCTAGGACTCTGCCTAGGATTTTGTCTGCCGTGGTAGCCGCGGAGATATCTTTGACAGATAAGGGGCATTCTGGCAGCTCTGAGATAGCCAGTATTCTTCCAGCTGGTGCTGGGTCTGGGTCCACAATTGGTTGCGGCAGTCTGCTCAGGCCGTCTGCATGGCCCATGGTTTTTCCTGGTCTGTATTCTAGTTTGTATGAATAGGCTGATAGAAATGTAGACCATCTTAGGATGCGGGGAGACAATATTTGTGGTGTTAGCCTGTTTACTGTAAAGAGTCCTAACAGGGGCTTATGATCAGTATAAATAGTAAATGGTCGGCCATACAGGTAATCATGAAATTTTTTTACGCTGGCTACTATAGCTAGAGCCTCTTTATCGATTTGAGCGTAATTCCGCTCAGGTTTTGACAGCGTTCTCGAATAGAACGCTACAGGGGTCTGTATTCCTTCTTTAGTTAAATGGCTTAGGACCGCTCCGATGCCGTACGGGGAGGCATCGCAGGCGAGACATACGGGCAGCTGATCGTTAAACAGGGCTATCGTTGTGTTGCTGGAGAGTAAGTTTTTTAGGAGGTTAAAACTTTTATCATGCTCAGGGCTCCACGTCCAGGGTTTGCCCTTGTCTAATAATCTATGTAAGGGTTCTGCAATGGAGGCTTTATGCGGTAGGAAGGTGTGGTAAAAGTTGACTAACCCTAAGAAAGCCTGAAGTTCTTGTTTGTTTTTGGGGGTCGGTGCTGCTTTGATAGCTTTAATTTTTGTGTCCGTGGGGTGAATTCCCTTAGCGTCTATTTTAAACCCTAAGAACTCTGTTGAGGGCACCCCGATGGAGCATTTGTCTCTTTTTAATTTGAGACCGGCCTTCCTGAACCTTAGGAGTACCTTGGTTAGTTTGCCAGCCAGGTCATTTTCTGATTCCCCTGCAATTAGGACGTCGTCAAAATATGGGCAGACCCCGGGAATTCCCTTAAGTGTTTTCTCCATGATTTCCTGGAAGATTCCCGGGGCTGCAGAGATGCCAAATTGAAGGCGGTTAATTTTGAATGCTCCCTTGTGGGTGACTATTGTTTGAGCCAAAGCGGTGTCAGGGGTGACAGGCAACTGTAAATACGCCTGCGCCAAGTCTAACTTGGCAAATATGGCGCCTGACTTAATGGCCGCGAGGATGTCTTTGACAGCCGGGACCGGGTAGGCATGTGCGTTTAAAGCGAGGTTGAGGGTCGCTTTATAATCGGCACATAATCTAATTTGGCCGTTTGGTTTAACTGGGGTCACTATGGGAGTCTCCCACTCGGCCCCTTCTACCGGTTCGAGGACCCCTAAGTTTGTTAATCTGTCAAGCTCCGCTTCTATTTTTTCCCTCAAGGCGAAGGGAACCCTTCTGGCCTTGATTCTGACAGGCACCACATTTGGGTTCAGTTTAAGTGATACGGGCGGTCCCGTGTATTTCCCTAGTGAGCTGTCAAAAACGTCCGCGAATTGTCGGCAGACGGATTCCAATTTTGACAGCTGAATGGCGTTGACACCTGTCAACGCTATTCCTAGTGCCTCGAACCAGTCTAATCCTAGCAGGCTTATTCTGTTTTCTTGGGTCACCAAAATAGGAAGGGATCCTTTAAATTTTTTGAACTCTACGGGGACGGAAGCTTTTCCCCGGAGTTTAATGGGCGTTTTCTGGAAGTCGGCTAGGCGGAGTTTGGTGGGTCTAAGGGCGGGCCCTTTCCTACTTCGGTTACAAATGTCCCTGTACGTTTGCCATGAAATTAGTGAGACGGAGGACCCAGAGTCCACCTCCATCTCACAGGGAATTCCCTGAATCCGTACGTCCACCTTGATTTTGGGCTTAAGAATGCTGTGGACTGTATGTTTCTCCGCCCTCCCCCTTACATTGGACACTGGGGTTCTGGGGCTGTGCCTAGCTCTGAGTGTATATGGGGCCATACCTTCGGCTGTCACCTCCAGGTCGTGCAGGTTTTCCCGGCTCCGGCTGCAGCACACTGCTTTGAGGTGGCCTGTCTTCCCGCACCCGTGGCACTTGGCACTGCGGAACCGGCACGTTGCCCTAGGGTGGCTTCCCCCGCAGCTGGCACACTTCGCCCTGTTAGTCGGGAAGTTGGCCCCCCTCTGATTGTTGGCAGGGCCCCCCTTGTAGTTGCGTTGCATCCTCAGTTTCTCGAACCGCTGTTGCACCGCGTCTATATCTGTGGGGCCGTCGTCGTCCTCAGAACCGCTGAACCTGCCGTCTTCCTGGTGCACGGACCCCCGTGGTCCGCTGTCCGGTACCCGTCGGTCGTCTCCGTGGCAGTCTTCGTATGCGATGACTTCTCTAGCCACATCGGTCATTGTCATTTCAGGCTTGGCGATCAGCTTCTTCCTCAGCCGTTCGTCCTTGAGCCCTATGACAATCTGGTCCCGGATTCGGTCTTCCAAATCCGGGAACCGGCACCGACGTGCGGCATGCCTGACCCTGGTTATGAAGTCATTTGCTGGCTCGTCAGGAAGCTGGAGTTTCCGAGCGAAGTTCACTCTCCAGTAGAGTTCTGACTTGAGGGGCATGAAGTATTTACTCAGCCCCTCAGTGAGGTCTGCATAGGAGATGGTGGCGACCGGCTCCGGGGTGAAGATCCCCACAGCGGCATCATAAACAGCAGGGCCGCTGAGCCAGAGGAGGGCGGCCGCCTTGGCCCGGTCATCTGTGATCTTCTTAACTACCAGGTACCCTTCTACCTGGCCCAGATGCGATTCCCAGCCTTCTGGGTGGCGGGTATCGAATTCTCGAATGTGGCCGTGGTTCGTCATGCTGTCTGTAATTGAGGTGCCGCTGCTTGCGTTGAATGGAAGTTTGACTTCCAGTGACTTCAGCAAGTGACCAGCTCAGCTAAGGGAAAAAATCTCTTCTCCCCTTAGGTAGTGACTTCAGCTAAGCAAGCAGCATCCCATCCTCGTCGCCAGTGCTTTAGCTAAGAAGCAGGCGAGACAGCTAGTTAACAGTTTAACTTTTTATTCTGAACCAGGCAAAGAACAAGGGAACATGACATCTATTTATACTGACAGCTGCCGGCGGATCGACCAATCCGGGGTGAGTCTGCTCCCGCGCCGTGGTCGCCGCCAATCGGGTTCGTTTGGTTTTGACAGCTCGGAGCTGTCATCTGTAGCGCGTGTTGAGCTGTCAATGGTTGGCGCTTGCGCGGTTTCGCCCGGCAGCTTTTGACAGCTGTCAAAAGCTGCCGCGGTTTTACCTCAGCTCTGTAACTTCTGTTTAACTTAATGTAATAACAATTAGTAAATACACAACAATGCCCAAAGTCATTTAGAGCTTGAAAGGTCAACACCAGCATTTAAACTGGGCATGGTAAGTAATTGGTAGCCAAGAGACATTTTAGTATGCGTATTATAGGATTCCAGTATCTTGCACCAATCAACAACCAGCAGCTTGCCTGCTGCACTTTTGCACCAGTTGCAATTTCCAAACATTGGTAAATTCCCAGAAAACACCCTGCAGTAGTCAAGATAGAATATAATCAAGACATGGATAACTGTTGCTATATCCAATCAGTTCAAGAAGGACCATGCTGGCATAATTAGCAAAAATGGTGCAAAAGTGCTTCTCATCACAGCCATCACCTGCGTATCCAATGACAGTTGGACATCAAGGAGCATTTCCAGCTGTAAGCCTGCTCTTTCTGGTGTGTGATTTTCTCCTTATTAACAGAATCTCTATCTTATCTAGGTTTAATTTATTTACCCTTATTTTGCCTATTATTAAGATTAGGCAGTGATCTTGGGTTCTGATTCTTTCCATGATTCCAAGAATCTCTTTCTAAGCACATCTTTGATGGTAAGAACTGAGACTATTGTGAAACTGAGCATCCAAAGCCCAACTCTGATGGCCTGAAAAGATACCATGGTCAGTTATTTCAAAACTATCCAAGCGAACTAATAAAGCTTAATTTCTAGGACAAGTCATTTATGAGACATAAAAGCATATCCCCAAATGAAACCCTGAAATGGGTTCAGGAAAGCCTGTTTCATCCCCACATGCTTATTTAATGGAGAAGGCCACCCAACTTCAGAAGATTTTGGGTTGCATACAGCATTAAAAGTAATGGAAACCAAACAAAAATGAGAAAAGAACAATGTGCATCATGAAATAAAACATTCGCCTGAAATCTAAAGGAGCTGGCATCCACTTTAATGCAAAGCTTGGAGGAACAGCATATTTTTCAAAGACTTTTTAAAGATAATCAGAGAAGAGGTCATGCTACTATCTGGAGAAGTGCTTTGGGGAGATGCCAAAGGCAGCCAACATGACCAAGAAGTCATACTTCCCTGGACTTCTCAGGTGACATTGTTTGATCAACGCGCCCATTCTAGCTGATTGTACAGGATAGACATAGATAGGATCTCAGATAGTGAAATTCTATGGCAGGAAAACTTTATTGGTTGTGATCAGCATATTGATGTGTCTGGAGCTGTGAGGCAACTTTTTTTTCTCTGTCTCCTTATCCAGTCTATAAAATCATCTGCATTAAGATAGGGTCTCCAACATTTGCCATCAAACATTTGCAACCCTCCCAGGGGGCCTCTAATGAGCACAGACCATTGGAGAAGCCAGATTTGCTTATTGTCCATGTGGTTCACTTAAGACTGCAGCAAAAGAGGCCTTAAAATCAGGTGTGATTTTCTTAACAACCACATCATTGAGCAACAGAAGTTTTCATCCCATTTGTGTCCATAAGTCAAGGACTATCTATAGATAGAATCACCCAATGGGATCTCAAGGAATTACCAATCCTTCACTAATGCTAGTTGCTCTTAATTATGCATTCTTTAGCAGATCCTTCTGAGGTTAATGAAGTTGCAATCCATCACTTCAATAAGTAGTTTCATGTAATCATTCCACTGAGGTGAAGTAGAGTAGGGAAGGCAGTATTTATAGAACTTCATTAGCCAAATTCGGCTAATGGACCATATCTCTGGGGGCCACTGCCCATGGAATATTTGTCTGCTACAGTTGTTATTACTATGTCAAATGTAATTATTTTTATAAGAAAAACACAAAATGATTCCAAAAATCAAAACATAGCAAAGCACTAAGTGAATTCAATTGCATGGATCTGCCTAGGCATATAGGGAAAAGATGGCTAGACCCTCGGAATCATTATATTCCACAAATGTTATTTCCTTTGCTAAACAGCTAGGCAAATTCACTGCAGTAATTTTCCAGGTATTGCTGGAAAGAAAGATGAAGCCAATGGCATATGTAGTTTTAGGGAACTAAATATAACCCAGAATGAAGAAGTGGAGGGGGCAAGAAAAAAGATGGACTGTATTCATAGAATTAAATACTATTCATAGGACTTTTCTCATTTTTAATTCTCATTCTCCTTTTTATTTTAATTTTTAATTTTTAATTTCTCATTCTCCTTTTGTCACATTCAGAATTAGAATTGGTGGCAACTAACTCCAGGGTCTCTGATTGATTGATTGATTGATTGATTGATTGATTGATTGATTGATTGATTGATTGATAAGCCTGCCCATCTCACTAACATGATTCTGGGCAGCTAGCACAAATTTAAAAACACAGTATAAAAATACATATCATATATGTATTTATACAAACAGAAAAATAAAGAATTTAGCAATCATTTTTTTAAAAACACACCCTTGTGAATATTTAAATATTTAAAGATTCATATGAGTTTTTATATGAGGGCTAATTTTCAGGTTGCATAAAGTCATCCTTCACTGGCTGAAGTGTGAGAATATTAATAATTGTAAGGAATTTGCTTGCATTGCTATTGCTTTCATGTTTGAAATCCTCATGTGCAAAGAACTATATACACCTCTTAGCTGTGACCAATAACAACACAATTTCAGGCACAGGGAGAGTAGTTGGAGTTGGACTGAGGGGAAACATGAGCATCTGTATGGTATGTTAATTGATCTTTTGAATACATATTTATTCAATCATCAGATAATCATCTGGAAAATTAACAAATCCCATTGCGTCCCTACATATGTTAAAATGGGTTCTATGATGATGCTGAGTCCCAGATTGGAGATTATATTCTATTAAATTTCTTGATTTGAACTAGAGTAAGGATGGGAAATGCTGTTTAACCCCTTCAGCCCCAGCTGGAAAATGCCTGCCCTGAACACTTGTTCTCTCGGCAAGGAAATATATATATATATATATATATATATATATATATATATATATATATATATATATATATATATATATATATATATATATATATATATATATATATATATATATATGAATCCTATTTCTTTTCCTCTGTGGAAAAGTAGTTTTGAAAGCACAAACATCAGGAGTGAAAAAAATAATTAAACTGGTTTACAGAATTGTATGTAGAGATTCCCAGTCATTCTAAAGGCTGTCATTTATTCTCCTAGCATTCAGTACTATAGAGTATAATAAGGACTGGGAAAGAAGGGTATTCAAAGTCCCAACTTTTTTTTTTTACAAGAGTTGTAAAGGAAAAAGGAGATAGAGATTTCATTGTGCTGTTTTAGCTGCTGTCTTTGAATTTATGCTGCTGATGTCTCAGGGATGCAATACCAGGGGGATGGAGGACTTCCCAGAGGTTCTATTTATTTTATTTATTTATTCAATTTTTATTCCACTGTTATTACTTTATTAGCAACTTAAGGTGTCAAAGATACTTTCCTCCTCCTATTTTTCTCACAACAACAACCTTGTAAGGTGGGTTGAACTGAGAGGATGACTGACACAAAGTCACCTATCTCACATGCATGCCTAAGATGGGACTAGAACACACAGACTTCCTAGTGATTGGTCCATTGTCACCCAGCTGTATTTACGCCTAAGGCAGGACTAGAACTCACAGTCTCCTAATGATTGGCTCCCAAGTCACGCAGCAGGTTTCATGTCTAAGGCAAGACTAGATATTCAAAGTCTCCTGATTTCTAGACCAGCATCTTAACCAGTACACCAAACTGGCTGTCATTTTTAAGCAATGCATTTTAAAGAATGCATGGGGGAAAGTATACAAATTCACAGTGAATCTCTATCCATGTCAGTTTACTCTAGGGGTCTTTAAACCTGGCCCTTTTATGACTTGTGGACTTCAACTCCCAGAATTCCTCAGCCAGCATGGCTGAGGAATTCTGGGAGTTGAAGTCCACAAGTCATAAAAGGGCCAAGTTTGAAGACCCCCTGGTTTATTCTGTCCCCAACACATAGACCACCCTCTATCAATGCATGCTGCCCTTCATATTGATTCTTAATTTTGATTTTTTGAAAATGAGAAACTGGGAGTGATAAGGGCAATATATAAAAGGCCAGAGGAGAACTGTAGCCTCTGTCAATGTAGCCCTCAGATGCCTGCAAAAGCTCTTTCCAGACCCTGACACCCTCAGAGAAAAGTTAAGATTCAGCTTGAATATATAACATATCTTTATTGCTGTCACACAAGTTTTAATGATAGAAAAGCATCATCGTCTACAAAACTAAGAGTCAAATTGTGTGTGTGTTTGTGTGCATGATTTCTAAATCCCAACTTTCTTTCTCCCATTGCAAAGGATAGAAGCCACCCTTTCCTCAAAATTGGTTGTTACAGCCACCTGCATAATATTTTCATAAAGGAATTCTCTATTCCCAGGCTTCATGCCTTGCTAACTTCAACTCTAACTGTCTCTGAGGCATAGGCTTCAGACTCATGAGCTCAGGCAATGCAGAAGCAGATTACAACGAAATTGCTCTCAAGCTATTGCAGTAATATATTCAGTGAAATGAAGATAGGCATTATAAGCCTAGAAGAGGCATGCTCTGTTGACCATTCATTTCCCCAGATGCCGTTCCACCTCCTTATCGTAGCTCATCTTGCTTTTTTTGTGTGTGGGAAAAAAAGAGGCAGTTGGCTGCAGAAATATAAGGAGTTTAAAATTGAAGCCCACAACTAGTATTCAGTATCTCTTTCACTGTGATGTTTATCGTCTGCAAGGGTTTTGAAGTAGAAGTGAAAGAGGCTTTTAAACTTCCATCACACAAAAAAACTTCTAGCAATCCTTCAAAGTCTAATCATTGTCTTTATAACTTCATGGCTCCTGGAAAACAATGAACTACACATGAGTAACCAACAGAATAACAGAGTTGGAAGGGACCTTGGAGGTCTTCCAATCCAACTCCCTGCTGAAGCAACCAGAGGTCTTCAAACCTGGCCATTTTATGACTTGTGGAATTCTGGGAGTTGAAATCCACAAGTCATAAAAGGGCCAGGTTTGAAGACCCCTGCCCTATACCATTTCAGACAAGTGTCTGTCCAGTCTCTTCTTAAACACCTTCAGTGATGGAGCACCCTCAACTTCTAGAGGCAAGTCCTTTTGGCCAAGAGCCAAAACAAACCAACTTCATGAACATGGTGTCATTCTGTGCCTTCTAAATATTCAAAAGTACATGATATCATCTTAGAAAACTGGCTTCCCATTTCAAAGGAAATGATCTGAAGTCCTAATGTTATTTTCTATAATAATTTCTGGTCCCTTGCCATAGATTTGTTATGACTCAACCCTACATATCTTTGCTTACAAATTTGTTCCTGAGAACATTTATCATTATCCAATGACATTTCATATAAAATTGTGATACCACCACAGTTATGCCAAATATGTCCTGTCCATTTCTGGCCCTAGTTCAAAGCTTTGGTGCTAACTTTAAATACTATGATTATTTAGGGCCAATAAAGCTAAAGGAATGTTCCATACATACATACATACATACATACATACATACATACATACATATATGCCCTCAAGCACTTTGGAGAAACTATTGGAATAATTCTTGTCGGTGAAACAAGGCTAATGACTACAAGCTAGAATTTCTTCTAAGTTATGGCATTTCCTGTCTTGAATACCACCCATCCCAGGAAATTTGCCTGACAATTCACTGATCTTCCTATAATACCAGCTAAAGATCTACCTCTTTTCAATGGCATTTCAGACTCCAACACTTGCATTTTGACCTTTTAAAATCCTGTGTCATATTGAGGTGGTAGGTTTTTTTCAAATTCTGTAAGATATCTACATTGGGATGGCCTTTTTGTTATTTCATCTTTTCCTATAAAGCAGTGTTTTCTAATTGGACAAACATGTACTTCAACTCCTAAAATTCCCTACTCAGAATGGCCATTTTTAAGAATTCTGGGAGTTTCCACAGTTACCCAGGTTACTGTACACAGCTACAAAAAGAAATAACATGCCTATGATGAAATGTTTTCTGATTTCCCAGGAGGCAGGAGTACATTTCAGAGGAGCAAGAAAAGTGCAGTGTGGGAGAGAGAGGATGAAAAGAGCTGCTTCTAATAGTTTCCAGAGTTTACGTTTTAAGGTACAAATAGTCTGCTTTAGTTTGGCAAGATGTCTGTCTATAGGTGAAGAACAACAAAAGAAACAAGAATCTCAACAGGTCTTTCTAGGTTTTTGGAGTCTGATGGCTTTAGATATAGACATTCTCTCTGGATAATGTTTTAAAATATATTTTTGGATGTGTGTACTACTTTTCAAGATCATGTGAAGTGTTAGTACCACTTTACAATGCCTTGGTAAGGCCACACTTGGAATATTGCATCCAGTTTTGGTAACCACAATATAAAAAAGATATTGAGACTCAAGGAAGAGTACAGAGAAGATCAACAAAGATGATTAGAGTACTGGAGGCTAAAACATATGATGAATGCTTGAAGGAATTAGGTATGTGTGTGTTGACTCCCCCAGATCATTCCCTGGATACCTCAAGAATGAACTGGTTCCTGGCACATCAGAAGCTGGATTAATTGATGGCTCTGAACAGAAGGGATTTGGCTGAGGTTCCAGCTGGGGAAAGCATGCAGTTGCAGATGGTCAGTGAATAGGAGGAATTGCCTTCTGCACCTAATTTGAGAACACGTAGGGCAGAGAAAAGGCAGGAACAGAGAAGGTCAGCCAGATTACTCAAGAGGAGAAAGCTTTGCCCTTCTTGATGGGCTGCACTGGAAGCTGGCTATTTAGCATGGCAGATGAAGGGGAATGGTGCTGGTAACAATGTGTTTGGTTTCTAGCTGTGTGTATTCTGATCATTGTGATTCCTGCCTCACTTTAGATTGACACCATGTTTGGAATTGAATCATGCCTTGGAAACTTTGGACTTTTCTTTCCTCATGAGCTCTCTTGTGTATAGATTTAAGTTTGTCTGGTAGAATTATTGTTTTGGAAGAGAAGCAACTCAGAACTAAGGAGAAATTTCCTGACAGTGAGGACAATTAATCAGTGGAAGAACTTGTCTCCAGGAGCTGTGAATGCTCCAACACTGGAGGTTTTTAAGAAGAGACTGGACAGTGATTTGTCTGAAATGGTATAGGTTTTCCTGCCTGAGCAGAGGGTTGGACTAGAAGACTTCCAAGGTCCCTTCCAGCTCTGTTATTCTTTTATTCTCGAGTAGCTTAAAACAGTGCACCTGAACAGAAACCTTATAAAATGGATCAGGTGAAAGATGGTAACTAGTAGAAGATCTTCCAATGAGCTTCTATGTGTAGGTGGACTTCAATGTAGGATTTGCCAGTCTTAGTCCAACTCACTGCATCTGAGTGGGTTAAATATACCAATCATTCAGTACAAGGATTATCATGGTGATATTTCAAGTTACTATGTGCTAAAAAGTGCCAAAAATAATCATAATATCACATCTGTAAGTCCCAGCAAAACATTTTACTGAGTCATACTAGGTGGAGTTGCCAATGAAAAATAGAGAATATAATTATCTATATGTAGGGCACACTTTTCCTGTTTACAATGAGCTGAACCTTATTAGGAAACATGAAAAAATGCTTGGTTGTGATACTATCTGCTAGCTGATGGAGTAAGTAGACTGAGTTAAAGATTCAAAGGAATTATTTGCATAATACAAAACAATTGTTTAAATAAATTTCTTCTGATAGATGCTTAAAAATAATACTTTCTTAATTTTATTCTCTGTACATTCAAAAGAAAAACTTGTTGCTACTCATTTTATAGGTGGGCTGTTGTCAACATTGTTCATTATAATATTTTTTTAACATTTCCCAATACATCAATCAGTCAGGCAGTCAAGGTAATGCATTGCCTAAAGCCAAGCACTTTTTAATTTAATTTATTTTAACTTAAATGTTTTGATTTCAAAATTAGTTAAACTGTGCCAACTTAATTTCAGCTACATTGCATTCCTGGTATTTGATGCTCTTTGATGAGTGAATTATGAAGAAATTGTGACATGAAACTCAAATCGGTCATTTTGAGCAAGCTGCCAAATCTAGAATGGGCATGTAAGACTGTAATCTGAATTCTCAGTTAAAATCTATTGGTATTGGTCCAGTAGCTATCCCTATTGTTTCATTCATGTTTATACTGCATTCTTATGATATGTTGTATTTTTTTATAACCTACAACATGCTTTTAGACTAAAGCTGATATCCAATATAAATATGACAGGAAGGAAGGAAGGAAGGAAGGAAGGAAGGAAGGAAGGAAGGAAGGAAGGAAGGAAGGAAGGAAGGAAGGAAGGAAGGAAGGAAACATTAACCACACTAACCCCAAAGATTATTTTTTTTTAATTCAACCTACCTGAATTGTTTGGCTCTGGTAGACCTTAATTACATGAAAATTAAAACTGTATATTCCTTTTCTCGGTGCTACAAACACAGACTCCAATGTAAAGAAATTGCCCACATTTACTAGGATCTATAAATAAAAGAAAAGAAACCAGTAATTAATGGAAGCAATGGAAAACAATGAATGAACCCAAGTTTAATTTCAGATTTTGCACATTGTTCATCTGACAATGTATGCAAGTGTATGCAAATAATCAGATTTTACTTCCAACAAGTTCATAATAAGATGTAATGTGTGCAATTATTATTTGAATAAAACCCACTTATTTTCAATTAAAGGAATAGAAATTCCTTTCTCAAATTCTTTAATTTCTCCACATGCTTAGTTGAGAGTAGGCATTACTGAAAGCAACAGGAACCTATTTCTGAGTATACTTAGAATCATGTGACATTTTTTGTACAACTAGCTGAGAGGCTGCTTAGTTCCACTACAGTTCCTGCTGAGTTTCAAGCAGGTGAGTCATCTCATCACATGGAATTAAATTACTTAGGTAGCTAAAAAACATTTGTAGCACAAATCTTTAAGTGGTTTAGTTATGTAAGCCTCACCAAAGTAGCCAGGCAGATATAAACAAAAGCACAATGAATGCCAACTGTTGAATAAACAGCTGCCCACAAACTTCTGTTACACAAGCAAGTGGATCAAGCTTTACAACACTTCTGAACCATCAAGATTATTTGTCCAATGAATGAGAATATTACAGAGTTTCCTTCAGCTGTTGATGGTGCAGTGCAAGGTATTTGCTACACTGAATTGATCTGGAACATGCTCCAATCCAAATTTATAGTTCCTAATGTGTACAGCTCCCTACAACCTTGGATATAGAGCCAACCACTCAGCACATAACAGTGCCAAGTAACAGCAACATTAGGAAGAAATAATATGAGAAGCTGGAGAAGTACCAGGGTCTGAAGGAGGAACTAGAGAGGAAGTAGTGGAATGTAAAGATCAAAGTGTTCCCAGTGGTAGTACAAGCATTTGGGCTGTGATTCCTAAGCTGGCAGGGTGTCTCCAACTGATCCCAAGAACCTCAGAGCTCTCTGTTCAGAAGAGTGCAGAGTTAGGAGCAGCTAAGGTATTGTGCAGAACCCTCAAACCCCCAGGCCACTGATAGAGGGTTCAAGATGGAGGAAGATACATGCCACCTATAGTGATAAGAAGGGAATTTTTAGATGATAGGCGAAGATGATAATAGATAGATAGATAGATAGATAGATAGATAGATAGATAGATAGATAGATAGATAGATGATAGATAGATAGATAGATAGATAGATAGATAGATAGATAGATAGATAGATGTGTGTGTGTGTGTGTGTGTGTGTGTGTGTGTGTGAGAGAGAGAGAGAGAGAGAGAGAGAGAGAGAGAGAGAGAGAGAGAGAGAGAGAGAGAGAGAGAGAGAGAGAGATATGATATAGATATACAGTATGTGACAACTGACAGTCACAACTAGCAGTGTGCATTCATGCCTTATTTACACCCCATTCCACAATTTTTTGCAGTCTTCTTTCAACATGCATATAGTTCCAGGATGCTCTCATGACATAAATTATTCCTAAGGGAGCAGATTACATGTCTTGAAGTGACATGTTGAATCCCACTTAATTTGGGAATGGGTAAGATTATATGTAAAATAGGCAGAGCTGCATGTTGTTGTTGTTGCTATTGCTGATTTGTTTCTTTGTTTTAAATTGTGTATTTTAGAGTTTAGGATTAGACAGCAATAGCAATAGATTTCTATACTGCTTCATAGTACATTACATTCCTCTCTAAGTGGTTTACAGAGTCAGCATATTGCCCTCAACAATCTAGGTCCTCATTTTCCCAACCTTGGAAGGATGGAAGCCTGAGTCAACCTTGAGCCAGTCAGGATCGAACTCCTGGCAGTTAGCAGAGTTAGCCTTCAACACTGTATTCTAACCACTGTGCCACCATAGCTCTAGATAATCCACAAATGGTTTGAAAGGCTGTCTGTAGTTCTCAGATTGTACACTGCCAACCCTATATTAAAATGAAGGTTAAGAGGCAGAGGTAGACATGCAGCATTTCTGTTTAAAAGACCTGCATTGATATGGGTGTTTTCTAAATAGAAAGGATAAAGTTTCTTCTCCCAGTTCTATAACTATGTCTTACTTTTTATACAAATAAGCAATGGGTAACTATCATGACTTTTTTATCAATACAAAAATTCTTGAATTAAATCTGTTTTTGAGGAAAATATCTAATTTAGCAGTAGAACTATTTAGAATTCTTGTCTACATTTCCTGAGGAATATCATTTCTCTGTCTATTCCTTACAACAGGGGTGTCAAACTCGCCATGTCACGTGACGTGTTGCGCCATGTCACAACTTTTTCCTCGTTGCCAGAGCTGGGGTGGGCACGGTTTCGGCATGACACATCTGGCCTGCAGGCCGGCAGTTTGACACCCCTGCCTTACAACCTTAACCTAAACCCCACCTTTCCCACTAAGCTTGTGCTTAATCTCATAATCCTTATTGCTTACAAAAATGATAGCTGAGTTCATAAAGAAACATGCATTTCTGTTCTTTGCTGCCCTTAAGCCAATCTCTCCTCCCTAACTCTTTTATTATTACTATTATAGTCACACAGTCAGCCACAGCCACAGACGTATAGACATGATTTGGCATTTTTGTCCATCTATTAAGTCCTTACCAAAGACCTCATATAGACAGATGGTGGTGTTTGTTAAAGGTATTAGTTCAGGCTGCAAGCTGTTCCAACTAAAGCTGCCTTTTGCAATTGATTGATGATGATTTTGTCAGTGTTGATGGTGCTCAACTGGTGCTCAAGTTGTTTAGGAATTGCATCCAAGGTGACTATTGTTGTTGTTGTTGTTGTTTGTCACATAGATGTTTAGACAGATATATTTTTATCCACCTAAAGAGTCCTTCTGAAGGACCTGGGATGGACAGATGTTGCTCCTTGTTGGTGGTAAAGGTATTGTAATATTACAGGCTGTAAACTGTGCCAAGCAAATCTGTCTTTTGCATTTGACTAATGGTGATTTTGTTAATGCCAATGGTGTTCATGTGGTACTCCAGAAGTATTGGGATTGCATCCAGACCACCTATTACTATTATCTTTGTTTTCTTTTGCCATAGTTGTTCTACTTCTATTTGCAGGTTTTTATATTTTGTGATTTTTTTCCCCAGTTCTTTTTCTTCTATTCTGCTGTCTTCAGATGTTTGCAACATCCACTATCCAGACATTTTTGTCTTTCTTATTAATAATTTTAAACCTAGGGCTTTGTGTGACAGATGCTTGTGTGTTTAAATTCAAAACTCCCAGAGCACTCTAGCTTCTTCGTTTTCTGTTACTTTGCCTATTCTATGGTCCTACCAATTCTTGCTTCTAGTCAAGTTGTATGCACCGTTGTTGGTACTTTGTCATGTCATTGTTAGTAATTAATCTGTGTGATCTTCTTGCAGCACATAACTAGGTGGTCCACTGTTTATTAAGCTTCTTTGCTGAAATGACATTAGCTGTCTGTGGCTGGCTTCTCAATTCTGGCTTTATATGCATTTGTTCTTAAGCTATGGTCTTCTGCAGTCAGATTCAGCCCTTCTGTTTCTTTCTTCAACTCTCCTGCTCTTAGCTCTTTCCAGGTCTTGTTATCGCATTTTCTTGCTATTTTTTTAATATAATTGCCATATTTATTTATTTATTTATTTATTTATTTATTTATTTATTTATTTGATTTGTATACCGCCCTTCTCCCTAAGAACTCAGGGTGGTGAACAGTGACATAAATATCAAAATGCACAAATACAGAAATTGAAAACAAATTAAACCCTAATGCTCAAATGCAGAAGATAAGTTACATTAAAACAATAATTACAACAGAACCCGTCAGACCAGACTGGATTGCTCAAACAGATAGGGTTTTAGGTCGCGTCAGAAGGAGCGAAGGTCGGGAGCCATCCGGAGCTCAACCGGTAAATGGTTCCATAGGTCAGGTGCACCCACAGAGAACGCCCTCCCCCTGGGAGCCACCAGACGGCATTCTCTGAACGGCGGCACCCTTGGGAGCGCACTGGGCGGAGGGAAGTTGACGCTGGCAGCAGGTGATTCCTAAGGTACTCCGGACCCATGCCATGTAGGGCTTTGAAAACCATTACCAGCACCTTGAATCTCATATTATAATAATATGGCATATAATTGCCTTGCCATGTCTGTTTTCTCTTCTTCATTTGGTCTTTCACATGGGCCAGTTTGGTCTCTTTGGTGTTCATTGTAAGCATTCATGATATCATACCTTATCTTCTACACTGTTCTTCAGATAGTCTTCCAACGTCCTTTTTCCTTCTTCAGTTGCAACATTCCATGCCCACCTATATTCCTTGATAAGTAAATTCTGTCAACATCACTGAAGCGTATAATTCATTGAGATTATTGGTGGTGGTGCGGGGTCTTTCTATCCAGGGCTTCCAGTTCAGTTTGAGTCAAATCCACTATTCCACCTACATATTGCATGACTGGAATTGTCTAGGTATTAACTGTCTTGATAGTATTCCCACCACTGAGTTTGGACCTTAAGGTCTTCTTCAGTTTTCTGAGGTATTTATTAGTAACCTTATTCTAGACTTCAATGTGCCTAATGTTGACAGTTTTTTATTATTGTTGTTATTAACAGCCTGGCCAGTTTTGCAATCCTCTATTAACTGGGGAATGAGTCCCACTTAATTAAATCACTTTTTTTTAACAAAAATGTAGAATTCAGAGGCTTTCTATATAGTACAGAAGAAATTATAAAAACCTGAACTATAGTATGGCTCATGCAGTTTTTTTTCATTTCTGCCACAAATTTATCAGAGAATCTAATATAATGTCTTTTCCAGCTTCCCCTAGCACCTTAGATGTGCTTTGGACCTTTTATAGTATCATTTGCCTTTTCATAATTTGTTGCCTTTAAAATTGCTTTATCATTTTATTCTGCTTTGTATGTGCCTCCCTCTACCTCTGCCCTGTTATCTTTTATCAGAGGGCACTGTTCAAATTAAATGTAACTTTCTGTGAAATATCTGCTTTGCATATTGCACATTTTAGTTTGCCTTTCAATTAAATTACACACAGTAGTGAATCCTTTTTATATATATATAAACAGATCACCATCTGAAGTTCTCAATAAACTTTGATGGAATAACAGCCACCTAACATGTGCTTTGCATATAAGGCCTATATTCTTCAGTAGCCTTTCTCAATTTGATGCCATTGAAAGTTTTTGACCATAGCACCCATTAAACTTTGACCACTAATCGTACTGCAAGGGGCTGACGAGAAATGTAGCCCAACATACAGTATCTGAAAGACAGGGGAAGAGAAAACCCTCTCAGATCATTTGCAAAGGATGGAAAAGGATTGAGTCTTCTGAATAAATATTACAGCATAAATTTATCAACCCTCCTGTCCAAAACAGTTTCTTTAGATGACATAAAGATAACTAAAAATTAAAATAACACAAAACTGTAGCTCCAGTACTAGACTAAACTTTATATGATAAATCATTATTAATATAATAAAAACTACATATAGCATCATTTAATCAATAATGATGTATTATCATAAAAGTAATGAGGCGTAATGTTGCATTCTCTCTGACTCTACTATCTAAAATATAATACTACCAGTAACACAAAGAATAGCTTCATATCTTCTATTGCTGTGCAGAAAAAAAATATTTGTAAAAGTTCTACTTGGGTCATTCTCATAAGGCAAGTTGCAATCTTTTGATGTCAGCAAAAAAGCCATATTGGTAAAAGTGGTAGATCATCCACTTTACCCATCTATTTGACTTCCTGCCTAAATACATTTCTGTGAGCTTAAAGGAAAATAAACTCCATTCAATGGGACTTTCTTCTCAATAAACATGTATAGGACTGGAGTGTACCTTAGCAACATGTTTTGGGATCAGTCAGGGTAGGGATATACTTCAGTTGTCATGACAATTCCAAAAGCAATATCATTTGCATATAATGAGTAACATATGCTACCTAATGTATCCAGTAATGAATGTGAAGATGTGAATGAAACATATGAAGAGAAGAAGTGGATGGTATCTCCTAGGAAGACAGGAAATTCAAACTTTGCAGGAAGAGTTGGGTATTTTTAGGTGGTACACAACTATAGAGGGGAGAAGCATATACTTCAAGCATATACTTTTAAAAGTCATCTCTTATATATATTGCATCTGGATAGAAGTGGGAAAATACTGATCTTTTGCCTTCTATTCCTTCCCCTTAGAAACAGATAGCTGTCGTGGGGTTCCACCATCTCCATGTATCTTACACTACATATATACCTGACTTCTGATCCTTTGAAAAGGCTAATGACAATGTGACTGAGTTGGTTACAAGATTCCTAGGACTCTGGAGAAAAATGCAGATCTGTCAGGCTGTCAGAGAATATGCCTTGAAAAACTAAAGAATAACTTGTGGGCTTAATCAAACCCTTCAGCTCTTATTTGAAATAATATGATGTATCTATAACTCTATAGGTACACATAATGCATAAAGAGCTGATGGTAGGATATTAGATATGGTACATTTTAAACCAGATTTTAAACCAGAATTGGCATAATATAACTCCAATGCCTTTCTGTCTTCTCCTTCAAAGCATGGATCTTTGCCAGTCCAAAATTACATCCTGTAAGCAGCATCAGTTTCAGTAGGAAAACTGACACATTTGTTTAATTTTCCTATTAAAATTGATTGATTGTATTAAGACGCATTAGATAAAAATTGAAAATGCAATATGTTATCTTGGAAAGTAAGAGGAATAGATTTTTTTTTCTATTTTTCTAAAAGATAAAGGAAGTATTGATGTCTATTTCAGGAATGGATTTGGAAGAAGGGAGGAGTGCAGAAAGTCCTTCCAAGGTTGCAAAATTCTGCAGTGATGCTACTAAGGTGCAGTGAATTTTCCAAAGGACAGCCTCCATATTCTACTAGTGTGACCTGACTGAGTTTCATTAGTACATTATCTATATACATACCAAATGCATATCAATTTAACTACACCAGAATAAGTCTAGTGTAGGATATTGGTTCTGTAGGGTGCAGAAACCTCATAAAAGTTTTTAAAGATTTAAGATTGAAAATTTGAATGGTTTTGAAAACTCATAAAACATTTAAGTTGCTGGGAAATCTGGTTGCAAATCAACTGAAGTGCTTCTGGAGGATTGGAGATTTTCTTTATATATCTTCACTTTATCTCTCCTCCCTGTACTTTGAAGCTTTTAACAAATTTCCAGCTTTTCTTCAGGATATCAAAGTTAAATTAAAATACCAAAATCTTATGCCTTGCTATTTCTAAGTATTCTCAAGAATAAAGTATAAGGATGCATATGTAAGTTGATTTTTACAGTCTTCCCTCAGTATTAACCTCTTTGAAGCATTAAATAATTCCTGCACTAAATGATATCACCTCATTTATTCCAGCATATCAGGAATGGTAAAACTGTTACATATGTGGTAATGTGAGACAGGCTTTTTTTTTTGTTAAGCCGGAACTGCCAGAACTTGTTTAACCATCCATGAGCCTTTAAATGTAAAGTGGAAATGTAGAAACTGAAATCAATAAGTAATAAAAAATAACTTCATTCTCAGAGGAAAGCATGTGTGAAATTGCTATCCATCTTAAGAGGAAAAAACAAAACCTATGAACTGAACAGTGACTGAATGGACCAAATGCTTCTGTCTCCAATTCCTAAGTTTCAGCCCACTCCTTTCAAATGAAGATTAAAGAGTTTGCAAATCAACTCCACCTGTTGATTCCCACCTACTATCCTTATCCTATCTCATCTCAGGACTGTAAGCAGCTGCCTCCCCCTCCACTTTTAACCTAGTCCCTTTCCCAGGGGTGAAATCACTTTAAAAGAAAACATTCACGACTTAAATAAAACTCAGGCAAAACCAACTTCCCCACTCCAAACACATGCTCCTTTTGTCAGGAGGAAACCATCAGAATGTCTTTCTACTTACAGCAAGATACCCATGTATGTTCTTTTTACCTGATCAAAATAGATTATCCTGGTTTTGTTGCTCATCTCAGAAGGCTCATGGTTGGTACTCCTGACTGCGGAGAAAGCGACCTTAGAATTAGCAGCCCGTACAGAGATCCCCAGAGGAGAAGAAGAGGATCCCTTAGAATCGGTCGCTGGGTTGGAATCGCAAACTACCAAGCATTTTCCTTCCAGTACGATGGGTTCCGTGTCATTCTGCGCCCAGACGGGGAAAACGGAGAGAGCCAGCGTTAGGATGATGGTGGGCACCATGGACAGCGCCCTGCTTAAAGCGCCCATGTTCAGCACCAGGAGCGGCGGACAGCGAAGCCTTGCGCGGATTGCCCAACGTTCCTCTCCTTCCACCTCTCTCCACGCTTACACAGACCACGCCACAAAGCCAGCTATAGCAGCCCTACCAGCAGCGGAGGGGGAAAAAAACCCGCCACTCTTACACAGACAGAGGCACACAGGCACACACGCACCGCTTGCTACCAGCGCAGCAGCAGCAGCAGAAGGAGCTTCTTCTGAAAATTTCCAACATTTCCAGCGAACAAAGTCTGTCTTCCCTCCTGTTTGATTCTGGAGGTAGGGAGCCTTCAAAAAGCAATTGGAAATGTGCTTCCAAACACCTCCTGGACAAAATCAGCTCTTCCCGGTGCCCATTTCTTTGCCATTGAAACCCCCCGCTCCCAGAATCCAGGAGGAGAAAGCTATGGCGGGAGGGGGGGGGGAAGCCCTAAGGTGAATTATTGACGAAAACAGCGAGAGCGAGATCAGGAAGAAATAAAAACATTTGACGTAGCAATGAGTCGTCTCATCTTGCCCCCCATTCTTGTCCTGAAGGGATTACCCGTTAAGCTCAACTATTGATAGCTGAGACTTGCCTTCCAAACGGGCTCAGATACTGTGGCTGAGCTCATTTGCCAGGATGCTTTGAAAATGCGAAGTTCCCTCGCTCTTTACCACGATTCCCCCAGCGTCACGGCATACAAAAGCACGCCCAGCCCTCGCTCGTTCGCTCTCGCTCTCTCTCGCTCCTGCTCGCTCACTACAATTGTCTTTATACGGAGCGTCTAGCACAGCACTGCCGGAAATTACATTCTCCGAGGTTACCATTCCAAGCATAACTTTGTCAATTATTTTAAGGATCATGTGTTGGAGCAAATGTTTTTCCCACTGTGTTAATTAGCGTTTGGCCTTTCCTCTCGTCTTCGCAGCTTTAACTATTGAGCAATCGTCAGTCAAATGCTTATTGCAATGCAGTATTTAGAGGACAACCCTCAACATGATTATGAGGAAGAAAAATCCAGGGAAACAATGAGATTTGTTTCTGAGCAGAAATTTGAATAATCAGGTGGCAACTTTTTACAGATTTAGAGTTTTGCGTCTCATGTAAAATGTTTATAGGAGTTATCAACGTGTAGCATAAAAGTCAGAAAAACCAACCAACCATCAAAATTGTGAGATAAAGTAAACTGCATCCAGTCATAAGATTAGAATATTTTCAATACCTGTGCACAAAATTTTTGATTGAAAACCCTCTTAATGTTCATGATATTGCTGCAGATCATTGAAGCATTTGTGAAATGCTTCAGTTTCTTGGAGAAACAGCACAACAGTGTTTAAACTGAAACAAAAGTCATACATAGTTTATCCCACTTTCATGTTGAGATTTCTGGGTTTGTATTCTAGGGCACTGCCTAGTGGATCTTTTTGAAAATGTTTCAGTTAATTTATTTATGCTGTACAACAGAAGGCAGGATACCTTGAAGAAAAAATATAGCAATATAATTGTTAACAACAGCATTTCAAGACAGTTTTCTCTCTTACCTATGTTATTCATTCTTCCTTCCAGAAAGGGACACAAATAGAGTTCACATTTTTAAAGACTTTGATTGAGGCAGCGGGTGGTATTCATTTACTGAATCATTTATACCTAAGATTTCTACTAAACATATTTTGAATAATATAACAAATCATAGTACTTCAATTTTCTTCTCAACAGTTACACAAACAAATTTTAATTAAACCTCTCATTCTAAGATTTCATTATATTTTCCTTTTTTCTATAACCTATTCTTTCTAATCATCAAAACCACAAGGTCATGTACCTTCTTATCATTCATCACCACAACGTGTAGCACACATCTGTGCTATTTCACAGTGAACCATATTCCAAAGAATCCATTTAATTTTGTGCATGCTTTACTTCCATCATGTACGACTTTATAACATGCAACAACTAATTGTCATCTTTATATTAACTGAAAACATTCCATAATTCAAGACCATTCAAATAATAATAACAACAACGACGATGATGATGATGATGATGATGATGATGATGATGATGATGATGATGATGATAGAGTTGGAAGGGACCTTGGAAGTTATCTAGTCCAATCCTCTGCTCAGGCAGGAAGCCCTATACAATTTTAGACAAATGGTTGTCCAGTCTCTTCTTAAAAACTTCCAGTGTTGGAGCACTCACAGCTTCTGGAGGAAGGTTATTCCATGGGTTAATTGTTCTAACTGTCAGGAAATTTCTCCTTAGTTCTAGATTGCTTCTCTCTTTGGTTAGTTTCCATCCATTGCTTCTTGTCTTGCCTTCAGGTGCTTTGGAGAATAGCTTGACTCCCTCTTCTTTGTGGCAGCCCCTGAGATATTGGAACACTGCTATCATGTCACCCCTCACCTTACTCTTCATTAAACTACACATACCCAATTCCAGCAACCGTTCCTTATATATTTTAGCCTCCACTCCCCTGATCATCTTTGTTGCTCTTTTCTGCACTTTTTCTAGAGTCTTGACATCTTTTTCACATCGTGATGACCAAAACTGGATGCAATATTCCAAGTGTGGCCTTACCAAGGCATTATAAAGTGGTATTAACATTTCACTTAATCTTGATTCTATCCCTCTGTTAATGCAGCCTAGAACTGTGTTGGCTTTTTTTTGGCAGCTGCAGCACACTTCATCATACTTTATCATTTGCTTTTTCACTATTGCCCAGGGTTTAAGTTTAAACCTGTTTATGTGCCATCACTGCCTCTGCCTAGCTTCTCCAGGGACATGTCTGTGCTTCTACAGATGTGACATAAAGCCATATTTTTTTCAAATTTTCCTCACACTCAAATCCTGCAATGATATATGAGAATGACCATGGGAGACAGGGGGAAGAGCTGCAGCCAAGGGATTGGTCAGATAAGGGGCAGCTGAAGGAAGGTGGGCATGGCACATGTCTGAGAATGGACCCTTTCTAATTTCTTGGGCTACAAATGTCATGGGGAGAAATACTTGCAAGTTTCTGTTAATGAAACCTTATAATAACTTAGAATTAGTTCATTTAAGTGTGCTTCCTGTCCGAACTACCTTGCAAGGCTGACATATTCTTTCAGATGAAATTCTGTCAAAATCTTTAACTTAACAAATTAAGCACTGCAGTTTTTACATCCACTTTTTTCTTTGTCATTAGCCACAGATGTGCTCTGCACACACTATTAAACAATTGACACACACTATGAGCAAACTACACCCACATCTACCTGTTTCTCCAATTACACTATTTACATCTGAAGTCTTTCCATTTTTCAATGTCCTTGTAGCATTTATGATTTTCTTTTCTTTTTTCTTTTTTTATATGAGACCCAATATTTATAGTTTCTTTTTCATTCTAGTTTTTGGCATCTCATTTTAATTCCCATATAAATCTTTGACATGCTCATTCCAACATTCCCATATTTCAGTTTCATCCGAAATAATTTTACCTCTTTTAATTCAATCCATTCAGCTGAAGACTCCTTGTTTAGCCTTTTTCACAGACTTTCAAAATAATTGTATTTCCCTGCTTCTATGAATCATAAGCATTTCATGGAGGACAGCTTTTGTATCGTTGATTCCAAAGGAGGATCAAGACCTTACTCAACCTAAAAATTATAGACCTATATCGCTTTTAAATACAGATTATAAGATTTTTGCTAAAATATTGGCTAATAGATTAATGCAAGTTTTGAAACAAATGATTCATTGTGACCAATCGGGATTTATATCTGGGAGGTATATGAAATATAATGTAAGACAAATTGTAAACTTGCTTGAATACTTGGATAAGAACAACCAAGTCCCCGCAGCATTGATATTTTTGGATGCAGAGAAAGCCTTTGACCAATTGAATTGGCAATTTTTATTAAGAGTTGTTGAGGAGATGAATTTTGGAGAAGGTTTTCTACACGCTATTAAAGTTATATATCAACAACAAACTGCACAAATTATAGTTAATGGGGGATTAACAGAGACCTTTAAAATTGAAAAAGGTACAAGACAGGGATGCCCCCTATCACCATTATTGTTTGTTTTAACATTAGAGATTTTATTAATCAAAATTCGAGAGTCCTCTATGATAAAGGGAATTAAAATAAAACAGAATGATTATAGATTGAGAGCTTTTGCTGATGACTTGGTTGTGACAGTATCCCAACCGTTACAGTCAGTTATAGATTTGATGGAAATTATAACTCAGTATGGTAAGGTTTCTGGGTTTAAGGTGAATAGTATGATAAGACTAAGATATTATCTAAGAACTTATCTACGAGTGAAAGGGATATGTTATCTAAATTAACAGGTTTTGAAATAGTGAAGAAGGTTAAATATTTAGGAGTATATATTGCAGCCTCAAATGTAAAATTGTATAAGAATAATTATGAAACACTATGGTTGAAGGTACAAAGGGACTTAAATAATTGGAAAAAATTACAATTATCATTGCTGGGAAGAATTGCAGTTGTTAAAATGAATGTTCTACCAAAGTTTCTCTTTTTGTTTCAAATGATACCTATATTGAAAAAGGATGCCAACCTTGATCAATGGCAGAAGGGTATTAACAAATTTATTTGGGCGGGGAAAAAACCAAGAGTTAAATTTAAGATTTTACAAGATGCCAGGGAAAGAGGGGGACTCAAGGCACCGAATTTGAAATTGTATTATGATGCGGTTGCCTTGACATGGGTTAGTGATTGGCTTAATTTAACTAACAAGAGAATACTTCATCTTGAGGGATGGGATTTGGTATACGGATGGCACGCATACTTGCTCTACGATAAGAAGGTGGACAGGGCTTTTAAATCCCATATTCTTAGAAGTGCTTTATTGCGTGTCTGGAAAAAATATTATAAGTTAAATTATAAAATACCGATTTGGGGAATTCCTGGACACGCGATAGAGGGCGTATCTATGGGAGTGAGTATGGATATGGTTTCTTATAAGGAACTACTTAGATTGCGAGGAAATGATTGGCAACTTAAATCATTAGAGGAGTTAAGACAAGAAAACATAAGTTACTCTTGGTTTCAATATACCCAATTGAAAGCTAGGTGGAAGTCAGATCAAAAGGTTGGCATCACAATTACAGATCAAAATTTAGTAAAACAAATTAGAGATTTAAATTGTGCACATATAAAGAGGATATATAATGCTTTAATTGAATTGGATTCGGAAACGGAACTGGTTAAAGACTGTATGATAAAGTGGGCACAAAATATTCAGGAATCAATTTCGTTGGACACCTGGGAGATAATTTGGGTCAGAAATGTTAAATTTACTCAGGCTCAAAATTTAAGAGAAAATTTTTATAAAATGTTTTATAGATGGCATCTGGATCCCAAGAAGTTGTCCAACATGTATCCTAATTTACAGTCTAAATGTTGGAGATGTGGTAGTTTAGAAGCTACCTATTTTCACATGTGGTGGACTTGTAGAAATATAAAAGCTTTTTGGATCAAAATTTGGTGGAACTTTCAAAAGATTTTTAAGAGAAAGATAAAGTTTTCTCCGCAATTGTTTTTATTGGGTATTGTTGTAGATTGTGATGTTAAAGAAACTAACTTGATGTTGAACATGATAACAGCAGCACGGTTACTGGTGGGACAATATTGGAAGAAGGATAGTTTGCCCACTATAGAAGAATGGGTGTTTAAAGTTTTGAATCTTGCAGAAATGTCTAAGATTTCTGCTTATTTGAAAGATCATTCACAGGAAAGATATATTTCAGTTTGGAGGAGATGGATAAATTATATTCAGAACAAATATGGGACTAAAAAGTTCCATTTAGCTTATGAGTAGATTTTAGTGGGATATTGTTATTGGTACGTTGTTTGTAGTTATGTTAAAGGGGAGTTAAAGCACATTGTGAATTTGGTTAATTGTATATTATGCATAATTTTTATTTAGAATATGATTATTGTAACTATAATCCTGTATTTAGCTCTGGGAAGTGGGGGGGGGGGAAGTGAGCGGGTTTGGGGTGGGAGGGATTTGGGGATATATTGTAAAATTTTGTTTTTGTAAAACTCTTTAATAAAAAAAAGCATTTCTTGCTCTTTGACTACATTTTCGTGGCTACAGGTTGTCCTTGACTTACCACCATTCATTTAGTGACTGTTCAAAATTATGATGGCACTATAAAAAAAGTGACTTAACACATTTCTCAAACTTAAAATCATAGCAGAGTCTCGTGGTCCACAAGATCGGAAGCTTCTGTCAAACTGAAAGCAACATCTCAAGTGTCATGATGCAAGCTCCACTCTTTTTGTGTGTGCATACGACATCACGAAACAAATACAAAAGGAACAAAGCAATGCTGACTCTTCTTCCCACTGTCTCTAATCCCAATTACTTAAGTGGGAATTGTTTATAGGTTCATATTCGTAGGAAAAAAGATTGGAAAGAAAAAGAAGAATTTTTTTTTTTTTAAAAAAAGACAGCTTGCTAGAATAGCCCCTATTCTACTTTGGGTTCAATAAATGTGCCAGTGAATTGTAATTATTTTTTTTTTATTTTAATCCCATTTATATCCCGCCCTTCTCCGAAGACTCAGGGTGGCTTACAATTTAAGCACAAACCAATGTGCTTAGCAGTAGCCTTCATTCTATGTATATGCCTGCTTATTAGGGCTTTCGCCCCCCCACAAGCGGCATTATTACAAAGTCAGCTTATTGCCCCCAACAATCTGGGTCCTCATTTTACCTACCTCGGAAGGATGGAAGGCTGAGTCAACCTTGAGCCTGGTGGGACTCGAACCTGCACTAATTGCAGGCAGCTGGTGTTACTTAAGGAGGCATTAGCCCACTGCTCCACCAAGGCTCTAATTATAGTGGAATGACGAAGTTACCTCTTTGGAATTAACCTTCTGTACCAATAAAATGTTTTCAAACTGCCCATTATTCAATATGCAGTGTGTTTCCTATAGTTCGGAAGGAGTAAAGGACAAACAAAATAGCTATCCATATGCAGCTCAGTATCTGCAGTGCAGAATTATCAGATCGGATCAGTCTTTTTCAACGTGAAATGGGCATTGTGTTACTGACTTTATTGGCACTTAATCTCTACATTTAGGCCCTTACTTAATGTTCAGTGCTTTCTGAATTTTGTATACATTGGCTGGTTGTTCTAATCGTATCTAATCAATTCAGTTTTGGAAGCAGCTCCTTTCTCAGTGGAAGTCCAGGTTCTCACCATTTCCCATGTAAGAAGCTGATAAAGAGCTACGTTCATCTCAGTAATGAATAATTTTTAAAAAATATTTTTTAAAGACTGCAAAGAAATGTGAACCTTCCAACCCACCCACCCCCATAACTAATCCTTCCATCACCCCCATCATCTTGGCAGAACCAAAGAAGCTTCTTGGATGAGAAGCGAAACGTCTTCTTCCTACTCAAGGAGAACAGACCAGTTGCCTTTTTTAAAAAAGCACCTTTGAGACAACTATGACCTAGATGATTGATTTTAAAAAAATTAAGTAAGGACTTAACTGGCCTTAAATGCAGGTAGTCCTCAACTTATTTATTTATTTATTTTATTATATTTATATACCGCCCTTTCCCGAAGGACTCAGGGCGGTTTACAGGGTGATTAAAACAAAAAATACAAAAGTTAAAAACAATTAAAAAAAATTATATCCGTCCCTGAACAAATAAAACTCCAGTTAAAAATTAAAATTAAAATTAAAATTCTCAGCCTGGGCCAGAGAGCTTGAAGAGCCAGGTCTTCAGGTCCCGGCGGAATGAATGGAGGTCGGGGGCGGTCCTAAGCTCCACTGGCAGCTGGTTCCAGAGGGCAGGCGCACCCACTGAGAAGGCCCTATCCCTGGGTGTCGTCCGCCAGCAATCTCTTACCAGTGGCACCCTGAGAAGACCCTCCCTGTGGGAGCGCACTGGACGAAGGGAGTTTGATGCTGGCAGGAGGTGTTCCCTTAAATATCCCAGACCCAAGCCATTTAGGGCTTTATAGGTCATCACCAGCACCTTGAATCTCACCTGGAGGGCAACCGGGAGCCAATGCAGCTCGCAGAGTAGAGGTGTTACATGGGAGTATCGGGAAACCCCCATCACAACTCGCGCGGCCGCATTCTCCACCAGCTGAAGCCTCCGAGTGGTCCTCAAGGGCAGCCCCGTGTAGAGAGCGTTGCAGTAGTCTAAATGGGAGGTCACAAGCGCGTGAGTGACTGTGCGTAGGGCATCTCGGTCCAGATAGGGTCGCAACTGGCGCACCAGGCGAACCTGGGCAAAAGCCCCCCTTATGACCATAACCGAGTCTGCAATTTTGGTCTTAATCACGAGAGTCATAAAATGGGTTCCCACCTGACTGTGACCAATTTTACAACCTTTTTTTTTTGCAATGGTTGTAAAGCAAATGTCAGGGTCTTTAAGTGAATACCATGGTCCTAATAAATATCTATTTCTGACAAAAATGTCATAAATTGCAATAATGTGACTACAGTTTGCTGCAAATGGCCATAAATGCAGATCAGTTGCTCAGCATCCACAATACAGTTATGCAGGAGAGACCTGGACATTGTAACTTCAGACAGTCACCAAGCAACCGGTCATAAGTCAAGGACTCCTTGTAATCTGTTTTCCTCTTATATACTAGGTATATCCACACAACATACTTAACCAGGCCAGGTAAACATCTCACATTTGCATTTTCCCAACACATTTAAATTCTTTGTTTGGGTTCTTTTGGTGAGATAGTGATAGTTTAGAATTATATGTTAATTCATCCCACTTGGTTAACTTAGTCAACACATTGTGCAAAACCAAAAAATAAGCCAAGTCAATAGTCAGGTGAGATGTTTTGTGTGAATACAGATCAAAGTGATTTTAGTTCATTCTCCTTCCACCTTCTAATTATCCTTATTCTTTAGGTAGGTATTTGAAATACCACTGTTTATTTGCAGAGTTGAAGATCAGGCCATTATAGCTCTTTGATGCCATGGTGAAAGGCAATTTTACCAAATTGCCAAGGACCTTAGCATCCCTGATGTATAATGATGTCACTGGTGATCCTCTTTGTCACCTTGTCTTCTCTTCTCTGACGTGACATCAGTTGTCACAGCAGCTCTTCCTTTATTCTTCTCCCTGGCTCAGCACACTTCAAATAATAAAAGATGTCTGGGATGAATTTCCATGAAAGCGTGAATTCTCTATTAATTTAACATCTTATATACAATACAGTCCAATTAGCTAGCACAGCCTTTTATTCTTGAACTTTGGAGCTGAGATCATCACCATAAACAATATTTCCAGTTTAAAAATCACAGGATTGTGGATTTTAGGATGCCCCAAGCTCTATTTTTGAAAAGAAAAAGCAATGTTGTTATATTATTATATTCTAAATGTGCATTGATTCCCTCTTAAGTGTCTTGTGTCAGCAATGGCATAAAATAAATCTATCCCTTGAAATATGATGAAAAGAAAAGAAAGATTGATTAAAAAATATCAACGTGTTAACTGCACCAAGCCATTTTCTTTAATGTAGCCCTAGTGATATTTCCAAATTTTAGTACAATTCTAGCTTAGGTTTTGTTTATAATTTCCACTTCTACAGAATAAAACAATGAATGTCTCTGTGAAGGATATGTATATACTGACCTGGAAGGCAAACAGCACTAATTTATTTATTTATTTGATTTTTATCCTGCCTTTATTATTTTATAAGTAACTCTAATGACAGAATGTCAGAATGTGAAAACATTTACTTTTTTTTCATTTAATTTCTACATCACCTTTCTAGTCAAAGTAGCTGAATGTATCTAAAATGCAAGTGAGAAAAAATAAGAAAATGTCTATGTAAATGCACATATATGCACCCATATTGATGTATAGAATTGCAAAGGCAAAAGCAAATGCATCAGCTATGAGAAAATCTCAATGTCTATTTGAGGCAATGTATTTATCAGCTTTAAAAAAATAACACACAAGCTTCAGACCAGAAAAGAAAAATTGTGTGAATTCAACTGCTTGATTGGAAGAATTGAATAATGATTTTGGATTAGAGAGACAACAAACTTAATCAGTTTATGTGATACATTCTGAATTTCCCATTTTCATTACACAGAAATTGTAAGATCAATAGAAGTGTGCTAATGTGTTTAAATTCCTAATTATATATTTCTTTTTGGGAGCAAGTTGCAAACCAATTAAGAAACTAAATTTTACAGTTACTGTTTTCCAGTTCAGTTTTTCCCTGTAGTATTTTTGTGTATAAATACCCCAAAATGGAGAAATATGCACACTGATGCAATGAGAAACTGAATCAAATGGCAATCACGTTAAACCTTTCTTAATTGCTCATCGTCTTCACAGTGTTGTTTTAAAGTGTTTTTAAAGCAGTAATCAACCCAATAAATGATCATCTAGCCTCAGCATGGCTCTGCATTATCAAAGAAGTGTGATTCAAGTGTATAAAGCTTGCCACATGGTACAACCTCACTTCCTAACTCTATTTACTATAGTGATATTTGAATAAAGCAAATATTTTTCTGTGGTTTATTTGTACATAAAGACCAATGTGCCTGTAGGAAGGAAGGCTAATTAAGGATATAGGAACATCCCTACTGGATTAGGGCAAAACTCAAGTTAGTCCAGCATTTTATTTTTCACATCAGCTGGAGTGATCACCAACAGATAGAAGATAGATAGAAGATAGAAAAGACAGAAAGATAGAAAAATGTGGGTTAGATAGCATCACCACCAGATGGATTCGTAGCTGGCTGACAGGCCGTACTCAGCATGTGGTCCTTAATGGAACTGCATCTACATGGAAGGAAGTGTGTAGTGGGGTGCCCCAGGGCTCTGTTCTGGGCTCAGTGCTCTTCATATCTTCATTAACGACTTGGATGAGGGGATAGATGGGGAACTCATCAAATTTGCAGATGACACCAAGCTGGCAGGAATAGCCAATACTCCAGAAGACAGGCTTAAGATGCAGGAGACTCTGGACAGACTTGAACATTGGGCGCTATCTAACAAAATGAAATTCAGTGGTGAAATTCAAAAGCATCTGAAAGCAGGACAAGAAGCAACGGATGGAAACTAGTCAAGGAGAGAAGCAACCTAGAACTAAGGAGAAACTTCCTGACAGTTAGAACAACTAACCAGTGGAACAACCTGCCTCCAGAAGTGGTGAATGCTCCAACACTGGAAGTTTTTAAGAAGAGACTGGACAGCCATTTGCCTGAAATGGTATAGGGTTTCCTGCCTGAGCAGGGGGTTGGACTAGATGACCTCCAAGGTCCCTTCCAACTTCTTCTTCTTATTATTATTATTATTATTATTATTATTATTATTATTATTATTATTATTATTATTATTATTATTATTATTATTATTATTATTAACAGGAGATCATATTGTTCATATTGTTGTTGTTCTCTTGCAACTTCTAGGTCAAAATAGGCCTCCCTAAAATTTTAATAGCATTCCATACCAAATTCTTAATTCTTATTTTCATTTATATATACAAATAACTAATGCCTTTAAAAAAGACAGGTCTGTTTGTACTATTTTTCCATTGTGTGCATGGCAAAAATCCATTATGTTAAGTTACAAGGTTAAAATATAAATGCCTTGGGTTTCAGAGGAAAAAAAAGAGGAAAAAGAGAGAAAGACTTTAAGAGATTAACATAAACAGAGATATCCCAAGGATGCTTTTTCAAAAGACAACTGGACTTTGTTTTTCCTTGAAGATGTTTCACTTCTCATACAAGACGTTTCTTCAGCTTCCTGGATAAGAAGTGAAATATCTTCAAGGAAAAACAAAGTCCAGTTGCCTTTTGAAAAAGCACTTTTTGGACAACCATGATTTGGATGACTGATGATCTCTATAGATATTTAGCTATAAACAAAGATAGTTACATATTTCAACAGAAGAAATATTTGTAGCTCAGAGTTGAACTGTGGGATCCTTGGTGTTTTCTGAGTGTGGATGTTTGCAAATGTTTCATTGTCCATCTAGGTAACATCATCAGAAGATTACCCAATTACCTGACAATGTTGCTAGTTGGATAATGAAATGACTACAAGCAAACAACCACACTCAGTATCAAGGAATCCATAGTGACACATTTTTAACTAACAATGCTTGAAAGGAAGAACTGGAATTAGGTTAAGACCTCTGCTTTAAAAGACATAGAAGAGAGGAGTAATGTGAAAAGAGATTTGAAGGAAGTGAGCATGAGAGAGAAATTTGAGGAAGAGTTCCTGGAAGCGGATGTACTAAGGAGTTATGGAGGAGCTCATACCCACCCAGCAGGAATGTGGCACTCCTAAATGGCATCTGCAGATGTCTAACAATAAAAAATACTATTTGCAAAATTAAAGAGGACCAACATTTCATCTTGTGAGATTTCAGCATTTTTGCAACTAGGCAAGAATTTGCCTAAGTGCAAAATTGCTTGAGATTTTAGATGACCTTAGCAAAATCTTGGTATTCATGAACAAGATCCTCAAGAACTAGAGCATCAAATTCCAAAATCTTGTAAAATATAATGATCTCACGGGAACTGAGGTGGTGATGAAGATAGCTGTCATCATCATCACCACTATAGATACCTGCAACAAATCAGCTGCTGAATAACTGCCTTAATTATCCAATTTTCTGTTCTTTAAGATTTCCATTCTGGAAGGAGAAGAAACCCAGTCAGCTTATCAATTACTTCTCTTATGAACCACCATATGGAAACCTAATGAATTCATATGGTTTAAGATTCCTGTCAAGAGAAGGACTCAGTATGCTTTCTAATGATCTATCCTATGCAAGGGGGTATCAAACCTGCCACTTCTAAAATTGATGTCCAAGACATTGATGACAACATTAGATTCAAGAGCTAAATTATGATGTTTAATCTTTTCTATTTCACAGTTGCTGAGAACACAGAAAGAGACACACATGAGCACACTGCAAAATAATATAGTTTACAGTAAAGGTAAAGGTAAAGGTTCCCCCGCACATGCGTGCTAGTCGTTTCCGACTCTAGGGGCCGGTGCTCATCTCCGTTTCAAAGCCGAAGAGCCAGTGCTTGTCCGAGGACGTCTCCGTGGTCATGTGGCCGGCATGACTAGATGCCAAAGGCGCACGGAACGCTGTTACCTTCCCACCGTAGTGGTCCCTATTTTTCTACTTGCATTTCTACGTGCTTTCGAACTGCTAGGTTGGCAGAAGCTGGGACAAGTAACAGGCGCTCACTCTGTTATGCGGCACTCGGGATTCGACCCGCCAAACTGCCGACCTTCTGATCGACAAGCTCAGCGTCCTAGCCCACTGAGCCACCGCGTCCCTTATAGTTTACAAGAGAAGGCTAAATTGATCAGAAAGAATTGGCATTGGAAAGAAGGTACTGAGAAAATAAAGTAATAAAGAGCTTCCAATATCCAATAAATACATCTTCTTTGATTGCATGAGACATTTTTTGACGGAATCACTTCCTTGAAGGCAGTTTTCATAAGTGCCATTTTATTCCTTTCACCTTTATTTCCATTGTATTTTATTAATGTTAAATTAATTTGCATTATATACTTGTTAATATTAGGTTATTAGAATAATAATATAACAACAACAATCATAATATTTAATAAGATAGACATTTTTTCATAAGCAATGATTCAAGCACTTCTTTCAAATAAAACTTTCTTAAAATAAGGATGGTTCACCTGTGCACACATATCACTTAAGGTTGTAATATCAAGCAGTTGTTCTTGTAAATTAAAACATAGATCAATTGCAATGTTCATCTCTTGCCTGCAGAAAGTCCAAAATGGGCAAACTATAACATGTGCATGATCAAGTAATCACACATGTGTACAACTTGTGTGCCTTCATCAACATTTTAACCAAATATGCAAACGTGTGTTTTATGTCATTATGCAATTGTCAACCTTTTGCCATCACAGCAGTTTGCTGTGGCTGCTGTTGACAAGTAGAGAATCTCTACCAAAATTGACAGTAAAGGCCGAGGGCATGACACAGCAATAGACAACTTGCATTGTAGCATATATTTAATGCTGCATTTCATGCAATCAGGACAGTTCCATCTATTCATCTATTATGACAACAAATGTCAATCACTGAGGCAACTCTTCAGTCAGTTATCATTATTAAAACAATTTGCTGAAGAGTCTGATGCAGATGGGAATTCATAGTCCCATCCGGAGCTGCTGTTATGAATCAAGTAATTACATCTGAGTTAATATAAAGTTTAATCCAAAGGACCGATAAGATGGTGATTTTTTTTCTTCCTTTTTGACATAATCAGCAGTCTATGCCCAATAAATGCAGAGAAACCATTTTCCTTAAGGTGCCTCAACTGCATTCAGCAGTTTACAAAGATCAGGAAGGTGCCTTTTAGTATTCACAAAATGCTATGATAATCTTTATTTCTTATTGTTTGCAGAGATTATTTCCATCTAATATTAGTATTATAATTTTAGGTTTATGGGATAGGAAAATAACTAGAGACATGTATCAAAAAGAAAGTGGCTCATTTAGGGAAATATGGTGAAAGATTTTCAAAAATGTACTAATCCCTGGCAACCATTAAAGACTGGTATATTTCTGATGCTGAATATTAATAAAATGCCAGAGTTTTCCATGGTTAAAACACTTAATGCCAAGGAAATAATATATACATATTTGAGCATTTCATTCATATGAATAGCATTAAAGAGCTGTTCAAAAATTCAAGAATCTGGGCGATTATAGTATGCAGGCATATTTGTGCATTTTTTTTTCTTCATGTTAATGTTTTTTGCTTCCACTCTAAAGAAAGCATTAGCATGAAACAAACTAGAAAGGCATGCTATTTGTTTTCTCCCTCTTATAAAGAAATTTTAATAAAGATTACAATTTGCAACAATAAAAACTAATGTAAAGTAAAAAAAAAAGAAAAAAGAAAAAGAAAAAAGAATATAGTGAAGAAAAAGAAAATGAATATATATAAAAGAATGACTTCCTTCTTCTTTACAACAAGTGTAAACAATTTTAGTAATGTACCATCTTGTCAAATGCAACAAATGATCTCCATTTTCTATATCTTACAGTATCTATAAACAAATCCAGAAAGCCTCATCATTTCAGTCCTGACATCAGCAAAAATCCTTCCAGGCTTAACAGAGATGACAACACATCTATTTTAAGCTTGATCAAATAAATCAACTTTTTATTTTTTTCCCAGTTACAAAATTCTTCAAATTTAGCCTCTTTTATAGATCCAATATAGGAAAATTATCCAGGTCACTCTTTTTAATTATTAAAATATGAATTGGTTTCTTTGGTATGTCCGATGTAACATCTTTTTCCATATCATTCTTGTAGCCTGTCATTTTTAAATCCACTTTAAATCAATATCATTCATGTAAGGTAAAATATTTTGCTTCATTTTAGTAAGTCAAATTTGAGTTTTTAATTTTAATTGTAATCTTTAAAATTGTAATAAATTTTTGAAGTCTAATCTTATTTTTTTTTAAAAAAATGCTAAACAAAAGCATTTTTCCCATGTGACATATTCTTTATAGCTAATTCTAAAATTTTATTTCAAATTAATCTAGAATCATAGTCTATTTGTAACTTTATAAAATCAACTTTTTGCTCTTTATTCCAGAATAAAAAAGTTTTTGAACTTGTGCTTAAAACTTCTTTCACTAAGGATTAAATAAAACTCATTTGATACTGTAAAGTTGACAATCCAGAATTTCTAATAGCTGGAAAATAGTTGACAATTTTCCAAATGTGATTAGAAACAGAAGTATGCAAACTCAGTGTCCTTTTGAAGGCACCAACTGTGTTTTGATTTGAGTCTGTAGGCACATCCTACTTATTGCCATACCAATGATACTTTAACCCTTAGCTATCTTTCCCATGATTGAATATTATCTTACAAAACATACTATGTTGTTTGCATTACCAAGCTATAAATTGCAATCTGAAACGTGTTTGGAAAATAATTCCTATTGAAAAAGACTGAATCTCCTTTCAAAGCAAGGATGCTCGGGACCTTAGCTGTAATGCCTCTAGGAGCTTTTTAGATAACTTCAAGGATAAAATTCCTGGTTTAAAATTCCTGTTGCTTTGCAACTGCCTTCTAGCTGCAGAGTATTTCAGTCCCATGGACAAGAAGCAAATTGGATACACTCGAAGTAATGAAGGTGCATTGTTATGTTACTGCAATAGATTAATTGCTATTTCCTCCAGGCTTCATTAGAAGGTTTGCTTTCTGGTTTGCTTTTTCAGCATTAATCCCCCTACTAAAAGTACCCAGGGAAGCTTGTAAGTTTAAAACTTTATTAAAGCCTAACCAAAACGGAATATTTAGCCAATATTTAGCTAAAGCACCTTCCTGTGCTTGGCCCTGGGTTGGTAATGTTGAGAACAGCTGGAGGGAGATCACCACCAGAGAATTGGAGAGCCGAGATTGGGGGACGGTGTTGACTTTAAGGAGATGGGGATATACTAAAGTGTTATGGTGATTACAGGTATGTGGAGATAGAGTGGGAGACAGGAAGTGGGCCATTCTCAAACAATGCAAGGCTGATGTCTTGTACCAGTTTAATAATAATAATAATAATAATAATAATAATAATAATAATAATAATAATAATAATAATAATAGTAATAATAGTAATAATAGTAATAATAATAATAATAATAATAATAATAATAATAATAATAATGTTGGAAGGGACTTTGGAGGTCATCTATTCCAACCCCCTGCTCAGGCAGGAAACCCTATACCATTTCAGACAAATGGCTGTCCAGTCTCTTCTTAAAAACTTCCAGTGTTGGAGCATTCACAGCTTCTGGAGGCAGGTTGTTCCACTGATTAATTGTTCTAACTGTCGGGAAATTTCTTCTTACTTCTAGATTGCTTCTCTCCTTGATTAGTTTCCATCCGTTGCTTCTTGTCCTGCCTTCAGACGCTTTGGAAAATAGCTTGACTCCCTCTTCTTTGTGGCAGCCCCTGAGATATTGGAACACCGCTATCATGTCACCCTCGTCCTTTTTTTCATTAAACTAGACATGACCAATTCCAGCAACCGTTCCTTATATGTTTTAGCCTCCAGTCCCCTAATCATCTTTGTTGCTCTTCTCTGTCCCTCTGTCCCTCTATCTCTTCTTATGCCCCAGGTTAGTCTCAGTCCCAGTCTCAGCCCCGTAGCCCAGTCAGCAGGACTTCAGAGGGCCTAGCTTTCAGCTGTTGCTCCTAAATGCCAGGTCAGCCTCAATAATTTGTTATTTAATCAACAGCGAGGGGGCTGAGCTGCAAGTGGTCCTTCTCTGTCCATGATTTGAAGGCATCCAATAACGCAGTCTATCCCACATTTCAGACCACAGTTCCCTGATATGAGTCTAAACTCTGAATGCAAGTTGTGCCACCTGACTCCAGCTCTGTGGCCTTCATTTCTGATCATTCCCAAATCAACAATGCCATCGTTAAAAAATAAATAAATCTGGGGTTGAAATCTGGTGTTTTTCCTAACTGGTGTATGCTGCTCTACCATACACAGCACATGTTCAAAAATCTCCCTCCTCCCTCCAGGCTTTCTTAGGATTCTGAGAGTTGCAGCTTGAACACATTGTGAGGGAGCCAGCTGGAAGAAACCTCGCCCAGCAAATAGATCAACAAAGCACTCTTTCTTGCAATAAGAATAGACCAGGATCCCCCAGCCTGTCATGCAGTCTTAAATGCTTATAGCTTAACATTTCAAAGAGGGCCAGATTTACCATTAATGCTGCATGGATAGCCAGAAGAAAATAGGACCCATGGATCATCTCTAGCACGGATAGGGCTAGTGCGGGATGCTATTTCTCCTCTCCTAATCAGTGGGAGAAGCTTTAATATGCTCTGGGCACAACTCAGGCATATTCTAATGGTATGCATCTTTAAAATCTTTTTTTTAAAGAAAAAGATAGGAGCGCTTATAATAGATTGGAGACTGAGAATCTGATAATAACACAGTCTTGATTACATTCCCAATGGAATGCTTTTTCTCTCTCTCTCTCTCTCCCCTTTTGTTTCTCCTAGATAAATGAATGATCGCTTTGTGTGGCATCCTTTCTGGAAGAAAAGGTAGCAAACAATGAAAAAGCAATCCTTTTATTTTTCAGAATGGTCCTTCAGTTCCTCCAGATACTGGATGCGTTGTTTTCCCTCCTCCTGACTCTGCCCCCCTTCCCTTTCTCCCTCCTTCTTTCTCTCTGCTGTTGACATCCATTTTTAATTTGTGAGCTGCGTTGGGGAGCTTCTGGTTGACCCTCAACTGCCTCCTGAGAAGTAGAAACACTCGCATGTCATAGCTGAAATGACACACCTTAAACTGCGGGAAACCTCACAAGCAGCATTGATGTTTGCGACATGTGGCTTTCTTGGGGACTTTGAGGAAAGTTGGCGACCTGGTGCTGCGTGAGCTGCATTGCTCTAGCTACTTGGAGAGGGAGTGATGAATTCTTTGGCAGGCAGGAAAAAGGAAACTTTGAGCTGAGCTGTGCTATCTGGTTTTGCTTTATGTCCTTTTGCCAATTCTTATTGCTATAGTACAATATGTTTATAGAAGCACATATATTTTTACTTATTCTGTCTCTTAGAATGAAATATATACACTGGCTGGGAGGGGAGGGAGGGAGGGAGGGAGGGAGGGAGGGAGGGAGGAAGGAAGGAAGGAAGGAAGGAAGGAAGGAAGGAAGGAAGGAAGGAAGGAAGGAAGGGCTATAGCATTAGGGTTCTGATATCATAGAAATATCACTTGGGTTCATTGTTGTTTTATACAATTCACATAAAAATGAAGAGTCGTTTACCATGAAGAACTTAACAGGAATAAGAAAAAATAGCTTTCATCTAAATCAGCTTAACTTTGGTTATTGGCCCTATCTAGCCCTAAGTAGAGCAATGAAACCAAGAAAGAATGTTGAAAAATGAAAATACCTAGTCTTGGGAAGATGAGGCAAGGTAATCATTGAAATGTATACTCGCTTGTGAGGGATTACAACTACAAAGGAGCATTTTACATGCTAAATAAAATTACATGGCTCTTCTGATGCTCTCTAAGCAGTAGGAAATGGCTGGATACGTCAACTTGCTTCTCTAAGTAGGCTCCCCATTGCCCTTCAATAGCATTAGGTGCCTCTAGTGGGGGGAAAATAGAATGTGCTGAAAAGAAACACATATACACAATGGGGCTTTGCAAAATTTCAAACGGGTGATTGAGTTCAGGGAATTTTCATCGTATCGTCACTTTAAGGCAGATTCATGAACTGAAGCAGGAATCATTTTGAAAGAACAAATCAGATGTGAATCCCATTAAAGTGTTTTGGAGGTGCTTAATCAATTTAGTGGGTTCTCTTCAGTGGTGGGATTCAAAGATGTGAACAACCAGTTCTCTGTGTGGATGCCACTTCCAGAAGTTCATTCTGGGCCTGGGCAACAAAAAATTAGCTACCAGTTCTACCGAACTGGTGAGAACTGGCTGAATGCCACCACTGGTTCTCTTCATGTTTTAGATGTGTTAACACTAACAAGTGACATGTTGGAACTTCATTTCTGTATATGGGGAAATGGAGAGATTGGTTGAGTGGTGCAATCAGCTGTGTGACTTTGACATGACCTACCAGCCAATGAGATTTATCACCACATTAAACTCTGTCTATCAGAGCTCTTTTGGGGTGGCAAGGCTAGCAACACTTTAGGATTCATTCACTTTTCTAGCTCTCAGCTTCTTTAATGTGGCCAGTCAGAGGCACTTACTTTATTCTCTCTTGCACTAATGAAAATTACACCCCGATGTTGGTTTATTTCAATACATCTGAAAATTTAATTCAGCTCTCAATATTCCACATAGGGGTTCAGTATTAACCTAACTACAGAATTCTGCACAAGTGGAACAGCTTTACATTACTTGAATACGAGGACAATGGATGCTAAGCTAAGCTTACACATACCAGCCAAAAGTATTACTACTGCAAAAATAGGAATAAGTTGCCAAAGTTGTAAGTGTATTTCCTGTTTTTGTCTGTGGCTTGTGTGTCTTTCTGGCAGTGAATGTCAATAGGCCATCCTGCCCTCTGGACTATTGCCAATTTCTGCTATTTGGGAGGTGATCTTTTCCAAGTGGGCATGATCTTGTCGATCACTCTTACCAGCCTCCATTAGCATCCCAATGAACCCCTTCTTTTCCAAGGATGTTGTTGGTTAGATGAGGAGAGAAGCTAGATTAGAAATTAGGGAGCTGGTTAGGGATTAGGTAGACAGAGTATGGAGTTAGAGTCAGGACTTTGGTCCATGCTGACTAAAGCAGCTTCAAGCATTCCAATAGAAGAGAATATCTGTAGCTCCAGGGGCTTCAACGACTCGCTAAAAGAATGCTGTCTGCACGGAGTATAAATCCTGCCATTCCCCACCATCCAGTCAGAATTGAAGAAGCTTCTTGGATGAGAAGTGAAATTTCTTCAAAGAAAGACAAGGAAGTCCAGTTGCCTCGTGAAAAAAGCACCTTTGGGACAACCATGACCTGGATGACTGAGAATCTCCATAGACATTTAAGAGATTTTGCTTCACTCCCCAACCTAGTCTCAGGCCTGAAACTTCTTTGTAATATCTCTAACATTTTGAGATCAAGAGTAAATCTTTAGATCTTGGAAGAGTAAATCACTGGTCCTAGTGACCAACCCGGATTTGATTTCAAGATCAGTCCCAGATGCATAACAGAGTAATGTATTTCTCACATCCAGCTTTCTTTTCATTTTATGGTCATGTCCTCATAGTTTTCTGCCAGTGATATAAAACGATTTGTTGTTTATGTTTTTTTTTAAAAAAATCCCAGTCTAGCCTATAGGTGAGGAATATTGCCATAGTCTTCTGTCCTAATACTAACCAAAGATTGGCTAAGTGTTTTTACCTAAATACTTTCAAATTGCTAAAAAATTAAAATTACAAAAGCTGTTTTCCTTTGTTCCCTAGATAGTAGGTAGATGGTGTTGTTGTTGTTAGCTGCAAAGTCGTGTCTGACCCATTGCGACCCCATGGGCAATGTTTCTCCAGGCCTTCCTGTCCTCTACCATCTTCTGGAGTCTATTTAAGCTCACATCTACTGCTTCAGTGACTCCATCCAGCCACCTCATTCTCTGTCGTCCCCTTCTTCTCTTGCCCTCAATCTTTCCCAGCATTAGGCTCTTCTCCAGTGAGTCCTTCCTTCTCATTAGGTGGCCAAAGTATTTGAGTTTTAGCTTCAGGATCTGGCCTTCTAAAGAGCAGTCAGGGTTGATCTCCTCTAGGACTAACCGGTTTGATCACCTTGCAGTCCAAGGGACTTGCAGGAGTCTTCTCCAGCACCACAGTTCAAAGGCCTCAATTCTTTGGCGCTCAGCCTTTTTTATGGTCCAACTTTCACTGCCATACATTGCAACTGGGAAGACCATAGCCTTGACTATAGACACTTTTGTTGACAGGGTGATGTCTCTGCTATTTAGTGTGCTGTCTAGATTTGCCATGGCTTTCCTCCCCAGGAGCAAGTGTCTTTTAATTTCTTGGCTACAGTCCCCATCTGCAGTGATCTTGGAGCCCAGGAAAATAAAATCTGTCACTACTTCCATTTCTTCCCCATCTATTTGCCAGGAATTGAGAGGGCCGGATGCCATGATCTTGGTTTTCTTAATGTTAAGTTTCAACCTAAGTTTTGCACTCTCCTTCTTCATCCACAACAAGAGGCTCTTTAGTTCTTCTTCACTTTCTGCCATTAGAGTGGTATCATCTAAGGTAGATGGTACATATTAGCTAATAGACAATAACAGTCATTTGATCATGTGCTATTCATTTTTATCCATGAAATAAGATTCTATTCAGATGCTGTGGGACTATTCTAATCCATATTTTTAACCATAGTTCATTTAACAAAACAAGCAGAAATAGAGATTCATTCAGACATAATGTTATGCCATAAGATATGGATGTAAGCCAAAAGTAAACAATGACATTATATATAAGCATTATATTTGAACCCTATCTAAATAATCTTTGATACTAGTTTTGGTTGCTGATTGTAGCAATATACTGACAATATTTTCCTCTTTTTTGTTATCTCAGTTAGAGCAATTCATTGTAAGTTCCCACATACACTACATTCCCCATTTCTTTTTTTATTTTATCAGTCCCCCAAATGGAAGTATTTTAATAAGTATATATTCTGAACTTATTTCAAGATGTAGGCTATTAAATATTGCATTAAAGCTGAACACAAAGTTGAAATCTTTAATACTCTGGTGTGTTTATAAATGTGAGTCTACTCATCTCTTTTGTGTATGAAATAGCATTTTACAAGATGTGCCTGTAAGATAGAAAACTGAGATATCTTTGTATCTAACAAAGTTTTTAATTAACTCTCAAATGTAATGAAGATTTGTATTGAACTTAGGTATATGATTTTGCAATTCATACTCATTTTAGGCTTCTTTTAATTAGCTTGTATGAAACAGATTGTTCCCCCAAATGCATAACATTAAAGCCAACAACAGTTTTACTTAGCTGAGATTTATTTACTTTGCTGTCCTTGGGGCTCAAGCAAGATTACTTTAATTGAAAATTACAGCTGAATAGAAACTATTCACTTCACGTTTCTGCTGCATTTGTTCATAGTTCAAGACCTCCTTACATTTTCGACAATGTTTCAAGTTGTTTGTGAACTTCTTTGGGTTCTTTTGATGGTATTAACACTTTTGTTCTTCCTCCTCTTGCTTTCTCTTAATATTTTCTTTGTCATCATTGTTCCAGAAATTATGTGCCTTTGTTGTTGCTTAATCAACCTGTCCATCTTTTATGATGAACAGGAGAGGCTCTTCTTCAAGTACATTTGATAGACAAAGGCAAAATCTTAGTATATTCTTGCTCCTGAGTAAAACTGGTGCTTGCCTGCCATTATATTGTAAAATATATTATATTCTTTCAGGAACAATATGCCAATTAATCCCAGTTCCAATGCCTTCGTGTTCTGTCATGGGCATTTTAATTCCTACAAATTGGAAAGTGGGAAGTAGGATGTGTGGTTGAATGACTGTACTGAGCTGAATTTATAAATTCTGGGGTATTTTAAAAAGCCCAATTACAAGAATAGAATAGAATAGAATAGAATAGAATAGAATAGAATAGAATAGAATAGAATAGAATAGAATAGAATAGAATAGAATAGAATAGAATAGAATAGAATAGAATAGAATAGAATAGAATAGAATAGAATAGAATAGAATAGAATAGAATAGAATAGAATCTGGAAGGGACCTTGGAGGTCTTCTAGTTCAGTCCCCTGCTCAAGCAGGACAACCTATACCATTTCAGACAAGTGGCTGTCTAGTCTCTAGTCTCTTCTTAAAGACCTCCAGTGATGGAATGCCCACAATTTCTGAAGGCAAGTTGTTTCACTGGTTAATTGTCCTCACTGTTAGAAAGTTTCTTCTTAATTTCAGGTTGCTTCTCTCTTTGGTCAGTTTCCAACCATCTTTCTTGTCCTGTCCTCTGGTGCTTTGGAGAATAATTTGACCCCCTCTTCTTTGTGGCAGCCCCTCAAATACTGGAATACTGCTATCATGTTGCCCCTATTTCTTCTTTTCTTTAGACTAGCCAAACCCAAGTCCTGCATGCTCAGTTCCAGCCTACGACCATCCTTGTTTGTGTGTCAAGGACAACCCCTTTTCTTTTAATCAATAGGCTGGAAAAACCCAACCCTTTTATTCATAGGTAAAGGTAAAGGTTCCCCCACACATGCGTGCTAGTCGTTTCCAACTCTAGGGGCCGGTGCTCATCCAGTTTTGGTCACCACGATGTAAAAAAGATGTCAAGACTCTAGAAAGGGTACAGAGAAGAGCAACAAAGATGATTGGGGGACTGGAGGCTAAAACATATAGGAAACGGTTGCTGGAATTGGGTATGTGTAGTTTAATGAAGAGAAGGGTGAGGGGTGACATGATAGCAGTGTTCCAATATCTCAGGGGCTGCCACAAAGAAAAGGTAGTCAAGCTATTCTCCAAAGCACCTGAAAGCAGGACAAGAAGCAATGGATGGAAACTAGTCAAGGAGAGAAGCAACCTGGAACTAAGGAGAAACTTCCTGGGAGTTAGAACAATTAACCAGTGGAACAACCTGCCTCCAGAGGTGGTGAATGCTCCAACACTGGAGGTTTTTAAGAAGAGATTGGACAGCCATTTGCCTGAAATGGTATAGGGTTTCCTGCCTGAGCAGGGGGCTGGACTAGATGACCTCCAAGGTCCCTTCCAACATCATCATCATCATTATTATTATTATTATTATTATTATTATTATTATTATTATTATTATTATTATTATTATTATTATGAAGTGGGCCTTAGTGAAGTGGGCCTTAGAAAAGCTGAGCAACAACAAAGCTAGTGGAGGTGACAGTATTCCAGCTGAGCTATTCAAAATCTTAAAAGACAATGCAGTAAAAGTGCTACACTCAATTTGCCAGCAAATTTGGAAAACTCAACAGTGGCCACAGGATTGGAAAAGATCAGTTTACATTCCAATTCCAAAGAAAGGCAGTGCCAAAGAATGTTCAAACTATCGCACCATTGCACTCATTTCTCATGCTAGTAAAGTCATGCTTAAAATCCTACAAGCTAGACTTCAGCAGTATGTGGATCGAGAACTACCAGAAGTACAGGCCGGATTTCGAAGAGGCAGAGGAACTAGAGATCAAATTGCCAACATACGCTGGATCATGGAGAAAGCTAGGGAGTTCCAGAAAAACATCTACTTCTGCTTCATTGACTATGCTAAAGCCTTTGATTGTGTGGATCATAACAAACTGTGGCAAGTTCTTAAAGAGATGGGAGTACCAGACCATCTTATTTGTCTCTTGAGAAACCTATATGCAGGCCAAGAAGCAACAGTGAGAACTGGACACGGAACCACTGATTGGTTCAAAATTGGGAAAGGAGTCCGGCAAGGCTGTATACTGTCGCCCTGCCTATTTAACTTATATGCAGAGCACATCATGAGAAAGGCAGGGTTAGATGAATCAAAAGTTGGAATTAAGATTGCCGGAAGAAATATCAACAACCTAAGATACGCAGATGATACCACTCTAATGGCAGAAAGTGAAGAAGAACTAAAGAGCCTCTTGTTGCGGGTGAAGAAGGAGAGTGCAAAACTTGGGTTGAAACTTAACATTAAGAAAACCAAGATCATGGCATCCGGCCCTCTCAATTCCTGGCAAATAGATGGGGAAGAAATGGAGGTAGTGACAGATTTTATTTTCCTGGGCTCCAAGATCACTGCAGATGGGGACTGTAGCCAAGAAATTAAAAGACGCTTGCTCCTGGGGAGGAAAGCCATGGCAAATCTAGACAGCACACTAAAAAGCAGAGACATCACCCTGTCAACAAAAGTGCGTATAGTCAAGGCTATGGTCTTCCCAGTTGCAATGTACAGTATGGCAGTGAAAGTTGGACCATAAGAAAGGCTGAGCGCCAAAGAATTGAGGCCTTTGAACTATGGTGCTGGAGAAGACTCCTGCGAGTCCCTTGGACTGCAAGGCGATCAAACCGGTCAGTCCTAGAGGAGATCAATCCTGACTGCTCTTTAGAAGGCCAGATCCTGAAATTGAAACTCAAATACTTTGGCCACCTGATGAGAAGGAAGGACTCACTGGAGAAGAGCCTAATGCTGGGAAAGATTGAGGGCAATAGAAGAAGGGGACGACAGAGAATGAGGTGGCTGGATGGAGTCACTGAAGCAGTAGGCGTGAGCTTAAATGGACTCCAGAAGATGGTAGAGGACAGGAAGGCCTGGAGGAACGTTGTCCATAGGGTCGCGATGGGTCGGACACGACTTCGCAGCTAACAACAACAACAACAACATTATTATTATTATTATTATTATTATTATTATTATTATTATTATTATTATTATTATTATCTCCATTTCAAAGCCGAAGAGCCAGCGCTTGTCCGAGGACGTCTCTGTGGTCATGTGGCTGGCATGACTAGACGCCAAAGTCACACGGAAAGCTCTTAGTAGTGGTCCCTATTTTTCTACTTGCATTTTTACGTGCTTTAGAACTGCTAGGTTGGCAGAAGCTGGGACGAGTAACAGGCGATCACTCTGTTATGCGGCACTTGGGATTCGACCCACCAAACTGCCGACCTTCTGATCGACAAGCTCAGCGTCCTAACCCACTGAGCCACCACGACCCTCTTTTATTTATATAAAGTTCAAATACTTAAGTCCAAAAAAACAACAGAATACTTTCCCTAGCAAATAAATGGTTGAAACAGCAAAAACAAGAGTTAAACAAGAAGTTCAGCAAGAACACAAACAGACCAGGATTTCCTTTGGAGTTCTACAAACGGTTGTCTTCAGCAACCAGCACTGCCCACACCTTCCCCTTTTATTAGCAGCCCCAAGGCGTGGCTTCTCAATGCCTTTTCCTCCTTTCACTGAGTTGCCGCATAGTCTTTCTCTGATGTGCTCTGCTAAGCTGCCTTCTACTTTGAGCGTCTATAAATACATTCATCTGTGAAGCCTCAGTCCGAGTCACCCTCCCCATGCAGCTGAGCCTCATACAGAACACGATTGGAGGGGCCCCGCTTTTCCTTTGACTGTGAGTCCTGTAATGCCTCAGAGCCTCTCTCCGACCCCAAAGGCTCTCCAACCCCCCCTCCTCCTCCTCCTCCTCCTCAGATCCCTCGGACTCATCTGTTGGGAGCACAGCTGGCATGGAATCACAACACTGCAGCAGTTATTCATATGTTTTAGTTTCCAGGCCTTAGATCATTTTAGTTGCCTTTCTCTGAACTTTTTCCAAAGTCTCAACATCTTTCCTATAGTATGGGGACCAAAATTGGTTGCAGTATATTCCAGGGGTGGTCTTACTACGGTTTTATAAAGCAGTACTAATACTTCAAGTGATCTTGATTCTATGCCTCTGTTTATACAAGTCAGGATTGTTATTAGCTTTTTTGGCTGCTGCTGCACACTGCTGGCTCATAGTCAAGTGATCATCCCCTAGGACTCCAAGGCCACTCTCACAGTTACTGTTTTTGAACCAAGTCTATTTGAATGGGAGAGAAGGAAAAAAGAAAACCAGAATTTCTTATTTTCCCTTGCCTATAAATATATGTGATACTGTTTTCTATTTTTAAGATCAGGTGATGGAAAAAAAAATCTGTCTTCAAATGAATGTTCATTTCCCCCCATCTCTTATAAGTAATTTGTTTTCCTTCTATCACTTATATCAAACAATAGTAACTTAGGATATGGATGAAGAAATATAGTTAGTTAGCTGAGAAATGCTTTTATTAGGATTCTATGCAACTAATTAATTTTTCCCACTCTCTCTTTGGTATCTGTTCCTGACAGTTAACTTTTCCACCAACACCAGAAGAGGAATGTCTATGGAGATTCCCAGTCATCCAAGTCATGGTTGTCCCAAAAGTGCTCTTTCAAAAAGCAACTGGACTTAGTTTTTCCTTGGAGACATTTCATTTCTTATCCAAGAAGCTTCTTCAGTTCAGTTCAGTTCTCTAGTCAGAAATGAAGAAGCTTCTTAGATGAGAAGTGAAATGTCTTCAAGGAAAAACAAAGTCCAGTTGCCTTTTGAAAAAAAACAACTTTGTGCCAGAAGAAAAGTGCTTTGCCTTAAAATTTGAAGCAACCAGGTAAAAAAAGTATTACATCATGATATTGTTTCACTCATGAAAGTGAAATGACATGCAATAATTTGTATATCCCACAAATAAAAAAATAACAAAATTGAAATTTGAAGCATCTCTGATCTCTTTGGTTAAATGAACAAGACAACTTGACACAATTTATTAGATTCAGTCAAATAATGACTGGCTGTACGTTGATTACCAGCATCACAGACATACATCCTAGATAAAATGTCTTGCAGCTGTGCTATGATAGCAAAAGTACTTATTCCAGCAGTCAATATTAAATAAATATCTGTCATGGTGTTTGTAACTACCTGCCCACTGAAAGATTTTTTTGTAAGAATACATGCCTCCTGATTCTTGTTTTTAGAAGGAAAATATCAAATGAAACCTCCTTTAGATATAATGGTATCTTACAGTGTAGTGAGGAAGAATAATATGAAACCTGCTATGAAAGGTTTACAAAATCCTTGGCTGCTAAAAGACACATATCCACTCCAACCTGGACTCCATATAGAGTCTTTTGAGATAAATGAAGGAGGTTTTTATCCAAGTGAATGGATGAGTTACAGTTTGTTCAGTCTGAGATTGCTGGAAGGGGTGAATCCAACTGCTTTGGAGAAGAGAGGGGTCAACCTATTTTCCAAAGCACCTGAAGGGCAGGACAAGAAGCAATGGATGGAAACAAATCAAGGAGGAGAAATTTCCTGGCAGTGAGAACAATTAACCAGTGGAACGGCTTGCCTCCAGAAGTTGTGGGCACTCCATCACTGGAGATTTTTAAGAAGAGTCTGGACAGCCACTTGTCTGAAATGGTATAGAGTTTCCTGCCTGAGCAGGGGGTTGGACTAGATGACCTCCAAGGTCCCTTCCAACTCTGTTATTGTGTTATTTTGTTCCTTTCTGCTCGGTACTGTGTCTTTGCCAAAGAGAAGTGAGCTGATTGGGTGAGAACCTGAAAGAGGCACATTTCCATCTCTCTAAAATATACCGTGATAAGATCATTGTTAGAAAGATTTTCACTGGCTTCTGGCAGGTATCTTAATTGCCAGTTTGTAGCTTCATCAGTCTGTCTTTCAACTGAGGTATTGAGAAAGGCTATATCTGTCATGGAAGCTATTTCATGAATAAAGAATGCCCATATGCACAACAATCATTTTGCTCAAAAATTGCTCAAAAATTCCCTCAAGTCCCCAAGTTTGCCTCTTTTTTTCATATCAGGGTACCGTTGAAAAACCCCTAGAAAATTTATCTAACTCAAAACATGTTGGAAAGCTACATTACAAACTCTGTAACCCTTTTTAAGATTTACTTGCATTGCTTTTGTATAGCAGAAAAGAAAAGAAAGGTACAAAAAGAGTAAAAACAGGGAAAAGGGAATTTAAAAAAGAGGAAATACATAATGTTATACATAAGAAAAACAATTTTTAACATAGAATTAAACCTTGATCATATAGATTTATATTAGTCAGCCTTTCTATTTCATTCATAAAAAAACAGTTCATAAGCACAAACCAAACATGTATCAAAAATCCAATAACATCAATCTGGTGTAACACTAAATTTCCACCACAAAACAATACTCATTTTTTTTGTTATACTCCATGCTTAGAAATCCATAATTCTTCACACAGAGACTGATAAGTTCCAATATCACAGTCATATTTTTTATTTCATTTAACACATTTCACAACTATACTAATACATGAAAGCATTATAACATTTGCCCATATCATGAATACATTTAAATAATTTTTCTGGTTTTATAAAATTTGTTATTTCCCTTTTATTTTCATTTTATTGATTTTTAATTTTTATTATTAATTAAAGTTAAGATTTGTTGGTATCCTATCACTATGCACACATTTTCAAACACTAATCGAAGGTGCAAAATTATAAAACAGAAACAAATATGAACATGAAAAGGAAAAAAATCTAAGAAAACAATAAGATTGAGATTCAGCAGAGAGGAAATCCCAAACAAAGCAAGGCTGCAATGACTTTTAAGCCAATTCATTTTACAGAATAGAATAGAATAGAATAGAATAGAATAGAATAGAATAGAATAGAATAGAATAGAATAGAATAGAATAGAATAGAATAGAATAGAATAGAATAGAATAGAATAGAATAGAATAGAATAGAATAGAATAGAATATATACTAAAAATTGTGACCCTTTAATTGATTGATTGATCGATTGATTGATTGATTGATTTAATGTAAGTTGCTGCTGCAGATGATACCACTCTAATGGCAGAAAGTGAAGAAGAACTAAAGAGACTCTTGTTGCAGGTGAAGAAGGAGAGTGCAAAGGTTGGGCTGAAACTTAACATTAAGAAAACCAAGATCATGGCATCCGGCCCTCTCAATTCCTGGCAAATAGATGGGGAAGAAATGGAGGTAGTGACAGATTTTACTTTCCTGGGCTCCAAGATCACTGCAGATGGGGACTGTAGCCAAGAAATTAAAAGACGCTTGCTCCTGGGGAGGAGCCATGGCAAATCTAGACATCACACTAAAAAGCAGAGACATCACCCTGTCAACAAAAGTGTGTATAGTCAAGGCTATGGTCTTCCCAGTTGCAATGTATTTGAACTGCATTTGGGGCCCTGATTGGATCTCCATCGCTTTTCAGCAGAATTTCAATTGCTCAGAGCTGCTGGGAAGTGCTACATTCTGTAAGTTTTGGAAAGGCTGCACCAAAAAAGTAGCGGCCTGCGCACCTAACGGCGCGCGAATTATATAACTAAAAATCAAAAACAGCAGTGGTACATTCAGGGCAAGTGCATCTGACATTCGTTGTATCTCAGCATGTCTGGCTTAGTTCAGTGCAACACTTGTTTTGCAGCTGTCTTTCGCAGTACACTTTTCAAACTTGGAAACTGTCCTATCTGTAAACAAATCACTACAGTAGTCTACAAGGACAGATTATTTATCTAGGGTCTGTAATCTGTGCTCTTCAGGCAGAAATTAGGTGTCCAGTTCAGCCCTTCTACGCTATTGAGCCTCTGTGCTATCAGCCCCCTCTACCACAAAGATCCTGCAGGAGAAGGGCAGTGTGGACAACCGTGGGATCTGGCAGGGTGAGATCTGTGAACCATAAACACAAAGCTTTTGCTGTGTCCCTGCACAACAGATACAGTGCCCTTTCTGACCTTAATAGGGACATTAAGGAGACAGGTAAAGGTATCTGTGATAATAACTCAAATAAGCAGGGGATCGTGGTCCAAGATAAAAAACTTGTTTTCGACAGGGAGAAGTGTGAATCTGGTATTACACACCGGTCATGCAAGAACAGAAAGGCATCCAAAAAGAGAAGCCACCTTCTGGTTGGTGATTCAATTATAAGGGATGTAAATTTAGGAAAGGACACAGAGGTTTTGAAAGAGGTCAGGTGTCTTCCAGGTGCTACTGCCAGTAGGGACAAGAAGCGTATTTCAAAAATAATCAAGAATGCCAGCAAGGACTGTGATGTGGAGGCTATTGTACATCTTGGCACTAACGATCTGTCCCAAAAAGATGTACTCTCTGTGCAGAATGATTTCCAGAGCTTGGGGCAGGAATTTAGCAAAATAGGCTGTAGGCTTACTTTTTCAGAGGTTTTACTAGTGTATAAGGAACAAAATGGAAAAGGCCAGTGTATAGCAGAATTTAATATGTGGCTAAAGGAGTGGTGTAAAGGAGAAGGCTTTGGTTATATTAGTCACGATGTCTGTAGCTGGTCCAATGAAAAAATGTATAAAAGAGATGGTCTACAGAATATAGGCTTAAAATACAGGAGGATCTGGACAGACTCGAACACTGGGCACTATCTAACAAAATGAAATTCAATGGTGAAAAAAGTAAGGTTCTACATTTAGGCAGGAAAAATCAAATGCACAGGTATAGTATAGGTGGTACCTTGCTCAATAGTAGTAACTGTGAGAGGGATCTAGTAGACAAGTAGAGTCCTAGTAGACAATCACTTCAATATGAGCCAGCAGTGTGCTGCAGCTGCCAAAAAAGCCAACACAGTGCTAGCCTGCATTAACAGAGGGATAGAGTCAAGGTCAAGTGAAGTACTAATACCACTTTACAATGCTTTGGTAAGGCCACACCTGGAATGCATCCAGTTTTGGTCACCACGATGTAAAAAAGATGTCGAGAATCTAGAAAGGGTACAGAGAAGTGCAACAAAGATGATTGGGGGACTGGAGGCTAAAACATATAGGGAACAGTTGCTGGAATTGGGTATGTGTAGTTTAACGAAGAGAAGAGTGAGGGGTGACATGATAGCAGTGTTCCAATATCTCAGGGGCTGCCACAAAGAAGAGGGAGTCAACCTATTCTCCAAAGCACCTGAAAGCAGGACAAGAAGCAACGGATGGAAACTAGTCAAGGAGAGAAGCAACCTAGAACTAAGGAGAAACTTCCTGACAGAACAATTAACCATTGGAACAACCTGCCTCCAGAAGTGGTGAATGCTCCAACACTGGAAGTTTTTAAGAAGAGACTGGACAGCCATTTGCCTGAAATGGTATAGGGTTTCCTGCCTGAGCAGGGGGTTGGACTAGACGACCTCCAAGGTCCCTTCCAACTTATTATTATTATTATTATTATTATTATTATTATTATTATTATTATTATTATTATTATTATTATTATTATTATTGTTGTTGTTGTTGTTGTTGTTGTTGTTGTTGTTATTATTATTATTATTATTATCATTATTATTATGTATGCCAGTGAAAGTTGGACCATAAAAAAGGCTGAGTGCCAAAGAATTGAGGCCTTTGAACTCTGGTGCTGGAGAAGACTCCTGCGAGTCCCTTGGACTGCAAGGCGATCAAACCAGTCAGTCCTAGAGGAGATCAACCCTGACTGCTCTTTAGAAGGCCAGATCCTGAAGTTGAAACTCAAATAGTTTGGTCACCTAATGAGAAGGAAAGACTCACTGGAGAAGAGCCTAATGCTGGGAAAGGTTGAGGGCAAGAGAAGAAGGGGACGACAGAGTATGAGGTGGCTGGATGGAGTCACTGAAGCAGTAGGTGTGAGCTTAAATGGACTCCAGAAGATGGTAGAGGACAGGAAAGCCTGGAGGAACATTGTCCATGGGGTTGCGATGGGTCGGACATGACTTCGCAGCTAACAACAACAACAAGTTGTTGCTTGTTATTCATTTCTTTCTGTGCCACTGGGAAACTGAAAGTAAACGTTGAAGAAGAGAAAGCTGGTTGGCTGACTTTGGGCCAGTCACTCTCTTTCATTTCATTTCAATTCTTTTGCAGAATTGACTTGGGAGGCCGGTGTGTGGTGTAGTTGGTTCACATGGTGTAGTAAGATGGAGGGTTTGTTGTCACTGTGTGTTGGGGGGTGGGAGCACAAAGGGAGGCTCAGCTAATCTCAATGTACACATAGTTGTACTTTGACAATAAAGGTTCATTTCATTTCATTCCATCCTCACAGGGTTGTTATTGCGCTGAAAATAGGAGAGGAAGGAGTATCATGTATGTTCTCCACTTATAAAATAATAAGTTATTTATAAAATAATAAAGGTGGGGGGAATCAAATCAATGAATGAATAAATATTTACTTTGATGCTTCATAAGGAGAGGGGAAGGAAGGGGAAGGGAGGGGATATTTTGCATTGAGTTTCTATTAAATCCTGAAAATCCACAACCAGTCCCAGTCCCAGCCAGTATTTTGTGATCAATAACATGTCACCTCTGATGAGATAAGCAACTATATAAATTTGATAAATAAATAATATTACAATTTGCTGCTGCTGTTATAACAAGCATTAAAAAGTGAGATCGCTGTCTTTTTTATTTGCATGCATGACGATAAGTGACTGTGAGCAGCTCCCAAAATAAAAGTGTCATTGAAAAATTTTAGGTATTAAAATGTTTATACCTTGGAATCATTCTTTCCCAGCCCTCAAAAGAGCACATTCATGAAAGAAACAGTACTCAAAGAACAGATATTTTTGTAAATTGAAAGTAAAAAGGGGAAAAATCATTTATTTATCCAAAGCTTTTTCCCCTCTACTGTTGATGGAACCCCAACTATAACAGTCTTAACCTCTTTTCAGGATAGTGAATTTTCCTGTAAAAAGAGAGCTTCTGCTCTCAAGGGCATCTCCAAATTTAATTCATAGAAGTGAGCTTTTTCTGCTTAATTCCTCTCTTTTATTATAAAAGTAATATTAAGAACCAGTACATGAGAAAAGCAAATCCATAGAAAAAGGACTGTAATGAATCAAAGAACAGCTTTCACTAGCATTTAATCCCACTAATACATTCTTTAGAAAGCTATTCTCTATAACAATGTTTTTCTCCATAATAGCAGGTAAGCAAGAAAATGAAATTCTTTTTTATCCTCTTGCCCTTGTTTTTTTCATCAAAAGGTCAAATGATCTGCTTTGCCTTCCAGCAATTGGGTTTTTCTTATATCAGAATGCAAATTTCATGTTAGGATTAAATGGGAACTATTTTTGAATGCCTATTAGAGCTTAAGCTCCAGTTAGCACAGCAGCATGGCCCCGATGCAGATGGAAGAGGGGAAAAGTATATAAGAGTTATAGCAAAATCCCTGCTTCGTATGATGTCCATTTCATTGCCATCTATGCCCATTTCTGCTTCAGGCAACATGGTTATCAACTATCACCAGCTGGACTTATATTTTTTTTAAAGTGCACGTGGGAAAGGAAGGATTAAAAAGCTGTAGATATTAGGGAAGTATTCATAACAAAAAATTTCTATTGCAGAAAAGGTTGAAAATGACAATGAATATAATTTTTAACAGAATATCTATCTATCTATATCTATATATCTATAACTATATTGATAGATAGATAGATAGATAGATAGATAGATAGATAGATAGATAGATAGATAGATGATAGATAGATAGATAGATAGATAGATAGATAGATAGATAGATAGATAGATAGATAGATAGATAGATAGATAGATAGGTGAGTGGGTGGGTGGGTGGGTAGATAGATAGATAGATAGATAGATAGATAGATAGATAGATAGATAGATAGATAGATAGATAGATAGATAGATAGATAGATAGATAGATAGATAGATAGATGATAGATAGATAGATAGATAGATAGATAGGTGGGTGAGTGGGTGGGTGGGTGGGTGGGTGGGTGGGTAGGTAGGTAGGTAGATAGATAGATAGATAGATAGATAGATAGATAGATAGATAGATAGATAGATAGATAGATAGATAGATAGATAGATTTTTTTACAATTCTGTAATCTCTTTTATCAGAGTGGAGTAAGTGAATGGAGTTTAGCGCTTACTGGCCGGATGCCCTTCCTGACACCTATGCAGAGTTTGCAGCAGATACTTTCACTTTGGGCTCTGATAGAGAAACATCTGTTGCTGCCTAGGATTGAACTCTCAGCCTCCTGACTCTGAGGTGAGCATGTTCATCTCTAGGCCACCACGCTGCTCAAGTTTCATTTTTCTAAATATCATACAAAATTGAAAGTATGCAATATGTAAAATGCTGCAACATTAATATTGCCTTGATTAATACAGGCATTCCAGTTAACAGATGGGAACTGAAAATTACAGTAGATTACAAAAATTATATATACCAACAAGAACTGTATGGATGTTGAGTTTTGGTTAGCTGGACAAGGTGAACTACAGAGACTATGGCATTTATGATGGACTACTTGAAAGGGGGAGACAACATGGATATGACACACTCGTCAAAAAATGATAGAAAACCACACCTAATATCTATTCCTGAAAGATTTAGCTTGAAAGATTTAGCTTGACCTTTAGAAACAATTCAAGACAAGACAGATAATTTCCAAGACAAAAGTTATGCAATGCTACAACAGATACAAGCTACAATAAACCACGAGGAGATTAAATATAATTTTGATACTATAAATGAATATAGTTTTAACTAATTCAGTAAAGTTAATGTTTTGTAACAATTCTTTTCTTTCAGGAGTTAATTATTAATTCAGTATAATTAATCAGCTTAAATCCTTCCTGTAGCTTCCTTTCTCAATACTTTACCATAGGTCAAAGTTTTTAAACAATTCATAAATTTAAACCACAATCAGAACATTTCTTTTCCTTTAAACACTTTCCAATCTTGTAGCCTGCCCGGTATACAATCTCTTCTCTGTTCCTTAGCAACTATCTTCTTGAAGGTTATTAGAGTTCATGGGAACAGATTTGTTATTCTTTGTTTCTGGGCCTTACCTTTAGTATGCTATACTCTCCTTGTCCACTAGATGTCAGCAAATATTTATTTTCCAGCTCTTTCAGACAAAAGGTTCTTATTATTTTTCTTTTTCTAGGTAGTCCAATCAAAATCCTTTAGAATATAACCTTAGCAGTTTGTTTTAGTTTCTAAGTTTCATCCGATTATAGTATTTAAAATTTAAGTGAGACCTCTCCTCAAGAAGCCTGCCTTGGACCCAGCTGTTTTGAACAACTTTCGTCCAGTCTCCAACCTTCGCTTTCTTGCGAAGGTTGTCGAGAGTGTGGTGGCGCATCAGCTCCCTCTGGTCCTGGATGAAGCGGATTATCTGGACCCCTACCAATCGGGTTTCAGGCCCGGGTACAGCACGGAGACGGCATTGGTCGCTCTGGTGAATGATCTCTGGAGGGCTCGGGATAGGGGTTATTCCTCTGTCCTAGTCCTATTAGACCTCTCGGCGGCTTTCGATACCATCGACCATGGTATCCTGCTGCGGCGTCTCAGGGGATTGGGAGTGGGAGGCACAGTTCTTCAGTGGTTCTCCTCCTATCTCCTGGGACGCTCGCAGTCGGTGTTGGCAGGGGGGCAGAGATCGGCCCCTAGGTCTCTCGTTTGTGGAGTTCCTCAGGGGTCGGTTCTCTCGCCTCTCCTGTTCAACATCTACATGAAACCGCTGGGTGAGATCATTCGTGGTTTTGGAGTTGGGTATCATCAATATGCTGATGATACCCAACTTTTCTTTTCGACCCCAAACCACCCCAGTGATGCCCTCGCTGTGATGTCCCGTTGCCTGGAGGCGGTTCGGGTCTGGATGGGGAGGAACAGACTTCAACTCAACCCTGACAAGACTGAGTGGCTGTACATTCCGGCATCCCGGGACATTCAAAATGTTCCATCTCTTTCTATGGGGGGTGAGCTCTTACCCCCCGTGGATAGGGCTCGCAACTTGGGAGTCCTCCTAGATTCACGGCTTACCTTGGAAGATCATATAGTGGCCGTGACTAGGGGGGCTTTCGCCCAGCTTCGCCTGGTGCGCCAGTTGCGGCCCTATCTGAACCGGGATGCCCTGTGTACGGTCACTCATGCGCTCGTGACCTCTCGCCTTGACTACTGTAATGCTCTCTACATGGGGCTTCCCTTGAAGACCACTCGGAGGCTCCAACTGGTACAGAATGCGGCCGCGAGAGTTGTCTTGGGAGTTTCCCGGTACTCCCATGTTACACCTTTGCTCCGCGAGCTGCATTGGTTACCAGTTGTCTTTCGGGTGAGGTTCAAGGTTTTGGTTACAATCTTTAAGTCCCTACATGGCATGGGACCGGGATACCTCAGGGACCACCTGCTGCCGGCATCAACTCCCCTCCGCCCTGTGCGTTCCCACAGAGAGGGCCTCCTCAGGGTGCCGCCAGTCAAGGAATGCCGACTGGTGGCCCCCAGGGGGAGGGCCTTCTCTGTGGGCGCTCCGGCATTATGGAACCAACTGCCGGTAGAGCTCCGGACGGCATCAGACCTCCGAACTTTCCGTCGTGGCCTGAAGACCCACCTATTTGAAATGGCTGGTCTGGCCTGACGGGGGATTATGGGTTTTAATTTGTCGTTTTAGATTTGTATTACTGTTTTAACTGGGCATGGGTTTAATCTTTTTTAATTTTTGTATTGTCTTTTTTATATATGCCCTGTGAACCGCCCTGAGTCCCTACCAAGGAGAAGGGCGGTATACAAATTAAATAAACTTAAACTTAAACTTAAAGTTCTTTTCTCCTTAAAGGTTAATTCGCTGCTTCCGTCTATTGAGGAATGAGGATGTAATCCCCTCCCTTCACTTTTGGAGGTTATTTGTTTAGAAGAACTTTCAAAGGGACTAGTTGTAAAATAAGGGAAAGAAGATCAAATACTCTCACCCGTTCCAAGCACGCTGTTCACCGTTGTTCTTGGTAGTGCTCTTGGACTTCGGCTGCAGTAGCTTCGGCTAGACGGTGGCATGTGGCTAGCCTTTCTCCTGTCAGGCTTGGAGGGTTTTCCCTGGATCAAATGAAGTGATTGCTGTCGCTTTGTGATCAGCGGGGCACCCCTCCTTCACAGTCACCTCTTCGGGTCAACTTCTCACCCATCTAGGGTCCCCCAGGCAGGGCAAAATTAGCCATGGGGAGCAGAGGTCCGCTCTCACACAGCTGTGTACTACGAGTACAAACTGGAAGTCAGCAGTTTTCCATCATTAAACAAGAACTGATAGGGGGGAAAAATCTGTCCTGCACTAGACACTATATACAATGTCAATATCCTAATCCCATCAGTCTTCGGACTTCTCACTTTGAAGAAGAAGGGAGTTCTTCCTTCTTGCTCCCATTTATCTAAATAGGACTTGAAGAAGGAATTATAATTTCACAAGATTTCTGACTGCCTAGAAGAATATACCACTTTTCCTGAACCATAGTTTGTGCTTGATCTGTGAGAAAAGTATCAAAGATTACACATCTAAACTAATATAGGAAGTCCTAACAAAACTAAATTTTATTTCTTTTATAATTTAATTTTTGATTAAATGATTAAAATGATTGCTGGGTTGATTTCAAGGAAAGCTAAGAAGGAATGGATTTGTTTCAGATTTAGAAGCGTGATTATTTGTACCTTGAGTGAAAACTCTTAGTTGATTTTTTCAATGAAGTTTTCTTCTTTTTTTTCCTGGACTCTCCACAATATTTTTAAGAGTCTTTCCCAACTTCAAAGTTCAAAAGTTCAAAACCAGATTTGAAAACAAGAAGGCTAGACCAACAGCCAGATTTGAAAACAAGATGGCTCATGAATACACAAAGGTGGTTTAAGTGGCTGGCCCACTAATGTGACCTCTTCCCACCTGCACCAATCAGGAATCAGTTCAGCTAAAGACCAATCAGAAGTCAGACCATCTGGCTATAAAGACAGGAGCCCAGTAATTTCTTGTGGTCTGCACACTAGCTGACTACTGAAGATGCCAGCCCCTGATGCTGTTGCAATATCAGGAAATCTACTATCTAGACAATAGTCACTAGGAAGACGGGCAGTTAAGTAGTATGAAATACATAGTAAGTAAATAACACTGCCCAGCCTTAATATTGTTTGAAAGGATATCTTTTAAAAATGTTTTTCTTATCATTGGTTGGGATGAAAGCTGCATGCCTCTTTTAGAATTTTTTAAATGTTAGACCACTTTCAGTAAATAAATACGGTATGTTTTTAATTTCATTTTATCAACAGAACAAAAGATTAGTTAGAAGAAAGAATATACTTTGGAATTACACAGAATTGTTGGGCAATTGAACATTTCATAATTATAAATCAATTGTTCAATCAAAGAGACCATTACAAACAAAAAGCACATATACATTTTGCATTCTCAATGTCTTTCCTAACTCAAATTAGAGTGGTTAACTTCTCTATATCAACCATGTTCTACAATCTCTTCAAGCAAACACTAGCACAAGAAAAGAATCACATTTCCATTTTGAATCTATTTAGCTAAATAACAGTTTGGTTTGAGATAACAAGTTAGCCATTAAATTCATTATTGGATTTTCCTCAGTTCTTTGTAGTAGTACAAAATAACTTTATTTAAGTTTGTTATTCCCATAATTGCTTGCAATGGCATCTTTTTATACATGTTAAACCAGTATCCATACAAGCAGATTGGATTACATGCTGTGAATGGATCGGTTTTAATCATAAGACCTATGTTCTTGGTGTTTTCCATGGTGGATACTCTTAGAAGAACTATGTCCCTGTATGGACAATTTCTAGGAATATCAGCTTAATAGAAGTGATGTGAGGTGGAATACAAGTTGATACATTGATAATGAGTCAATTTTAATCATAGGGTGTATGTTCTTGATGTTTTCCATGATGGGCACTATAAGAAGTGTTATATGGTGTATACATATAATACAATGAACCAAACAGATATCCATTACACATCCACATTCTTTTACGTTTACGTTTACGTTTTATTTAATTTGTATACCGCCCTTCTCCCTAGGGACTCAGGGCGGTTCACAGGGCATATAAATAACAATACAATACAATACAAAAGTTAAAACAAAGATTAAATCAATGCCCAGTTAAAAACAATAATACAGTTCTAAAACAACAATTTAAAACCCAAATCCCCCATCAGGCCAGACCAGCTAATTCAAATAAATGGGTCTTCAGGCCACGACGGAAAGTTCGGAGGTCTGATGCCATCCAGAGCTCCACCGGCAGTTGGTTCCACAAAGCCGGGGCACCCACAGAGAAGGCTCTCCCCCTGGGGGCCGCCAGTCGGCATTCCCTGACCGGAGGCACCCTGAGGAGGCCCTCTCTGTGGGAACGCACAGGGCGGAGGGGAGTTGACGCCGGCAGCAGGTGGTCCCCGAGGTAACCCGGACCCATGCCATGTAGGGACTTAAAGATCATAACCAAGACCTTGAACCTCACCCGGAAGACAACTGGTAGCCAATGCAGCTCGCGGAGCAAAGGTGTAACATGGGAGTACCGGGAAACTCCCAAGACAACTCTCGCGGCCGCATTCTGTACCAGTTGGAGCCTCCGAGTGGTCTTCAAGGGAAGCCCCATGTAGAGAGCATTACAGTAGTCAAGGCGAGAGGTCACGAGTGCATGAGTGACCATGCACAGGGCATCCCGGTCCAGATAGGGCCGCAACTGGCGCACCAGGCGAACCTGGGCGAAAGCCCCCCTAGTCACGGCCACCACATGATCTTCCAGGGTAAGCCGTGAATCTAGGAGGACTCCCAAGTTGCGAGCCCTATCCACGGGGGGTAAGAGCTCACCCCCCATAGAAAGAGATGGAACATTTTGAATGTCCCGGGATGCCGGAATGCACAGCCACTCAGTCTTGTCAGGGTTGAGTTGAAGTCTGTTCCTCCCCATCCAGACCCGAACCGCCTCCAGGCAATGGGACATCACAGCGAGGGCATCACTGGGGTGGTTTGGGGTCGAAAAGAAAAGTTGGGTATCATCGGCATATTGATGATACCCAACTCCAAAACCACGAATGATCTCACCCAGTGGTTTCATATAGATGTTGAACAGGAGAGGCGAGAGAACCGACCCCTGAGGAACTCCACAAACGAGAGACCTAGGGGCCGATCTCTGCCCCCCTGCCAACACCGACTGCGAGCGTCCCAGGAGATAGGAGGAGAACCACCGAAGAACTGTGCCTCCCACTCCCAATCCCCTGAGACGCCGCAGCAAGATACCATGGTCGATGGTATCGAAAGCCGCCGAGAGGTCTAATAGGACTAGGACAGAGGAATATCCCCTGTCCCGAGCCCTCCAGAGATCATTCACCAGAGCGACCAATGCCGTCTCCGTGCTGTACCCGGGCCTGAAACCCGATTGGTAGGGGTCCAAATAATCTGCTTCATCCAGAACCAGAGGGAGCTGATGCGCCACCACACTCTCAACAACCTTCGCAAGAAAGCGAAGGTTGGAGACTGGACGAAAGTTGTTCAATACAGCTGGGTCCAAGGCAGGCTTCTTGAGGAGAGGTCTCACCACCGCCTCCTTCAAGACGGTGGGGAAATAACCCTCACTCAAAGAAGCAGATATAACCGCCTGGAGCCAGCCTCGTGTCCTCTCCCTAGCTGCATAAACCAGCCAGGAAGGGCACGGGTCCAACAAACATGTGGAGGAGCTCAGCCTCCCCATAATCCTGTCCACTTCATCAGGGGTCACAGTATCAAACTCTTCCCAGGTAACATTGACAAGACCGCTCGTGTCCTGATCGCCAGACTCTGCCCAGTTGGAGTCCAAACCGGTCCGAATCCGAGCGATTTTATCCGACAGATGTTGACTAAATTCCTCGGCACGACCCTGCAAGGGATCCTCCCTCACCTCCTGATTAAGAAGTGAGCGAGTCACCCTAAACAGGGCGGCCGGGCGATTATCTGCGGACGCGATGAGGGTAGAGAAGTAGTTACACCTCGCCACCCTCATCGCTGCGAGATAAGACCTAATATAGGTTCTTAACCGCAATCGGTCGGGTTCGGATCGGCTCGACCTCCAACAGCTCTCTAGGCCCCGTTTCCGACGCTTCATCTCCCGGAGCTCCGCGGAAAACCATGGAGCTCGCTGGGATCTGCGCCGGGTCAGGGGCCGCAAGGGTACAACCCGGTCAAGTGCCTCAGTGGCTGCCCTTTCCCAGGCTTCCACTAAGGCATCCGCCGAGCTGTGAGCAATGGAGGCAGGTGGGGACCCCAGCGCCGCTTGGAATCTATCAGGATCCATTAAGCGTCTGGGGCGGTACCATCTGATTGGCTCCGTATCCCCACGGCGGGGGGTGGCAAAACGGAAGACCATCCGCAGGAGATGATGATCGGTCCATGACAGGGGCATAATAAATGGAGAGCCCCCACCAAGATCATCCAACCACCGTCTAGATAAAAAAAATCAGGTCAAAGGTGTGACCTCCCTCATGAGTTGGTTCCGAAATTACTTGCGTCAGGTCCATGGCCGTCATGGAAGCCATGAACTCCCGAGCTAGCTCAGATGAGCCTCCCAGGGATGGTAGATTGAAGTCTCCCAAAACTATAAGTTTGGGAAACTCAACCACCAACCCTGAGAGGATATCGAGCAGCTCGGGCAGGGCTGCCGCTGTACGACTAGGCGAAATGTACACCAGCAGCAAGCCCAACTGCGCCCCAGAACCAAATCTCACAAAGAGAGACTCACACCCGACTATCTGAGAAACGGTGGTCTCCCGCGGACATAAGGTCTCCCTAATAGTAACCGCCACTCCCCCACCCCTACCTTGAGCTCGTGGCCGGTGTAGCACCCGGAAGCCTGGTGGGCAGAGGTCAACCAAAGGGACCCCACCCTCTGGGCCCAACCAGGTCTCCGTGATGCAGGCCAGGTCCGCATGCTCACCCTCAACTAAATTCCTAACGAGGGGAGCTTTGTTGACCACGGACCTGGCATTCAGATACACCAGCCAGAGCTCAGGGGGCTGCACATCCTCGCTCCCGGGACCTCGGGGAAGAAGCAGAGGGTCGGAGCGCCTCACCGCTTGCAAGTAGCGGAGATGGCCCTCCCGGTAGCGATACGGCCCCCTGTCTATCCGCCTGCTGCCATTCCCCGTCGTGGGAATTGGTAATCCCACGACCCGCTCGTGAGCTCCAGAGACAGCGACACCCCGTTCTCCCGCCGCGCGGTCGGACCCAAATCTGGCCTGAGCCATGGTTGATTGGCCACCCCCCAAAGCCAGACAACCCTTATCACCCACCCCTCTCCCTAACCCTATAAAAAATTTAGATAAAAAAATGATCAGAGGCCTTCTATTAACTTTATATTGACGGCCCCTGCCCCTGCCCAGCCATCTCTCAGGGTCCCAAAACTCGGGCCCGTCATCGAGGTTGAAAGTGTTTAAGGAGGCGGGTCGCACCCAGGAGAGGGGCGCTCCCCTGAGGGCATACAAGTCCGTGCTAGTATATTTTCGCATAAGTCTAGCAAGTCCAGGAAAGGCGTCCCATTAGTTGTATCCATGGGAGGATCGAAGCATAAAGACAGATATCTAGGTCCCCACCCAACTTCACTGCCACTCAGTTGGGTGCCCCCAGAGACAGGCCACCCCCCGCCCTCTCACGACGGGTTGCAACTCTGTTCCTGGAGGTGGACCAGATATCCTCTGGGTAGGCAACCCCATAGAGCTCCCACCTCCATGGGGCCGCAGATGGAAAAAGTCAAGCCACTCTCCCACCGTGGCCGATACCCAGGTGTGTCCAAAATCCAAGGGGAGAGGGGGGAGGGTAGGCAGAAAGATGATAAATATGTATGTCCATATGTCCGAGGCAAAAAGGGTAGGCAGGCCGGAATAGTGAAGATGGTCCAAAATCGCCAACATCGCTGCAAGCAGTCCAAAAGCGGTGCGGGAACCACGTCATCTTTGCACCATTATGATGATTCGCGGTCATCTTCTCCGCCACTAGATGGACTGAAGACGCCGTCGCCGCCAAGATGACTAACAATCGCCCTTTCCACCGTCGAAACGGCCCGAGGGCGACATTGCCGCTAAAAAGCAGCCCAAGGCGAGCTAGGGCAACGTGGGGACCCCACCGCCGGCGAGAGGGCCAAAAGCCGAAAAAGCACAAAGCCAGCCACCGGCAAACGGGCACACAGTCCCAGAAACACCGGTGCCGCCGTAAGCAGTCCAAAAGCTGGCCCCCGAGACGTCTCATCAGCTGTTTTAGAAGGAAGCCTTTCTCTTTACCCTTTCTAACACATAAGGTAAGCAAACAAAAATGCAGCAACAGTCTCTGATGAATTAAGGATCACTATATCTTTCAAACAACAGCAGCATTAATAGTAAATGGTGTCCAACTACCCTGCATAGGTCCATATAGACAAAGCTATGGTTTTCCCAGTAGTAATGTATGGCTATGAGAGTTGGACCATAAAGAAGGCTAATTACTGAAGAACTGATGCTTTAAATTGTGGTGTTAGAGAAGGCTCTTGAGAGTCTCTTGGAGTGCAAAGAGATCAAAGCAGTTGATCCTAAAGGAAATCAACCCAGACTGCTCTTTGGAAGGACAGATACTGAAGCTGAAGTTCAAACACCTTGGCCACCAAATAAGAGAGGATATATTGAAAATGGCTCTAATGTTGGGAAAGATTGATGGCAAAAGCAGAAGGGGCTGGCAGAGGATGAGATGGTTAGAAAGTGACATCAATGTAATGAACATGAATTTGGGCAGACTGTAGGAGAGAGTAGAGGACAAGATGGGGGGGCGTGCTATGGTCCATGGAGTCATGAAGAATCAGACATGAGTTAGTGACTGAAGAACAAAAACCAGCTGATAGATAGATCATTGTGCAGATTCACCACACCATGTGATTATATATATTTTTGGCTTGCTTATTCTGTTCAAAACTATAGCTTTTGCCATCAACTACAGCCAGTTCCAAAATGTTTCTTGTGAAGGGTACCCAAGATGAGTGCTATGGTATTAGCCATTTATTCCAGCACTCTTTCAAGCAAGCCTACCTACAGTGCTTATAGTATACAGGTTTTTGTATTGCAGGATTCAGGTTTTAAATCACTTCCTGGGGTTTAATTAAGGAGACATGTCACAATTTCCCGGAACATCTGCTTAATAGAAGTGATGCGGAATTGATGAAGAGAATTGGTTTGTAGCTAATCAGAAAAGCTCATGAGAGCCAAATAATTCAAAAATGGTTCCTATAAGCTAATTTAAAAATTGATTCTACTGGTGAATGTATCATGCAGTATCTGGATATCTACTGTGGATATAAAGTATGATATTTTTCAGAAGCTACAATTAACCACTGTTTAATGTAATAGGGACCTATAGGGAGCCTTAAACTTATCAATTGTCCCTTTCGTTTTCATTTTGATTCACTGAGAGAAACAAATAAGTTTTTATATGTTTCAATTAATTGCAAGATAATCAAGTCCAGTTCAGACTGTTATTACTCTGATCTGTGTTTGCTTCAAACATGCCAAACAAGATATGAATTATTACGCTGGACTGCTTCAATAAGACTAACCATAAATTAAGGTCCAGATATAACATTAAACCATAGAACATAAAACAGAACAGATGGATTCATATATTACATTAAACCATAATGTGCTTTATTTAATATTGGCTTAGAAACCATCTACCCTCACTTACAGACCATCATTTCTGGCAGAGCATTAAGGGTAAGCTTTCATGATGTATTTAAGAAATCATATTTAAAGCAAACTATGACTTAGTTCAATATATGAACCCATCTAATTTTAAGTTCTAAGCTGATCTGCAGAGATTTAGGAAGGAAACATAGAGACCCAATGCTGAACTTAATTCCTGTGGAAGAAAAGCATAGTTTAATCATGATGTGTAAATGTGTTCATAGGTTTCATGATTCATTGCCTTTATTGATCATTGGAAACTAATGTAGGTCATGTATGAGTACAATTATACTACCTTATCAACATGAAAAGTCAAATAGCATTCTCAGCCATATACATGTACTTTATTTTGTCCAGTCAACAGATCACACTGAGCCATAGTTTATTGAGAAAAATCATAGTTGCAGTTCATAAATAACTTAGTCATGAAGCATTGTTCTTAAGCAATGTCTGAGTTCAGACATCATACTAAGCTAGGTCAAACCAACGACATTACAGCTTATTGTGCTTTTTGAACCCAGTCTATATAAGCAGAGTTGAACAGTAACCTTTAGAGGTAGTCAATGCCTAAATAAAAAGTTTAGGTTTTGCAGCAGATTTGCAAAAATAATCATGCTTATCACAGCCTATGTTGCTTCAAGAACAAATCCTGCATCTATGTATCCCCACGTGTCTTTTGGATTTCTGTTTTTACAGAAAATATAAGCATGATTTTTTTCCCCATGTGGCTGACCATGGGGAAGTCTAGATGGATCTTTAGCTTGAGATGGAACATTAATGGTGGGTGTCCCTATCAAAAAACTCAAGATGGTAACCACAACTGCGTGATTAGTCATGTAACTGCAGCTCCCATCTTGACTAAAAATTATTATTTATTTATTTATTAGCATCCCATTTTTATTATCCAGGTGATAAAAATATCAAACATACCTTCTGCCTCTTATGTTCTCCACAACAGCAACCCTGTGAGGTGAGATGGACTGAGACTGACTGATCCAAGGTCGCCCAGCTGACTTTCTAGGGGTAATGTGGGATTTGAACTCACAATCTCCTGCTAAACGTTGAAAATGCTGAAGCGTGCACGGATATCAATTACTAATTTGTGCATGTGTAGAAAGTTGGAAGGGACGTGGTGGCTCAGTGGGTTAGGACGCTGAGCTTGTCGATCAGAAGGTCGGCAGTTTGGTGGGTCGAATCCCGAGTGCCGCGTAACAGAGTGAGCGCCTGTTACTCATCCCAGCTTCTGCCAACCTAGCAGTTCAAAAGCACGTAAAAATGCAAGTAGAAAAATAGGGACCACTGCGTTCTGTGCGCCTTTGGCATCTAGTCATGGTGGCCACATGACCACAGAGATGTCCTTGGACAAGCGCTGGCTCTTCGGCTTTGAAACAAAGATGAGCACCGGCTCCGAGAGTTGGAAACGACTAGCACACATGTGCGGGGGAACCTTTACCTTTACCTAGAAAGTTGGAATCCACAGGTTAGTGGCACTTCCATGTAATAGCTTGATGAATGGTAATAGCATTAAAACCAGAGATGAGTTCTGGGAAGTTTCCTGAGTAAATATGATCTGGGGATTAAAAAAAACACAAGCTTTTCCAAGTTTTAGTTTATTAAATTTTTATTTCATTTATTTTGCTGGGTGAAATAAATAGTTGTATTAGAATAACAGAAAATTAAAAATGATTACCGTATTTTCCAGCATCTAAGATGACTTTTTAACCCATGAAAATCTTCTCAAAAGTCAGGGGTCGTCTTATACGCCAGGTGCTGAAACTTTAGGGACAGGGCTGGCTGGAAAACCTGGAGCAGATCTCCCATTTTGTCTGCGCAGGGAAAGCGGGACCAATTGGAGAAGAAGCTGCAGTCTGTGATTTTTTACAGGCTGGGGTCTGGGCATCTTTCCTTCTAAAGTTGAAGAGCAGCTGTAGTCTATCCCAACTTGAAAGGCAGGTGGGGAGTGCAGCAGTCAGAGCAGCTGCTTAGCTCTAAGGACACATTTGACTCAGGAACTGGGTGGGCTGGCTGGAAAGCCTGGAGCGGATCTCCCATTTGGTCTTTTTTTTAATCCCATTTATATCCCGCCCTTCTCCGAAGACTCAGGGCAGCTTACAATTTAAAGCACAAATCAATGTGCTTAGCAATAGCCTTCATTCTATGTATATGACTGCTTATTAGGGCTTTCGCCCCCCCCCCAAGCAGCATTATTACAAAGTCAGCTTATTGCCCCCAACAATCTGGGTCCTCATTTTACCTACCTCGGAAGGATGGAAGGCTGAGTCAACCTTGAGCCTGGTGGGATGCAAACCTGCACTAATTGCAGGCAGCTGGTGTTACTTAAGGCTCTGCACAGGGAAAGCTTTAGAATTAGGAAAAGTTTAATCCACTTGCATTGTTTATGTTTACATGTTTGATGACAAACAGCCTTATGTTTATAAGTGACAGTTTTCCTACTAAGTACCTGCATGTCATAAGCATTTGAATTAAAATTACCATATTAAAATCAAATCTGATGTTTTTTTTATTTTTATTTGGTGTGCATTGGAAGAGGGGTAGTCTTATATGGTGAGTATAGCCCAAACCCTATAATTTAACAGGAAATTTAGGGCGTCGTCTTATATGCCCAGTTGTCTTATACGCCGGAAAATACGGTAAGCCATGTAGAGAAACACCCATTTGTTTCACAGAAAGCATTTAGCAATAGTGTTTAGGCTTATATACCACCTCCCCCATAATGCTTTTTTACAACACTCTCTGGATGGTTTATAATCTCACCATATTGCCCTCAACAATCTGGATCTTCATTTTACCAACCTTGAAAGGATGGAAGCAGTGGTGGGATTCAACTATGTGAACAACCGGTTCTCTCTGTGGATGCCACTTCCAGAAGTCTGTTCTGGGCCTGGGCAACAAAAAAATTAGCTACCAGTTCTGCCGAAGTGGTGCGAACTGGCTGAATCCCACCACTGGATGGAAGGCTGGCTAACCTTGAACCAAGTTAGGATCAAACTCCAGGTTGTGGGCAGAATTTGCCTTCAATACTGCACATATGCTTTATATGTAAACTATCAATGCATATGCATAGGGAAGGGATGAATCTAAAAACTTACATGATGTCCTCGTGATGAAATAATTGAGGAAAAATTAGTGAAGGATACAAAGATGATGAGAGGGACATTTATTTTATTTTATTTATTTATTTTAATTCCATTTATATCCCGCCCTTCTCCGAAGACTCAGGGCGGCTTACAAGCTTAGCAATAGCCTTCATTCTATGTATATGCCTGCTTATTAGGGCTTTCACACACACCCCAAGTGGCATTATTACAAAGTCAGCTTAATTGCCCCCAACAATCTGGGTCCTCATTTTACCTACCTCGGAAGGATGGAAGGCTGAGTCAACCTTGAGCCTGGTGGGATGCGAACCTGCAATAATTGCAGGCAGCTGGTGTTACTTAAGGAGGCATTAGCCCACTGCCTCCACCAAGGCTCTTATCATCATTTGTTAGTTCCAAGAGTTGATTGGGGGGGGGGAGTGGACATGAAAGAAAAGGAAAGTGGCAAAATACCCAGATAAATGAATAGGGCAACCACAGAAATAGAAAGTATGGTCCTTTATTTTAAAATCATAGAATGTAGGGTCAACCCTCTACCCAGTGCAATCATCTGCTACACATTTCTCAGTGAATGTCCTTGATGTCCTATACCTCTGTGTAAACACTTCCAATGAAAGTCCACCACTTTCTGTAACAATCTATTCCATTGTTGAACAGCTCTTACAATTAATTTCCTTAATGCCCAGTCAAAACTGACTTCCCTGTATTTTATATACATTGTTTCTTCTCCTTCTGGAATAACACTGAACAATTCTGTTCCACCTTTTACATGAAAACCCTTCAGATATTTGAAGACAATCATCATTCTGTGAGCTCCCCCCCCCAGCTAAACATACCAACAATTATCCAAGAATTCCTCCTAATTTTTTTCTAGGCATGACATCCTCTTTCTTGATTGCTTCTGGACACACTTCTATTTGGTAATATACTTTCTAAAATGCAGAGCCCAGACTGGATGCAAATTCTAGCTACGCTTTGACCCGTGCAGAATTGTTGTTGTTGTTAGCTGTGAAGTCGTGTCCGACTCATCGCGACCCTATGGACAACATTCCTCCAGGCCTTCCTGTCTTCTACCATCTTCTGGAGTCCATTTAAGCTCACGCCTACTGCTTCAGTGACTCCATCCAGCCACCTCATTCTCTGTCGTCCCCTTCTTCTATTGCCCTCGATCTTTCCCAGCATTAGGCAGAATAGAGGGGAGTTATGACTCCTTGATGCTGTACTTCTGTAGCCTAGAATTGCTTATTTCCTTTCCTTTTCTTTCCTTTTCACCAATTTTGGGATAATATTATTTATAATATTCATTTCACTCTTTGGTAGTTGGTAGCACACTGTTCAGTCGGTGAGCCACTAAGATACCCAGAATCCTTTTGTACATACAGCTTGCTGAAAACATGAAAAAGTATTAAATTAATCTCACAAGAGAATTAATGGAAAGGGAAAGTGAGGAAAGAGGATTTGGTCGCTGCTTGGAACAGACTGCAAAGAATTATGTGACAGTGCTGCAGAAATGTATGGAGTTAGACTAATGCATGACAAATGTGCATATAAGAACACTGCAAAAAATGCAAAACATAAGATGAAAATTATTGTATAATAATTTATACAAAACAAGAGCTGCAAAGAATGCAGTCAAAGGGAGCATGGTACAATTAAGATTAAAAGAAGAGAAAATACAAAGCAGTTTTGATGGGCAGTATTTGTCTCAGGGGGACGCGGTGGCTCAGTGGGTTAAGACGCTGAGCTTGTAGATCAGAAGGTCGGCAGTTTGGCGGGTCGAAGCCCGAGTGCCGCATAACAGAGTGAGCACCTGTTACTCGTCCCAGCTTCTGCCAACCTAGCAGTTCAAAAGCATGTAAAAATGCAAGTAGAAAAATAGGGACCACTACGGTGGGAAGGTAACAGTGTTCCGTGCGCCTTTGGCATCTAGTCATTTATTTATTTATTTATTTATTTATTTATTTATTTATTTATTTTTATTTTTGGGACTTATATGCCGCCCTATCTCCCAAGGGACTCAGGGCGGCTTACAACAATAAAAACAACAATACAAAAATTAAAAAACGAATTAAATAACAGCCCCAAAATAAATTAACTACAGTTAAAAATTAAAACGTATTTAAAAACCCATCATCAATCCAGGTCAGCCTGATGGAAGAGAAAAGTTTTGAGGTCGCGGCGAAAGGACCGGAGGTCCGAGGCCATCCGAAGCTCAAGGGGAAGCTGGTTCCAAAGGGCTGGTGCTCCCACAGAGAAGGCCCTCCCCCTGGGGGTTGCCAGCCGACATTGTCTGGCTGACGGCACCCTGAGGAGGCCCTCTCTGTGTGAGCGCACTGGGCGATGGGAAGTCGTCCCCGGTAGCAGACGGTCCTGCAAGTATCCCGGGCCTAAGCCATGTAGGGCTTTAAAGGTAAGTACCAGCACCTTAAATCTCGCCCGGAAGACAACTGGTAGCCAATGCAGCTCACGCAGGAGGGGTGTAATATGGGAGTATCGGGATGCTCCCATCACTACCCGCGCGGCTGCATTCTGCACCAGTTGAAGCCTCCGGGTGGTCTTCAAGGGCAGCCCCATGTAGAGAGCATTGCAGTAATCTATCCGAGAGGTAACGAGTGCATGAGTGACCATACGTAGGGCATCTCGGTCCAGATAGGGGCGCAACTGGCGCACCAGGCGAACCTGGGCAAATGCCCCCCTGGCCACGACTCCAATATGATCTTCAAAACTGAGTCGTGAGTCCAGGAAGACGCCTAAATTGCACGCCCTATCAACGGGAGGCAACACCTCTCCTCCCATAACCAAAGATGGAACCTCTTGGACGAGTTGAGATGCCGGTACGTAAAGCCACTCAGTCTTGGCCGGGTTGAGCTGGAGCTTGTTCTTCCCCATCCAAATCCGTACCGCTTCCAGGCAAGGAAGGCATCACTGGCTTGGTTCGGGGTGGAGATAAAAAGTTGTGTATCATCGGCATATTGATGATACCTCACCCCAAAACCACGGATGATCTCACCCAGCGGCTTCATATAGATGTTGAACAGGAGGGGCGAGAGCACCGACCCCTGAGGCACCCCACAATTAAGGGGCCTAGGGGTTGACCTCTGCCCTCCTGTCAACACCGTCTGCGAGCGGCCCGAGAGGTAGGAGGAGAACCACCGTAAAACGGTGCCTCCCACTCCCAACCCCGCAAGACGTCGCAGCAAGATACCATGGTCGGTGGTATCAAAAGCCGCTGAGAGATCTAAAAGGACCAGGACAGAGGAATAACCCCTGTCTCGGGCCTGCCAGAGATCATCCACCAGTGCGACCAATGCCGTCTCCGTGCTGTACCCGGGCCTGAAACCCGATTGGTATGGATCAAGATACTCAGTCATGCCAGCCACATGACCACAGAGATGTCCTTGGACAAGCGCTGGCTCTTCGGCTTTGAAATGGAGATGAGCACCGGCCCCTAGAGTTGGAAATGACTAGCATGCATGTGCGGGGGAACCATTACCTTTACCTTTGTCTCAGAACTGTGTAAGGAGGACTAAGCAAAAAGCATTCAACACATCAAATGCAATTAAAAATAAAGTGATAATATGACATGGAATGAAGCTGAAGTGAGAGAAGGCTGCAAGGAATATTTTAGATATGTATATGAAGTGATAGGTCAAAGAATGAAATGAATGCTATAAATACTATTATCTAAAAATTGGTGGAGAGGAGAGGAGAGAAGAGAGGAAAAAAGGAAAGGAATATAAAAGGAGAAAAATGACGTTGCCATAGGTGTATACTATAGGCCGCCCAATCAAACAGAGGAAATAGATGAACTTTTTGTTAGTCAGCTAACTAAGGTATGTAGGAAGCACATCACAATAGTAATGGGGGACTTTAATTACCCTGACATCAACTGGGGGACAAACTCTGCAGCAAGTGGAAGATCAAACAGAGTCCTGACAAACCTAGCAGACAACTTTCTCTCCCAAAAAGTAGAGAAGGAAAGTAGGGGATTAGCCATATTGGATCTAATCCTCACTAACAGAAATGAAATGATAGAAGGTGTTGAAGCCACAGGAACCTTGGGGGGAAGTGATTGTGCAATATTGGAATTCAACATTCCGGAAGCAAAAGCAATAGAACACAGTCAAACTAGAGTCTTGCACTTTAAAAGAGCTAATTTCAATAAACTTAGAGAGAGCTTGGGAAGGATTCCATGGATGAGAATCCTAAAGAGGAGGAAAACAACTCAAGAAGGTTGGGAAATTTTGGAAAGTGAGATAATAAAAGACCAGTCTAGCACAATACCAACAAAGAAGAAAAATAACAGCTCTCAAAAGAAACCAGCATGGCTGCATAAAGAACTCTCTGATAAATTGAAAGATAAAAAGGACAAGTATAAAAAGTGGAAAGAGGGGCACATAACTAAGGCAGAATATCAGCAAATAGCCCATGCCTGCAAAGATGAAGTGAGGAAATCTAAGGCTCAAAATGAACTAAGGCTTGCGACCAAAGTCAAAAATAACCCCCCAAAAAAGCTTCTTTCAACATGTAAAAAACAAGAAAAAAGTAAGGAAATGATTGGTCCGTTAATGGGGGAAAGTGGCAAGAAGGTGACAAGCAACAGGGAGAAAGCAGAACTATTTACTCATTTTTTGCATCTGTCTTTACACAAAGGGAAAGAACAGTCCAACCTATCAAAAACAGTGCCATAAAAACAGAATAGAAATACAAGTTAAGATAGGCAAGAAAATGGTAAGTGAGCACCTGTCCAGTCTAGACGAGTTCAGACTTGAACATTGGGCACTATCTAACAAAATGAAATTTCAATGGTGAAAAAAGTAAGGTTCTACATTTAGGCAGGAAAAACCAAATGCACAAGTATAGTATAGGTGGTACCTTGCTCAATAGTAGTGACTGTGAGAGGGATCTTGGAGTCCTAGTGGACAATCACTTAAATATGCTGCAGCTGCCAAAAAAGCCAACACAGGCTGAATTAACAAAGGGATAGAATCAAAATCACGTGAAGTTTTAATACCACTTTACAATGCCTTGGTAAGACCACACCTGGAATACTGCATCCAGTTTTGGTCACCACAATGTAAAAAAGATGTTGAGACTCTAGAAAGAGTACAGAGAAGAGCAACAAAGATGATTAGGGGACTGAAGGCTAAAACATATGTATAAGGAACGGCTGCTGGAATTGGGTATGTCTAGTTTAATGAAGAGAAGGATGAGGGAGGACATGATAGCAGTGTTCCAATATCTCAGGGGCTGCCCCAAAGAAGAGGGAGTCAAGCTATTCTCCAAAGCATCTGTAGGCAGGACAAGAAGCAATGGATGGAAACTTATCAAGGAGAGAAACAACCTAGAACTAAGGAGAAACTTCCTTACAATTAGAACAATTAACCAGTGGAACAACCTGCCTCCAGAAGTGGTGAATGCTTCAACACTGGAAGTTTTTAAGAAGAGACTGGCCAGCCATTTGTCTGAAATGGTATAGGGTTTCCTTCCTGAGCAGGGGGTTGGATTAGATAACCTCCAAGGTACTTTCCAACTATTGAAAGGGAAGGAAAGGAAAGGAAAGGAAAGGAAAGGAAAGGAAAGGAAAGGAAAGGAAAGGAAAGGAAAGGAAAGGAAAGGAAAGGAAAGGAAAGGAAAGGAAAGGAAAGGAAAGGAAAGGAAAGGAAAGGAAAGGAAAGGAAAGGAAAGGAAAGGAAAGGAAAGGAAAGGAAAGGTCACAAGAGTGAAATCAAAGATTATAGGAAGAATAGTTGATTAAGTCTGCCTTGGGCGATTTTGGCAGTATTCTGTTTGAAATAGTGTGTTTGTGTGTCTGTGTCTGTGTCTGTGTGCGCGCACACTTGTTTGTGGGGGTGGGGGGGGTGTTTGTGACAAGGAACAAAAATTAGTTAAGGGTAATTTTATATAGAACCTCACCTGTCATAAAAAGGGAGAGAATTGCTTCTCAGTGGGCTCCACTCTTTCAAAGACATGTAGATTACAAAGCACTGTTGTGGCTCAGCACTTCTTGCAAGGAATGGCTTGAAAAAATTCTTATTACTTATTCTGACACTCATTGATTATTCATTTGCTTTGTTCTTTTTTTAACTATATCAATAAAATGTGTAATCTGAACACATGATACTTATGAGGACCTAGGGCGAAGCACTGCAAATCATCCAAATCTAGTTCACTGTCCAATCAACTTAAGTTCATTGATTGGTGGTAATCAATAGTTTTCACACTGAGCTCCTAACTGCACATTTGAGATAAAGGTACCCTATAAATTTAATACAGCTTCCAACCACAATACAGCTATGGGTAACAATAAAAACAGCAACATCATCATCATCATCATCATCATCATCATCATCATAGAAGCTGAAGAAACAGTGGACCCCCTATTTAGCTGCTACAAGAAGGTAATTCAGACTGGCTACAAACAACAGCGTGACAAAATAGCAACCATGGTGCATTGGAATGTCTGCAAGAAATACCATTTGTCTGCAAACAAGAACTGGTGAGACCACAAAAAAGACCAAATAATATAAAATGAAGAAGCTAAAGTGCTATAGTACCTATAGTACTAGGTGCCTAGGGTGCAATTCCAAAACACCTGGAGCACCACTTGATTGCCGTTGGCATTGATAAAATCACCATCAGCCAATTACAAAAGTCAGCTTTACTTGGAACAGCTTACATGACCATATCTTTAACACTATCCAACAACAACAGCTGCCTCTTCTAGATCCTTGGGAAGGACTTCATAGATGAACAAAAATGCCAAATCCAGTCTAAATATCTGGATGACTGTGTGGCTAAACATAGTAATGCAATATTGATGACCAAACATAGAAGATGGAATAGGGTGATGCTCCTTAAATCCCTAGTTCCACAGATATTTTTATGCACTGAACTTAAGAGTAACAAGGGCAGAGAGATAAAGCTATTTATATTATTGATCAGGTAGTTCATACTACAGGTACATGACACTGTTAGACTTGTTTGGAAAATACATTGATTAGAAAACATGAAGAGACAAGCAGAAATGAACATACTTCAGGCTTGCTGGATGATGGTGGTGGTGGTGGTGGTGATGGTGGTGATTTCTACTAGAACTCAAAAGTAGTCCATCAAAACCTGGACATGGACATAGAATTAAAATCTTAAATCCAAATATTTATTTTGAGTGCCAGAACTAAAATCTCACACCACTGTAAAAGTCAACATCTTCATCATCAACATATTTTCATTCTTTTAGCAATATTTATATATATATTTTTAAATTCCATTTATATCCCGCCCTTCTCCGAAGACTCAGGGCGGCTTACAAGCTTAGCAGCTTACAAGCTTTTATCATCACTGTGTCAGAATCCTCATTTATTGAATACAGAAATCATTCATCTAACCATCTGTTAATCCCAGATTTCCTACTGGCTTCTACACTAATCACCTGTTTTCTTGGCTGGCTGGCCCCTGGTTTTTAGCCCCATCTTAGAAACACCCTAAATTAGGCTTATTGTTGAACTAGCTGCATGACTGCAGCTTTAATTGCCTCTGCACAGATCATGAATGTTTCGAAACATACTTTAATTAGATAGCAATGCCTTAAAGACAGTGGGGACCAATCCAACCAATTGTATATTTTACCACATAAATCTTCTGCCAACAAAATAAAGTTCACCAAATAAAATGGATGGGAGTTATCCCCTATTAGAAATGTGCAAAGACAAGGAATTAAGTTATCCCAAAGGTGCTTTTCAAAAGGCAATTGGATTTTCTTGGATTTTTTTTTTCTTGAAAACATTTTGCTTCTCATCCAAGAAGCTTCTTCAGTTCTGGCTGAATGGTGGGTAAATTATCCTCCATTAAACCAGAACTGAAGAAGCTCCTTGGATGAGAAACATTTTCAAGGCAAAAAAAATCAAGAAAGTCCAGTTGCCTTTTGAAAAAGCACCTTGGGGTCAACTATGATCTGGATGATTGAGAATTTTCATAGACATCAAGGAATCAAGTTAATTTGTAGTTAAAATTAAAGATAATTTTAATATTAATGTTCATGTGTCATAGATAAGTTTTTTTTTCCCTTTACATTTAGGCAAGATAAATCAAATGTACAGGTATAGAATAGGTGGAACCTGGTTCAATAGCAGTAATTGTGAGAGGAATCTTGGAGTCCTGGTGGATAATCACTTAAATATGAGCGTGCAGTGTGCTGCAGCTGCCAAAAAAGCCAATGCAATCCTAGGCTGCATTATCAGAGGGATAGAATCAATATCACATGATGTTTATAATTTACAATTCCTTAGTAAGACTGGAATATTGCATCCAGTTTTGGTTGCCACAATATAAAAAAGATGTTGAGACTCTGGAAAGGGTGTACAGAAAAGCCACAGAGATGATTAGAGGGTTGGAGGCTAAAACATACAAAGACAGTTGCAGGAATTGGATATGTCAAATCTAGTGTAAAGAAGGATGGGATGACATAATAGCAGTGCTGCAATATTTGAGGGGTCATCACAAAGAAGACAGTCAACCTATTTTCCAAAGCACCAAAAGGCAGGGCAAGAAGCAATGGATGGAAACTAATCAAGGAGAGAAGCAACCTAGAACTAAGGAGAATTAACCAATGAACAACTTGCCTTCAGAAGTTGTGGGTGCTCCATCACTGGAGCTTTTTAAGAAGAGACTGGACAACCACTTGTCTCGAATGGTATATGGTCTCCTGCTTGAGCACAGGGTTGGACTAGAACAGACATGTCAAACTCGCAACGTCACGTGACATCATGTGATGTATCGGAGCTTTTTCCCCATTGCTGGCAATGGGGTGGGCGCAGTTTTGTTGTGATGCATCTGGCCTGTGGGTTGGCATTTTGACACCCCTGGACTAGAAGTCCCTTCCAGCTCTATCCTATCCTATCCTATCCTGTCCTGTCCTGTCCTATTCCACCTCCAAGATCCCTTCCAACTCTGTTATTTTGTTCTGTTCTACATGCAAGGAAATGGAGACTAAAGTTGAATGTATACATCGAGAAACCTGTACCTGCAAAAACACTATTTTTAAAAAATACCACAAAGAGAAATTTAAAAGACTTTTTCAGCCCCTATGAGAATATGATACAAAATGCAAATCCTCTTTCATGGGAAGATTTGTTTGATTAGTTCTGAACCTGTTTTGAACAAGCATCAATTAAAGGTGAAGGTAAAGGTCCCCCCGCACATGCATGCTAGTCGTTTCCGACTCTAGGGGCCAGTGCTCATCTCCGTTTCAAAGCCGAAGAGCCAGCATTTGTCCGAGGACATCTCCGTGGTCATGTGGCCGGCATGACTAGATGCCAAAGGCGCACGGAACGCTGTTACCTTCCCACCGTAGTGGTCCCTAATTTTCTACTTGCATTTTTTATGTGCTTTTGAACTGCTAGGTTGGCAGAAGCTGGGACGAGTAACAGGCGCTCACTCTGCTACGCAGCACTCGGGATTTGACCCGCCAAACTGCCAATCTTCTGATCGACAAGCTCAGCGTCCTAACCCACTGAGCCACCACGTCCCTAAGCATCAATTATAACCCCTTATTTTTACACAGCAATGGCCATGTGATAATTTTAAAGTGGACTCCTTCAATTTGATGCTCTCCAGATGTTCACAGCTGTATTGGTCTATGTTGGAGCAAGTTGGTCTTTAAAGCATCTCAGACCAAACTGGTGCTTTGTAATATATTGAACATGAGGAATTCAGATTAGACCACCACTGGCCCTGAAAATCAATGCCTTTTCATAGATATCCTTGGTTTTATACACAACATTACATAGAGAATGATAAGTTCTCTACAACCTTGGAACCCCCTTTTGTGTAAAGAAGAGAAAGATGAAAACGATGTTGGACTAGACATGCATAATTAGTGAGATTTTTACTGAAAATGACCTTTTCATAATAATGTAACAAAGATTCAATGTCTCTCTGAGGCTTTCAACGCTAAAAAGTTATAGCCACACTCCAGTACAGTAAATTAAGCCTGAAGCTGGTCTTTTGTGAACTAAAACCTTGTTCTCTGTGAATCCAGGCAAAAATGTTGAGTTGTCAGGGAGTTCAATTGCAAGCTATAGCACGCACACCTTGTTATGCCACAATCTGCTTTAACCAACTAAAGTCATTTCTTTAGAGAATCCAAAGAGACTTTTCTTGTTTTCAGTTCCTTCCTTTCTAGCTGATTGTGTTTTACATTTATGATAAATAATTAAATAATTAAAAACTTGAGAAAGAACAATTCATGCTTTTCAGAACGTGCTTCTTTCTTAGATTTCCCTATATAGCTACATAGTTTTGAAATTTCAGCAAGAGTCTGGATATTTTTGAAAAAAAGAAAATATGCCAGCAATCCTAGTTAACTAAAAGAAAGGTTTTTCTTTTTTTTTTTAAAAAAAGGGGGGGGGAGAATCTGCACTGTATGACCCATAGAAGAAGAAACGTGCCAGTGTGTTTTCCATGCAAAAAACACCCGGACCTCAAGAAAACATTTGAGATGTTCAAAACCTAGCTCATCAAAAAAGTTTAAAGAGAATATATATCTAAAAGAATTGTAAGCAGCCCAGAATCATTGACTAAAATGGGAGGCTACAGAAATTTGACAAATAAATACATAAATAAGTGCCAACCTTACAGTTAAAAAAAAGTAAGGTTTCCAGAAAGCAATTTCTGTTGATTTAAGACAAGAAAAGACACTATATAGCAATGTTCCATTAGAATAGAGGAATAGAAGAGAATAATAACTTTATTGTCACTTTAAAATGTACACTAATCAGCATAAATTAAAATGAGATTTTGTTGCATATGGCTCTCTCTATATTACAGTAATATAGTAGAGCTAATAATAGCTAAAAAAACAAGACAAACAATAGCTAGGGCAGGGGTGGCGAACCTATGGCACGTGTGCCACAGGTGGCACGTGGATCCATCCCTGTGGGCATGTGCGCCATCACCCCAGAAGCAGGTGGGGCCAGGCTCCTCCCCTCCGCCTCTCCACATGCACCTGCGCTCTCTTTCTCTCTCTCTCTCTCTGCACTCTGAGTCAGAGCAGGTGCAAGAGCTGGGCGGATGAGGGCTGGATGGTGGAAGCAGCTGCCAACATGAGTCCAGGTAAGCCTGCAGAGTGATTTTGCGGGGGGGGGGCATGGCCAATCCGGGTGGCAAAGGCCTTTTCCAAGCTTCTGGAACTCGGATCGGGCAGCTGGGGTGCTGCAAAATCACCCCATGGCCATGAATTCGAGCTCAGGAAGGAAGGCAGGGGTTGGAGGTGAGACAATGGCAGCGATGGCATGGCAATCCATGCGGGGGAAAGAAACGGTGGTGCCGGCAACAAGGAGATCCGTGCAGTGGGGGGAACAGCAGCAGTGGCAAAGCGATTCGTGTGGGGGGGAATGGCAGGGGAAAGGAGATCCATGCAGCGGGTGGGGGGAATGACAGAGGTGGCACAGTGATTCATGGGGGGGGAATGGCAGCGGGGGAAAGGAGATCCGTGCAGTGGGGGGGCACCTGGCAATGCATAAGTGGGTTTTGGGTTACAGTTTGGGCACTCGGTCTCTAAAAGGTTCACCACCACTAAGCTAGGGCAATCACACACATCCTGTTTTGGTGAAAGTGTAATTACAAAACAAATATTTACTATCATGATAAAATCTCTATTGCTCAAGAAATCATCCCTATGAACTAAGCCTAGCTAAGAAAAAGGGAAATTGAGATTGGCTATGATTTTCAAAGGTAAATAGATTCATAAGAAGATAATATTTCCAACAATCTACTTTCAAAACTATTAGGAGTTTTGGATACAGATTTTTGATCCAACTGACTCTCTTCACAGTCACCCATGGAGTTTACCAATAACCTAGTAAATTCCATTTTTGACTGGTGGTTCTAAAGAATGTAGGAACAGCAGTGATCTAATGACAATTTTGTTTAATTGTTTAATTTAATATGATTTTAGGCATACCGTAATTTAGTTCAGAATCTCTTCTTGAAACCAGCGTTCGTGCCTGAAACCTCTCAAACGGTCCTAAAGGAGAGGGTAGATTTACATTGGATTGGAACAGGTTTTCTCATTGCTTAATAAATAAGTAATTCAATAAATAAACCTGTTACTGTATGTACTGTGTGTAGCTTTCAGTTTTAACCAAGAAAGCCCAGAGGTTTTCAAGAAAATGGTTCTCTTTGCATTTTGAAGAGGACCAACCTAATTTTTATTGTCTGAATTATTCTGAGTCAGAAGCCTTTATTTTTTGAATATCATGCTTCTTTCTAATTTGCATACTTTTCAGCTTTAAATATGTTAAATATATTTAAGAAAATGTGTATGTGGTGATAAAGCAATTAAAACCATTTGAAATATAAAATATGAGTTTTGGGCTAAAATGATTGTAAAGCATATGCATATTTTTCTACTGACTTTCCCTTCGGTGGGGGTGAAGTGACTAATAAATGCACTGATGCACTAATAGATTATTTCATTGTGGAAATGATATGAATTGCAAACGGTCTGATCCATATATCCCTTGCTCCCCCCAGTGGCAATCACTGTGATTTTAGGGCAAGAGCATGAGCTCGTCAAGGCAGACAGAAGGAACACATGTAGTCAAGTTGTGCAGACAGCACAATACATTGAAATATGTAGCAACTGGAGGATATGTAGAACTGTTTTACAGTCTTCTCTCTTGCACTGCTTTGCATTAGCTGTATAGTCATAATACTTTTATTTAGAATCATTACCCCATGAATGGGAATTCATAGATAATGGTGTTGATACAACAATTCTCTTGATTCAGGAAATGCATTCAGAGTTTTTTCTTATTACTTAGTGAAAACAAAAACAAATATATTCCTACACCTACACACACACACACACACACACACACACACACACACACAATCTCTCTCTTAGTTAATCATTAAGTGTTAATAAATCATCCTATATGTTGATTCATTGACATATAATGATTAAAGCAATTAAAGCAGTAAGCGGATAATATTAAAATATCTGTCTGTCTCTCTTTCTCTCTTTCTGTCTCTCCCTCTCTCCCCCCCCAGCCAGCTTCCCACAAGCAAAGTCAATGTGGGAAGCTGGATTTGCTTAATGACTGTGTGATTCACTTAACAACTTCAGTGATTCACTCAACAACCATGGTAAAAGAGATTTGTAAAATCAGACACGACTCATTTAACACATTCTGGTCTCAACTGTTTTTGTAAGTTGAGGACTATCTGTAAGCCAACTCTCTATGTTTTGATTTAGTAAAATAATTAATTTGGGTCTACAAAGGACTAGAAGAGTTCTATTCATAAGCTGCATAGTCATTCAACAGGAGAGCAACTTACAAATTTGTAACTGAATAAATAACCTTGGTCTTTGCAGAATTACTATCTTTCGTTGTTCATGAGGTTGCACTGCTCCAGATAGACCTGGTGCATAATCTGAAGTTTCTCCAGGACTTGCAATTCTTGCTAAATGAGGAGGTGACAGTCATGGCCAGGAGGGCCTTCACACTACTGTGAATGATGTGCCAGTTATTCCCATTCCTGGACCAACGTGTCTCTTCACAGTCACCCATGCACCATGATACATATTGGCGTAATCATGGCTAGTAGCATATTCCAAGACATACATACTCTGTGTGTGTGTGTGTGTGTGTGTGTGTGTGTGTGTGTGTGTGTGTGTGTGTATGCAGAGAGGTGAAAAGTCACTTCTTATTTCACAGTAAGGACTACTGCAAAGAGAATGTGGCAGTATAATTGATAGACATGATTACGTTTAAAAAATAATAAAAGAGAATGCTGGAGCTTCAGGGTAAACTTCTCAGCAGTGGGGAATATGAGATTAAAATCTCTGTATAACTTTCTCTTCAATTTATTTTGTGATGCTAGTGTATCTTGGACTTCCTTAAGGAAATAATATTATACCTTTTCAATATCATTCTGATATAGGAAGCCAGATTTAATCTTTTTTATAGTAAGAGGGAAGAAGGGAAGAACCTACATCATCCTTCAGTTATTGCTGAATTACAAGTCCCAGTTAATCAGATGCAGGGAGTTCTAATTCAATAATTTTCGGAGGGCTAGGAATTGCTCTCAGCTAACTTGGCCATTGAGGCTTTATTGACTCTGTCTGTATATATAAGAGGAAGGGAGGGAGGGAGGGAGGGAGGAAGATGGGAATGAAGGAAGGAAGGAAGGAAGGAAGGAAGGAAGGAAAGAAGGAAGGAAGGAAGGAAGGAAGGAAGGAAGGAAGGAAGGAAGGAAGGAAGGAAGGAAGGAAGGAAGGAAGGAAGGAAAATGAGGAGAAGGAAGGAAGCCTTGGTGGTGCAGTGGTTAGAATATAGTATTGCAGACTGACTCTGCCCACAGTCAGGAAGTTCGATCCTGGCCGGCTCAAGGTTGACTCAGGTTGACTTCTGAGGTTGGTAAAATGAGGACCCAGATTGTTTGGGGCAGGAAGTGCATAGGCTGACTCTGTAAACAGGCTGTAAATAGGCTGACCTGGTTTAACAGGAGATAGCATGTAACCAAACCAGGAAAACTGATGAATTAGGTGATTTAGTCATATATGGAACAGAACAGAACAGAACAGAACAGAACAGAACAGAACAGAACAGAACAGAACAGAACAGAACAGAATAGAATAGAATAGAATAGAATAGAATAGAATAACAGAGTTGGAAGGGACCTTGGAGGTCTTCTAGTCCAACCTCCTGCTTATGCAGGAAACCTTATACCATTTCAATTAATCAAATAATTGATTACTTAATTGTTTAATTAATTAGTGAATTAATTAATTATTCAATTAATTCATAGGGAATCTGATTCATCCCCAAATGGATCCAATCCAATTCAGGGCAAAAGCTCATGCAACTGGATTAACTGGATTAACCAAGGCATGACCTCTGTTTCTCAGAACAAAGATAAGTAATATAGTCTGAGTATAAAATATATTAGACTAGATATTATACCCTGGTAATGATTAAGAACCTAGGCTAGAGATTGTGACTTTTACTCCTACCTTAGGTGCAAAGCCAGCTGAGTGAATTTGGGCCAGTCCCTCTCTCCAGTGGTGAGATTCAAATATGTGAACAACCGGTTCTCTGTGTGGATGCCGCTTCCAGAAGTCCATTCTGGACCTGGGCAACAAAAAATTAGCTACCGGTTCTGCTGAAGTAATGAGAACTGACTGAATCCCACAATTGCCTCTCTCTCTATCTCTACAAAGAAGCCAGTGGCAAGTCACGTCTGAAATCTTGCCCAGCAAACTACAGGGACTCTTCCAGGCAGTTGCTAGAAGTCAAATGTGACTTGAGGAGAAAAGAAGAAAAAGTGAGGGGAAAGTTGTTCTTAGAAATCTACACAGAAATTATACTGCTGTTTTGAAGGCCTTTCGCAATCTCAATTTCTCTGTGCATATACAGAGAGACACAGAGAGACAGAGACAGAGATACAGAGAAAGACAGAGAAGGAAACAGAGAGAGAGAAATACATACTATGAGGTAGGTTTCAAAAATCTGACTGGCCACTAGATGTATTTATCTGCTTCCATCTTGTAATTGTCTACATTTGTATACCCAAATGATACTCACTACTGCAGTAGTGCAGTAAGGGACGCGGTGACTCAGTGGGTTAGGACGCTGAGCTTGTCGATCAGAAGATCGGAAGTTTGGCGGGTTGAATCCCGAGTGCCGCGTAGCAGAGTGAGCGCCTGTTACTCATCCCAGCTTCTGCCAACCTAGCAGTTCGAAAGCACATAAAAATGCAAGTAGAAAAATAGGGACCACTATAGTGGGAAGGTAAGAGCGTTTCGTGAGCCTTTGGCATCTAGTCATGCCGGCCACATGACCACGGAGATGTCCTCGGACAAACACTGGCTCTTCGGCTTTGAAACGGAGATGAGCACCGGCCCCTAGAGTTGTAAACGACTAGCACGCATGTGCAGGGGAACCTTTACCTTTACCTTTACCTTTACTGCAGTAGACTATGCAAGGCATTTGGAAGTGCAGTAAGTTGTGCTTTGTTGAGATAGTCAAGGTGAACGCTACTCACTTCTGAACATTTTTTTTATTCCATATCATCTTACTTGCCAGATTTATGGCTAGGATCATGTTTTCAGGGGCATATCATGTTTTCATGGACAAATCGCCACCTGTAATTTTAAGGGAGTATAACATAATGTTTTCGAATTTACTCTATTCATTATTTTTATTATTTTTGAAACACTATAAGCTCTTTTAGAAGAAAGAAATACAGAGATTCAAAATAAGTATGATATCTTTCGAACAAATGTATCTACCCGTGAACACCCTCACAAGCAACTATTCCACATATTAGAACTGGCTGTGTGGCTCTCTCAAATCCCCAAGGGGATTCTAGGATTACTGATTTGGTCTGTTTTCAAAATGAATTTTAAAATATACTTGGTGCCTGCATCTTCATGTTACCTGATCTTTGCAAAGGTTATCGGTTCTGGTATTCAGGCTAAATTATATTGGGGATTATCAGGAGTTATATATGTGTACTGGATCTCAAACTAATAACACAGGAGAAAGAGATAGAGATTTATGGTGCAAGGCTATATATCACATGGATATAACCTCTCAGATGTTGTTGAACTACAATTCCTGTGATACACATCAACTAATAACAAACTAATGTTTGAGTCAGATAGAGCAAGATGGGTTTGTATTAATGTAATGGCAGAGAAGGAAGAAAGAGGTATCTAAGCTATTGGCCCCAGATCATTAAGATAGAAGCTGTCTGTTTAGTGAACCTTAATATAAGTAAGTTAGATTGGGAAGGCAAAGCATTTGCATGCAGTGGACATAATTAACTTGTGCCACTGGAAAGCTTTAACAGAGGATTAGATAAATTAAGGAAATTCATAAGGGAGGATAATGCAGTCAGTATTTGTAAGCTATAATGCTTCAATGAAATATCCATTTTCAGAGAGATAATAAGCTGCTTTATTATAATTTCTGGGTCACAACACAAGAATGGGTCTATTGCTTTCATATTTGTCATAAAACCTCAACCACTTATGTTCTTAATTTCATAACAATAAGGAAAACCTTTTTTAAAAAAACTTATTTTAAATGAGTTTGCAAAAAAGGATTAGAAAACTTCACTCAATGCAGAAAATGGAGAGAACATTTCGAAAACCATCTAACACTTTGTTGCCATTAACAAAAGCATGTTTATCCATGTTTGTCCAATCTCTGGAAATGGATCTAAGCATGTTTGTCCAATCTCTGGAAATGGATCTAATCAGTGGTAGGATTCAGCCAGTTCGCACCAGTTAGGCAGAACCGGTAGCTACTTTTTTGTTGCTCAAGCCCAGAACGGACTTCCAGAAGTGGCATCCACACAGAGAACCGGTTGTTCACATATTTGAATCCCACCACTGGATCTAGTGCTAGGAAAAGTGGAAGGAAAGAGAAGAAGAGGATGAGCAGCAGCAAGGTGGGATGAAGTCAGTTACAGGGGAAATGAGTGCACCATTGGGAGACCTGAAATAATAGGTTACAGATCAGCATGAAGAAAATCTAGCTATCGTTTCGTCTTTTGTCACTAGGAGACAAAAATGACTTGATGTTAGATAACCAATCCATCAGTTTAGCCAAATATCTGTGATCCCCAAGCAGAGGTGCCCTTGTGTGGCTCCCGAGATGCTTTTCAAATTTCTTCCAAAATTGGACAATGTGGAGACAAACACACTTTTCTTTTTATTACTTTTTTAGATCTTTTCTTCCCCTTCCTGGATATACTCACTTTATATGTGAGTATGTGTAGTTTAATGAAGAGAAGGGTGAGGGGTGACGTGATAGCAGTGTTCCAATATCTCAGGGGCTGCCACAAAAAAGAGGGAGTCAAGCTATTCTCCAAAGCACCTGAAGGCAGGACAAGAAGCAACAGGTGGAAACTAACCAAGGAGAGAAGCAACCTAGAACTAAGGAGAAACTTCCTGACAGTTAGAACAATTAACCAGTGGAACAACCTGCCTCCAGAAGTGGTGAATGCTCCAACACTGGAAGTTTTTAAGAAGAGACTGGCCAGCCATTTGTCTGAAATGGTATAGGGTTTCCTGCCTGAGCAGGGGGTTGGACTAGATGACCTCCAAGGTCCCTTCCAACTTCTTCTTCTTCTTCTTCTTCTTCTTCTTCTTCTTCTTCTTCTTCTTCTTCTTCTTCTTCTTCTTCTTCTTATTATTATTATTATTATTATTATTATTATTATTATTATTATTATTATTATTATTATTATTATTATTATTATTATTATTATTATTATTATTATATCCAGACACCCTCTCACTTTTCTGAATGCAGCCTCGAAGTATGGACCTCTGCTCAGGAAAAAACCCACTTGCCTTTGACTGTTACCCCCCGTGGATAGGGCTCGCAACTTGGGAGTCCTCCTAGATTCACGACTTACCTTGGAAGATCATGTAGCAGCTGTGACTAGGGGGGCTTTCGCCCAGGTTCGCCTGGTGCGCCAGTTGCGGCCCTATCTGGACCGGGATGCCCTGTGTACGGTCACTCACGCGCTCGTGACCTCTCGCCTTGACTACTGTAATGCTCTCTACATGGGGCTTCCCTTGAAGACCACTCGGAGGCTCCAACTGGTACAGAATGCGGCCGCGAGAGTTGTCTTGGGAGTTTCCCGGTACTCCCATGTTACACCTTTGCTCCGCGAGCTACATTGGTTACCAGTTGTCTTCCGGGTGAGGTTCAAGGTTTTAGTGATGGTTTTTAAGTCCCTACATGGCATGGGTCCGGAATACCTCGGGGACCACCTGCTGCCGGCGTCAACTCCCCTCCGCCCTGTGCGTTCCCACAGAGAGGGCCTCCTCAGGGTGCCTCCAGTCAGAGAATGCCGGCTGGTGGCCCCCAGGGGGAGGGCCTTCTCTGTGGGCGCCCCGGCTTTGTGGAATCAACTGCCGGTGGAGCTCCGGATGGCACCGGATCTCCGCTCCTTCCGGCGCGGGTTAAAGACCCACCTGTTTGAACAAGCTGGCCTGGCCTGATGGGGAGTTAATTTGGGTTTTAAATATTTGTATATTTTATTGTTTTATCTTGGGCATTAATTTAATTCTATTTTAACTTTTGTAGTTTTGTATTTTTATCATATGCCCTGTTCACCGCCCTGAGTCCTTCGGGAGAAGGGCGGTATAAAAATTTAATAAAACTAAACTAACTAAACTAAATGCAGATGACCGTGTCTGGAGTCCCAATGACTCACATCTCCCAATGACCAATAGGTGACAGCATCTAAATCTGTTTTGCAGCATCTCGTGGTTGTTGAGAAAGTAGCAATTACAATCTGATCAAGGAGAATATTTGTAGTTTAGGGTGGACTTGAGGGGTCCTTGGCGCTCTCTGAGCTTGCTCTTTTTCTTGCAGACATTTCATTACCCAAACTAGGTAACACCATCAGACTTGATGATGTTACCTAGTTTGGGTAATGAAATGTCTGCAAGAAAACAAGCAGGCTCAGAAAGCACCAAAGAACCCTTAATTAAAATCTGGTTACCTTAATATGAGATATGACCTTCAAATGCAAGTTCAACTTCCCAGTACCTATAATGAAAAAGGCATATCAAAACTCAGTTGTTTTATTCACATGACTTACTAGGCACAGGCAAATCATATCATTGGTTAATAGGATGCCCTAGTTTACACAATATGCTAACAATGGCTGTGTTCTTACAGCATGCTAAGAGACAAATTATCTAACCTATTTTAGTCTGGTTTGGGGTGCTCCACTAACTGTATCAATTTTTAACGTATATAGTGAAGATCATCTCTCTGCTCAGCTTATAAAGATTTGTTATAGAAGATCCTTCAATGAGAAGGGGATTAGGGTAGATTACTTCTGAGTTCCCTTTTGACTCTATGATTCTCTACAAAAAGCTTGGAGTGAGGTCAGTATATGTGATTCTTCTTATTGATCTCAAGAGGGAATCTTTCCTGAAAGGATTAGAATGGGTGACAAGAGTCACGTTAATGAAAAGAAGGACTAGGGGTGAGAGGATAGTAGTGTTCCAATATCTAAGGGGCTGTCACAAAGAAGAGAGGGGTCAACCTATTTTCCAAAGCATCCGAAGGCAGGACAAGAAGCAATGGATGGAAACTAATCAAGGAAGGAATCAACCTAGTACTAAGGAGAGATTTCCTGACAGTTAGAACAATTAACCAGTGGAATGACTTGCCTCCAGAAGTTGTGGGTGCTCCAACACTGAAGGTTTTTAAGAACAGATTGGACAGTCATTTGTCTGAAATGGTATGGGGTTTCCTGGCTGAGCAGAGGGTTGGACTGAAAAACCTGCAAGACCTCCCTTCCAGCTGTGTTATTCTGTTATTCTATTCTGTTACTATGTCAGTCAGTCGTGGAGTGTCAAATCCAGATAGCTATAAAGGTAAAGATTCCCCCGCACATGCATGCTAGTCGTTTCCGACACTAGGGGCCAGTGCTCATCTCCGTTTCAAAGCTGAAGAGCCAGCGCTTGTCCAAGGATGTCTCCGTGGTCATGTGGCCAGCATGACTAGATGCCAAAGGTGCACGGAACGCTGTTACCTTCCCACCTTAGTGGTCCCTATTTTTGTACTTGCATTTTTACGTGCTTTCGAACTGCTAGGTTGGCAGAAGCTGGGACGAGTAACAGGCGCTCACTCTGTTACGCGGCACTCGGGATTCGACCCACCAAACTGCCTACCTTCTGATCGACAAGCTCAGATTCCTAACCCACTGAGCCACCGTGTCCCTCCAGATAGCTATAGAAGGTAGCAAAGTGACATAGAAAACTCTAGACCTCTGCTTTCATCTAATGGTCATCCAGAGTTATGCAGCCCAGAAGTGGCAGCTGTAATATAATTGAACATGTTATCTCCCAGGAAAAAGACAAAAGGTTTGCTGCTAAACAATATGAATATTTAGTATAAAATAATGCTTCAAGTCTCCTTTGTGGGATCAAGAAAAATGTTGTCTGGCAAGAACAGCTTTGTAGCCATTTTTCATAATGATATATGTGGGGGTTTTCTGCCAGTTATTGGGAAGGAAAACATCCAAATTGGACTTCTGAATTGCCACATAACATCATAAATCATTCACTCAATATATACTGAAATCCCAGGGAAGGGAGGAAAAAAGATAACTCCCTTTTCTATTTAGAGATATGGCAGAATTTGATAATCTTCTTAAAGGTTCAAAGCTGCCTAGAGAATACATGCTCACTGATCGGAGCAGCTGATCGGTGACTTTTAGACGGAGGACATGATTCTGATTGCCACATTTTCTGAAGACAATTTTGCAAATGGCCTGCATAATACAATCAATAAGTTATTTACATGCCAATCAAGATGTTAAGGACTTGCATGTGATATAGTCCTCCAAGGATTAGACTACTTTGTGGGAACTCCCCTTCTAAGTAATTTAAAGTGTGATACATGAAACAATTTAAATATGGATCTATGACGTTCCAAGATGTGCTGTGATCTCCTCAATCGTTTCCAAATATGAAAGCCACATTGATAAATTTTATATGTATTATTTTAAGGGATGCTAACCACACACTCATCTATCAGGTGGCTAAATATCTTGACCAATAAATCCAATAAATGAAATGAAATGAAATGAATGAAATGAAGTTATACAACTGCACAAATCTTTTAATTAGTTATTCCTTATATTAAATAAAATATTTTCTCCATCCAGTCCCTCCAACTCTACCCCAAATTAAGAGGTTACAGGATCGTAAAAGGGAAACTAAATAAAATATTTTATTTATTTTTCAGCATTTTTTATGTTCAATGTTAGATCTATTTAACATTTGGAGTGGGGTTTTTTTCTTTTCTTTTTTTTGTACCCAATATTTTTTTCTCATTGTTAGTGTTGGATGTTTGTTTTTCTGTTTTGTATTTTGTTGATTAGAGAAATAAATGAATAAAAAACATATATCCTTATATTGTCCCATTGTTTTTTTTCCTCTTTCCCAATAAAGAATTGCCGTGTCAAAACTATTTCTCTTTTTTCTGGTCAATGACCTCCATGAAAATATTTGATTTAAATATGGACATAGTTATTAAGCTGATACAAAATAGATTGTGTGATGAATTCATGAAATAAAAATTCAGGAAATACAAATAGCCCACTGTCAGATAGGATGGCCCCTTGTTAACTTTCCTTACAAAGTGGTTGTGTTTTAAAAGGAACAATTAGTTTATATAACTCAAATTCTTTGAATGAGTGGCAACCTAATTTTTTCTCTTATACACAGAGATTTCGATGTGGAATATAAGCAAAGAACAGGTACTTCATTTGATTATCTCAACTAGAAGTGTTTTGCTGTATTTAATATTTGAATATTCTCTCAGTCTTTGGCTCCAATGAATTAAATAGGACACTTTAGGATGCATTCAAATAAAGTACCCCCTCATTAGATTACCATGGTAACAGAGGTTATATTTCCCTAAACAATATGCATTCTCCTGGAAGAAGTCTTATTTAATAGGTTTTCTCTTTGAGTAAAAGATATAGAGTGGTTACATCAGTGCAATAGGCAACACTAAAGTGCTTGAAATCTCCTTCGCCAAAAACGCACACACAAATAACTTGTATGTACTTATGGATCTAAGGGACGCGGTGGCTCAGTGGGTTAGGACGCTGAGCTTCTCGATCAGAAGGTCGGCAATTTGGCAGGTCAAATCCCGAGTGCCGCATAACAGAGTGAGCGCCTGTTACTCGTCCCAGCTTCTGCCAACCTAGCAGTTCGAAAGCATGTAAAAATGCAAGTAGAAAAATAGGGACCACTCCGGTGGGAAGGTAACAGCGTTCCGTGCGCCTTTGGCGTCTAGTCATACCGGCCACATGACCACGGAGACGTCCTCGGACAAGCGCTGGCTCTTCGGCTTTGAAACGGAGATGAGCACTGGCCCCTAGTGTCGGAAACGACTAGCACGCGTGTGCGGGGGAACCTTTACCTTTTTACTTATGGATCCCCAAATTAATTTTTTTAAAAAAAATAGCCCCAAACCCACAAATTTACTAAATTTTGTTGACTTCAATATTCTTCTAATCTCCTTAGACACCCTGGGTGAGAATGTGAGCCATGTTGGTGTAATGTTTAAACCCTCAGGCTAGAGGTTCCAGTCTTGCCTCAAGTACAAAACCAACTAGGTGACCTTGGACCAATCACTCTTTCTCAGCCCAATCCACTTCACAGGGTTGTTGGTTGTTTCCTCACAGAGGAAAAAGAGGAGGAGGAAGGAACATGAGGTATGTTTTCTGCCCTGGGTTTCTAATAAAGGAATAAAAGTGGGATAAAAAATATCTAATAAATAAATTAAATATTAAGATCTCATCGAGTGTGGATATCTCTTTTTTTTTATTAAAGAGTTTTACAAAAACAAAATTTTACAATATATCCCCAAATCCCTCCCACCCCAAACCCACCCACTTTCCCCCCCCCCACTTCCCAGAGCTAAATACAGGATTATAGTTACAATAATCATATTCTAAATAAAAATTATGCATAATATACAATTAACCAAATTCATAATGCGCTTTAACTTTCTTTTAACATAACTACAAACAACGTACCAATAACAATATCCCACTAAAATCTACTCATAAGCTAAATGGTATTTTTTAGTCCTATATTTGTTTTGAATATAATTTATCCATCTCCTCCAAACTGAAATATATCTTTCCTGTGAATGATCCTTCAGATAAGAAGAAATCTTAGACATTTCTGCAAGATTCGAAACTTTAAACACCCATTCTTCTACAGTGGCAAACTATCCTTCTTCCAATATTGTCCCACCAGTAACCGTGCTGCCGTTATCATGTTCAACATCAAGTTAGTTTCTTTAACATCACAATCTACAACAATGCCCAATAAAAACAATTGCGGGGAAAAGTGTGGATATCTCATAAGATTTGGGGATTTTAGAGAGAAAACAAATTGGGTAGCAGATGTACCATTCTGCAAGAGCAGAATAACAGAGCTGAAAGGGACCTTGGAGGTAGAATAGAATAGAATAGAATAGAATAGAATAGAATAGAATAGAATAGAATAGAATAGAATAGAATAGAATAGAATAGAATAGAATAGAATAGAATAGAATAGAATAGAATAGAATAGAATAGTACAGAATAGAATAGAATAGAATAGAATAGAATAGAATAGAATAGAATAGAATAGAATAGAATAGAATAGAATAGAATAGAATAGAATAGAATAGAATAGAATAGAATAGAATAGAATAGAATAGAATAGAATAGAAGCTGGAAGGGACCTTGGAGGTCTTCTAGTCCATCCCCCTGCTCAAGCAGGCGAACCTATACCATCTCAGACAAGTGACTGTCTAGACTCTAGCCTCTTCTTAAAAATCTCCAGTGATGGAGCACCCAGGATTTCTGGAGGCAAGCTGTTCCACTGGTTAATTGTCCTCACTGTCAGGAAGTTTCTCCTTAATTCCAGGTTGCTTCTCTCTTTGATCAGTTTCCATCCATTGTTTTTTGTCCTGCCCTTTGGTGCTTTGATGAATAACATGACCCTCTCTTCTTTGTGGCAGCCCCTGAAATACTGGAATGCTACTATCATGTCTCCCCTATTTCTTTTTGTCTTTAGACTAGCCAAACCCAAATACTGCAGCCGTTCTTCATATGTTTTAGTCTCCAGGCCTTTGATCATTTTAGTTGCTCTTCTCTGATTTTTTCCAAACTCTCAACATCCCTTTTTGTGGTATGGTGACCAAAATTGGCTGCAGTATTCCAGGTGTGGTCTTACTACGATTTTATAAAGTGGTACTAATACCTCATGTGATCTTGATTCTATGCCTCTGTTTATACAACCCAGGATTGTATTAGCTTTTTTGGCTGCAGCTGCACATTGCTGGCTCATGGTTAAGTGATCATCCACTAGGACTCTAAGGTCCCTTTCACAGTTACTGTTTTTAAGCCAAGTCTTGCCAATCTGTACTTGTACCTTTGATTTTTCCTGTCTAAATGTAAAACTTTGCTTTTCTCCACATTGAAACTCATTTTGTTGGATAGGGCCCATTGTTCAAGTTTGTCTAGATCTTTTTGGATCCTGAGTTTGTCTTCTGGGGTGTTGGCTACTCCTGCCAGTTTGTTGTCATCTGCAAATCTGATGAGTTCCCCTTCAATTCTCTCATCTAAGTCATTGATGAAGATATTGAAGAGTACTGGTTCTAGGATGGAACCTTGTAGTAGCCCACTGCTTACTTCTCTCCATGTGGATGTAGTGCCATTGAGAACTATTCATTGAGTTCGACTTGCCTGCCAGCTACAGATCCATCTGGTGGTGATGTTGTCTGTTCTACCTTTTTCTAGCTTACCAAGGAGTAGGTTGTGTCAGTAAGGTCAAATGCCTTACTGAAGTCTAAGTATACTACGTCCACGGTATTTTGCTGGTCTATTAGTTTAATCACTTTGTCAAAGAATGAAATAAGACTGCTTTGGCATGATTTGTTTTTAACAAACCCATGCTGGCTACTAGTTATAACTTGGTTTGTTTCTAGTTGTTCGCAGATCTGTTTTTTGATTATCATTTCTAGGATCTTCCCAGGTATTGATCTTAAGCTGATTGCTCTGTAGTTTCCTGGGTCCATTTTTTTCCCTTTCTTGAAGATGGGAGCCACATCAGCCCTTTTCCAATCCTCAGGTACTTTCCCGGTGCTGCAGGATTTTTGAAAGATGTGGTGCAGTGGTTCTGAGATAACATCTGCCAGCTCCTTCAGAACTCTGGGATGTAATCCGGGCGATTTATATTCATCAAGGTCGGATAGGTGTTCTCTTACCATTTTCTTGCTTATTTTAATTTTTGTTTCTAATTAGTCTTTGCAATGGTTTTTTTGGTATGTTGGGCTATGGTTTCTTTTTTGTGTGAAGACTGGTGTAAAGTATAAGTTAAGCAGCTCTGCTTTCTCCCTGCTGCCTGTTATTTCCTTGCCATCTTCTCTCTTTAGTGGACCTACAGTTTCCTTGATTTTTTTTCTTGTTGTTAATATGTTAGAAAAAACTTTTTTTATTGTCCGTGATTTCTGTTGCAAGTCTTTGTTCATTCTGAGCCTTTTGCTTTCCTGACTTCATCTTTCCATGTTCTGGCTGCCTGCTGATAATCGGCCTAAGTTATGTGCCCTATTTTTCATTTTTTGTATTTGTCCTTTTTGTCTTTCAGTTTGTCAAAGAGATCTTTGTGCAGCCATCTGGTATCTTCTTGAATTTCTTGTTTCTTCTTGTCCAACCCCCTGATCAAGAGGGAGACCCTACACCATTTCAAACAAGTGGCTATCCAGTCTCTTCTTAAAAGACTCCAATGATGGAGCACCCACAATGTCTGAAAGCAAATAACTTCTGAAGATCATGCAAGGCATGATCTTAAAAGGTTTGTTGATCTGTAGGGTACACCAAATATATTGTACGAAGGATGTCCATGAAGGATGTCCATGTCTTAGCAGGTATATACTTGCATGTAATTATTTCTGAGCATCAAGCAAACATTAATCTTAAGGTAGTGACAGATCTATATACAGATGTGTTTATCCTTCCTCTGAAAAAACATGGAATATAGACTTAAAATTGAACTTTGCATAAATGAACCATTTTAATACTCAAGTCATTTACTTTGACAAAAAAGGACAATTGAATCCCATTGCCTTTCTCTTTCCCAAGTTTTTCATTTATGTATTTCTAAATACCTAAGATACGCTCCAGTAGAGCAACAAATCTTGGGTTATCCCACAGCTCTAGGCATGACTAGAGCTTCTGAGTTATGAGCTCCTTTGATTAAATTGTCACAGGTGACTAGACTGGGCTTTCTCCCTTCATGCCACATGGAAATTACTCTTAAAATATGAAAGATTGACCCATAAATCAGCTTCGCTTAGGAAAAGGAAACACAGATTTCACGGTATTTGGGCTTGGAACATTTCCATGCATTACAGGTGAAATTCTTCAAAGGAACATTGTAAAGCTCATTGAACTCCTCTTTTAAGTGTCAGGAAAATATCACATTTTGAGGACTTCCTAAAAGTGTATGAGACTTTGAAGGGAAAAAGGACAAAGGGCAGTTGATAGTTGAGTATCTTCTTTGAGACACCTTGCCTGGCATGAAAAATGGGATTGAGATACTCCTCTTTTCTTCCAACATGTATTTGGTTAGATTTAGTACTGCAGACTGACTCTGCTCACTGCTCACTGCCAGTTCAGTCCTGACCAGCTCAAGGTTTACTCAGCCTTCCAACCTTCTGAGGTCAGTAAAAGATTGTTGGGGGCAATATGCTGATACTGTAAACCACTTAGAGAGGGCTGTAAAGCACTATGAAGCGGTATATAAGTCTAAGTGCTATTGCTATTTGATCCCATATAAGAAGCCCCCAGCTCTATGTTTCAGCAACTCAGTGTGATGGAAGCTCTATATACTCTATATTACTGGCTTAGAAATGCTTCATGTTCCAAACTGAGCTTTAAGATTAGGCACGACTGGAATTTTGTGGTTTCTGAGGCACCTAGAAATCACACAATTAGATTTGAGAAGCAAACCCCTAATTAACAGCAATGTAGTTTTGTGTTTTCAGGGATGGAAAAAAATAAAAATAGCATGTAAGCTTTTGCTTCACACTAACACACACATTAAAAGTGAAATGAGTTGGGGGGGTGATAAGCTCTTATCAAACTATTGCCTCTCAAGGCAAACCCTGTCACAAAAGCAGGTTATTTAATTATTTTTAAAAAGATGCTTTAAACATTTTTTTAAACATCCTTGTACATTGTGAAACACTTCTCTCAAAGGGTTTGCACTGGTTCAGCGGTTAAGACACTGAGCTTGTCAACTGGAAAGCTGACAGCCTGGGTTTGAGACCCAAACACTGCATGATGGGGTGAGCTCTCATTATTTGCCCCAGCTCCTGCCCAACTAGCAGTTTCAAAGCATGCAAATGCAACTAGATAAATAGGTACCATTTCAGTGGGAGGTTAATGGTGTTCCGTGCACCTTAGCATATAGTCATGCTGGCCACATGACCATGGAAGTGTCTTTAGACAATGTTTGCTCCCAAGGCTAAGAAATGGAGATGGACACTGCCCCCCTAGAGTCAGACATGACTGGACAGGGCAAATCTTTACCTTTACCTTTTTAATTGATCCAACTCTTCCTTTGACAGAAATCTAGCTTTTTTGCAGGGTGGTTTACTTCACTTCATAAAGATGAGTATTTCCATGTTTATTGAAATGGAATAACTTGATTCAAAAGACCACAAACTGCTATAGCCCTGAAACAGCAATATAATTTACATTTATATATTGCCCTATAGTGCTTTATAGGGATGTGGTGACTCAGTGGGTTAGGACGCTGAGCCTATCGATCAGAAGGTCGGCAGTTTGGTGGGTTGAATCCCGAGTGCTGCGTAACAGAGTGAGCGCCTGTTACTCGTCCCAGCTTCTGCCAACCTAGCAGTTCAAAAGCACGTAAAAATGCAAGTAGAAAAATAGGGGCCACTACGGTGGGGAAGGTAACAGCGTTCCGTGCGCCTTTAGCGTCTAGTCATGCCAGCCACATGACCACGGAGACGTCCTCGGACAAGTGCTGGCTCTTCGGCTTTGAAACAGAGATGAGCACCAGCCCCTAGAGTCGGAAACAACTAGCACGCATGTGCGGGGGAACCTTTACCTTTTATAGCGCTTTACAGCACTCTCTGAGCACTGTACAATGTCAGCATATTGCCCCCAACAGTCTGGATCCTTTTATCAATCTCAAAAGAATGTAAGGCTGAGACAACTTTGAGCCCCATCACAATCGAACTCCAGGCTGTGGGCAGTGTTAGCCTGCGATATATTTTCTCTCTATTGAGCCAGTAGCAGATTACAAGAGTTGGGAAAAGGAAAAGAGGTGATCTAATTCAACACTATAATGCAGGGGTCTTCAAACTTGGCCCTTTTATGACTTGTGGACTTCAACTCCCAGAATTCCTCAGCCAACATGCTTGGCTGAGGAATTCTGGGAGTTGAAGTCCACAATTCATAAATGGGCCAAGTTTGAAGACCCTTGCTATAATGCAAAGACAATTCTAACCTCATTTCCTTCCCTTGCTTTCATGATCCTTTCTCAACAGCTAGGTCCCCGCCTACAAACTTTCACTGTGTGGCATTAGATCACAACCCTGACGACATTTATGTCTTTCAGGTATCACACTTTATTGAGGGTTAAAAAAGACAGAGGTAGAAACTGCCCAACTTCAAGGAAAGCAAAGGAAGTAACCATTTCTAAGGCATTGTTTCTCAACTTTGGCAACTTGAAGATAGGTGAACTTCAACTCCTAGAATTCCTCAGCCAGCACACTGATTGGGGAATTCTGGAATTTGAAATTCACCCTTTTCAAGTTGCCATGGTTGAGAAACACTGCTCTAAGACACGGGTGTCAAACTCGCTGCAACACGTGATCTGTCGTGACATATCATGACTTTTTTTTGTATTGCTGGATTTGGGGTGGGCGCAGCCTCTGCATGATGCAACCAGCCCATGGGCCGGCACTTTGACACCCTTCTCTAAGGAGTCAGAAGTGCCTTCAATTAGGGATGTGCAAAATGTTTTAAACTTGAAGTCATTCAAGCATTGCTCCAATCTTTCTAGAACTGTTTGGGCTTAAAACAGACCTTTTTAATCAAAATCAAAGAATTTTTTTTTCAAACTTAAAGGAGAGCTCTTTTGAATTTAAAGCATCTTTTTCAAACTAAAAGCCAACCTGTTCCAAACTCAAACATTTGTTTAGCTTCCATCATAACATGCTTAGAGTTTGTACATTCCTACTCTGGAATAAAGTTACATTCTGATTTAGGATAGTCAGCAATGGCTGAGTTTGACTCAGGTAGAAAATTCTCTACTGTATTTAAAAGCCTCTCCATCACACTAGTCATGTGCTGAAATCCTCATGTCTTTTCTGAGCCATGAAGCTGAACCTTGTAACTGATTTCTTGGACAATTGATCTTCAGAACTGCCTGGGGCATATTTCCTCTGGCAAAAATATCTGTATTTTGTAAAGGTTCAACTCCAGCAATACCTGACCACATATTTTCTTGCTAATTCTCTTCTGAATAAACTTGGATAATTCATTTGCTGGATAATTTATTTAAAAATACATGGCTAGGACAGGTGTCTCATGCTGTGATTGTAGACTGACACCACTGCTTTTTCAAAAGAAAAAAATAGATTATGTGTGAGCTATAGTTAAAGTTCCCCACCCCAAGCCATTGACAGATCTATATGTTCAGGATCAGTCTCAGTTCATTAGCTGTATGAAAATCTCCCCTATGTCAGTTTTTATGTTTTTGTTACATTTGATTCAGCTCCTTGCATGAAATGCTTTTAGAGAGGATGATGGGATGCCTATTCAGGGCATGTATTCTTTGGGGCAAAAACTAGATTTTCATTATTATGTAAAATAGAATTGTCAAAAAGAGTAGTCAGTTTTACTATTGTCTCTAAGGCATAAAAGCTGTGTTACAGTAAGGAAGAATGATAAATATTTGGGGAAAAAAATGAATTTCAAACAATATCTAGAAGATATCAGTTCTTCTGACAGGTGTAGGCAGCAGAACCATTCATGAGATATCCCTTTTTGAAACGCTCTTTCTGTTAATAAACTCTCTCAGGTTTTGGCTTGCCCTAGGCTATATTTAGATATCCCAGTAGGTAATGCATATTGTATTTCAAATCCAGACTATCTGAAATTTACTTTGATGCTAGATATGATTCTCTTGGCTATAAAGTCTAGGAGTAATATAGATCATCACAACTTTCCTTCACATTTCTTCTGAATAATGCAGCAAAATGGAAACTTATACATCCAATTGTTTGCATGATTACCATATGAATGTCTGCACGACTGGCAAGTTGATTTTTCCACCACAAGTTCAAGTACATGCTTTTAAAATGTATAGTGAAAACAGTTGGTAGTTTAAGTGTGAAACACAAAAGATGCAGCCACAGAGCCACAACAAGGATTCTACCTAAGGGTGTCATTTCATTGTGCTTAGATGGATAGGTAGGTAGGTAGGTAGGTAGGTAGGTAGGTAGGTAGATAGATAGATAGATAGATAGATAGATAGATAGATAGATAGATAGATAGATAGATAGATAGATAGATAGATACGTGGTGGCTCAGTGGGTTAGGACGCTGAGCTTGTCGATCAGAAGATCAGCAGTTTGGCGGGTCGAATCCCAAGTGCCGCGTAACAGAGTGAGCGCCTGTTACTCGTCCCAGCTTCTGGCAACCTAGCAGTTCGAAAGCACGTAAAAATGCAAGTAGAAAAATAGGGACCACTACGGTGGGAAGGTAACAGCGTTCCGTGCGCCTTTGGCATCTAGTCATGCCGGCCACATGACCATGGAGATGTCCTCGGACAAGCGCTGGCTCTTCGGCTTTGAAACGGTGATGAGCACCGGCCCCTAGAGTTGGAAACGACTAGCACGCATGTGCGGGGGAAACTTTACCTTTTTACTATAGATGGATAGATAGATAGATAGATAGATAGATAGATAGATAGATAGATAGATAGATAGAGATCAACAGACAGACATGAGAGATGAGAGATGAGAGAGAGCGAGAGAGCAATAAAGGAGAATATTTGTAGCTCAGTTGAAATGTGGATTGGTTGTTTACTTGCAGACATTTCATTACTCAAACTAGGTAACATTACCATCATCTTTAGTATTGGGCAAACATCAAATCCACTGTTTTCGTCCCCACTTTCACAAATCACTGTGTGACTCATTATGGCTATATTAGGCTAGATGTTTCTTCTAGAATGCTACCCATTGTACTTTGTTTCTCCTTAGCCTGACATTTTTTTCCATTCTAGTTAAGCCTTTCATCTCCCTTTCACTTGGCTGGAACATTGCTTTCAATAGCCATTATAAGTACACCCCCATGTACATTGTAACAATGCCTGTAACACTCCATCTCAGTCACAGATGCTAGAATTTGAGCAGAATGTAAAATACTGAGGTCTAAGCATTAATTTATAAACACTATGAACCCTGTTGATGTCATATGCCTATTTTCTTGAGAGGTTTTCAAGAGAGCCACAAAGACCCACCATTTCAGTTGCTTTTAATAACATCTGAATACTTCTAAATTTTCTCAGCATCTCTTACTCTACAAAGTGTAGAAGATGCAAATGGAGGCAATGCCTTTCTCAATGATGTAACCTCACCTGTGGGACACTCTTCACAGAGACCTTCCATTGCTGCCTATTTTGTTTCCTTTTCAGCATCAGCCAAGTTCCAATCTGTTTGAATAACATACACCATTTGGAAATGTTTTTTTATGTATAGGTTATTTCTATAATCAAATATTATTTTTCATTTTTATGGGTTATATGTTCATTTAAATTGTCAGAGTCCTTCAGGAGCACCAAATGGCAGAACACTCTCTTATTGCAAGGAAAAATGAATAAGTAGCAACAGCAATAATTCAACGTGAAGGTCACCGTGTGGTGCTTTGCTCTTCCTACTGCTATGACATGTAGCAAGTTGGAGACGGCATTATCCATTGGTGGGATTCAGCCAGTTCGCACCACTTAGGCACAACTGGTAGCTAATTATTTGTTGCCCAGGCCCAGAATGGACTTCCAGAAGCAGCATCCACACAGAGAACCGGTTGTTCACATATGTGAATCCCACCACTGGCATTATCTCTTTTTATCTGTGCAGGAAAAGTTTTTTCCCCATTGTCCCTGTATCTGTTTCTTACCTGGCCTATTATTAGTTAAGTGAGTCCACATTTAAGAGGCAAAGAAGCTCCTTTGTCTTTCTCCCACTTGTGTTTCAGGCCTCATCCTCGGCTCCCCTCACTTCATGATATTGTTTGTGAAGTGAGCTTTTCTATCTGAATTCCTTTCTTAATAATCCTAGTAGATTTGTTTTTAACAAATACAATAAACGCTTGTCATTCACTAATAGGTGAGCTAAGCCTATTGTTGGAGAGGGACTGTCCCTGTTGGGAGGAGGGATGAAGTGAAGCATGAGTCTGAGATTATCATGGAGTCACAAGAGGACAAGGTCTATCTCGTACATACACCCGAATGCCATTGAACCTTATCTAGTCTTTTTCAGGGGAAAACTGCCAGTCTGAGAAAATTGCTGTGAAATAGGCTGGAGCAATAGAGTAGTTAGTTCATACTTTACATGTGTGAGCCTGATTGTTTGCACCTGACACCTATGATCTCATCCAAGGGAAATATATTCTTTTTGTATATCAGCACATTTGTATATCAGCACCAAGAGCCTTGGTGGAGCAGTGGGCTAATGCCTCCTTAAGTAACACCAGCTGCCTGCAATTAGTGCAGGTTCGCATCCCACCAGGCTCAAGGTTGACTCAGCCTTCCATCCTTCCAAGGTAGGTAAAATGAGGACCCAGATTGTTGGGGGCAATTAAGCTGACTTTGTAATAATGCCGCTTGGGGTGTGTGTGAAAGCCCTAATAAGCAGGCATATACATAGAATGAAGGCTACTGCTAAGCTTGTAAGCCACCCTGAGTCTTCGGAGAAGGGCGGGATATAAATGGAATTAAAATAAAATAAAAATAATGCAACATTCTGCCACTTTATACCTCTGCATTCTTTCAACATTTTTAAAGGTCAGGAACATGTTTTCTAACAAGGGCTCCTGAATTCAACCCTCCAACTGACAGTCCAGGAAATTATTTTACCCACCATGATTAGCTTCCAAATCAATTTATGGTTGGTCGCAGTCAGCCAGATGTTCAGATTGGATTTGGCATTTTTATCCACCTATCGTGTCCTTCCCAAAGACCTGGGATAGGTAGATGTGGATGCTTGAAGGTGTTAAAGGTATCATTGCAGGATGTAAGCCAAGTAAAGCTGCCTTTATTAGTAGTAGTAGTAATAGTAGCAGCAGCAGTAGTAGTAGTTGTAGTAGTAGCATTTGGATCTCACTAATACAATGTTTCTGGGCAGTTTACAATATAATAAAAATTAAAATGTGGGGAAAAACAAAGTAGAATAAAAAGTTATAAATTAAAATTAAAAACCATGATGATGAGCAGCTTTGGAAAGATAATCTTCTCTATCTTGGCAGCCACAACAAGTGGCAGCAATTGCATGCCAATTCTCAGTTCACTGGATAAATCAAATAGAAAGAGGTACTCTCTGCTCTGGAAGAAGTACACAGAATAAGTACTTCCACAGCATTTATTTCAGAGGAATAATTTCAGCCTCTAGATAGTTGTGGTAGAAACATACAAAGTGAGTACTATCAACATCAGTGCAATCAATTTAGTTAAAATCCAAGTCATTTCAGCTCAACTGATTGGCTGTTTTGTTATTTGTTTGCCTAAAGCTCAGCATTAGAAATAGCAAAGTAGTTTGAGCTTCTTTTTGAGAATAATAACTAATGCAGAGAATAAATTTTGAGATACATCCCTAATTTATCATGCAGTGAGCAGGCTACATCAGCTGCTTCGATAAACACATTGTTCTTACTTTTTCCTTTAATTTACCAAGAAGAATGCTGTTTTCAAAAGTAATATCTATCACATATAATTCTCTAAAATGCTCATCAGTAAGGCAACTCTGTTTTGTACACATTCACTCATACCTACCTTTCATTTGGCTTGACTTTGTATGACAATTTTTAAGAAAATGTCTCAAATGGGAAAAAAAAGTTTGCTCAGAAATAAATGCATCAAAGTCTGGGGGAAATATATAACAGAAGAATGTTACAAAGTTTCTTTCCCCACAGAATTAGCTTACACAATGTGCCCAATAAAAACTCAAAATCTTTTTATATCCTTACGCACAAAGACCATCGATATTTCCATATGTATAGATTTGACTGAAGTGTGATTGGTGCATTAAACAGGAGAATAATCAATGTACTATTGGCAGCTAGGGTGCAAAAGCTTACTTTTATAAAATTGTCTTCATTAAAAATATGAACATTGCATTAATGAGGAGACACTAAACTTCATTTGGCCAACCATTTTGTTTTCCATGGTATTAGCTCCCCAAAAACCAAATGTGATATGGGGCAGGGTATTTTATTGTAATAGTTATCAAAATCTTGCAAATCTGAATCTGCTTCTCCCCTTGCTCATTTTGATTTCAGATGAAATTAAATTTAGATGTTTTCTCATATTATTTTATGGCCTGGACTCAAACACCTTTTTATCTGATTCTTGCCTTAGTAGCAGGTCTTCCTCCTTCAAGGAATTTGAATTTATGGCTGCCACAAAGAAGAGGGGTCAACCTATTTTCCAAAACACCAGGAGGCAAGACAAGAAACAATGGGTGGAGCGGCAATAGCAATAGCACTTAGACTTATATACCACTTCATAGTGCTTTATAACCCTCTCTAAGCAGTTTACAGAGTCAGCATGTTGCCCCCAACAATCTGGGTCCTCATTTTACTGACCTCAGAAGGATGGAAGGCTACGTCAACCTTCAGCCGATTAGAATTGAACTGCTGGCAGTTGGCAGAATTAGCCTGCAATATTGCATTCTAACCACTGTGCCACCAAGGGTCTGGAAACTAATCAAGGAGAGAAGCAACCTAGAACTAAGGAGAAATTTCTTAACAGTGAGAGCAATTAAGCAGTGGAAAGGCTTGTCTTCAGAAGTTGTGGGTGCTCCAACATTGGAGGTTTTAAGGAGAGACTGGACAGCCATTTGCCTGGAATGGTATAGGTCTCCTGCTTGTATAGGGCACTGGACTAGAAGACCTCCAACTCTGTTATTCTGTTAAGGCCATTTCCTCTCTCCTCTACACATGGGAACCAATCAGAAAAATATCCCACTCAAAGGCTGATGAGGGTGACAATGACAGCTACTGACCAGTTCCCAGATGCGGAGGGGACTTCAAGAAAGTATGGTTCAAATTTGAAACAATCGGATAATTTGAGCATATCCGTCAAATAATGAAATTAATTTGTTGAATATAAGCCCCAGAATTATTACAGTATTTGGAAATTTTCTATTCCTTTGCCTCTTGGAATCTTAAGAAAGCTCAGCTATCCACTTGAAGGTCTGGATACTTGCATGCCATGAATGGATTAATTTGTATTCCGTTAGTGTACAAATTAGAGTAACAACCATCTACTTGAGACATTAAATATAGACCTTTGAAATATAGTTCTATTAGGCTAAACTAATTTAAATTAGTTTTACTGTTCCAAATTAAAAAAGTATAGATATGTACAATATTATTAGCGGTATAATGTAACTTCAACATTAATAATCGAAGGGAAGGGAAGGGAAGGGAAGGGAAGGGCAGGACAGGGCAAGGCAAGGCAAGGCAAGGCAAGGCAATGATAAATGAACATCAGCAAAAGTTTTAACATTATTGCTCTGAAGTTATAGTTGTTATCAATTGCAAAAAAACAACCCTACACCAGACCTGGTTGCAGTTTGTCTATGTCTTCCTTTAAAACCAAGAAGCTTATAGTTATATTTGCTGGGACAGGAATTTGTAGGTCACAAGTATCTTTAAGGAAGCTTGTCTGTCAGTATTTTTTTTTTTCAAAATACTTCCACTAATCTTAGTTGTCCTTGGAATACATTGAAATCCATTGCCTGCTGTGCAACCTGTATATTTTGATGCTGTTCCAGTCTGATAAAACAATCAACACATTTGATAATTTTAATTCTTTCAAATACTAGGTTCAGGGCTTTTTTTCTCATAGAACACTCAGAACGGAGTTCCAGCACCTTTTTTGGATGGAACTTTGTAGGGTAGGCAAGGCGGGTTGTATGACATGTGTGAGTTCCGGCACCTTTTTCTTTTACAAAAAAAGCACTGACGAGGTTCATGATAAAATAATGAAAGAACTTCTAGCAAGTTCCAGCTTATCTGGTAGAATCCTATTATCTGTAACAGTATGTTTTAATCACCCAGTAATTAACTTTAACCCAGAGTTTTAGAAAGTTTGAAATCATGAAAAGCTACTATTGATTTCCATTTGTTCTAGCTTCACAAGTACAATGAGCACTTCAGATGTTTGGAGGAGCATACAATCTGCAATTTACAACCCTTTCTTTACCACTCTAAGACAAAAAGGAAACTGCAGAAACATTTTATTTAAAGCACCATTGGGATTGACAAATTAGCTCAAATCTATAAACATTTGACAAAAATTGTAAAAGCATCTTCCCCATGTCTCACTGTTGACATAATTTTCCTAGCTATTACTTGAGCAATCGTACTGCACTTACATTTTTAAAATCTAATCAAAACCTACATCTGAGAATCCATCAGTAGTTAATCCATCAATATACATAATTGCAGGTCCTTAGAAACAGGGCAGGAAAAGAGAGAGGAAAGAAGTTTTCCTTTTGCCATCAAAGATGATCATGGGTAGAGACGTAGCTGTGATTTCTATCCAATCCTAAAAAAAAATCCTACCCCCAACATAAGAAAGATAGATAGATAGATAGAGAGAGAGAGAGAGAGAGAGAGAGAGAGAGAGAGAGAGAGAGAGAGAGAGAGAGAGAGAGAGAGAGAGAGAGAGAGAGAGATATACACACATATACACACAAATTTACACAAATATGAGCTGCCACTGCTGTGGCTACTGCCTGTAGATGGCCTTGGGCTAGGCTGAAACAGGAATTAAGATTTGTCCCGTGTCTGGGACTAAGCAAGTGTATTCTGAATGCTTAACAAACATTTAACACATATCTTCCTTGCTTCTCAGCTAAGAGAGAGAGAGAGAGAGAGAGAGAGAGAGAGAGAGAGAGAGAGAGAGAGAGAGAGAGAGAGAGAGAGAGAGAGAGAGAGAGAGAGAGAGAGAGAGAGAGAGAGAGAGAGAGAGAGAGAGAGAGAGAGAGAGAGAGAGAGAGAGAGAGAGAGCGCCTGTGGCCTAGGGGTTAAAACAATTGCTTAAGACGCAGTTGGCCCAGGTTCGAATCTCAGAAGGGTATGGCTGACTGATGAGAACAAATAAGTTTGAAATGATCATATCAGTCTCCCTTTATTCTTTGTTAGCAAGCCAAAAACAATTACACAAATATGAGCTGCTACTGCCTATAGATGGCCTTGGGCTAGGCTGAAACAGGAATTAAGATTTGTCCCGTGTCTGGGACTAAGCAAGCCACACTCTCAGCTTAGATGTCAAAGCCCAGAGTCCTACTACTACTACTACTACTACTATTACTACCACTAGGATCATATTGGCCTTTACTTTCTACATTCTCTATAGTTCCTTCATCAGGTCCTTCTCCAGCTTTTTATATTCTTTTCTAATGTCACTGTCACTCGGCACCACTGTATCTATCACCATCTGGGTCTTAACCCTGTTATTCTCCACAACCTCACCAGCTACCTTCTCTCTAAGTTGCCTTACCTTCCAGCCTCATTTTCCAGGGATTGGATAGATATATACTCTTGTCCTTTTCAGGTTGAATTAATTATTCAGAGTTCTAAAGGAAAGGTTCTGATATTGTGTTTCAGTGCACGTCTACAGTAACCAGGTGTAGATTTTTGCACCTATTTCTGAATCTGGAATTTTGGTCTTCTGAATTTTTGAAACTCTGATCTGGTAGCTTGCCTTGTGTGAGAGATGGGGGGGGCATTTCCCCCCTCTATTTCATAAAAAAATTAAAAAATAATTTTTGTTTTCAGTGATGAAATGGATATCTCCATAAAACTAGTAACCCACTGTTCCTATGCCCACAAAATGGATTCCCCAGCATAATCAGCAGTATCCACAGCACACCAGATAACTGATTAATTAAAAAAAACAAATTAAGACTGTTGTGTGAATACAGCAAGTTCAGTACAGTGTAGCTATCATGTATGATAGTTCATAAAGGGTTCAATAAACTGATTGCTGCTGCCTGCTAGGGAAGGGAAGGGGGAGGAGGGTAAGAAAACTGTTTGGCAGGCTATAATTTGAGTGACCATCAAGTGAGTTTTTGTACTGTACAAGATCCACTTACAAATTCCTGGCTTCCTTTGTTTGAACTGAGAAGGCATAAAAGCTGTTGTCCTTGCTGAAAATTACATTCCCTCTTGACAAGTTATTTTTGCTGTAGGAACTACATCTCTTTTTGGCACTGGTAGATGCCAGAAAGTTCACATCCCATTTTATCAGTTATATCATGTAGCTAGAGGACAAAAAGGTGACAACGGAAGTACACAGTGTTAAATACTCATGCTAACACAGATAGCTCTTCCAATGCAATAAAATGTCTTTAAAACATCTAGTTTAAGGAAATTAGCACCTTTCCATCCATTTCTCTTGGTCATCCAAAGTTACAATGGAGATTTCGCAGAGCGAAATTTTGCTAGGGGTTATATCAATAATAAGCTCTTCCTCCCCTCCCTTTGGTAAATAATGAAATAGAAAAGTATTTAGTTGTACATGACTTTAGTATCATTTCAGCTCTTTCCTGAATACTGATTCTATTTAAATAATATATCTTTATATCAAGTTGAGGTCAGGCTACATATTATACTAGAGAAGTATCAGAAATTCCTTGTCCTTTTTAAAGAAACAGCAGAATGAACTGCTGTGACATGGAAAAAAATAAGAGACAAGGATAACAATAAGGCTCCTGCTGAAATATCTCTTCATTAGTTATCCATATTTCAGCATGATATTCATCATGTTATCGTTGGTCTCACAGGATAAAAAAGAATTGAGGAAACATTTAAAAGAGAAAGAGTATACAGTAGAGGTCCCCAACCTTTTTCAGCACCAGGGACCGGTTCCGTGGAGCGAGGTTTTTCTGCAGACCAGAGGGGGCGTGGTTTTGTGCACTGCCTGCATCCCGCAGATGGGGCTTTCCTTGTTTGTGTGGTCCGGTTGCTGGCAGGCCACGGCCCAGTACCAGTTCACAGACTGGGGGTTGGGGACCCCTGGTATACAGTATACAGTTGTCACATTGTGATTCATCACCAGCTTTGGTGTCTGCCAATATGTTTACCCAAATCTATTTTAATTTCTTCAAATATTATTTCAACTTATCAAGTGGGTTGTTTTAAAGGCTAGTGCATTGCAAAGGGAAACACCAAAATGATCATTAATTCTAGAAATATCTTCAGTTTATACATAGGGCCTATAGGTAGCCCAACAAAATAAAAATGATTTGTTACTGTAATCAAGGACTTTTCCATAAATATAATTATCCAACATGGAAAAAAGCACAGGTAATTTGGAAGTTAGTATTGAATAACTTATAAGGCTAGAAACTCCAGTAGACATTTCCCACGAAGGCAGCCATTTTCTGGATGATCAAGCCCTTGTGCAGTCCTTTTTGTCTAAATGCCACAACATGTTCTCAAAGCATTGGATATGCCCATTATATATATTTGGTTAGAAAGCCATGATAAAATCATCAGAATGATAAATTAGGATTGGGGAGATCCAGATTTAAAAGAATGCTTTAACTAAAGAATCATTTAGAGACTATGGGCACAATTTATCTTTCCATTTAATCTACCTCCTAGGATGAGTGAGAGAACAACCAATTGTGCCATTTTGAATTCCTGGAATATTTCTTTTTCTTCCATTCAGTCATGTCCAGTTCTCAGAGACTGCCTAGATAAGTCCTTGTGGTTTTCTTGGCATGATTTTTCAGAAGTTTTTCAAATCACCAGGACCAGTTCTCAAGGAACTGGCAGATGTGATCTCAGAACCACTGATCTATATTTTTCAAAGATCCTGGAGCACCGAGGAACTACCAGAGGACTGGAAGACCTGGTGTAGTTCCCATCTTCAAAAAATGAAAAAAAAAATAGATCCAGGAAACTTCAGACCTATCAGCCTGACCTCAATATCTGGGAAGATTCTGGAAAAGATAATCAAGCAATGAATCAATGAACATCTATAGGCAAACAAAGTCATACCTGAAAGCAAACATGGGCTTGTCAAAAACAGATCATGCCAGACAAATCTTATTGCATTATTTGACCATATGGCAAGATTAGTGGACCAGAGGAATGCTGTGGATATAATTTACTTGGATTTCAGTAAGGCATTTCATAAAGTAGACCACAACCTACTACTTGATAAGATAGAAAAATGTGGGTTAGACAGCATCATCATCAGATGGATTTGTAACTAGCTGATCAACCGCACTCAATGTGTAGTCCTTAATGGAACTGCATCTATATGAAACAAAGTATGCAGTGGGGTACCCCAAAGCTCTGTTTTAGGCTTCAACATCTTCAGCAATGATTTGGATGAGGGGATAGATGGCTAACTCATCAAATTTGCAGATCTTGACAGACTTGAACACTGGGCACTATCTAACAAAATGAAATTCAATGGTGAAAAAAGTAAGGTTCTACATTTAGGCAAGAAAAACCAAATGTACAGGTATAGTATACCTTGCTCAATAGTAGTGACTGTGAGAGGGATCTCGGAGTCCTAGTAGACAATCACTTAAATATGAGCCAGCAGTGTGCTGCAGCTGCCAAAAAAGCCAACAAAGTTCTAGGCTGAATTAACAGAGAGATAGAATCAAGATCACGTGAAGTGTTAATATCACTTTATAATGCCTTGGTAAGGCCGTACTTGGAATACTGCATCCAGTTTTGGTCACCACAATGTAAAAAAGATGTTGAGACTCTAAAAAGGGTACAGAGAAGAGCAGCAAAGATGAACAGGGGACTGGAGGCTTAAACATATAAAGAACAGTTGCTGGAATTGGGTATGTCTAGTTTAATGAAAAGGATGAGGGGTGACATGACACAGTGTTCCAATATCTCAGGGGTGGCCACAAAGAAGAGGGAGTCAAGCTATCCTCCAAAGCACCTGAGGGCAGGACAAGAAGCAGTGGATGGAAACTAACCAAGGAGAGAGGCAACCTAGAACTAAGAAGAAATTTCCTGACAGAACAATTAATCAGTGGAATGACTTGCCTCCAGAAGTTGTGAACGCTCTAACCCTGGAAGCTTTTAAGAAGAGATTGGACAACCATTTTTCTGAAATGGTATAGGTTTTCCTTTGACTAGAAGATCCCCAAGGTCCCTTCCAATTCAGTTATTCTATTCTATTTAATAAAGTAGTTTGTGATTGCCACTTCCTAGGCTGAGAGAGACAGACTGGCCCAAAGTCAACCAGCTGGCTTCATGTCCAGGCTGGACTAGAACTCACAATCTCCCAGTTCCTAGGCTGATGCCTTAATCGCTACACCAAACTGGCTGTCTCTTGCAGTAATAGCAAGATATAAATTCAAGAATGCATGTGTGAAGGAGTACAATATTTGAAAATTATTCTATTCATTTCCACCATTTCTCAGTTTTAAAGTATCATACATAGAAGCAAACAAGAATCTCAATAAAGAAGTGGTAGTGCTAGATCTGGATCATCACATGCACGTCCAGAGTCCCACAGTCAAAAGAAAGCAAAAATGTCTCATCTATTATTTGCGGTAAAGAATTTTGAGTTTCCCTTCTTAGTGTTCTTACTAATCAAAAGGCAGTTACTTACCTGTATTTAAACATTCCTCTGAATTTCATGGAATCTTTAGGGACATACCCAAGTACTGCTCTGAATACAGTCCCTGAGGTATCTCTCTCTCTCTCTCTCTCTCTCTCTCTCTCTCTCTCTCTCTCTCTCTCTCTTTTGTCTTTTTGATACTGCCCATGCAAATTTTACATCATATTAATTTTTCCCATCTATATGAAATGGGAAATGGGAAGTGAATATATTATAGTAAACATATTTTCACTGGTGAATTCTTTGTTTTATTTCAGGTATGCCAACACTGCATGATAATGAAACTGTATAAATCTACATTTTAAAAATTACTTCCTCACCCTTATGGGTGGTATGTAACTTCCTCAGTTCTTTTACCAGTATATTTTTCTGGTCCTTGTCTACTACCACAATATCTGGTTGATGGGCTAGTGCCTGTCTGTCTGTCTGGATCTTTATATTTGACTACAAAGTTGGGGGTAGGTTGTTTCCACCTACTGCTTTTGCCCATCTTCCACTGAAAATGACTGCTTCTTTCTACCTAATGGTAGGACAGCTGTACAAAGAGCTTAAAATTAGTCAGGAGGGAATTGCATAGCTATAGCAAATATCCCCATACTATTATTCATTCACTGTTATCAGTATTTATAAATATTTATAAATCATCTTTCTACAAATGTCACCCAACTGACATACAATGAATCAAAAAAGCAATTGCGCATTAAAACAATATTTAACATTATCCTAATATTAAAACACCATTAGAACACCATTAAAAGACAACTTAGTACCAAACTGGACAGTAAGGATTTAGGCATTAAAATCAGAAGACTTGAGCAGCACATCACTATACTGAGCAGAAAAGAGAGATGATTTAATAGTGATGACAAACAGCAGGAAGTATCCAATAAAGACAATTCCTCCTAGGGGAAAAAATGAAAGACAAAGTAAACCAGTGAACAAACATGACAATCAGAAGCAGGAGATACAGAAGATATTCTAGATTGTTGGAACTCAGACAACAGCATTGATATCTAAAAGAGCAACAGGTTCTGAAATTTGAGGAAAAGAAAAAAAATATTAATAGAACAAGAACAGAAAGGTGGGTCCCTGAAGGGCAGAGGAGAAGTAGAAACAGATTGAAGAGAAGAGATGTGATGGTTGGTGACAACCAACTTTTAACACTAAGAATCCACAAATAACCCACACACACACACACACCCATGGCATCAGCAATACAATCAAATCAATAACTTGATAGGCTCCATCTCCATTCATGGTCCCCCAGGCCTACTGACAAAACCATATCTTCAGGGCCTTTCAGAAAAGTCAAAAGTGGAGGTCAATTGTACCTCAAAGGAATAATGTTCCATAGATAAGGGCCCATCACCAAGAAGGCTCTTGTCAAGAGCCTTGAACTGGAACTTGACAGCTTTCTTATGTGGTCCCACCAGAGGTACATCCTTCATAGAGAAGTCCTGCAACATACCCTGCCTTCCAGTCCTTTTCAGAATGTTCTTTCATACTGGAGACACACATACTGTAAGTATGAGACTTTCTTTCCATCTGCATCATCATTGTAATTAGGAAGGGGATAGGAAACTGCTCTCTGCTAAGTTGAACATCTTATCTTACAAAGTCGTGATGGCGCAGTGGTTAGAATGCAGGATTGTAAGCTAATTCTGCCAACTGCAAGCAGTTCAATTCTCACCGGCTCAAGGCTGACTCAACCTTCTATTCTTTTGAGGTTGGTAAAATGAGGACCCAAATGGTTGGAGGCAATATGCTGATGCTGTAAATGACTTACAGAGAACTGTAAAGCAGAGGTCCCCAACCATTTGGGCACCAGGGACTGGTGCCTTGGAGAGAGGTTTTTCCGTGGACCCAAGGGGGCATGGTTTTGTGTGCTTCCTGCATCCCACAGGTGGGGCTTTGTTTGTTTGCGCAGACCAGTTGCTGGCATGCTGCAGCCCGGTACCGGTCCATGGACCGGGGGTTGGAGACCCCTGCCATGAAGCATTATGAAGCAGTATATAAGTCTAAATGTTATTGCTACTATACCTAAACTGAGCAAAGGAGTGACCAGAATAACCATTTACAATCCAAAACTTTTGAACTTATGAAAATAATGACTGAACAGAATATACAACTGCATCTACTGACACTGTGCCTCGAGCATCTCTCCTTAAAAGCTTGGCTGGCAGATAAACTTTCCTCAACTATTTCAGCTGCCATTCCTAAAATTAAACTAAAAACAACCATTATCTCACCATCTAAGCATAGAGTCAATTTTCTGTCTCCTGCTTGTGTGATTACTTTCAACTCTTTTTGAAAGGGGAACTTGCACTGTCATCTTTCACCACGATTCTGCCAAAAGGGAGGAAGAAAGGTTTTGCAATGATATAAAAAATAAGCCAAGTTTTATTCTAGGGGGTTTAATAGTTTGCTTGCTTACTTGATGGTTTATTTGCTACTAAAGAAGCTTTATAAAACCTTGCTTGGATTCTTGCTTTCTTTTTTTTTCTTGCTGGTTTACTTTTTAATTCTTGCTTTTGAAATTTAATACCAGTATATTTTTAAAAAATGAAACTTGGATCAGGGATCAGGCAAGGAGAAGATAAAAACTGACCAGATCTTGAAGAGGACCATACGTACATGTGCATATGATCTTGCATAAATTTAGAGCACATCATAGAGAAGACATTACTTGCTGACAAGGTAACTTCATTAACTATTTTACTGTAGGTCAATGCTGTTTTAAGACAAACATAATGCAAATCTGACATTCTTCTGCACATCAGCATATCATTTTTTTAAAAAAAATGAATGTTATTCAGAAGCGTGCCTTGCAATTTTCCCAAGCTTTTTTTCTTCTTCTGCAAAACAGGTATTTGTTTTTCTACCTTATTCTCTAGGTACCTGCAATGTTCTTTTGAATTTCTCTTGGGAGAGTTTTGGAATATGGGAAGTCATGGAGGGTTCAGAGACTATCGTACAAAGGAAATCAGGATGTTCATACACATTCTTTGTACACCCTGCATTGAAATAAGTACAAAAAACATCACATTCCACCCATGAGAACCTCTCAAATGTTCATACCCTTTGAAAGCATTTGAAAAGCAAATTCTTTTTCATCAAATGGAATGAGAACTAGTAACAAAAAAAAATCAGGAGACTTTTTCTGCATAGACAGATGGAATATTAAATCTCTGCAATATGATCCATGCAGAGGTCTCCAAACTTAGCAACTTTAAGATTTGTGGACTTCAACTCCCAGAATTTCCCAGCCAGCATGGTTTGATGTATATTGATTTATGAAAATAAAACTGATGTATATAAAACTATGCATGGGAAAGGAAATGTGAATAGAGCAAATATATCATCAGTGCTAGATGATATTACCTAATTCAGGTAATGAAACATCTGCAAGAAAACAAGCAAGCCCAGAGAACACCAAGGACCCCCCCCCCCATTTCAACCCTGAGCCACAAATGTTCTCCTTTATTAGAGCAAAAATGTTCTACTGATCTTTTTCAACTTTTAGAAATCAGGGTCACTTCTTAAAATGAAATCCTCAAGGTGTTTTTCTAGACAGTTAAAACTATATAGCATTTGCTGCTGTCAGACATGGTAATGGCCACCATGCCAGAGGACTAGACAAATTCATGGTAGCTCCAGGCTATCAAAGACTCCTCATGTTGATAGCTAATTATTACATTCTAAATCACAGGCAGCCTATCTAAAATGCCAGTTGCTAGGGAGCAATGCTAGAAGGCAGCTTATCTTTGTATACTTTCTGAAGGCCATTCTAGTTGGCAGAGTAGAGAGACCCTTGGACTGATCCAGCAGAGCTCTTTGTATGCTCTTAAATCATAATAATTACAGTTGTTGATAAAAAAGACAAAAAGACTGGATAGTAGATGTTATCTGCCTATGTGCCTATGCCAGGTCCTTGGGAAGGACTTGATAGGTGGACAGAAATGCCAAATTCAATCTAGCCATCTGGCTATGTGACCAACCAGACTTATGACTATAATTGAGCTCAAACTTTCTGTTGTTAACTGAGACACTTGTTAAGTGAGTTTTGCCCCATTTTATGACTTTTCTTGCCACAGTTATTTTTTTTTTATTGAAGAGTTTTAAAATACAGTTTTCCTTTAAGAATCCCCCCTTCCTCCTCCCTCCTCCCCCCTCCCTACCTCCCCCCCTCCCCCCCCCCGACTTCCCAGAGCTAAATACAAGGTATATATATAAGAAGCAATCATAAACAATCATATACTAACAATTATAAACTCTAAAATCCATCACTCTCTAGCTTATATAAGATAAAACAAATAATAATAATATTGAATATGTATAAAAAAAAACACTAAGATAATAAAGAAAAAAAACAACGAAGGAAGACTTATTCAAATGCTACATAAAACTTCTTAACCCTATACTTGTTCTGGATAAAATCAATCCATTTTCTCCATTCCATAATATAGCGTTCTTGCGAATGATCTTTCAAATAGGCCGAAATCTTCGCCATCTCTGCCAGGTCGGAAACCTTTAATGTCCACTCCTCTATGGTCGGCAGTTCCTCTTTCTTCCAGTATTGGCCTATCAAAAGTCTTGCCGCCGTAATTAAATTCAACATCAACTTGGTGTCCACAACTGTGGCATCTGTAATTATTCCCAACAAAAAAAATTGCGGACAAAACTTTAACCTCTGTTTAAAAATTTTCTGCATATTCCACCAGACTTTTATCCAAAAAGCCTTAACCTTTTTACAAGTCCACCATATGTGAAAATATGTTGCATCTTCATCACCGCACCTCCAACATTTAGGCTGATAATTCGTATACATACTTGCAAGCTTTTTGGGATCTAAATGCCATCTATAAAACATTTTGTAAAAATTCTCTCTTAAATTTTGAGCTTGTGTAAATTTTACGTTCCTCACCCAAATCTTTTCCCACGTGTCCATTGTGATAACTTCCTGGATATTTTGGGCCCATTTTATCATACAATCCTTAACAAGCTCTGTTTCTGAGTCAATCTCTATCAATGCAAGATATATCTGTTTGATATGTGCTGATCCCTGATTCCTAATTTGCTTTATCAAATTTTCATCAGTCATTGTAAATCCATTTTTCTGGTCTTCTTTCCACCTGGCCCGTAACTGAGTATATTGAAACCAATTTTGAACAACCTTCTCTTCTCGCAAGAGGCTATATGATTTCAAACACCAAACATTTCTTTCCAAACTGAGAATCTCCTTGTACGTAGTCAAATCATGTTTGAAGCCAGCATGTATATTTTCTATTGCGTGTTTTGGAATTGCCCACAATGGTATCTTGCAACTTAACTTATGTCTGTACTTCTTCCAAACTCTCAACAATGCCTGTCTTATAATATGCACCCTAAACACGTTGTCTACCTTCTTATCATACAACAAATATGCATGCCAGCCAAACAACAAATCGTGGCCCTCAAGATTTATTAAGTGAATTACTGCAGATCTTACGTTAGTAACGAGTTGCCACAGTTGTTAAGTGAATCTGGCTTCCCCATTGACTTTGCTTGTCAGAAGGGCACAAAATGGGATCAAATGACCCCAGGATACTGCAATTGTCATAAATATAAGTCAGTTGCCAAGCATCCAAATTATGATCACATTGCCATGGGGATGCTGCAACAGTCATAAGTGTGAAAAATAGTTATAAGTAGCTTTTTTCAGTGCTGTTGTAACTTCAAGCAGTCACTAAGTGAACTGTTGTAAGTTGAAGAGAACTTGTGATAATGTATTTTTCAACTTATATGTTGTCCAACTCCCAATGACCCTAGGGGGCTTAAAATCATAACAGAAGCCAAGGAGCAAGCAGAAAATGTCTTCCATTTTCTTTCATTCACCCATTGGCCCTCTTCATCTGAGAAGAAGGTGATGGGATCAAATACAATTCTCCATTGCCAAAAGAGACCAACAATTAATAGCAGCTCTTCACTGTTGCCTCACTACCTCTTGTTCCCCTAGTTAAGGGTCAATCATCATCACTGCAAACAAACAAACCAAAAAATCAGCAAAGGATGTGGCTGATTCTTATAAATGCTCACATCACACATAGAATGTTTCAGTGTCCAAGTGAGGTTCTGGGGTTAAAGAAAAATCATATTGTTTTTGTATTAATGATTACAATCAAATATTCTTTTCATCATTTAGTCACCAGAAGACATTTATTTAAGTTAGTGATCAAATAGTTCTATTTGTGATGGGTTTTTTTACCAAACTTCTTTGTTGATAAATATCCATCAATTTATCATTCTGAAGTGTTATTTCCTGTGAAATTTCCCAGCATTTTGCTCTACCTCAGACACCATCCTCTCTTCATACAAAAGGATATTAGCATGGATACAAACAGTACTTTTTGTTCAACATCACAGTTTTCCAAAGACTAAAATGGAGCTTCAGGAGAAGCCAAAAGAGCTGCAAAATGTTATATTTCCTTCGTCCACCTCCAACTACTTTGAATAATTATTTAGAGATATACACTAAATCTTACATTTTTGTGTACATACCAAGAGTATTCTGTTATAATAATGGTAAAGGTTTGCCTGTCTGTTCATGTCTGACTGTAAGGCAGGGGTAGGCAATGTTGGCTCTTTTATGACTCATGGACTTCAACTCCCAGAATTCCTGAGCCAGCATGGCTCAGCTTGGAAACCTCTCCCTTTTCCCTTAGCATGGCTGGCTCAGGAATTCTGGGAGTTGAAGTCCACGAGTCATAACAGAGTCAAGGTTGCCTACCCCTGCTCTAGGGCATGGAGCTCATCTCCATTTCTTGGCTGAAGGAGCCAGTATTATCTGAAGATATTTTCCGTGGTCATGTGGCCAGTGTGGCTATATGCCAAAGATTCATGGAATGCTGTTATCTTCCCACTGAAGTGGGACCTATTTATCTACTTGCATTTTCATGCTTATGAACTGTTAGGTGGGCAGGAGTTGGGGCAAGGAATGGAAGCTTACCCTTTTGCATGGTGCTTGGGTCTCAACCCAGGGTCCCAGCTGACAAGCTCAGCATCTTTAACCACTCAGCCATCACACCCCCATTTGCAAATTCAGTATTATGTCCTTTTCCAAGGACAAAATGTGAGATCAAGAACTTCCATGGGATGGGTTCCAAAAAATGTCAAGGTAGCAGCCACTGCCATAAAATTAAGCTCCACCATTTTTATGTGCAATCCTGCTGGCATCTTGACTTTTTGACCCCCCCCCCTCACTATGAACACTTGCACATGAGATGATCATAGAAGTGTGATTTCAAACAGCTGCCTCCCAACCCATAAACTACATCAGAGATTCATGACTCCCATCAACTCAAGGGCCACACCAAGCTTTTTGGTGCACATCAAGGAGACATATTCCTTGACAGGGGCAAGGTGCAATTTGAGAAGAAAAATGGGAATTTAAAGAAATGAAGTAAGTTGGTTATGAATCTGAATATTTTACTCATTAAAATACCCGACAAACTCCCCACTCTGGGAACCACACAAGGGGTGCAGGCTAATTGAATGAATCATCCACATTATACTTTTGCATACTGATCACCTAAATGTACATTTTCTGGGTCTGAAAATATTTACCTGGAGGAGGTTATGTTAGACTGTTACTTTATTATGAGAATGACATTTTGCTGAATATGATGCACATTCATTGGAACAACTTTGTGGTCTATCTATGCTCACTGAACAGACAGTTGTGGACCATGCAAGGAGATGTTTCAAACTGGGCTGAAATTTTAATCCTAATGTCTTTGTTCTCCAAAAAGAGTTGGTCCCCTCACCTGCAACCACCTGTAGTCAGTTCAGCTACTTTAGTAATATAGAAAGTAGAATTGTTAGATATACTGTAAAAACAGTCTCTCCCACCTTCTTTGAACTTGAGCAAACTAAATCTGCACAAGTCAGAAGCTTAGAAGTAGTGAACAATCCAACCCTCTTGCATTCAGTTACACTCGTTCTGATGATGATCATTTACTTTGGCTGGATTGAGTAACTGTTCATATAGTTATAATGATATTGATTACACTGAAAGCAAATCACAGATAATGATCAGCAGGTAGCAATATTAGCTGATTTCATAAGCTATGGGTGGTCAAATTTTATTAGTAATTTTATGGGAAACCATGAGGAATTCCTATGTCTGTAGACTTGAAAAACATCCTAGAAGAAAGCAATGGTGAACAATTTTGATGTTATTTTAGGAAAATAAATATTATATTGTTGTTGGTTTGCAAACCCCTATGTTGTACCAGCTGAACAACTATGCAGCCTTGGTAGCTGTTCTGTTACTATGTTTAATTTCTTGAGAAATACAAAAAGGTATTAATTGCTAACGCAATGTGGAAAAGGGTACACAGATTTATTCTGACTTCTCCAAATCTGAGCACTACAGACCCTAACACAGAAATTTTCAGAATTTTCAGCCTAATCTGAAGGACACCAAGTCATAGAAGGCTCAATTATTTCATTCACTCTCAGCACAGTGCAGATCAGCAAAATGGAACTCACCTACATAGGACAATTGCAACATTTCTGCATCCTAGCCTCAAATCCTCAATAGTATTACTTTTTAATTTAAACTTGTTGGAATTTCCTAAGATTGCTAAAGTTCAGGTGATTTCAGTATTTGCACATGAACTCTGAAAAAATCAAGTGGAACATGATGAAATCTCATAAGAATTCCAATCATAATGTATAGCATTTTGGCATTCTTCTGCAAGATCTCAGGGATAAGATTACCAAATCTCAAAAATAATCTGATTAAGCATATAGTCACCAGGAATACATCACAGTGCTTGGTTTAGAAAGGCCAGAAGGATTCCTTGCCTCTTCTTTACAGCCTATTTAAAGGGTTCACATAAAATGCTAACATCACATTTACTCTGAGGTGATCTTCATCAGCAATGTGGGAAATATACAATAAATCAAAACTGTGGTAGGTCTTTCCCAAACTAAGATTCTTCCTTTGTTCAATGAATTGAAAATCCTACTATGTGGTAGTGATGATCATATAATTGCCAAGGTCTATAAAACGTTATTAAAATTGAATTTGGAAAATGAACATATAAAACATTGCATAATTCAGTGGGCAAGGAATTTTGGGTATAATGTGATGCTTGAACAATGGGAGAATATGTGAATAAAAGGTTGAAAATTCACATTAAATTATAACAAAAGAATTTTTTTATAAAATTATGTATTGCTGGTATTTGATAAATTAACTAGAATATATAAAGGTATTTCAAATGAATGTTGGAAATGTAAAGGGACTTTTTATCATTTATGGTGGACATCTGATAAGGCAAAGAAATATTGGAATAGAATTCATATATTAATGCATAAAATTCTTAAAGTGAACATAAAGATTAAATCAGAAACTTTCCTTCTGGGTCTAATGGAAAGAGAACTGCAAAATAAAATTGGAACTCTGATTTTATGTATGGTGATGGCAGCTCTATGCACCAAAGTTGGAAGGATGCCTCGATTTCTACCATGGACAAATGGTTACAAAAGCTGATGGAATTAGCAGAGATGGCCAGATTGACTGTGCTGATAAAAGAAAAGAACATAAGTACTTTTGTTTCTACTTGGAAACCACTTCTGGACTTTTTACTTGAGGTGGAAAAAATGATATTATGATTTTGGTTTTACCGATTAGACCAGGGGTGTCAAACTCAATTTCTTTGAGGGCCGCACCAGCATTGCGGTTGCCCTCAGGGGGCCAGGTGGGTATGGCCAGGGTGGGCGTGGTCTACTGGGTGGGCGTGGCTAGAGTGTGTATGGCCTACTGGGTGGGCGTGGCCAGCTCTACATCGTTGGCATCAAGGGTGCCTATGGGGGCCTGGGCAGGAGTGGGACAGATCTGAGGGTCTCTGGCAGAAGGAGGGTCTCTGGGCCAGGGCCAAGGCAGTGGGGACCGGTCCCTCACTGTTTCCAGGATGGCTTCGCGGGCCGCATGAAACCACTTCGCGGGCCACATCCGGCCCCCGGGCCTTGTGTTTGACAGGTCTGGATTAGACTGATTTGTTGAAACAGAAATGGCTAGTGCATACTACTATAGAAATGTAAAAAGTTGAGATTTGATTTTAATGTCTGATCTTACTGCAACAGAGACAGTCAGAAGTCAATGCTTTGTGTTTCTTTCCCCCTCCCCCTTCTTCATACCTTTTTTGTTTTCCTTTTCTCTACTGTTGTCCTCTACTATTTGATTTTGTATTTTCACATTTTATGTTAGAAATGAATAAAACTAACTAAAAAGATATTCTTCCTTTGTTCTAAGTTATCTGTGCAACAGGAAACAGTCAGGAAAAAAAGATCACACTCAAGAGAATGGACTGCCTCACACCAGCACGCTGGGTTGATTTCTAATAGTGTGTGAAAATGTTGTAAGTGGCTAACAGGCAAAATACACTCCAGGCTGGATGTTAAAGCTGTATAAGAAAAACCTTCAAGCTGTTATTTCTTGTGAGCTAATTATTATTAAATTCTTTCAACCAAGTTTAGCAGCAGTAGGGACAAAGACTGCTAATAAAGCTGACTGAACAAAAATGTTAGCTTGGATATTCATGACACTGATGAAACATTACATATGCAAGGAGAGATAGATAGATAGATAGATAGATAGATAGATAGATAGATAGATAGATAGATAGATAGATAGATAGATAGATAGATAGATAGATGAAAGAAAGAAAGAAAGAAAGAAAGAAAGAAAGAAAGAAAGAAAGAAAGAAAGAAAGAAAGAAAGAAAGAAAGAAAGAAAGAAAGGAAGGAAGGAAGGAAGGAAGGAAGGAAGGAAGGAAGGAAGGAAGGAAGGAAGGAAGGAAGGAAGGAAGGAAGGAAGAAAGAAAGAAAGAAAGAAAGAAAGAAAGAAAGAAAGAAAGAAAGAAAGAAAGAAAGAAAGAAAGAAAGAAAGATTAGTAGGAGAGGAAAAAGTGAGGATACTAAGTTTCATAATCAACTAATGACAACATTCACAAAACCACATACAATTAATTTTGGAAATGTCTGTCTCCACATTTTGATATCCGTGCCTAACAATGACCATATATTGTGTCTAAATCTGGGAGAATTGCATCAGCTTTGCATTTAGATGTGTGTTTTTCTCATCAAAATTTTTCATGAAATTTTTGAGCCAAGAAACATGTGGCATAATTCAATGTGACAGCAGCAGTTGTGGTGTTTTTATTTAATATGTATTTATATATAAACACAGTATAAAAAAGGCAATAATTTATAATATAGGACAGTGGTGGCGAACCTATGGCACGCATGCCAGAGGCAGCACTCGGAGCCCTCTCTGTGGGCACCCTCGCCATGCCCCTGGAGATGGCAACCATCCCTATTCAAGCAGCCCACTAACTCGCCAAGGCCCCATGTGGCCGGATGCATCCCAGCATGGCTGGTTTTCCTCCCCCCCACCTGTCCCGTCTCTCCTGGCCTCGCATGCTCTCCTTTTCGTGGGCATGACCCACTGCATCACCTCCTCAGCTGTTGGCCTGCCATCCAGCTCAGAGGCAGCTTCTTTGAACTACTGGTGCTGGTCGAGGAGCCAGCAGGCTGTGGCTGCTTATGGACACCGTTGGCCCCTGTGCACTCGCTGGCCTCTCTGTGTGGAGGCCGATGGTGTCAGGCTGCAGCCGCCCCAGCCCTTGCCTTGCCCCATGGCAGTGGCACCCCTGCCCTGCCTCACCTCACCCCACAGGAGGAGCCTCCTGCCTACCGCACCACCTGCCAGAGACCCCCTCCATCCCTGCCCACCCCCCACAGGCATCCCTCCCCACCAGCAACATGGAGGTGACCACACCCACCTTGGCCACACCCATCCAATCTGTTCTGTACCAGCCTGCTACCGGCCTTGCAGAAAGGCAACCCCTGTACAAACGGCAGAGGCTGGAATACGTCTGCCAAATTTATTACACAAACAAACAACAAAACATGAAACAAGATACCGGAGCTTTGATCCTCTATCGGAGCGGTTGCTTTCAGCAAACCAGCCCTCCCCCAAACACTCCCTTTATAAGAGTTCAGGGCGTGGCCTCTCTTTGCCTCCTTCCGAGAAGTCCCACAGCCTTTCTCTGCTTGCTCCTACTTGACTGCCTCCTGCGTCGGGCGTCCTTGAACAGGGCCAGCTGTGGGTCATCTTCATCCACACTGTCGGGCTCACACAGCTGGGTCTCCACCAAGTAAGAGGGGCCTGGCTGGGGGCTCTGCGGAGCCTCCAAGCCATCATCAGCAAATTCTTCTTCAACACCCCCCTCCTCCCCCTCATCTGAGTCATCCGAGTCATCCGACCCAACTGCCGAACCCACAGGCTGACCCTGAATCACAACACAATCTGCCATGACCACCTCAGCCACAGCCACTCAGTGGGCCATGCCCACCTGGCATCCGGCAATAAATAAGTGGGTTTTGGGTTGCAGTTTGGGCACTCAGTCTCTAAAAGGTTCACCATCACTGATATAGGATAAACCAATATAAGTAATACACTAGCACAACAGTTCTTTTAAAACACTATCTAAATCCCAACACGACCATAATTTTAAGTAGTATTAAGTATTGTCATTGAAAAGGAAAATTCCTCCAGATTCATAAAAGTCCTGAAGAAAGAAACATTTTAAGAATCTTTTTTAAATGATATCAGACTCCAAGCATAGTTCATAGGTGAGTGAACTCTAAACTGGAGAAGCTAGTGCAACTGGATATTCTTTGTTTTCCTTGAAAATGTTTCATTTCTCATCCAAGAAGCTTCTTTAGAAGGAAAACAAGAAAGTCCAGTTGCCTCTTGAAAAAGCACCTTTGGGACAACCATGACCTGGATGACTGAGAATCTCCATAGACATTTAGATAAGTGAAAGCTTTGATATATGAAGTGGCTGTTGAAATGTGAAGAATAACTAAATGATTCCCAATTCCTCAGATGAGCTGACTGCATGGGAACACTGAACTGCCATCAGGTTTTTCAAATACCGGTAACTGGGTGTTCCGATATTCCTAGAAAGTCAGTACTGGCAGTTTAACAACCAAACAAGGTGAAAATTGATAAATAGAAGTAAATTAGCCAAAATCCACAATCATACAAATCTGGAAGATGTAAAGAAAAGTGCTGAAGATGATGAGATCTTCTATATGACAGCCTAGGAGAAATAAATTAGCTTAATGTTCATGAAACTGGAGAGCAACCCAAATTCTCTCACATTCCAAATCTGATAGCCATAAGAGCTTGCTGATATGACATATTCCTGAAATAAAGCCAGTAGGGGGAAAATGTCTTCATTGCCTTGATTTATTATGTGCCATCAAGTCAGTGTTGACAGTGACCAGATATATTTTCCTCATGTTTATGCCTAGATCTTTCCATATCTTTGTTCTTTTTTTGAGTTATTTATCCTAATTCTACAGTGTATTTATTTATAAGTAAGTCCTGTAGATCTTATTGTATAATGGATGTTCCATTGCACTATTAACATCTGGGAGACTTACTCCCACAGGCAAAAAATAGTGCAGAAGATCTATTTTGAAGGATTTGCTGGACTATCTTGTACCTAAAGGGTTAAAAAAAAGCAGGAAAAAATAGTTTTCTTAACAACAGCATCTGTGAGGGGTATCAAAAAAATCATTCACAATAAAAACTCCACCTCTTTTAATGTGTTTTGTGCCAGCCATTTTTACTTTTTTTTTAAAAAAAAAACTTTTCGGATCCCACGTTTTCTAAGAAATTAAAAGACGTTAAGCAGAATAATAAGGGACGCAGTGGTTCAGTGGGTTAGGATGCTGAGCTTGTCGATCAGATGGTCAGCAGTTTGGTGGGTCGAATCCCGAGTGCCGCGTGACAGAATGAGCGCCTGTTACTCGTCCCAGCTTCTGCCAACCTAGCAGTTTGAAAGCACGTAAAAAATGCAAGTAGAAAAATAGGGACCACTACGGTGGGAAGGTAACATCATTCCATGCACCTTTGGCATCTAGTCATGTTGGCCACATGACCACGGAGATGTCCTCGGACAAGCGCTGGCTCTTCGGCTTTGAAACAGAGATGAGCACCGGCCCCTAGAGTTGGAAACAACTAGCACTCATGTGTGGGGGAACCTTTACCTTTACCTTTTAAGCAGAATAATGCTACTTTTATCACTCAATTTTATTAAGGGGAAAAAAAATTGTATGGTTCCTTTTTCCCAAAATACCAGTCTTTCTTTCTTTCTTTCTTTCTTTCTTTCTTTCTTTCTTTCTTTCTTTCTTTCTTTCTTTCTTTCTTTCTTTCTTTCTTTCTTCTTTCTTTCTTTCTTTCTTTCTTTCTTTCTTTCTTTCTTTCTTTCTTTCTTTCTTTCTTTCTTTCTTTCTTTCTTTCTTTCTTTCTTATTTTAGAGCCCTAGTGGCACAGTGGTTAGAATGCAGTATTGCAGGCTAACTCTGCCCAGAACCTGGAGTTTGATCCTAATTAGCTCCAGGTTGACTAAGCTTTCCATCCTTCCAAGGTTAGTAAAATGAGGGCCCAGATTGTTGGGAAAATAGTGATGTAAAGCACTATGGAGTGGTATATAAGTTTAAGAGCTATTGCTATTGCTATTTATTTATTTGTGAAAGAAAAGTAACAGCTATAAGCCTTAGCTGCAAATAACCCTTTTCTAAGCTGTAAATTGTAGAACATCACTCACTGCCATTATGCAGGTCAAATTTTCCCATTGCTGGAGTATACAAGCTATGAAACATTATATTCATATAGTTATCTACAAAATCCATTTCTGCCCAAAGTAGCAGTTATATTTGTAGACAACCAAATTATTAAATAAAATCCCAAATATCCTTTAAAAAGAAAAAAAAGTCTGCCTGGATAAATCTTTGTGTCCCTTCTGCTCTTGTTGCTGCAGCATTCCCTTTTGTGACTTTGTGATTTGCAGTACATCTGCAGCCCTGGGATGAATTATAGCAACTTAATGGATTGATTTTCTGAAGTGTTCAGCATCCACAAATCTGAATGATTTGTGGGTAATGTGAACATGGAATGTAAAAGAAAGGAAGAGGATGTAAGCAAACCATTCACAACAGATAAAGTGTGAGCCAATATTTTGGAATAATACAGAAAAAATTACATCACAAATCAAAGTTGCCTATTTAATCCTCTTTATATTTACAGTCTGAGAATCTTGGCAAATTATGAGCACTTTCAACAGTTCTAAGAATTATTAAGAGCTCTCTCCATTCCCTGGGCTTCTATGCCAGTAAACGATGCTTTCAAAAGGAATACTAAGATTAGTGCATCAATATGGCACAATTTAATATACTATGTTTGCAAATAAAACCTACCTGGGATTGGAGAACACATTACTGACATTGCATTGTCAGTAAGAAGACTATTCAGGGTGATACGGTTAAAAAAAATATAAGGAGAAGCAACAAAGATGCAAAAGGCAATGGAAAGTAAAATTATGAAAATAAGAAGTAAAATAGAAGAGAGACAATTTGGCCTAGGGGCTAAGGCACCAGGCTAAAAATAGGAGACTGTGTATTCTAGTCCCACTTTAAGCATGAAAGCCATCTGGGTCACTTTGGGCCAATCACTCTGTCTCAGCCCATAACATCAGGCTGATGAACATCAAGTCAGTCAACTCCTATTGCAACTATGGACACTACACTTGCAGAAAAACACTAGGAAGAAAAAAAATCAAGAAAATAAGATTAAGATTAAGCCTCCCTTAGTTTGTTCAAGGAGCTATACCTTATTTAGACAAGACTGTACTTTCCAAGCCAAGAACCCTGATCAACTTTCTCAGTCAAACAGTTGAAGATGCATTTCTACAAGTATCATCTCTCTTTTCACTTCTTCATTCTACTGACCACTAACAACATTAGTACCGCTTCTTTCAACTGTCTGGAAGATTAATGCTTTTAAGGCTTGTCCACATGTCTCTCTAACTGCAGCCTGAAGATGCATCACATACTGTTCTTTAAGGATTCGTCCTCATCTGTAATTCTTATCTCCAGCCCAGACCTAGTTTTTTCTGATCCCAAATGAGTGATGTTTTCTAATTCCCCCAGAAGCAAATAAAAAATTGCAATATACACATTTTGAAACATTTCAGCATTATAGGGAAATATTATCATCCAAAAGCTTGAAAGAGTATAAACCTCTTGTCCCGGTAACCAACCAAGACTGGATCCTCAATCCCTTGTTGATCTTCATAAAAGATAATGGAGTCCCTGCAGATTTAACTCTGCTAGTTGTTGCCACTTAAAGGGGGTGGTGCTCATTTCCATTTCAAGGCCACTGAGCCAATCATGTGGCCAACATAACATGATGGAACGCTGTTACCTTCCCAATGAAGTGATACCTATTTATCTACTTGTATTTGTATGCTTTGAACTGCTAGGTTGGTAGGAACTGGGTGAGGACAGGAGCTCCCCCAGTCATGTGGTGCTTGGATCTAGAAACTGGGCTACCTGCTTTCCAGCTGACAAGCCCAGCATCTTAACTGTTGAGCCACCAGGCCACCCTGTTTATCTTCATAGAGATCCATTTAAATAAATGGGAATGGGGTGAAATGGGGGAGAGCACAACTGTTTCTTTTCCTGTGCTCCTTACTACTTCATTCCATCCAAGTTTAACAGATCATTAAAATGATCAAAGAGATAGCAAGAACACTATCAAGATTGAGATTCACAGGAAATGGTGGCGAGCACAGGGGAAACATGAACTAAACTCCATTTGCTTCAGGCCATCCCCTAGTGCCCTTTTTGATGGACTGTTCTGAAGATCAATAAGAAGAATCATAGAATCATAAGGGACCTTGGAGGTACCTCCCCAAGGCAGAAGACCTTATTCCATCCCAGACAAATGGGTATCCAGTCTTTTCTTAAAGAACATTATGGAAGTTTGCTGTCCACTGCTGCTCCACATTGTTTCCTGGGCAACTTGAATGGTAGAATGGGACATTCAATTTGTTTTCAATATGATTGTTAAACTATCATTATGGCTCTGATGAGTTCTGGCATGCCAAATATCTGATTCCTATGCTCTGATCACCCAATCTGCCCTACCATCACATTAGAGAGAGTAATTGGAGATGCCTTCTCTTTTTCAACAAATGGAAGTGAAAATGCTAATGGGAGGGAAATTGTAGGAGGTGACCAGGCTGAGCCCAAGGGAAGGGTCAAGTGCATCATCAGTTTAGAATCCCTTCGTGCCCACAAGAGATCTAAGTCCAGTCCTCCTTGAATTCCATTGATGCTTATCTACCAATTTGCCTTGAATGCTAGTAGTTCAGATTCTTGTTTGGAGGTAGTATGAAATAATCTTGTGGTCATTTTGGATCTAACCCTGGCTCCCAATTTCTTGTCCTGACAAAAATACAGGCATCAGCCATTGCTCTTCACTTTTATAAGAAAAGAATAGAAACTTGAGAACAGTTTCTAAACAGCCTAAACTGTCTTCTTTTTTTCTGCTAAATTTAAGGTTCTCTGGTGCTCTGTCACATTCATTATAGTTTTCAGAATATTTCCATGGCTTAGCTTGAAATAAATTAACAAAAGTTAAAGCAAAATTCATGGAGCTTTCCTCTCTTACCAAGCAAGTTAGATTTTAGCAAAACTCTTGACAGCTACATCTGCAATATCATTCATATTTTCTGCTTATTGAAAATCTGTGCAGTAAATACAAACTACCTTTGAAACCATACAAGAAAATATAACATATCAAATACACAGAGCTTTGTATGTTTTTTAAATATATATATAGGGTTATCATATTTGGCACTCAGTAAAAGAAAGATCTCTCTGCCTTAGTTGAGTATAAGAAGAAGCATTTAAAAATATCAGTTCTGAATGCCTGAACTCTCACTTCAAACACAAAACCCTATGAAGCAAATAGGAAGAAGCTAAACTGGCAACATCAGATATGTAGAATGAGCTTGGGTGGGTTGTGTATGAAGATGTATTAATTCCAGGATTTTCAGTCTCTGATCATTTCTGGAAAAGTTGCAGCAAGATGTTACAGCCACCTGTTATACATAAATTGGTGAGTTAGTAGGATGTATATCACGTGCCTGATAGGATGAGGAGGAAGCTACTAAAAACAGTGTGTGTACATGATGTGCTACTCTTAATTTATAATATCTAGGTGGAGGCCTTTTAAAGGAATTGTGTCTTTGCAAAATTCTGTATGTAAGATGACTTGAAAAATTACTGTTGCATTAATGATTGGATCCAGTATCCATTGGATGGTCTCTTTATACAAATGTTGCAGTGACATTCCCAACAGTTATGGGCAAGTTGATTGTTTACCTTGAAGTGCTCTGACCTCAGCATCTCCAAGGTATCTAATGCCATACTAGGGACAGACTAGCATGCTTGATGTGAAGAATACTGTGGTGTGTGATGCATCTTTCTAAGCATTTGGACTGTTCTGACTTTTTGCCAGGGCCAAAAGAGGGGTGGGCTTTGGAACTTTGAGATCCACAGGCCACTTATGCCCAAATCTTGTCACCATGAGAGTTTGCTATATCAAAGTTTTCTAGCATTAGAATGATCCACACTTGGGAATCTGGTTAAGAATGTGTCAGATTTTCTCCTCCAAATTGAATTTCATTTGCAGCTTTGGAGAAAGTAACCCAGTCCTTCCTGGCAAATAATAAGTCATATTTTGCACTGAAATCACAGTGCAATGCTATGATGGTTTATTCAGGCAGAAGAAAGTCTCTTTGAATTCAGTGTGATACTCTCAGACCTAATATTCCTCACATTCCACTCTTCCAAATACCAATATTATGTCCAAAAGCAAAAATGAAACTGAGAGACCAAGATAATTTCTTCTGTAAGATCTACTTCTGTTCAAAGCCACACACTTCAAAACAAATAAATAAAGCAATTGTGTTATACAATGAAGTAAGTTCTCGGAAACTAAATCTCCAGGAACTTCTTTGAAGCAGATTTATCTAACTCAGGAAGCATGTAGAGCTAAGAAATTCTAAGAGGAAAATAGTGAACAAAACAAGATATAACCAGCATTTAAATGGATCTCATTACAATTATTTATTCCTATGTTTCAGTGGTTATTGGCTTCAACCTCAATGGTACCCAAGTGGATTTACCTCTTCAGTTACTACTAATGCAAGATGGTAATTACTTCTAGTTTACTGAGTGGTTGTGTCCTAAAGTGCATCATTAACATCTGCACCAGGATCCACTTAATAGGGCTACTATATCTGTATCTAAGTACAAGTAAACAATTGACTGCTAAACTGCAATAAAAAATGCATAACCTCTAGCTTCTTGCTGCCATCTTGTGGTCATTGGGATTTTTGCAACTCATGTATGACCTAAGGAAGCCTGTTTATGGGATGGCCACCACATAGACCTTTAAAAAAAAAGTCAAACGGACACCTGTAGAAAATACTTCTGCATATTACTAATTTATTGAAAGAGAATTTGTTTTTGAAAAAGCTTTCGAAGGAGAATAGTAGTGAAATTCTCACTACTGATATTCTTGCAATTGTTCAATTAGAAGTAGTATACCTGAATGTTGACTGTTTTTATTGTTATATAATCGTTGTTAATGTTAAATTTATCCACCCTTCATCTAGAATTTTAAGACAGCTCATAGGGTATTCTCTTTTCAATTTCCCACAAAAATAATCTCATGAGGCAGGTTGAGCTGAGTGATATAAATGTTCCAAAGTCAGTGAGCTTCTAGGAACCCTAAATCTAGTACAATACTTTAACCAATAAATGTGCTGCCTTTCCTTTACTGTGCAGTCCTGCCTTCAGAACTAGGAGTCCTGGTTTCCATTTACTCTTCCATTTGGGGCTTTTCCAAACAGAGATATGTAGATAGAGAAGGAAACTTCAGAGGGATAGAAAAATGCATCTCTTGTAACACAGGGTCCTTGGTACTCCTGAGCTTGGGTTGGGCACTGATTATGTTACCTAGTTTGGTAATGAAAAGTTTGCAAGAAAACAGCCAATGAGTAAACCAAGGACCCCTCAGTTCATCCCTGAGCTACAGCTATCAGTATAGAAGCCAATTCTGAATTAGAGAGCTGATTCTTCCAAAGATTCTCCCAATCAGAGTCTTTTTTTCTGTCTTTGGTTATATTGAAGGATATTTGAGAACTGGACTCAGAAGTTAATGTTAATAATGTCTGACATTATAGACAAACTGTTCGGAAGATAATATGGAGCGGGAACATGTTTTACTGGTTAAGATTGACTTTGACTTGAAACTGGATCTAAAAATGATGGGCTATGATAATGATATGGACAGAGATGCCACACTGGATATTAATTGAAGCCAGTTGATATTTTACCAGATGAAAAGAGTGATCTGGATAACTTTCTTATACTGGATTTACCAAAGAGAGCTGTTTAAAGGTGAAGAATTTTATGAGCAGGGGCAAAAAAAATGAGAAGAAATCCAATTCCAAGGCTTTATTTGAGGGGGAGAGATTTTAAAACCAAAGGAAGGAATATATCAAGATCAAGGCTGTTAGAAGTATAAGGAAGGAATAAAAAGTTGATTTATTTGATCAAGACTAAGAGAAATAGGTTATCTCTGGTAGCCCTTAATGGACTTTTGCTGACCAGGATTGAATGATGATATTGCAAGGTTTTATTTATAGATAAGAGATGGGATATAGGAAGAAGACATCATTTGTTGCATTTTAAGGGAAGGTGGTAAGTTATTAAAATTGTTTATACTTGCTGTTCTTAATGGGGAAGTCATTTTTATATACCTTTTTTTCTTCTTTCTCTTCTGCACTTTCTATTTCTTCTTTTTTGTTGTTGTTGTTATATTAGTTCTTATCTTTCTAATTGTGATGCTCAATAAAATTTCCTTAGAATAATTTGGCAAAGCAACATCATTAATATTAACCAGCTTTTTAAGCCAACAAACAAAGTCAACAGCATCTAAATAAACCATGTGAATTTTTTTTAATAAACATTGTTTTTCAGATCCAAGGCGATACAAGGAAAAAACGTTCATGCCAAGTGAGTGACTCACATACATAAAAAATACCTCCCACTTTGTTATTAAGACAGTTTAGTCCATTAAATACACTTTCTGCATTTAATTTGTCACTTACTGGCATTTTGATCAGATCCTTATACAGTTTCAGAATTAACTCTGTCTGTACTCTAATAAAGTGTAACTGACAAATTAAATGCAGAAAGTGTATTCTATCTTTAATCGAAAACATAGTCTACTTTATTATGGAAATATGCCCCCAAAATATTTATGAGAATAGGCTTAACTGTCTAGTGTGGAAAATCCAAATGAAGTATCCAAAATACCATTGCAGGTGAGATTTCCAGGTAGTTCTCAACTTACAGCCATTCATTTAGTGACCATTCAAAGTTACAACAGCACTAAAAATAGTGACTTACAACCGGTCCTTACAACTGACTTACAACTGATTTACGACCATTGCAGCATCCATACAGTCACATGATCAAAATTTGAGTGCTTAGCAATTGGCATATATTTATGATGATTGTAGCAACCCAGTCACATAATCGCCATTTGTGACTTTCCCAGCATCTTTCAGGCAAGCAAAGTCAATGAGTGAAGTTGGATTCACTTAATGACTGCCTGATTCTGCACAAATGCAGTGTTTCACTTAACACCTGTGACAGAAAGGTTGAAAAATTAGGCATATCTCATTGAACAATTACCTTGCTTAACAATGGAAATTCTGATCCCAGTTGTAGTCATAAGTCAAAACACCTTCAATTCTCACAGATCTCATATTCATTCTTAAAAGATGATGATGGGCTGCTTTATTTGTAAAAAAAAATATCGGCCAAAGAGTAAAAGAATAGTAAAAAAATATCTATTCCAAAAAGAGAAGGCTGGGTTAATCCTGGGATCCTGGAGGCTGCAGAAGATAACAAACATACATTTCCACCTTACTTTCTAGTGAATGTAAATCTGTGGTATAAATTTACGGAGACGGCCATTTTGTCAATGAGCAAGATCCAGTGATGAGATTCAAATATGTGAACAACTGGTTCTCTGTGTGGATGCCGCTTCTGGAAGTCTGTTCTGGGCCCAGGCAACAAAAAATTAGCTATCAGTTCTCCCGAACTGGTGCAAACTGGCTAAATCCCACCACTGGCAAGATCCTTTTGGCAGTTGTTTTCTTTCAGTTTCCAAACTATGCTGTATCCAAGATTGAAGATCTTGAGATATGTTTATTCTGGCAACTATTTGATGAATGGGCAAAACCCTTGTGGTAGCTATTTTCTTGCTACACTCACATTCTCAAGATTCCAGACGTCCATCACTCTCCACTCCCCAAACTGAAAGCTGCTGCCACAGTCTATTTGAGTTACTTTATTTACAGGTATTCATCCTGCTCAAGGATTTATCCCCTAGGCAGAGAAAAATAATTTCCATATGTTTATAGAGACATATGTCTGGATCAAACCTGATAACCAGGAAACTAAGCTGCAAGCGAACAATTGTTCTAAGAGGCTTTAGCATGGTACAATAGAAGCATCCTTGCACAGTTGCTTTTTCTACTCCACTCTCATCTTGAATAATTTTCTAGTTTGTCTGCAGTAGCAAAACCAAACAGAACCTGCACAACTCACAAATGTGCAATGAGAATACACAATCAAGGCAAGGATGCTTGTTCAACTGGCACATTGCTGTCTCTTTTCAACTACTGAGAAACAATTTAAGCTCCATCAATGCTAAGCTTGTAAGCCGCCCTGAGTCTTCAGAGAAGGGCGGGGTATAAATGGAATTAAAATAAAAATAAATAAAAATAAAAGTGACAAACAACCTTATTACGTAGTTGATTTCTACCCCAGGAAGGAAGACTTATGCAAACTAGGTGCAATGCCTGGCATCAAAATAACTGTAGATTTTATTCTTATGAAGCTACAAGTTTTTAACCAATTCCAAATATCATATGTGTATTATGTGCACAGGCTTGACTTGTACAAAATAAAGGCAAGATAAAAATCAAATGTATAAATAAATTTCTTCTTTCTCTACTTGCCTGCTACTTCCTCAATATAGGAGTTTGTATGTATGTGTCTGGGGAAAGGAAGGAAGGAAGGAAGGAAGGAAGGAAGGAAGGAAGGAAGGAAGGAAGGAAGGAAGGAAGGAAGGAAGGAAGGAAGGAAGGATAGGAGAACCAATGTGTTGCTTTTGTTCTGCTTTACACACGCTACTTTAAACTTGATAATCTGTTGAGAAGTGATTGCAAGAAATTGTTCTTTGTGGGTAGGCTTTCAAGAGCTAAATAATTCAGCAGTTTTATTTTGTGGATAAATAACTGAATTGTTTAGAAGTAATCCTACCATTACATTTTGTCTCCAATTCATTTTTTGTTGGAAGTGAGAATTCAGTGGCCCTAACGCTTCATCTCATTACTTACTGACCACAAGGGGGCAGTGTAATATAGATAGCTAAGGATCTACTGGGTGTCCCATCTTTGTGTCATTCTGTCTTCACTCTTAAGATGCCTCCGGATGCCATAATGGATTGCCCATTTTGGAGCTTACCACTAAATACTGCTGGTACTGGTAGCACATTTCTTCTTGTTTTCTCTTTCAGCTAAGTCTATCTTCAAGTGCAGACTCCTATTTCCACATAATACAGAAGTCTGACCGGAAATTAAAACTAGTTGCTTAGGTGTGTTTGCTCTTGTTGTATCTGCTTGTGCCTACCTGGTACTTGTAGACAGCATATTCTTTCTGAGTCTTCTCATGATAATTAAACCAGGTGCTATGTTTTGCCAATCTCTACCATGTGTTTTCTGCAAAGAAATCTTCTTTTTCTTATATTGTAACATTTGCTTCACCAATCATTGCTCAGGTTAGATTCCCACTCTCAGAAGAAACCTTCACCTCCAACAGGGGTATGGGTCCAGGGTCTGAATTGAATGTGCAAAGAGGTTCCATAAGGAAGGTGGTGAAGAGGTTGAATCTCCTGGGGAATTAGAATTAGAAAATCAGAAAACCTGCAGACACAGAATCAGGAAAGTTACAGAGAAAACTAAGGAGAAGAAGCAAGACAAGAATTTTCAGTTTGGTAGTTCAAGATGAAAATGCTCCTGAAATCTCAATTAATAACCTTTCTATTGGACAAAGAAAGAGTCATAAGAGCAGGAGAAGATCAAAAAGACTGGAATCCTGCAAATGACAGAGCATCTGGGATGATCTGGCCAGTGGTGTGTGACTCCATTCTTGTGTATGTAAAGAATTTAAATTAAGTGAAAGATCTTTGGGAAGCCTTCTCAGACTTAGAAATAATGGAAAATACTTGTAGCTTGGGGGGTTTAGATTTTGGCAGTGGTTTGCTTTCCAAGCTTGTTTCAATTTCAATTTTCAACTTCTCAGACATACTAAAAAAAAGTACCTGATCTCCAGGGGAAAAAAAATCTTTGCAAAAAGTTGTGCTACATGCATCTGGAGTGTGTGAGCCAAGATAAACCATTAAGACAAGCATTGCTTAGTTTGATGAAAAGGAAAAAGAATAACCACAAGGTGCTAGATTTTGTCCCCCACATCTAGACAAATGGCAAACAAACTGCACAACTTGATTGTATATCACAGCAAGAGAGGAAAAAGAGATACAATAGCTCAAATGCTCCAAGAAATCCAACAATGTCATATACCGCCAAGAGAGAGTAAGAGGAAGAAGTCCACATATGGAAGTAGATAAAATTATACTAATTTTAATTAGAATTAATAATTCTGATTATTAATTTCTTCTACTAAAGAAGAAAAAATGGAGAAATGCTACAAAAGAGAAGACAAGCACTCTGTGCAAACGATACAAGGAAATTTGCCAAATTACTTGCGAGAAATACAAACTTCAGGTGCAAATTGGTTTTCAAGACCAATTATAAGCAGAAGAGATTGCTGGGTGGTATAAACCAAGGCTGATGAGACTAAAGAATATATTCGCAATTATTGTAAGGACCATGATGAAACATTTGCCCCAGCAATAGGGCACATCAAGGGTATTTCTATTAGTTGGTGTTTTTTTTAAATTCCATTTATATCCCGCCCTTCTCCGAAGACTCAGGGCGGCTTACAAACTTAGCAGTAGCCTTCATTCTATGTATATGCCTGCTTATTAGGGCTTTCACACACACCCCCAAGCGGCATTATTACAAAGTCAGCTTAATTGCCCCCAACAATCTGGGTCCTCATTTTACCTACCTCAGAAGGATGGAAGGCTGAGTCAACCTTGGGACTCGAACCTGCACTAATTGCAGGCAGCTGGTGTTACTTAAGGAGGCATTAGCCCACTGCTCCACCAAGAGTTGTCTCTCTCTTCTCTTTTCAAAGGAAAGCAAAGACAGTTTTATCACCAGTGGCAAATCCCTGGAGTGATTTCTGGGACTTCTTGAAGGAAATCACAAATCCAGGGACTTTACTATAATCATATTGGGAACAGCTTTTTCAAGCAAAACTTCTGAAGGAATTTCCCTTCATATACAAAACCAGTCTATGTTCTCTCTAAGTAGCACATGGTGTCCGAGTGGAATAAAAGTAATATTCTCTACAACAATAGGATACAGGATTAAAAGGAAGAAGCAAATTGCTGGCTAGTTGAAATTTGAGCCACACGCCGTTTCATTAAAATTGATAATTGATGGGGAGTTATGCAGGTTCTGCTGTCTGGTCAAGGACAACCTTGGCCTGTATGGAAATCGCTAAATTCAGGGTAGGAGGTTTAAAGGATATTCTGTGTGAATCCAGAGAAGAACAATCCATCTCACATATGCTATGGTGCATACAATATCCTTCAGCATGTATGGAGGAAGATCTCATGTTGGCAGGAGAAAATGCTGTCAATGTGGCCCGATACTGGTTTTAATCCTATTTATTTTACATACTTTTTAGATGTGCTACAACCTATTTCATTAGCTCAGTCTTGAAGGTCATATGTCTATAATTTGAAGGTACTTCTATCATGAATAAAGAAAGCAATATTGGCATGATGGAATAAACAAGACCCTCAAAAAATATCTCCTTGCAGCAACAGAGCCCTTGGGGTCCCATTGATTTATAATGGCATCTACTCTCTAAAATAGCATCTCCCAAAAGATCTGTGTGAATCCCACCCTGATGGTGTTCCAGAAGGATTGCAGATCTTGGCTTTCATTCCAGTTCTTGAGAGAGAGTGGCTAGTAAACCTATCAGGCGTGTTTTTGGTAGTACATGGAATTTTCCTTGTTTGGATATAAAAGTGTCCTCTATTTCCTTAGTATCATTTTTACTCTGAAGTCAGAAAACCTTTAACTTGTCTGTCTGTCTGTCTGTCTGTCTGTCTGTCTATCTATCTATCTATCTATCTATCTATCTATCTATCTATCTATCTATCTATCTATCTATCAAAACTGTTGTGAGAAATATATTGAAACAATCTTCTCCCCAACTTTTTTTTTTTTTATTGAAAAGTTTTAAAAATACAGTTTTCCTTTAAGAAACCCCCTTCCCCCTCCCTCCTCCCCTCCCTACCTCCCCCCTTCCCCCCCTCCCCCCCTCCCTCCTCCCCCCCTCCCTCCTCCCCCCCCCTCCCCCCAACCCCCCTCCCCCCCCGGACTTCCCAGAGCTAAATACAAGGTATATATATATAAAAAAGCAATCATAAACAACCATATACTAACAACTATAAATTCTAAAATCCATCACTCTCTAACTTATATAGGATCAAACAAAACTTAGCATTCTTAAATATATATAGAAGACAAAATAAAAAAAGAAAAAAGAAAACGAAAGAAGACTTATTCAAATGCTAGATAAAACTTCTTGACCCTATACTTATTCTGGATAAACTCAATCCATTTTCTCCATTCCATAATATAATGTTCTTGCGAGTAATCTTTCAAATAGGCCGAAATCTTCGCCATCTCTGCCAAGTCGGAAACCTTTAAAATCCACTCTTGTATAGTCGGCAGTTCCTCTTTCTTCCAATATTGACCTATCAAAAGTCTTGCTGCCGTAACTAAATTCAACATCAACTTAGAGTCCACAACTGTAGCGTCAACAATTATTCCCAACAAAAAAAATTGCGGACAAAACTTTATCCTCCGTTTAAAAATCTTCTGCATATTCCACCAGACTTTTATCCAAAAAGCCTTGACCTTTTTACATGTCCACCATATGTGAAAATATGTTGCCTCTTCATCACCACACCTCCAACATTTAGGCTGATAATTCGGATACATACTTGCAAGCTTTTTAGGATCTAGATGCCATCTATAAAACATTTTGTAAAAGTTCTCTCTTAAACTTTGAGCTTGAGTGAATTTTACATTCCTCACCCAGATCTTTTCCCACGTGTCCATTGTAATAACTTCCTGAATGTTTTGGGCCCATTTTATCATACAATCCTTAACAAGCTCTGTTTCTGAATCGATCTCTATCAATGCAAGATATATCCGTTTAATATGTGCTGGTCCTTGATTTCTAATTTGCTTTATCAAATTTTCATCAGTCGTTGCAAATCCATTTTTTTGGTCTTCTTTCCACCTGGCCTGTAACTGAATATATTGAAACCAAGTCTGAACAACCTTCTCTTCTCGCAAGAAACTATATGATTTCAAGCACCAAATATTCCTTTCCAAACTTAAAATTTCCTTGTAAGTAGTCTCATCATGTTTGAAACCAGCATGTATATTTTCTATTGCGTGTTTTGGGATTGCCCACAATGGTATCTTGCTGCTTAACTTATGTCTATACTTCTTCCAAACTCTCAGCAATGCCTGTCTTAAAATATGCATCCTAAACACAGTATCTACCTTCTTATCATACAACAAATATGCATGCCAGCCAAACAACAGATCATGGCCCTCAAGATTTAATAACCTCGATTGTGTCAAATTAATCCAATCACTTATTCCTACTAGTGCAGCAGCTTCATAATATAATTTAAAATTAGGCATTTTAAGGCCACCTCTCTCACGAGTATCCTGCATAATCTTAAGTTTAACTCGTGGCTTTTTCCCTGCCCACACAAATTTATTGATACCACGCTGCCATTCCTCCAAGTTAGAGTCTTTCTTAAGAATCGGTATCATTTGAAATAAGAATAAAAATTTGGGCAGGACATTCATTTTCACTGCTGCAATCCGTCCCAACAAAGACAATTGCAATTTTTCCCAACTCTCCAGTTCTTTTTGAATTTTCCCCCATAACTTTTCATAATTATTTTTATATAGCTTTGTATTAGAGGGCGACAAAATCACCCCCAAATATTTAACCCTTTTAACAATCTCAAATCCAGTTAATCCTTCTAGGAGAGCCTTCTGCGAAACTGTCATATTTCTAGCCAAAATTTTAGTTTTCTGTATATTTACTTTAAATCCAGAAACCTTCCCATATTGTGTTATTATCTCCATCAGGTCCACAACAGAGTTCTCTGGCTGGGTCACTGTAACAACCAGATCATCTGCAAATGCTCTCAATCTGTAATCCTGATCTCCAACTTGTATCCCCTTAATTTTTTCCGAATTCCGAATCTTAACCAATAATATCTCTAATGTTAATATAAATAACAAGGGCGATAGCGGACACCCTTGCCTTGTGCCCTTCTCAATATTACATACTGTTGTCAAACTATTGTTAACTATAATTCGGGCAGTTTGTTTTTGGTATAATGCCCTAATCGGTTGTAAAATTTTTTCCCCAAAATCCATTTTGTCTAAAACTTTCAACAAAAATTGCCAGTTCAATTGATCAAAAGCCTTTTCAGCATCTAAAAAGATTAGCGCAGCAGAGATCTGGTTGTGCCTTTCCAAAAACTCTAACACATCAACTATATGTCTCACATTAGTTTTCATTTGTCTTCCACTAATAAACCCCGTTTGGTCCCCATGAATCACCTGTTGCAGAACCCTCATCAGTCTATTAGCCAAAACCTTAGCAAATATCTTATAATCTGTATTTAAAAGCGATATCGGTCTGTAATTTTTAACTAAAGTAGCATCCTGGTCTTCCTTCGGAATCAAAGAGATAAAAGCTGTTCTCCAAGACGGGGGCACCTTTCCCCCCCTCTGGATTGTCTGGAACAGTTCCTTTAACGGTTTTATCATCTCTAATTGTAAGTTTTTATAATAGGCCACAGTCAAGCCATCAGTGCCTGGTGCTTTATCCACCTTCAGTTCCTTAATAGCTGTAAAAATTTCTTCTTCTGTAATCAGTTGGTTAATCCCCTCTTTTTGTACTTGCGTAAGAACCGGGATGCTAGCCTTCTCCAAATACGTATCAATATCTTTTGCATTAATGTCCTCTTTAGTATATAATTTCGAATAAAAATCCACAAAGGCATCCTTAATAAGATTCTGTTGATACACAACCCTTCCTTTATGCTCAATCTTATCTATATTAGATGCCCTTTGTTTTTTCCTCAGTCTATAAGCCAACCATCTGCCTGGCTTATTAGCATTGCAAAAAGTATTATGCCTAGCAAACCGCAGATTGGTCGCCACTTGATCAGCCATTAATTTATCAAATTGTCCTCGTAACAGTCTAATAGCCTCCTTGATCTTCACCTCCTCTGGGTTCAAAATCAAAGCCTTTTCTTTTTCCTTTATTTCATTCTCCAGTTCTTTCCTTCTAGTTTCCACTGCACGTCTATGTCTATTATTCATATATATCAACACCCCTCTCATATAGGCCTTGCTAGCATCCCAAACCATATCCATAGAGGTACCCTTATTCATATTCATCTCAAAAAAATCCTTCATCCGCTGTTTGCATTCTTCCACATTTCTCTGATTTCTAAACAAATTCTCATTTACGCGCCATGAGCGTCTATCTCCTCTTTCCTTATCAATCTCCAACCACACTGGACTGTGATCAGAGATAATTCTTGCGCAGATTTTCACCTTTTTAGTTCTCAAAAGAAGATCATTAGTCAACAAAATAAAATCAATCCTCGAAAAAGATTGGTGTCTATCAGAATAAAATGTATAATCCTTCTCCCGCAAATGTCTCTCACGCCAAATATCTCGCAATTCCAGGTCATCCTTCATTTCAAAAAAAGATTTAGGCAGTCTAGCGTGACTTGGAATGCGTTTAAAGGCTCCAGCCTTATCCAACTGTACATCCATAACTCCATTCCAGTCCCCCATAAAAATAAAGGATTTATAATCCAACTGGGTAAGCTTTGTATGAAGTAAACTAAAAAAGTCAGCTTGTTGTTGATTTGGAGCATATAATCCAACTAAAAGCGTCTTTTTACCTTCAAACAACAGCTCGATCATAACATATCTTCCATGCTTATCTGCTTCAATTAGGTCCGCTGTTAAGGCACTTTTAACATAAACAACCACTCCATTTTTCTTATTCTCTGCAGAAGCAACAAATTGCGTACCCAGCCTCGAGTTCAATAAATACTTTTGATCCAAAACTCTAATATGCGTTTCTTGCAGGCATATAACATCTATCTTAAATTGTTTTAAATATTGAAAAACTTTCTTCCTCTTCTGCGGTGAGTTTAGTCCATTAACATTCCAGGTTAAAAATTTAGTTGCCATGTATATCCTCGAGAAGCTCTTGGACCACAGCTTTGATAGGACTGGTTACTTTAGGCCGTGCTCCTCCCACAGCTTGGCTATGAATGCGATGTGAAGAATCTGAAGACTTTTGCTGATCTTGTTCTTTTATTTTCTTTGCTCGTTTTAAAGCAGCACGCGTCACTCTTTGCTCTCTAGGATCATCCAAAGAGATTGTAGCTTGATCTCCTCCAGCACCATTTTCCTCTGTTTCCTCCTCTTGTTGTTCTTCTTCTCCAGATCCCTTTCCAGCTTCCAGGAGCGTTAATGGGGTTGCTTTTAAGACATTATTGTAGAAATCACGTGCTTGTTTCACAGTAATCAGCCTATACCTTTTACCTTCATACATCACCATCAGCCCCTCTGGAATCTCCCATCTGAACCTTATATCTCTTTGCCTGAGCTCTTGCACAAGAAATGTATAGTCCTTTCTTCCCCTTAAAATCCTTGGAGGAATTTCTTTTAAAACCAAGACTTCTTGTTCAGCAATCACAACCTTAGCATCATAGGCAGCTTGTATAACTTGATCTCTAATTTCTCTTTTTGCAAAATAAACCACCACATCTCTAGGCAACTTTCTCTGTCTGGCAATCCATGAATTCACCCGAAACACTTTATCCATAGCTGCTCTTATTTCAGATGCTGGCTGGTTCAATACCCCTTCGAGAGCCTCAGAGATCAGCTGCTTTAAATCTTCTTTAACATTCTCTTTTAAGCCTCTAATTCTGACAGCAAACTGCATCTGGTAATATTGGGCATGGCTTAACTCCCTTTCCAACTTGCCTCTTTCAATTTCATTCTCCCGTGCTTTTACTTCTAGTATAGCATTCCTTTGAGCCAAATCATCCACTTTTTCATCTAAATCTTCCACACATTCCGCCACTTTATGCACTGAAGTCAAAATGTCTACCTTCATCACGCTGTACTTCTGTTCCATCCTCTCTTCCATTCTTTCCTCAAATTTCTCCAATTTCTCCTCCATCTGTGCAAATTTATCAGCAATTGATTGATTAATTGATTCCAAAAGTACCTGGGCATGTTTATCCAAGGCATCTCGCAAATCCTTCGATGTCAGCACTTCAGGAGGGTGCAATGCCTGTAGTGATGATTGTTGCACCGGCGAGGATCCTCCACTCCGAAGAGTTTTAGAGGGAGGTTTAGCCGCCATCTTTTAATCCTCAATTATGACGCACTTTCAATTAAAGTTTAAAAAGTCCAACAAGTTAGAGAGTACAGTAAAATAGTCCTCTTCACCTTTTCCTCTTGTACCGCTCTGCCTGCTCCTTTAAATCATAGTCCTTTCTTCAGGCAGGGATGGTTCGCAGACGCCTGGCTCTGCTCCAGGAAGTTCGGAGCAGAGACGACGGCCAGCTGGGAGCAACCCAGGCTTCGGGGGAGTTCGATCCTTCAGCCACCCAAGCTCGAAGCTCAGGCGGCCTCGGAGAACTCTACCCCTACCTGGGGCCTCACCCCCTCCTCTTCTCCCGAGGAGGGGGCTTCAATTTCGCCCGAACAGCTGATCGGCGCTGTTTCGGGCGAAAAAACAAACAGCTGAGCCGCGGGCAGCCAGGGGAGGCTGTCTTCAGCGCCGCGCCGCCAGCGGAAGTCCTCTTCTCCCCAACTTTTATTCTGCACAAAACAGATTCCATCTGTACATGGTGTGAAAAATCAGCCAGCCAGGAGGGAAGAGAGGAGAAGCCAGATGCCCCCAACTTACTTACTTCATTTCTTAAAATATTGTATGGTGTTTGGCTCCCAAGACAACTCTGTTCTGTGTCATGCAATTTATAGCAGTGGTCTATTTAAAAACAAGCTCTCCACAGGCAGAGAAATGATGGGGTGAGAAGAGCTGCATAGAAGGATAAGAACAGTACAAACTGTCCCAATCTTTCTCTTGCCCATAAAACTACCTCCTTCCACCGTCTATTATTATTGTCAGTAACTCTCAAGGATCTCAGGCAGAGGTATTTTTATACCACTTCATCCCCAGTCATTTTAGATAAAGGTTAAAAAGAATCTTATTCACAGTCTTTGGGATATAACAGGAGAGATAAGACATGTAAGAGAGCCAGGATGATGTAGTGATGTAAGTGTTCTCCAACCTTGACAACTTCCAGGTATGTGAAGTTCAAATCTCAGAATTCCATAGCCTGCATAGTCATTGCTGAGTATTCTGGCAGCTAAAGTGCACCCCTTGAATTTCCATGGTTGGGAAAATTGGCTTATGGTGATGATAAGGGAGACCCTGGACAAACTCCATCTTCAGTCATAGAAAATTCATTGGGTGACTTTAGGCCAGCTACTCTCTGCCTAACGTATCTCATAGGATTGCAGCTATGGAACATAAAATAAAAAGAAAACCTTATTAATGAATTTATCCCTAAGGATTAAATCATAAACCCACAATAGATCATTGAATTCAAATGTTGAAAATAGCTGAGATTATTCTATTCTGAATTGTAGATTCCTCCTTCCCTCCATCCTAGGAATTGTTAACAGAACCATCGCAGCATCTACCATTCCCCTTATTTTTATACATTTTAACTCCATCTCAAACTGTTGCTCTGTAATTGTTTGCAAAATGACAGACCTTCTGGCACTGCCATTTTTAGTGCCATTGCAGGGTTCCCCTGTGTAATTATAAATGTTTATTACTTAATGAACTATGCATAAAATAATATAGAAAGCTGTTGACATATGACTGCATCTGTTCATTACCAAGGTAATAATGTCCTGTGCCTTTTAATGAGTAATTAAAATTATCCAGTGTAGTAAGAACTGTATAATCATACTGCTTATTAACATGATAATCCAATTAGCCCTGTGCTGAAACAATGATTATCAGCCTGTTAAATGGTGGCACTTAATTATTTTAGAGACAGTTCAGGGTCCTCCTATTCTTATTTTTGCCTCGCGAGTTAAGAAGAGATCGTTAAACATGGAGCTCCTTAGAGATCCATTTAAGGCTTTCATAAGAAGCTTTTGCCTCAGTCACACCAGAAGAAAGGAAGCCACAGTTCACCTCACTGACCTTCGACCTATCCTTTTAATTGCCCCAAAGGCTCATTTACAGTTTATCTCGACACATATCAGGTAAATAGACCATTAAAGCTGTTATTAAAAAAAAGCCATAGGTCCTTGATAGAGCATATGTTTCTTTGTGTTTTGTGTTCAATTCTCTGTATCTCTAGGCAGAACTGGGAATAAATTCTGAAATCCCGGAGAACCATTATAAATCAGTGCAAATAATAGTGAAACATGCAGAACAGGGGCATCCTATATGGATCTTATCTATGAAAGCTTTCTTCAACCTGAAGGGCAAAACATTCTGCCTGATTAGGGTTCAGCAATCCATTGGTAAGGCTATTTAGAACTGATCTAATGGCAAGTGATCACACTTTCATTTGACTGCCTGTTGCCATGTGTTCGAAGAATTTCTTGTTCTCATTAAACATTTCCTAGTAATGTTGCTTGGCAAAGGATGGCTATGGCTGAGGGGTATAGCTGAAGGGTCCTCAACCTTGACAGCTTTAAGACTTGTGGACTTCAACTCCGAGAATTCCCTGGTATAGCTCATGCTTGAAGACTCTTCATGTAGCCCATGGTTTTGCCTTGAAATCAGCTATTATCCATCTAAATTAAGAGGTTTAAAGGCTTCCCCTGTCCAGTCATGACCAACTCAAGGGGGCAGTGCTCATCTTTGATTCTCAGCTGAGGGAGCCTGCAATTGTCTGAGAGATGCTTCCAACATCGTGTGGCCAGCATAAAAGTAGGGAATGCAGTAACCTTCCCCCGCTCCAAGTGGTACCTATTTATCTGCTTGCATTTGCATGCTTTCAGACTGCTAGGTTAGCAGGAGCTGGGACAGGTAATTGGAGCTCACCCTATCCTACAATGCCTGGGTCTCAAACCCCAAGCTGTCGGTTTTCAGCTAACAAGCACAGCATCTTTCACCACTAAGTAATCACGCTGCCCTATTCATCTTAATAGACAATATTATACTAAGAGAATGAGGAATTAACCATTTAGGTCATGACATCAGCTCTATCTATTTATTTAAGACTATGCACACACCAAACCTGATTCAGAACAAGTATTTTGCACTTTCTGCAAGTCCAGGTCTTCTCATTAAAGCACCCAGCCTTTAATTTCAATCTTCCATGCCAGCCTGAAGGAAAGATTGAGCTGCTTTGAGAGTCACATAAAGAGTATCTTTTTCAGGCTCATGCAGCAACCTGAGAAAAAGGGTAGCTATTTTAATGAGCAATCAGCTTATATTCACACAAGGCCCCCAAACAACAACAACAGCAACAGCAGCAGCAACAACAACAACAACAACAACAACAACAACAACAACAACAATAATAATAATAATAATAATAATAATAATAATAATAATAATAATAATAATAATTGGAAGGGAACTTGGAGATCATCTAGTCCAACCCACTGCTCAGGCAGGAAACCCCATACCATTTCAGACAAATGGCTCTCCAGTCTCTTCTTAAAAACTTCCAGTGTTGGAGCATTCACCGCTTCTGGAGGCAGGTTGTTCCACTGGTTAATTGTTCTGTCAGGAAGTTTCTCCTTAGTTCTAGGTTGCTTCTCTCTTGATTAGTTTCCATCCGATGCTTCTTGTTCTGCCTTCAGGTGCTTTGGAGAATAGCTTGACTCCCTCTTCTTTGTGGCAACCCCTGAGATATTGGAACACTGCTATCATGTCACCCCTCACCCTTCTCTTCATTAAACTAGACATATCCATTTCCAGCAACTGTTCCTTATATGTTTTAGCCTCCAGTCCCCTAATTATCTTTGTTGCTCTTCTCTGTACTCTTTCTAGGGTCTCAACATCTTTTTTACTTACTTACCCCAAATCATTTTGAGGCATGTATAATCTTATAATGTATAAACTGCATCCCCAACCCAATTTCTCTCATGACCCTTCCCAGTTTAGCAGGCAAAGCCATTGTAACCCAAATGCCAGTTAAATTCCAGATAGAAAAAAAATTACTCTATAGCTACCAATCTGGATGGATACCAAACGTAAAGAGAGTCAGTGCTCAGCCATTCTGAATTTGTAATCTAATATGGTATCTTCAGATCAACCAGTTTGTAGTTGCAGTGTGTATTTACTCAATTGTTGTTGCATCTAGGAACAGACACAGTTCAGTGCATCATATTTGTTAGTCATTTTCTTTTCACAGGCTGACCCATCACTGTACATTCCCAGGTGGATAAATCCTGTTTTATTTCATTGGCTAAACCAGGGGTAGGCAACCTTGGCTCTTTTATGACTCGTGGACTTCACCATGGCTGGCTCAGGAATCCCTTGAAGTCCACAAGTCATAAAGAGCCAAGGTTGCCTACCCTGGGCTAAACCAATAGCTCCAAAACACAATTCCCCAGGAAAGATTTTTAAAAGGCAACCTTCATCCCCAGCAGTTGGTATCTGAAAAATATTTTGAAAATTCAGTTCAACTTGATATGGTCCATATTGTTGTTTAATCATGGATTGTTTAACTATTGCTAAAGCAAGTCAGAGGAATTTGCACACCAAAATAAAAGTAGGTGGGAGCATGCAATTTTACTGTTCCCTTTATGAATACTTAGTTACCTGAGCCAGAACTAGGATCAACTTATCCCGATACTCCCATATTACACCTCTGCTCCGTGAGCTGCACTGGCTTCCAGTTGCCTTCCGGGTGAAATTCAAGGTGCTAGTGATGACATACAAAGCCCTACATGGCATGGGTCCGGATTACCTACGGGAGCACCTACTGCCAGCGTCAACATCCCTCCGTCCTATGCGCTCCCACAGAGAGGGCCTCCTCAGGGTGCCACCGGTCAGAGAATGTCAGCTGGTGACCCCCAGGGGGAGAGCATTCTCGGTGGGTGCGCCAATCCTTTGGAACCGCTTACCAGCTGAAATCCGGATGGCCCCCGACCTTCGCTCCTTCCGGCGTGATCTAACAACTTATCTATTCCAACAAGCCGGCCTGGCCTGATGGATTTGGGTTTTACAATTTTCTCACTCTGTTACTTTATTGTATTCCTACTTTATTGCTCTGTACACCGCCCTGAGTCCTCTGGGAGAAGGGCGGTATATAAAACAAACAAATAAATAAATAAATAATGGAGTAACAGGGCTCACCTGGCTTTTTGTTAGTGGATCAAAGCTAAGATAATTCAGGAGCAGTAATAAAATGAGAACATTGTCATCTGTTGAAGCAGGTTTGGACACACACAGAACTTTCTTTGCTGTGTTTCAGTCTTTGCCTCTTTGACACCCATGGTAAGTAATTTCTGAGGAGTTGTTTGATCATTACGTCTTGCTTAGTTTGACCAAGCACTTTAGCTGCCACACACTTTGATGAAGTGGAGCCATTGAACTAGACTGGCCATCTAACACCGCTCATGGAACAAGGCTGCTTCAAAAGATCTCCTGACACTTTGTCAGTGATATTTACAATCTCCTTGTCTCGTGAACACTGCCGAAATAGGGACAAAGGGCAAGCACTCCTAGTGCTTGATTTTTTGTGTGTGCAGTTGCCTTCAATGTGGTGGATGTTACATTTTACTTCTTCTGTTTTTGGAGATACATTAAATATCCCATTAGTAATCTTGTCAGAGTTCATCTGTTAGATCCTAACAGATGATAGGAAGTCTTTCCATGGGATTTTGAGATTGGGGGAGAAAGGCCATCCAGCAAGATCACAGGTTAATTAAAAGATGTGTAACAGAAACAACAATGCCTCCTAACAATGAACTCAAAAAAATATCACCAAAAGAAACTGAAAAAAAGCATCCTGAGGAAGAAAAAGAAAAGCCTCTTCCCCAGCAAAAGAAACTTCTAAGAAATTGGAAAACAAATATTAATTTAGACTTTCCATCACAGATTTCTACATGCTATACAAGTATACCATCTCCTAATTTTGATCACTGTTGCCACGTCAACACAGTTAAATTCTACCACAGTAGTGAACTGGGGTTTTTGCTTTGTCAACATCCTATTACTGCACATTAAACCTGGCTGTTTAAAGTACTCCAGCCTTGGCTGTATTTCTCAGTTATTGCCTCCCCTTGGCAATGCACTCCAGATGCCTTGAAAAGATTACTAAATTGGAACCCTACCTGTGAAAACCTTATTTGGACCCGCCGACATCCATGGAGGCACTTCCAATTGAGCTTTAGTTGCTTTTATAGCAGGTACATCTAACAAAAACAGGCTTTTTGGATTTTGTTTCAAAGCTTTAAACAACTCAGCTTTACAATGACCTCAATGACTTTTAACCAGCAGTCTGTGAACAGTGCATCAGCAGGCATCAGCACACAAGTTGTTTCAGGAGACCAAATTATCTCTTTCTGCCACTGATAACATCCAGAGGAATTCATATTCTCCTCCTGGCAAATAGTTTCCAAAGAAATGCCTTCATTTTGTCACAGAATTAAAGTGCATTTCAAGTTCCACCTGCATACTCAACTCATTTTTCAGAACACCTACTGGTAGGATTCCACTATTCCACTGAAAACATCATATAATTGTTCCAGCACTAAATGTGAACCACTTAAACTCAGTAATCCTTTTTTTTAAAAAATGCAGCAGAACGACATTGTAAAAAAGAGCTAACATATCTTTTTCATAAAGGCAGGGCTTTTTTTCTCGTAGAACGCTCAGAACGGAGTTCTGGCACCTTTTTTGGATGGAACCTTGTAGGGTAGGCAAGGGAGGTTGTATGACATGTGTGAGTTCCGGCACCTTTTTCTTTTACAAAAAAAGCACTGCATAAAGGTGTCATTGTGTAATTCAGGGATGGAGAACCATGGCCTTTTTATGACTTGTGGACTTCAACTTCCAGAATTGCTGGCTGAGGAATTCTGGGAGTTGAAGTCCACAAGTCATAAAAGGGTCATGGTTCCCCACCCCAGTGTAATTAGATGAACAGAGGCATTTTGGGCAGATTTACAGAAGGAAAGGCAGCATTGCTTGGCAGTAAAATATGCCACTCCATGCAGAAAGGCCCACATTTAACCTTCAACAGAATTATGTAGGACTTGCCAAGCTACTCAAGTATCACAGCTAATGAAAGACCCCCTGATAATTACAGCTCATAGCCTGTTTCCCCAACAATAAGACCCAACTGGAAAATAAGCCACAGCATGATTTTCCAGGACACTTATAATATAAGCCACCCCAAAAATAAGCCCCAGTTAAGATAGTCAGCCAGAGGGACACATTTAGTAATGTATTTCCCCCGAATATAAGATCTAACTGGAAACTAAGCATTAATGCATCTTTTCGAGCAAAAATTAATATAAGAGCTGGTCTTATTTTTCGGGGAAACATGGTATTTTGTAACTATGACCCAGATGTTAAACATGTTTCCAAGTCTTCTTTGTAGATTTATCCCCTGCTGATTTTAACTAACTATTGTTCAAATGCTTTATAGTTGCGTTTGATGTTAAGGTTGTGTGCCAATTCCTCCTCCCTCTGTGATTCACTTTATCTTAATCAACCACTTTACAGTATTGCATTCCCCAGGCTTCTTATCAATTCTGTTAGACTTTTGAGTTATCCTACCCTCCAATACAATTGATCTTTTCCCCCTGGTCTTTTCCAAAGCAGTTTGGGGTTGATATATCAAGTGATCAATTGCATTTAAATAAGACAAATGCTATCCATATCTGTCGAGTGTATATTTATGGGGCTTCTTTTTCCCTTTTTTTGGCTCAAAACCACAGTCACTTTTTCCACAAATGTGCCATTTTGATGTTCTTCTGCTTTGGACAAGAGCAAACTGTAAATAAGGCTTGCCACATAAATTCAGTAAGTGGGAATGGTTAACAATGCATTGTATCCCTATTTGCTACTCCAACTGTCTCTGACAGATGAAAAGACAAGAACTGTTATGTATTGGGCTCACTTGTAATACCACGTGGTTAGCTGCAGCAGCTAACGGCTCTCCAGCAACCCAGACTCCAGGTCTCCAGTGCTGCTATTGGCTGTCCCTAGGCGGCAATGGTTGCTTTAAACCTATTGGCTGCCGCTTAGGGGCTAGGCTATAAATTGCTGCTAGTTGCAGCCCAATTCTCAGTTCAGATTCTGCAAGCAATAAACCATGAGCCTCCCTGAACTCACTTGCTTCGTCTTCTTTCCTGCGTGAAGAACCCACGACATAACACTGGCGACGAAGGTGGGATCCTGCTTCCCAAAAAGAGCTGAAGTCCACTAGGGGAGAGGCAGCTCACGCCTGGAGGGAAAAGGCATTCCCCCCCATGGTTGGCTAGCAAGCCACACTAGCGACCTCGTGCTCAGCAGATTCACTCCCTGGGAAGCAGGATCGAAAACTGCAGGAACCAGCCGAAGACAGAATGCCAAAGGTTGGAAGACTTCATGAATTCGACGTCAAGCACCCAGAGGGATGGCCTTCCTACTTGTCCCAGGTAGAAAACTACCTCTGGGCAAACCAAATTACTGAAGATGGGCTGACGGCTGCTCTGTGTGTGCAGCCCAGCCACCTTCAACTTGGCCGAAAACCTCTTCACTCCGACACCACTAGAATCAATTTCCTACGCAGATCTCAAGAAAAAGCTGCCAGAACATTTTCAGCCCAAGATGTCAGAAATAGCCTGGTGCTTCACGTTTGATCAGCAAGTGCAGCAACCAGGCGAATCAGCATTGGAATTCATCGCGGCCTTGAGGCAGGCTGCACGTCTTTGTAAATTTCCAAAACTAGAAGAGCAACTGTGAGACCAGCTCGTCTGTGGCCTGCAGAACCGAACACTTCAACAAAGACTTTTTGCCAGGCCGAATTTAACAGCCCAGGTTCTGAGTTTCAGAATTACTTTGTCAGAAGGCATGAGCTATCAGCCCACAAAGGGTGCATATTATGGGGAAACAGAGTCATAATTCCCTCTTCCCTGAGAGACCGGGTTTTACAGTCATTACATGAAGGTCATCCAGGCATTGTCAGAATCAAAGCTTTAGCAAGAAGCTACCTTTGGTGGCCTGGCCTTGACAAGGACATTGAGGCACAAGTCCATGGTTGTTATATGTGCCAGCAATCTAGGCCTGAAATGCCACAGGCTTCAGTTCACAGGTGGAGGAGACGCACACTCCCTGGTCTAAAATTCATATAGATTACGCTGGGCCCTTTCAGGGACAGCTCTTCCTCATAGTGGTGGACAGCCACTCCAAATGGCTGGAAGTAATTCCAGTAGCTAACATGACTACTGCTAGGACCATCCAGGTGCTGAGAAAACTCTTTGCCACACACGGGTTGCCAGATGTCTTAGTTTCAGACAATGGGGCCCAATTCACTGCTGCTGAATTTCAGGCCTTTCTCAGAGCAAATCTTATCAGACATGCAACATCTGCCCCTTTTCACCCGTCCACTAATGGTCAAGCTGAACTTATGGTGAGGACAATGAAGAAATCACTCAAGCGCATTGTCACAGGTGACTGGTATCACAGATTGGCAGATTTTCTACTCTGCCAGCATTCTACGCCCTGCACTGCTACAGGCAAAAGTCCTGCAGAACTACTTTGGGGGAGGCGACTGATCACTAAACTGGACAGGTTACATCCAGATAGAGTGGCAGCAGAGGCCTCTCGACCAAAACCCTCTAGGGGGCTGCAAATGGGTGATTGGGTATGGGCCAGAAACTATGGACATGGGAATCTGTGGGTTCCTGGTAAAATTACCAAATCATCTGGGCCCCTGTCTTATGAAGTGGGGCTGGAGGGAGGGCGAGTTGTCAGACGCCACATTGATCAACTCAGAAAATGGTTTCCAGAACGGCCACTAAGCGAGGACTGCATCATAAGTCCCTCCCAAGGTCCCCAAACTTGCAGTCAAGACAGCCCATACACGGACTCTCAAGACTCTTCCTTCATAACCAATGAGGAACTGGGCATAGAAGAGGGGAGTCCAGAAATGCAACACAGATCCCCTGAAGGAGCAAGCCAACCAGACTTCAACAGCTGCTGTGCCTACTCTGCTGATCAGTCTGACTCTGGGGTGGGCCAACCTGGAGAGGCCAGCCAAAGAGCATCTAATTCCTTTGACTCAGGTGCATCGAAGGACAATGGTCTACCTGGCCCGCTGGGTAAGCTGGTAGACCACAAGGTGACTGGAACTCCGAGGCGTTCCACAAGGGCACGCAAGCCTCCTTCTTATTTTGCTGATTACGTTGTAAAATAAAGAACTATAATGTTGTATGTACTGTAACTTGTCACTGTACTGAAAAAAACTGGAGCTATGATATTAACTGACTAGTGTACTGTCAATGAGAGCCTATTCATTCAGATGCTATGATGTTTAACTGTCTAGTGTGCTGTCAATGAAAGCTTATTCATTCAGATGCTATAATGTTAACCCTAGTAACTTGTATTGTTTTTACTTAAGGTTGCTATGATGTTTAGCCTTGTTAATTGTATTACGGCCAACTATTGCTATGATGTTGTCTGATCTAAGAGGGGAGGGGTGTTATGTATTGGGCTCACTTGTAATACCACATGGTTAGCTGGAGCAGCTAACGGCTCTCCAGCAACCCAGACTCCAGGTCTCCAGTGCTGCTATTGGCTGTCCCTAGGTGGCAATGATTGCTTTAAACCTATTGGCTGCTGCCTAGGAGCTAGACTATAAAGTGCTGCTAGTTGCAGCCCAATTCTCAGTTCACATTCTGCAAGCAATAAACCATGAGTTTGCCTGAACTCACTTGCCTCGTCTTCTTTCCTGAGCAAAGAACCCGCGACATAACAAGAACTGTCTTTTGTTTATCATTAAATTTATAAGGTGCCTGATTCATAGCAACTTAGGGCAGCAAACAAAATAGAAATCAAACCCAAGACATCAAATCAGTTTTTAAAATTATGGCCATAACCAGGGAAAACATACATATGCAAACATACTACATATGATCTAAGCCAGGTAGAAATATATTTGTTAGTTTGTTGGTTTGTATCCCTCTTTATTATTTCTACAAATAACTCAAGGCAGTGAACATATCCAAGACACCTTCAGTATACTAGTTTTGTATGTGTTAATTGCTGCAGGGATATTCTGTACATTTATTGGGAAGGTTGATTGATCCTTTCATTGGATGCATAGCTAAACCCTAGAAGGAAACTTGAATGTTTGACATTAAGACTTATCTTAACAATCAGTCTTTATACAGAATTCACTTCAACTTCAGTTTTGCATAATAACTAAATATCTAAATTAGAACAGAGTCTTAGCAACATGGATTGAAGTTACTGCAGCACATAATTGACATTTATACTATGCTGTCTTGATTTTCTGTATATTCCTGATATTCCTGTTTAGTTTCGAGTTTAATAACAATATTTAAACTTTAAAATTGTATCATGTATTCCATTATTCATAATTAACTAATGATATGCTAGAAAAATATAATATTTTCCCATATAAGAAGCAGAAATTGTTGTCTTATTTTGTCCAGCTGTTTGCTCCAGCTGAGGGCTGCCATATTTGAACTACAAAAATCTGACTGACCACTAGATGGCAGCAAAGAATTTTCATTTTCATAATATCTCTTTGCTGCTGTCTAGTGGTCTTGCCATAGTATTGTTCTCAGTGCTTCAAGTTTGGAGGGATATTTGCAAGCCATCTTCACAGTGCTTTCAAGAAATATAGCAGTGAATTATGATGGTGAAAATGCTGTTCTGTAAAAGTAGTCTCATATCCACATGCAGAACAAGAAAATAAGACACAAAAAGAGCAAACGGAATGTTCAGCAACATATAAGCTGGACTTTGCAGTAAGAATAATTGGATAAGTATAGGCTACAAAAACCTCAGGATGGTTGCACCAACATCATTATAAAGCTCCATACAGCTGAGCAACATAGCCTATGATCCAATAATGCCACTACTTTCTACAGGGGATTCTCTTACATATTTTGGAAAAGGTTGGCAATGGAAGAATTTCAATATTAGATGAATTACTTAAAGTTAGGCAATAATATAAGTATCTCACAAAGCATTTTTGAGTACATTTTATATTCTATTGCTTGGTTCACAATTTATTAATTGCTTTGCAGTCTTCAAAGTATGTATGCATTTGTGAGAAATGCCACACTCACAGAGACGTAGTAGTTGCTGCCTTATCATCTCTCTCTCTCTTTTCTGATAATTCAAGGTCATCGTGATAGATCAGTGAATCAGTACAACCTGCTACCTTTGGAAATAAATGAAAATGTGAACATGACCTATTTGTCTTTTTTATTATTATTATTTCCCAGAATGGTCAGTTGTTGCCAAATTGCTCCCCAAAGTAAACATTGTAATCACAATTTCATTTTATTATAGTCCTACTTAAAAACTAGGCTGTTTAAGCACCATTAGCATTAATAGGTTTTAAGCAGACTGAGGAATAGCAAAATGGCTAAGTATTAAATGGTAGGATACAAAAATAATCAGCGTACAGAATCTCAATATAGTTCTTCCATCTTTGTCTGATATTCTTTGAATCAGTGTGTCAAGACTAATTCACCCTTTCACCTACATTTTCTCCCTTGCTCATAGCTTGACAAGATTTTGGTATGCAGAGGTGGAAAGGGTGGTATGTAGGCAACCAAGGTGGCTTTGAGAGCTTGGTGCTGATAACTCCGAGGTCAATAATGCAGGTGCTATGGAGAAGTGGAGTTTTTCCATAACAAGAAGAAGCATTACTATTGGACAATGTGAACACCCAGTGGGTAGGGGTGAGAGAATCTATTGTTTAATTAAATAAGCTTTTCAGTGGGAAAACCAGAGCTGGTTTCACTACTTCTATGCCAATGTAAATTTTCAGTAAAATATTATATTCTTGGTAAAATCATGTTTCAGGAGTTTCTTTTTTCAAAAATGCCAACTGGACAGTTGACACAGTGACTATCTGTCTAACAGCATCCTTAGCCTACCAATTTGAGATTCCAACCTCCTTCTAATTTTGGATACCTTTTTGAAGACTTTCCTTGGGTGGCATCCTGATTCTGTTAATGTAAGACAAAATGTAGACAAAAATGCCAAATCCAGTCTGAACATCTGGCTGACTGTGCGAATATTATTATTATTATTATTATTATTATTATTATTATTATTATTATTATTATTATTATTATTATTATTATTATTATTATTATTATTATTATTATTATTATTGTTGTTGTTGTTGTTGTTGTTGTTGTTGTTGTTGTTGTTGTTGTTGTTGTTGTTGTTGTTGTTGTTATGATGATGATGATGATGATGATGATGAAGAAGAAGAAGAAGAAGAAGAAGAAGAAGAAGAAGAAGAAGAAGAAGAAGAAGAAGAAGAAGAAGAAGAAGAAGTGTTTCTGTGTAATAGATTTTAAGATTTAGATTTAAAATAACCTTTATTGTCATTTTTTACTATGAGCACACTGGCCCACATTAAAAATGAAATTCTGTTGCATGCTCTCAAAAGAACTAGATGACCTCCAAGGTCCCTTCCAACTTTATTATTAATATTATTATTGATCATCGCACAGTCAGCCAGATGTTCAGACTGGATTTGGCATTTTTGTCTACCTATCAAGTCCTTACCAAAGACCTGGGATAGGCAGATGTTTGGTGGTATTACAGATATCATCACAGGATGGAAGCAGTTCCTAGTAAGACCGCCTTTGATTATTATTATTATTGTTGTTGTTGTTGTTGTTATACACACACACATAAATATTAATCATTGTCCATTTTGAATACATAGCAGAAAGAGAAAAATTGAGAGTTCACACAGTTGATGCTACATGGAACAAAACTATGACTGAATCTGGATGTTATGCTCTGGATACTACAGAGCCTCCTCCCAGAAGGTAACAAGGAAAACAGGTCAGGAAGAGGATGTGAGCATCCCAGACAATCCTGCAGACCTTGCTCAAACAGGGAATAGCCAATACTCCAGAAGATAGGCTTAAGATACAGGAGGATCTGGACAGACTCGAACACTGGGCACTATCTAACAAAATGAAGTTCAATTGTGAAAAAAGTAAGGTTCTACATTTAGGCAGGAAAAATCAAATGCACAGGTATAGTATAGGTGGTACCTTGCTCGATAGTAGTAACTAACTGTGAGAGAGATCTCGGAGTCCTAGTGGACAATCACTTAAATATGAGCCAGCAGTGTGCTGCAGCTGCCAAAAAAGCCAACACAGTGCTAGGCTGCATTAACAGAGGGATAGAATCAAGATCACATGAAGTACTAATACCACTTTACAATGCCTTGGTAAGGCCACACCTGCAATAATGCATCCAGTTTTGGTCACCACGATGTAAAAAACATGTCGAGACTCTAGAAAGAGTACAGAGAAGAGCAACAAAGATGATTGGGGGACTGGAGGCTAAAACATATAGGGAACGGTTGCTGGAATTGGGTATGTGTAGTTTAATGAAGAGAAGGGTGAGGGGTGACATGATAGCAGTGTTCCAATGTCTCAGGGGCCGCCACAAAGAAGAGGGAGCCAAGCTATTCTCCAAAGCACCTGAAAGCAGGACAAGAAGCAATGGATGGAAACTAGTCAAGCAGAGAAGCAACCTAGAACTAAGGAGAAACTTCCTGACAGTTAGAACAACTAACCAGTGGAACAACCTGCCTCCAGAAGTGGTGAATGCTCCAACACTGGAAGTTTTTAAGAAGAGACTGGACAGCCTTTTGTCTGAAATGGTATAGGGTTTCCTGCCTTAGCAGGGGGTTGGACTAGATGACCTCCAAGGTCCCTTCCAAATTATTATTATTATTATTATTATTATTATTATTATTATTATTATTATTATTATTATTATTATTATTATTATTATTATTATTATTATTATTTATATGCTATGTCCTAAATGGAAGGGAGGGAACTGCCAATAATCTTTTCTGCCATCCTCAACACTCTGCACTGCCTTCCTGTCTGAAGCAGTGATGCTTCCAAACCAGACAGTAATACTGCCCATTAATAGATTCCTAATACCTAATACATGGGGATGTGGTGGCTCAGTGGGTTAGGATGCTGAGCTTGTTGATCAGAAGGTCAGCAGTTTGGTGGGTCAAATCCCGAGTGCCATGTAACAGAGTGAGCACCTGTTACTCGTCCCAGCTTCTGCCAACCTAGCAGTTCGAAAGCACGTAAAAATGCAAGTAGAAAAATAGGGACCACTACAGTGGGAAGGTAACAGCGTTCCATGGGCCTCTGGCATCTAGTCATGCTGGCCACATGACCACAGAGATGTCCTCGGACAAGTGCTGACTCTTCAGTTTTGAAACGGAGATGAGCACCGGCCCCTAGAGTTGGAAACGACTAGCACTCATGTGGGGGGGGAACCTTTACCTTTTTAATACCTAATACAGGTAATCCTCAACTTAACAACCATTTGTTTAGTGGTCAAAGTTACAACAGCATTGAAAAAGTGACTTAGACTGGTCCTCGTACTTGCAACAATTGCAGCAATGTCACATGTTCAAAATTGAGGTACTTGGCAATTGGCAGGTTAGCGTAGGCTTTGTTACATTAGCCGGGAGATTGCAATGCTATTGCAGGGTAGTAGTTTGGCTGCCAACTTACCAGTTCTGCTGTGGGACATGTTCGCGTGCTTCCCAAGGTGCACTTACAGGAGGGCAAGCTGGCTTTGCACCAGAAAGAAAGACGAGCAGCTCTATCTGTAGCATCATCTAAGGTCCTGGAGGTTCCTTGTCAACAGGTGCTACAACCTGTAGCAATCGGGTTTCAGGCCCAGGTACAGCATGGAGATGGCATTGGTCGCACTGGTGAATGATCTCTGGTGGGCTCGGGACAGGGGTTGCTCCTCTGTCTTAGATCTATTAGATCTCTCAGCGGCTTTTGATACCATCGACCATGGTATCCTATTGCGGCGTCTCAGGGGGTTGGGAGTGGGAGGCACTGTCTTGCAGTGGTTCTCCTCCTATCTCCTGGGCCGCTCGCAATCGGTATTGACAGGAGGGCAGAGGTCTGCCCTGAGGCCTCTCATTTGTGGAGTTCCTCAGGGGTCGGTTCTCTCTCCCCTCCTGTTCAACATCTATATGAAGCCGCTGGGCGAGATCATTCATGGTTTCGGGGTGGGGTATCATCAGTATGCTCATGACACCCAACTTTTTTTCTCCACCCCAAACCAACCCAGTGATTCCCTCGCCGTGATGTCCCGTTGCCTGGAGGTGGTCCAGGTCTGGATGGGGAGAAACAGGCTTCGTCTCAATCCTGCCAAGACTGAGTGGCTGTGCATACCGGCATCTCAGACTAACCAGTCCATTCCATCTTTAATGATGGGGGGTGAGGTGTTACCCCGTCGATAGGGCTCGCAACTTGGGCGTCCTCCTGGATTCGTGGCTCAGTTTTGAAGACCATATAGGAGCTGTGACCAGGGGGGGCCTTTGCCCAGGTTCGCCTGGTACGCCAGTTGCGGCCCTACCTGGACCGAGATGCCCTGCACACAGTCACTCATGCGCTCGTGACCTCCTGATTGGACTACTGCAATGCTCTCTACATGGGGCTGCCCTTGAGGACCACTCGGAGGCTTCAGCTGGTGCAGAATGCAGCCGCGCGGGTTGTGATGGGAGTTTCCCGATACTCCCATGTAACACCTCTACTCCGTGAGCTGCATTGGCTTCCAGTTGCCCTCCGGGTGAGATTCAAGGTGCTGGTGATGACCTATAAAGCCCTAAATGGCTTGGGTCTGGGATATCTGAGGGAACACCTGCTGCCGGCATCAAGCTCCCTTCGTCCTGTGCACTCCCCACAGGGAGGGTCTTCTCAGGGTACCGCCGGTAAAAGATTGCTGGCAGACAATACCCAGGGGGAGGGCCTTCTCTGTGGGTGCACCGGCCCTTTGGAACCAGCTGCCTGTAGAGCTTAGGACTGCCCCTGACCTTCGCTCATTCCGCCGGGACCTGAAGACCTGGCTCTTCGAGCTTTCTGGCCTGGACTGAGAGTATTAACCAGGGTTTTAATTGTATTTTAATTGTAATTGGGGTTTTTAGTTCAAGGTTAGTGTAATCATTTTAATTGATTTTAATTTTTGTAATTTGTTGTATTGTTTTTAAAAAACCTTGTGAACCACCCTGAGTCCTACGGGAGAAGGGCGGTATATAAGTCTAATAAAATCAAAATCAAACTGGAAAGGTTCAGAGCTGACAGGAGTCTGACTGCCTGCACGGAGCACCAACTTCTCTCACCAGTGGTACTTATTTATTTACTTTCATAGAACATACTTTTTAACAATGATAGGACTCGAACCGCTGGAGCAGAGACCATCTCCAGCATCATTAAGCCACTGCGCCTCTTAACTAGCAGGGATTTGGGATGGTTGCAGCATCCTGGGGTTATCTGACTGCCATTTGCAACCTTCTCAGCCAGCTTCTAACAAGCAAAGTCAATGGAGGAAGCTGGATTCGCTTAACAACCTCATGACTCACCTAACTGTAGTGGTTCACTTAACAACCATGGCAAAGAAAAGTTTGTAAAATTGGACACTGCTCACTTAACAATCACCTTGCTTAGCAGCTGAAATTCTGCTCCAAATTGTGATCATAACTCAAGGACTACCTGTAAGTACAATACATAATGAACAACCCTCAGTTGCTAAAACATATAGGGAATGGTTGCTGGAATTGGGTATGTGTAGTTTAACGAAGAGAAGGGTAAGGGGTGACATGATAGCAGTGTTCCAATCTCTCAGGGGCTGTCACAAAGAAGAGGGAGTCAAGCTATTCTCCAAAGCACCTGAAAGCAGGACAAGAAGCAATGGATGGAAACCAGTCAAGGAGAGAAGCAACCTAGAACTAAGGAGAAACTTCCTGACAGTTTTTTCTGTTCCCCCCCCACCCGGGGTACAAACAGACAGACAAGCAGGCACAAGTAGCAAGGGTTAATCCCTCAGGCTTTAGTAATTGCCTTCTGATAAAGCCTTGGCAGCAAAATACAGTCAGCCAAAATAGGCTCGTTACCTCAAGCGTCCGCTGGAATGAGATAACTTCCAAACAATTACTCAAAATGAGTCCAAGCAAACAGTCCAGAAACAGAAGTACAGAAGTGTTGTCAAGAATTCGGGCCAGGGTTTCAAACAGGTAATAAATCTGACAGACTTCCAAAGATGTGACCAGAAGTTGATTAAATTATTGTTCATCACAAAGTCCTGAGAGCAGCCACACCACCTTTTGTTCCTTGTGGGGTGTGGCTCAGTGACTCAGCTAATCCCTGACCCTCCTACTCTTCCTACGCTGCTGTACACGCTTGGCTCTGTGCCGTTCTCAGGGATCTAGCCATGATTCATCTCCACTGCTCTCCATCTGCTGCAGCTGCTCTGGCTCACTCCCAGCCTGGCTAATCACAGGCTGCTCCTGTTGGCCTTCAGATGGAGACAGAGGCCTTGCCAGAGGGGAGGGTGCCAGAGAAGGAGGCCTTGCCAGTTCCTCCTCATAATCCTCAGAGTCCTCTTCCTCGGGCAGGACAGGCTCAGGGGTCAGGGCCACAACACAGTTAGAACAATTAACCAGTGGAACAACCTGCCTCCGGAAGCTGTGAATGCTCCAACACTGGAAGTTTTTAAGAAGAGACTGGACAGCCAGTTGCCTGTAATGGTATAGGGTTTCCTGCCTGATCAGGGGGTTGGACTAGATGACCTCCAAGGTCCCTTCCAACATTATTATTATTTGGCATTTTCTATAGCTTCCCTTTACTTCAACAGCATCCCTTAAGGGTTTCATACACACCATTGTTTATTCATAAGCAACACCTGCTTTTCTGCCATAGAGTTCTACCTACCTTCCCCTCTAGGGCTCACAGTCTTTCAACAACTACAATTATTAATTAAGTGACTGCTAATTCTTTGTATGCTTAGATCTCAGGAAGAAAAGCAAGTTATCCCTGTTTCCCTCTGGCAATTTATCTCCAAAGAGAAGACAGGATGAGAAGTTGTGTGCTTTATTTTTTCTGATTCCCCCAACCCACCAAAAAGGGGGCAATCTTTTTTTTTTTGCCTTTTGATAAACTGACTAATCAAAGCTGCAAGCAATGATGAAGCAAAGCTTATATGTGAAAGCAGTGGCTGTTCTTGCTGAAGCAACATATTGAGCAAACGTAACTAATGCATTCTCCAAAAGGAACCTGCCCATCAGCTAAGATGTGGGATTGCCCACTTTTCAGTTGCATGTCTGCTAAAGGTTGGTTATGTTGTACTTTCCCCCCCCCCCAAAAAAAACCCTTATTCTTGGTTCACGTGTCTTGCTTTAAAACTGGGGTTTAAAACCCTTATTCTTGGTTCACGTGTCTTGCTTTAAAACTGGGGTTTTATATTTTTTCAGGGATTTAATTTAATCTTTTTAATTGCTCTTAATTTTTGTATTGATGTTTTATATACCCTGTAAACCGCCCTGAGTCCTACGGGAAAGGGCGGTATATAAATTCAATAAAATTCAAATTCAAATTCAAATATGGAACTCTGTCCCTGATCAGTTTCAGTTGGCAGTGAGCATGTAATGATACACAAAAATGATCTTAGGACACAGGAGGAAGAGTTGCAGTGTAGATGACTAAGTCTGGCTCATGTCCTGCCCACCTAGCAGTTTGAAAGCATGCAAATGTAAGTAGATAAATAGGTATCAATTTGGTGGGAAGAGAACAGCGTTCCATGTGCCTCAGCATATTGTCATGCTGGCCACAGGACCATGGAAATGTTTTTGGACAACACTGGCTCTCTCAGCTAAGTAATGGAGATGAGAAGCAGACACGACTGGAAAGGGGAAATCTTTACTTTTACCTATAGACAAAATCTTGCCATACTGAAAGGTCCAACTGTCTACACGTACAATGTATTCTATGGAGATTTTGAAAGAGCATCTTTGGGACAAACATGATCTGGATAACTGAGATTCTCCATAGAAATCTAGCTATGCGCTTTGGTATGAATACCCTTCAAATGGTGCAGGAGTATGAAGAGATTTCTGGAATATAAATCCTTCTATCCTCCACAGGATAGAAGATCCTCTGTCAAACATCTTCAATCCTTTTGAAAAAGCATGTTTGGGATTTCCAGATCAATAGGAAGTCTGGCCTGTTCTAACCAGCTAGAAAGCAGATCTCTTTCCTGACGTTGTGATATAATATAGAATACCATTTAATGAAATAGATGAAGCTTCTTCAAATCTTTGAAAAAGGTAAAAAAAATCTTCTTTCTTACTGTCTTTTTTACTCCATCTACCCCACTGATGTTGTATACCATTTTAAAATTACAATAAATAAAACAGTATAAAGCAATCAACAAGAGAGATCCAGGGTGACAAATCTAAGCTTCCTTCCTCCATGCTGAACCACTTCTATAAGCAAAAGATAAAACACAAACATCCAAACAGCTACATGAATGAGATCACTTCGCCATGTGCTCAGTCTTACATTAAAGCCGCAGGTGTTTCACAGTGTGTAAAGGAAGCATCTCTTTTTGAAGCATTAAGGCAGCCATGTCATTTGCAAAACATGGCTGCTTTGAAAGCATTGTGAGAAGTTTTATATCCAAATATATTTTATTCTTTATACTGTTTACAGTATACAAGGGGGGGACATGATAGCAGTGTTCCAATATCTCAGGGGCTTCCCCAGAGAAGGAGTCAAGCTATTCTCCAAAGCACCTGAAGGCAGGACAAGAAGCAATGAATGGAAACTAATCAAGGAGAGAGGCAACCTAGAACTAAGGAGAAACTTCCTGACAGTTAGAACATTTAACCAGTGGAACAACCTGCCTCCGGAAGCTGTGAATGCTCCAACGCTGGAAGTTTTTAAGAAGAGACTGGACAGCCATTTGTCTGAAAAGGTATAGGGTTTCCTGCCTGAGCACAGGATTGGACTACATGACCTCCAAGATCCCTTCCAACTTTTATTATTATTATTATTATTATTATTATTATTATTATTATTATTATTATTATTATTATTATTATTATTATTATTATTATTATTATTATTATTATCACAGAATCTACAACAGTCTGAGAATCAGTGTCTCCACTAGATAATTGATGGTCAAGAAACTAAATTAATCAAGTAAAAATAGCAAATAGGGGTTAATCCTTGTCTCAAACTTCCTCAGCCCCTCCCCCAAACAAGTTACTCAGACCTAATCCACATATCAAAGGATAAGATCTACAAACAAAGAGTTAGTTAAATTATGTCTCCCAGCGGTACTGCATGTTCACAAGAATAAACATACGCACATACCCATGCCCCTCAAGTGTCAACCTAGAATCAACACATGACACCCCGGACAAGCTCCCCCTATAAAAATACGCTGCTGTAACCCATTTCTCGGCAGCCTACTAAGTATTTCTTCTTTCCTCACAGCTGTCTGGATCTCATTTTTATTTATTCTTGTGCAACCCTGGTTCAAGTTGGAACCCCAGATTATTCTTCTGACAGTGTTCCCCAGTTGTCTGTATGTGCATGCCTGGGAGTGTGTTGTATATGTATACACAAGCAACATTTCCACTGAGAATGTCAAAGAAGGTAGGTGGCAGCTTAGACGTGCACATATATGAGAGATATCCACAGGGAGAAGGTCAAAAAAAAGTCAAGATGGCCATCAGGACCGTGCAATCAAAGCCCAGCCCTTTTTTTAATGTTATTGTGGATACCCCCAGCGTGCAATGGTAGCCATGACAATTTTGAAGCAGTTACTTTTTTATTTCCTGCTCCTTTCTGTTCCTCTGGTAAAGTGGTTTATTCATTTTGCCTAGCCACCACTATTATGTAGTGCAAGTGAAGAGAGACTGCCGAAGAGAGAAAAATTGAGAAGCCTAGAGCAGTAAGTGAGGGCTGGTTGGCTATATCTTGTTTCCCAGCACAGTGAGGAAAATTAAAACTCAGCTAACTAAAATCCAGATGAAGAGCTTACATATAGCAAAGCAAAATGCACATGGTGCTTGAAAGAACGCCCGAGTCAGCCTAGCCTAATGGATACTTGCTGGGATGCTGGAAAGGAGTAAATTGACACGTGGGATTTCCAAGGAAGGTAATATCACAAGGAAGGATCGGCATGCTCAGCACAGCAAATAAAGCAGAGCTTGTAGCATTGAACAGCAGCACACAAAGGAGAGGCAAACAATACATTTAGCGGCTATAAATCTCCAGGGCAAGATAAAGAGGCAGCTTAAAGGAACATTTACAGGAAGAAAAAGACGAAAATAAAATTTCTTCCATGCTCTGACTCTGTTGTATTCAATTGCTACAATAGAAGGATCTGACTCCAAGCTGCAAAAATCTTGGCCTAGTTCTCAGATTGTAAACCACTGGCTGCGTGTACAGCTACAACGGCAGATGAAGTTCAGTGACTTTTCTTTCTATAAATCAGACTTCCCACAGATGGAAAGTTGAGTTCCTGGGCAGAAGGTTAGAATCACTGTTTTCCGAGATTTCTCCTGTTTATCATCTTCTCCTCTTTATTTGGAAGAAAGAAAGTTATTTACTTTGAAAAGGCCCACTCTATTAATGAGCTTCTTCTGAAATCTGAAAAGGTACAATCCAAATATAGTAATCATTTTCAGACAACGTACGGGTAATCCTCGACTTTGAGCCCCAAATTTCTGTTGCTAGGTGAAAGAGTTGTTAAGCAAATTTTGCCCTATTTTACAACCCTTCTTGCCACAGTTTTTAAGTGAATCCCTGCAGTTGTTAAGTTTCTAACATGTTTGTTAAGTGAACCTGGCTTCCCCATAGACTTTGTCTGCCAGAAGGTCGCAAACGTTGATCACATGACCCTGGGACATTACAGCCGTCATAAATATGAGGCAGTTACCAAGCAACCAAATTTTGATCACATGACCATGGAGTGCTGCAACAGTCGTAAGTGTCCAAACTGAGCATAAGTCACTTTTATCAGTGCCACTGTAACTTTGAACACTTGCTAAATGAATTGTAAGTTGAGGACTACATAACAATAACAACAACAATAACCATAATAAAGTTTGAAGGTACCTTGGAGGTCTTCTAGTCCAACGCCCTGCTCAGACAAATGGCTGTCCAGTCTCTTCTTAAAAACTTCCAGTATTGGAGCATTCAAAGCCCGCCCCCAACCGTACCCTCCTGCCCCCCCAGCTGGGACCTCCAGCATTTCTGCAACTAGGAGTTCCTTCCCCACCCCACCCCACTGGGACCTCCTGACTCCACTCCAGCCAACCCCCGAGCAGCCCACCCCGACCAAGATGAAGGGAAGGCAAGGCAGAGAACTGGTTGTTAAATTATTTGAAACCCACCACTGCCTTCCTCTGTGGATAAAAGTCCCCAAACCTGGAATGCAGTGTGTGTGTTTGTGCACGCGCGCATACGCTTGGCTGCTAGCAGTTTGGGGAGATGAGGAGTTTGTGTGGCACTGAGTTGTCCCCACATTGAGTTAGCTGGTGCGACTTGTTCTGTTCCAACCCAGCTGTCTCGAGTCAGCTGTGTCCAGGGAGTGACACCGAGCAGGCCATGCCCACCTGCTAGGCAACTGGTGGTACTCAAATATTGCCATATCCTAAAAGTGGTACAATCTCTGAAAAGGTTGAAAAGCCCTGCACTAGGACTCCAAGATCCCTCTCACAGTTGCTACTATTGAGCAAGCTACCTGTGCATTTGGTTTTTCTTGCCTAAATGTAGAACCTTACTTTTTTCACCATTCAATGTATTTATCAATATATGCATACCAATAAGATTGCAATTCCTGCTCAAATAGGTCGTAAAATGCTTAGCAATGGAAATTCTAGTGGTTGTAAGTCAAGGATCTATGCAAATACTCCTGCAAACCTATAATTTCCTTAGGCAGACTATCTTATCTGAAAGTAAGAGCCCTTTAGGTCCTTCAAAAACAATAAGGAAAGCAGAAGACCTTTGTTTTGGTCCAAATATCATGCACTTGGCTCCTGCCTGGAAGATTGTAGGATGCAATATTGTTATCTGAAACAGACAATTTCCAAACACTTTTTGAAATGCCCAAAAATGAAATATGTGCATTTAGCTTAAACTTCTGCAAACTGGAAACAGTATTGGCATCTTAAGGCTGGGAAGAAAGAATTATGAAACCTGACTTGAATACCCAAACCCTGAAATGAAAGAAGGTGTAGTGTTCCCCTGATGTTTCCAAAAAAGCAAAGCTTTTGTCCGATGTTTTCTTTCCTCAGTATCTTGAATATATTCTGAAGGACGGCACCTTTAGGCTTTTTGAAGTAAATCAAGCAATACTCATGACTCCTGCCTAAATTTGGACTCCTGTAAGACTAGTTATGATCACATTTTCAATATGTATGGCCTACACATAGCTACACTTAACTACCAAAGTCAACCCAAGTGCATTTTACCATTATCTTTCCTTGCTCTGTTACCCGGAGTTTGAGTTGGCTTGCCATTTAAAGTCTCTCTCTATATATAATCTATCTATCTATCTATCTATCTATCTATCTATCTATCTATCTATCTATCTATCTATCTATCTATCTATCTATCATCTGGCGTCTATCTATCTATCTATCTATCATCTGGCATCTATCTATCTATCTATCTATCTATCATCTGGCGTCTATCAATCTATCTATCTATCATCTGGCATCTATCTATCTATCTATCTATCTATCTATCTATCTATCATCTGGCGTCTATCTATCTATCTATCTATCATCTGGCATCTATCTATCTATCTATCTATCTATCTATCTATCTATCTATCTATCTATCTAAACCTATCTATCTATCTATCTATCTATCTATCTATCTATCTACCTATCTATCTATCTATCATCTATCTATCTATTATCATCTATCATCTATCTATCATCTATCTACAGTTTGCACAATATCTCTATTGAAATGGAGACCAAGATTTCTTGGGATCTTTCATTAAGGAACAAGCCATTTAATACTAAAATATCCATGTCAAATATTGGGGCTCTTTCTTTTAGTTATTTCTAAAGCATTTCTGCAGCACACATACCCCCTCCCATTCTTTTTTTCTCCAAACTACAAAATGGCATAAGTATAAACTTTTATAAAGCTATAAATCTCATGTAATCAGGGAGTTATTACCTTTGATGAAACACAGAATTCTTTTATTCGGCTGCATAGAACTGACACATACCTTGATTTTATTTATTACCCCTACCAAAATGATTTTGTTTGTCCTGCCTATTCTTAGCACCTCTTTCTCCTTTCCTCTACATCTTACAACTGCCTGATAAAGCCCATCTCACAGAATTTACTTCATTCAGGTGATGAAATAGGCTTGATCAATATACACTATAAAAAAATTGATTAGAGTTAAAGGTGTTACTTTTGCTGCAAAACAGGCATACTTGCTACCTCTTTGGAAACTATCATAATAACATACAATAACATAGCTTTTATTTTCTAAAAAAAACACCCTCTTTTAGTGAACATTCAAAATGTAGATGTCAGGAAAATCACCTTCATAAAACCAACCAGATTTGGGTCCCACTTTTTTTTAAATAAAAAAACAAGAAATACTTTGCAGTGCAACTCGCGTGTATTGCAGAAAGAGGGAGAAAGAGGGAGGGAGGCAGGGAGGAAGGGAAAGAGAGAAAAAATGCAGTCAATTATTTCATTGTTTGGGTGTTTTTTTTCTTTAAAAACTTCTTAAATGTTTATAGTTTATGGGAATGAATACAGAATGTGAACAGAGACATCTAGTGGATCTCATCTGCTATATTTTTTAAAGTCATATCAAAAAGTGACTGACTGCAAAATGAGAACCAGTTTAATCTAGTGGTTAAGGCAGGGCTCTTCAAACTTGGCCCTTTTATGACTTGTGGACTTCAACTCCCAAAATTCTTCAGCCAGGCACGCTGGCTGAGGAATTCTGGGAGTTGAAGTCCACAAGTCATAAAAGGGCCAAGTTTGAAGAGCCCTGGGTTAAGGGAACCAGCTAGAAACTAGGAGATGGTGGGTTCTAGTCCCATTTTAGCCATGAAGCCAACTGTGTGACTTTGAGCCAGTCATTCTTTTTCAATCTAGGAAGGAGGGAAGGGAAATCTTACCAAGAAAACTGCAGGAATCTGTCCAGGCAGTTGTTAGCAACCAACTGAACTTGAGGGTACCAAAAACAACAACAACAATAACAACAACAATAATAATAATAATACCTCAGGGACACACTACCTTGACATGGTTGTGGGGTTTGTGTGCTCTGAGGAAAATGAGAATTTTGCCAGAGGTTCAACCATACTGAACAGGTCTCATCAGAGGAGTCAGACAAAGAGCGTCTCTCCCATAAAAAAATATGGTCAGACCTAAATCTCAGGAAGCTATACTGGCTCGGATGTCACCCAGGTTGAAAAGGTCCACACTAAATGTTGGGAGTTTCTGGATATCTGGAGAAAAATGAGTAACAGGACTCAGGATTTTCAGCTAAGCAACAAGGGCAAGCAAAGGTGTTTACCTGTCGCAAATATACAGTGATTAAAAACAAAGAAATAATAAGCTCACACCTTCATGGGGCTTGAAACACCTCTTAATCTGATTTGTATAATAATAATAATAATAATAATAATAATAATAATAATAATAATAATAATAATAATAATAATAATAATAATAATAATAATAATACCTAAGATACTGGCAGCAACCCATATCAACCATTAAAAGGTAAAGGTAAAGGTTCCCCCGCACATGCATGCTAGTCGTTTCCAACTCTAGGGGGCGGTGCTGATCTGGTTTTAATGGTTTTAATTACTGTTTATATTGGGCATAATATTTAATTGTTTTTTTTAACTTTTGTACTTCGTTTTTAATATTTATTGCCCTGTACACCGCCCTGAGTCCTTCGGGAGAAGGGCGGTATAAAAATTTAATAAATATAAATATAAATATATCTCCGTTTCAAAGCCGAAGAGCCAGCGCTTGTCCGAGGACATCTCCGTGGTCATGTGGCCGGCATGACTAGATGCCAAAGGCGCACGGAGTGCTGTTACCTTCCCACCGTAGTGGTCCCTATTTTTCTACTTGCATTTTTATGTGCTTTCGAACTGCTAGGTTCGCAGAAGCTGGGACAAGTAACAGACGCGCACTCTGCTACGCGGACCTTGGGATTCGACCCGCCAAGCTGCCGATCTTCTGATCGACAAGCTCAGTGTCCTAACCCACTGAGCCACTGCATCCCTCAACCATTAGTGCCAGTCAATTTGAGTGTTCAGTTGACTGAGTTTCATATTTTATGAATAAAAGTTTTATAATAATAATAGAGTTGGAAGGGACCTTGGAGGTCATCTAGTCCCCCTGCTCAGGTAGGAAATCCTATACCATTTCAGACAAATGGTTGTCCAGTCTATTCTTAAAAACTTCCAGTGTTGGTGCATTCACAACTTCTGGAGGCAGGTTGTTCTGCTAATTAATGTTTCTCAGTGTCAGGAAATTTCTCCTTAGCTCTAGGTTGCTTCTCTCCTTGATTAATTTCCATCCATTGCTTCTTGTCGTTCCTTCATGTACTTTGGAGAAATGCCTGACTCCCTCTTCTTTGTGGCAACCCTTGAGATATTGGAACACTGCTATCATGTCACCCCTAGTCCTTCTCTTCATTAAACTAAACATTACCCAATTCCAGCAACCATTCCTTATATGTTTTAGCCTCCAGTCCTCTGATCATCTTTGTTGCTCTTCTTTGTACTCTTTCTAGAGTCTCAACATCTTTTTTACATCATAGTGACCAAAACTGGATGTAGTATTCCTAGTGTGGCCTTACCAAGGTGTTATAAAGTGGTATTGACACTTCACATAATAATAATAATAATAATAATAATAATAATAATAATAATAATAATAATAATAATAATAATAATAATAATGTTGGAAGGGACCTTGGAGGTCATCTAGTCCAACCCCCTGCTCAGGCAGGAAACCTTATACCATTTCAGGCAAATGGCTGTCCAGTCTCTTTTTAAAAACCTCCAGTGTTGGAGCATTCACCACCTCTGGAGGCAGGTTGTTCCACTGGTTAATTGTTCTAACTGTCAGGAAGTTTCTCCTTAGTTCCAGGTTGCTTCTCTCCATGACTAGTTTCCATCCGTTGCTTCTTGTCCTGCTTTCAGGTGCTTTGGAGAATAGCTTGGCTCCCTCTTCTTTGTGGCGGCCCCTGAGACATTGGAACACTGCTATCATGTCACCCCTCACCCTTCTCTTCATTAAACTACACATACCCAATTCCAGCAACCGTTCCCTATATGTTTTAGCCTCCAGTCCCCCAATCATCTTTGTTGCTCTTCTCTGTACCCTTTCTAGAGTCTCGACATCTTTTTTACATCGTGGTGACCAAAACTGGATGCAGTATTCCAGGTGTGGCCTTACCAAAGCATTGTAAAGTGGTATTAGTACTTCACTTGATCTTGATTCTATCCTTCTGTTAATGCAGCCTAGCACTGTGTTGGCTTTTTTGGCAGCTGCAGCGCACTGCTGGCTCATATTGAAGTGATTGTCTACTAAGACTCCGAGATCCCTCTCACAGTTACTACTATTGAGCAAGGTACCACCTATACTATACCTATGCATTTGATTTTTCCTGCCTAAATGTAGAACCTTACTTTTTTCACAATTGAATTTCATTTTGTTAGATAGCGCCCAGTGTTCGAGTCTGTCCAGATCCTTCTGTATCTTAAGCCTATCTTCTGGAGTATTGGCTATTCCTGCCAGCTTGGTGTCATCTGCAAATTTGATGAGTTCCCCATCTATCCCCTCATCCAAATCATTAATGAAGATATTGAAGAACACTGGGCCCAGAACAGAGCCCTGGGGCACCCCACTACACACTTCCTTCCATGTAGATGCGGTTCCATTGAGGACCACATGCTGAGTACGGCCTGTCAGCCAGCTATGAATCCATCTGGTGGTAATGCTATCTAACCCACATTTTTCTATCTTATCAAGTAGTAGGTTGTGATCTACTTTATTGAATGCCTTACTGAAGTCCAAGTAAATTATATCTACAGCATTCCTCTGGTCCACTAGTTTTGTCACTTGGTCAAAGAATGTAATAAGATTTGTCTGGCATAATCTGTTTTTGACAAACCCATGTTGACTTTTAGTGATGACTTTGTTTGCATCAAGGTGTTCGCTGATCTGTTATGATCCATTATTACAGATCAAGGCCAACAAGAAGAGTATATTTGAAATGAATGTACCAGTTCTAGAAAGAACAACATCCAGAATCAGAAATAACAGAGCAGAGGCTAGCAGATCAACATTGATTTATAATACGAAATAAAATATTCAGAGAAGCAGGATTGGAAGAACTGCAAAGTTTACCCAAGGCAAAAAAATCAAAGCCTTGCCAGAAGTAACTCAGAATGTAGAGGCAAACCAGGGGGAGTTGGCAGTAGTAGAATCTGGCAGAGATATAAAACTTTTTATTTTGAAACCAGGCACCAACCCTCTCTGCCTTAGGAAGAACAAAGCCCTCTAACTAAGTAAAAGAATTGAAACAAAGAATAACATGAGCATCTAGAGCAGCACAAAAACATCAGAACAAGGCTGCCTGCATTGAAGCTTATTCCAAAGAAACATCTAACACAAGCATTAAAAGATGCAAATACTGCAATATCAAGTATAAGTACCAACTCACTGCAAGAAACAAATCAACTAATGTACAGCACAGCTGCAGTTATAAATAAATACCTGGGATGCAAAATCAACAAAGAAGAAGAAAAAAACACCAAACAGTGCACCACAAAAATGGAAGATTAGACTGGAAAATAAGATCAGCAAGTTGAGATAATACGCAAGAAAGTTAGAACAGATGAAAGAAAAGAAGCTGAAGAAGAAAAAGACCAAAGAAGACCTAATCAAGAAATACTACTTAGCAACAAGGAAGATCAGAGAAGAGCAACTAAAATGATCAAAGGATTGAAGAACAGCTGCAGGACTTAGGTTTGGCTGGTCTAAAGAAAAGAAGAAATAGGGGTAACATGATAGCAGTATTCCAGTATTTGAGAGGCTGCCACAAAGAAGAGGGGGTCAAATTATTCTCCAAAGCACCAGAAGGCAGGACAAGAAACAATGGATGGAAACTGATCAAAGAGAGAAGCAACCTGGAATTAAGGAGAAACTTCCTGACAGTGAGGACAATTAACCAGTGGAAAAACTTGCCTTCAGAAATTGTGGGCATTCCATCACTGGAGGTCTTTAAGAAGAGACTAGAGACTAGACAGCCTCTTGTCTGAAATGGTGTAGGTTCTCCTCCTCTTAATCTGATTTATATAATAATAATAATGATGATGATGATGATGATGATGATGATGATGATGATGATGATAATAATGATGATGATGATGATGATGATGATGATGATACCTAGGATGCTGTGAGCAACCCATGTCAACCATTAGTGCCAGTCAATTTGAGTGTTCAGTTTCATGTTTTATGAATAAACGTTTTATAATAATATTAGAGTTGGAAGGGACCTTGGAGGTCTTCTAGTCCAACCCCCTGCTCAGGCAGGAAACCCCATACCATTTCAGAAAAATGGCTGTCCAGTCTCTTCTTAAAAACTTCCAGTGTTGGAGCATTCACAGCTTCTGGAAGCAGGTTGCTCCACTGGTTAATTGTTCTAACTGTCAAGAAGTTTCTCCTTAGTTCCAGGTTGCTTCTCTCCTTGATTAGTTTCCATCTGTTGCTTCTTGTCCTGCTTTCATGTGCTTTGGAGAATAGCTTGACTCCCTCTTCTTTGTGGCAGCCCCTGAGATATTGGAACACCACTATCATGTCTCCCTTCGTCCTTCTCTTCATTAAACTAGACATACCCAATTCCAGCAACCGTTCCTTGTATGTTTTAGCCTCCAGTCCCCTAATCATCTTTGTTGCTCTTCTCTGTATTCTTTCTAGAGTCTCAACATCTTTTTTACATTGTGGTGAACAAAACTGGATATAGTATTCCAAGTGTGGTCTTACCAAGGCATTGTAAAGTGGTATTAATACTTCGTGTGATCTTGATTCTATCCCTATCCCTCTGTTAATGCAGCCTAGCACTGTGTTGGCTTTTTTGGCAGCTGCAGCACACTGCTGGCTCATATTTAAGTGATTGTCCACTAGGACTCCGAGATCACTCTCACAGTTACTACTATTGATCAAGGTACCCCCTATACTATACCTGTAGATTTGGTTTTTCTTGCCTAAATGTAGAACCTTACTTTTTTCACCATTGAATTTCATTTTGTTAGATAGCGCCCAGTGTTCAAGTCTGTCCAGATCATCCTGTATCTTAAGCCTGTCTTCTGGAATGTTGGCTATTCCTGCCAGCTTGGTGTCATCTGCAAATTTGATGAGTTCCCTATCTATCCCCTTATCTGGAGAAGATAACATTTTTTATTATTATTTTTAAAGATTTAATGTTCAATTCACAGTCTGAGACTCGTAAGAACTTAACAGTTCAAGTCCTAACCAAAGACCTAAAAGCTGTTAAGGTAATGTCTGAGTATATAGGCAGTTCAGATGGTTATTTTGCAAAGTCAGGATATTCAGGTCTAATAAGTTCAAAATTTCCATGTATACCCCCTTGGGGTATTGCTCCAAGGGCTCCTATTACTATTGGTACAACCATTGATTTCTTTCTCCACAATTGCTCAATTTGCAGCATTATCATTATTATTGATCATCGCACAATCAGTCAGATGTTCAGACTGGGTTTGGCATTTTTGTCTACCTACTGAGTCCTTTACCTTTTGCAATTGACTGATGGTGAATTTGTCCATGCCAATAGTGTTCAAATGGTGCTCCAGTTGTTTTGGGATTGCACCCAAGATACCTATTACTGTTGGTAGTACCCTTGCTGGCCTTTTCTATTTGTAGGTCTTTGTATTTTGTTATCTTCTCCAGTTCTTTCTCTTCTCTTCTGCTTTCTCCAGGCACTGCCACATCCACTATCCAGACTTTTTTTTGTCTTCTCAACAATTGTTAAGTTTGTTGTGTGGCAGGTGCCTATCTATCTGAATTCTAAAGTCCCAGAGCTATTTAACTTCTTCATTTTCTATGACTTTCTCCATTTTATGGTCCCACCAGTTCTTCCTTGTAGGCAAATGATATTTCTTGCAGATCTTCCAATGCCCCATTGTTGCTACTTTGACATGCCATTGTTTGTAGTCAGAAAGGTAGTTCCAATCATAATAGGTGCCTTGTATGCAATTCCAAAAAGATTCAAGCACCACTTGAACACCATTGGCACTGACAAATTCACCATTGATCAATTGCAAAAGGTGGCTTAATATGGTACAGCTTACAACCTGCAATGATATCTGTCACACCATCAAACATCTGCCTATCCCAGATCCTTGGGAAGGACTCAATAGCAAAGAAAATTGCCTATCCAGTCTGAACATCTGACTGGCTGTGTGACAAAATAATAATAATTGCAAACTGAACCAGAAAAAGGGTGCTATTTTATTTAATCTATTAGTAATTAACAGGGATCTTCTTTCTCAAGTTTAAGCTTAGACCAACTCATAGATTTCAGTACTGACTGCATAAATCTACCATTTTTCCCCTAAGACACCATGCTAAATGATAAACATTAAATAATGGAGCTATATACCCTTTTTGAATTGCTCTGAAATGATTCTGTGATTACAATGCCATTTTCAGTTCAGGGACAGGAGTTATTGAGGGCTCTAAGTAAGGGTATATCTATGGTAAAAATGATGCTACAACCCACATGATCAAATACATGATCTTGACTTTTTTTTCTTTTTTATCTTCTTTCTACAGACAGCCTGGGCACAATAGACTGTATCATGATCAGAGGGTGTTGTGGGGAAAGAATCAGGTTCCCAACCACTGCCTAACACTCAAAATAAGAAGAGTGGATCAGGGAAATACAATTTTAGAATGTCTGAAAAAGGATAGCATATCTATCTATAGAATAGAATAGAATAGAATAGAATAGAATAGAATAGAATAGAATAGAATAGAATAGAATAGAATAGAATAGAATAGAATAGAATAGAATAGAATAGAATAGAATAGAATAGAATAGAATAGAATAGAATAGAATAGAATAGAATAGAATAGAATAGAATAGAATCTGGAACAGACCTTGGAGGTCTTCTAGTCCAGCCCCCTGCTCAAACAGGAGAATCTATATCATCTCAGACAGGTGAATGTCTAGTCTCTACTTAAAGATTTCCAGTGATGGAGATTTTTATCTGTCTATCTGTCTCTCTATCTATCTATCTATCTATCTCTCTCTCTATTTCTATTTCTATCTCTCTGTATCTATCATCTATCTATCTATCTATCTATCTATCTATCTATCTATCTATCTATCTATCTATCTATCTATCTATCTATCTCCAGTTGGTTTTCATGACTAAGGTAAGACTAGAACTCAGAGTCTCCCAATTTCTGTCCTGGTGCCTTAACCACTAGACCAGGAGTAGGCAACCTTGGCTCTCTTATGACTCGAGGACTTCAACTCCCAGAATTCCTGGCTGGCTCAGGAATTCTGGGAGTTGAAGTCCACGAGTCATAAAAGAGCCAAGGTTGCCTACCCCTGCACTAGACCATACTGGCCTCTCTGATCTTTGGAGAAAGCCAGATCTTTGCATTCAAAATAATTTCTGTGTTGAAACATGAGCTATGTTATTTCCCAAAGAAAGGGGGACAGACATATAACATTTGAAGGGAGGAAATAAAAATATAGGAATTCTATGAACAAGTGATGACTAATGGCCTGATCTAAGCCAGGAGGAACTATTTCTAGAACATAAAAGGAGGGAAAAGACACTTCTTAACCCAAGTAACATGGAAGATTTTAGATATGTGGCATTAACATGTTTTTCTACAATCTGTGTTCCAGTTTCTTGAAAGTTGATTTTCACTGCGGTAGAAAGCTCTGGTTTTCTAGGTCACGCTCAGAATATTTTCAAATTTCTTTTAGTGGTGGTGTTTAGCTCACATTGAGGAGACAGAGATGAGTGTTGGTAGTGGAATTTCTGATATACGTTTCTCTATTCTGTAGGCCTCATGCTTCCTGATCCAAAGAGCCAGCAACAGGAATTTTCTTCAAAGTGTTTTCACTCTGAATTTCACTGAGACATAGGAAAGCAGAATGCATTGGAAAGATGACCGCACAGTGGAATGCAATATTCAACAAAACCTTGGTGTTCAGATAATGAGAAGACTCCTCAATTTCTCCGCACTAGGCCTGATAACTTGATTTTCCTTTTCCAAAAAAAATCAACACAGGAAGAGGAAAAGTGAGTAACTTATCAGCAGAACAATAAGGACGAGCGAATTTAGTATGTCTGTGTTTTCTTCTTTAAAAGTGGCATGTGACAGGTCGTCTATGCTTGAATCTCCCAGAAGCAGATTAGCATTTTTAATTTCATGAGTCTATGTGAGGCTGTAGTCTTGTAAATAACTTGGGTGCAAACTGCACTGAAGTCACCAATGCATATTGCTAAGGAAAGATGGATGTAATCATGCTGTAAAGAAAGGCTTCTTTGAAGAAATAGCAAGCCTGCTGTGCTCATTTTGTTTGAAAATATAAAAACTTAATGTACTTTTTACTTTGATCTTTCATTTACAAGCACTGGCCAAAGAGCCACATACTACACCTACATAAAGTTTTATTTATTTAGCACAAGACATTGTTACATTAGCCAGGAGACTACTCTGCTAATGCAGAGTAGCAGTTTGGCTGCCTGTTTACTGGCTCTGTTTGATACACGTTCACACACTTCTGAAGGTGCACCACAGGAGAGTGAGCTAGCTCCACACCAGAAAGAAAAATGATTGGCTTTTTCCTGCAGCATCAGCCAAGCCCTCTCCCTCCAGTAAAGCTGCCTCACAAATGGGCATCGCAACTGGGAAGATTCAGTGCCTACAGGTTTCTAACCCATCCACACAAAGCATTGCTTCATCTTCCCACTGAAGTGGTACCTATTTATCTACTCGCATTGAACATACTTTTGAACTGCTAGGTGGGCAGAAGCTGTGGTGAGTGATGGGAGCTCCTCCCACCATGCAGTGCTAGGATTCAAACCACTGGAGCAAAGACATCATCACTGTCATTAAGCCACTGAGCCACCATGTCTCTCACCTACATAATTTTAGGTGATTTTACATATACAGGGAAAGGACTGCCAAATTCCAATGAAAGTTCCGGGTGACACAGTGGCTAACACTCAAGACTATTCCCTGATATCTCACAGCAGCACTGGAGAGATGCGTAAGACTTAGGGTGCCATCTGGTCACTTTTTTGAGAATCCCTGTGGAATTATTTTTTACAGAAATTGAAAACTGAAAACTTTAAACAGAAGATAAATGGATTTTTGCAGCAAAACCATGTTGTTTTTCAAAATCAATTAACACTATAGTTTTTTTTCCTCTTAAGCCTGCTTTTTAAGCAATCAGATATCATCCCTGATGTTTAATTGGAAACATGTTCCTTATTTAATTATTCCTCTTTATTGTTTTTTTACTTTATCCTAGTTTAGCTGACTTTTATGTACATCTATAGTCACTAGAAGGTGCTGTTTGATTTGTTTTGTATGTTACACATTCAGTAAATCTAATGAAACATTCTATTCTCTGTCCTTAGAAGAGCAATCAAAACTAGAAGATGGCATGAAATGCAATGCTTCTCTCATTAGTGTTGATAGAAAAAAAATGAGCTAGCCGTTTAGGAGAGAAATAAATGTTTGACTACTCAGGAATCAAAGATCCATTTCAATTTCAGTCAGTTTATTAAATCAGCACAAGCAATGTGTCCATAAGTACTCTCTGAGCACTTGTAAATCTAGAGATAGCAAATAAAAAGACAAAGATAAAATACATTTCTAAAACAACCTAACTAGAATCCATGAGCAAAGTCCAAAAGGAACAATCTATGTCTAGATTATCTAAAGGTAGTATCTAAAATTATATAACATGGGATAACATCTAAAATTACAAAAATGAGATACAGTGGTATCTAAAATTTAAGTAAAATGTGATAATATGTCATCTTTACTTTCTCTTTTACTGCTTTGGGTGTCAAGGAAGATACAAAATTCTGGTTCTTGCTCTTCTGGCAACCTCAACTATTGTTAATTGATGTTTGTTGTAGTGTGTCTTTGATGTTGTCACTCATCTTCTGGGTCTGCCTCATGTTCTTTGGCCTTCTCTTTTTTGTATATATATATACGGTATGGGAAATATCTAAAGTTACAAAAAATGATGCTGTTGAAAATTACATGGACTACATCCGTATAGCAGGAACTTTGCCCATCTGCAGGGTCTTATATCATCTGCACAAAATTTAGGCACATGTGCCATAATAATAGACAGTTCATTTGGATTTAGACCAAGTCTGAGGAGATCTGCTAATCAGAGGAAGGATAAATCCGATTTGAGTGTCTCTCTAAAGGGAACAATGAAGAACATGTTCTATGGTTTCCACATCTCCAGAATCGCAGGGGACAGGTCTTTTAGCCTAACCCTAACCCTAACCCTTTTTGGGTTGGCAGCCCGGGTCAGGAGGAGGGTGGATATGCCTTTACATGCACAAGTGTGTGCACACACAAACAGGACCAAGAGTGTGCACACATAAATGGGCCCACAAGCATGCATGCGATGCAAACAGGGTCACAATCACCTGTGTGATGCTTGGGTGACTTTAGCACCGCTGCAATGCCGCAATGCTAGCACGAGTGGGATTGTGTGCACTTGCAATGACAATACCCCTAGTATAACACAACAATAATGTGAGTGTGGTGGTGTGCTCATGGTGATGCTAGCACCCACCCGTGCTCATGGCATCACTAGCGCCCATGCGATGCTGTGACTTTAGCATGAGTGGGGGGGTGAGGTTACACACTCGTATGCACTAGTCAGCCACTCACATGGCCCAGTGGCCAACAGCCCACGGCCCGGTAGTGGGCCACAGACCACAGGTTGGGGACCCATTTTAGCCCATGGCATTTTTTTATATTTACCATCCAATAATGAAAAGAGGAGAGCATGACCTGTGTTGTGTATTAACTGTTAAATTGTGCGTTAAACAAGTTCCCATCTCTCACAAGTTCGTGAGGAGAAAACGCGGCAGCCCGCTGACAGCTGTCAAACGGGCTGCCGCTTACTACCACGCAGGCGCGGTGACCGGCTGACTACGACAGCTGTCAAAGCGGCCATGCAGGCACAGCTCAATGACAGCTGTCAGGTTGCCGGGGGCTGCGCATGCGCAGTAGCGACCAAGCTGTCAAAAGCTACCAGCTGGTCAGAGGCGCAGCTCATTGACAGCTCGCGGCTGTCAACAGTCACCATGCCTCATTGGCCGCAGCCACGCGGCAGGAGAAAGCCGCACTGTTATTGGTTATCGCTTGTGCAAGTTTGTGTATAAATAGCCGGGAGTCCCGGTGGTGTTTTTAAGCCGGTGCCTTCCCTAATAAACATCCTTGAACCATGCCTGCTGTCTCCTGGTCTTGCCTCATGCCAATCCAACCTGGGTGAAAGAGAAAGCTTTCTGATGGCTGGGTCTTTCTAGCTCTGTGAGATAGCTGGCATCTGTTATGTGCAGATCTGTTATCTACTCCCATTTGCAGGCTTTCCAACTGCTAGGTTGACAGGAGCGAGGCAAAGGCTGGTGCGTGACACTTGGATCTTGAACCCAGGCTGTCAGCTTTCCAGCTGACAAGCCCAGCTTCTTAACCATTGAACCATCATGCCACCCTTTTCATAGGTTCAATCTCCTTTACGATTAATTAATTTTTGCCAGAATCCAGCATATTTTGGAAAGGTGTGAAAAAGAATTGCAAACTGAGCTGAAGTCCTGAGTGGGTGCATACTGGTGAAATTTAGCATAGAGTATATAATCATCAGGGACACGGTGGCTCAGTGGGTTAGGATGCTGAGCTTCTCGATCAGAAGTTCGGCAGTTTGGCGGGTCAAATCCTGAGTGCTGCGTAGCAGAGTGAGCACCTGTTACTCGTCCCAGATTCTGCCAACCTAGCAGTTCAAAAGCACGTAAAAATGCAAGTAGAAAAATAGGGACCACTACGGTGGGAAGGTAACAGCGTTCCGTGCACCTTTGGCATCCAGTCATGCCGGCCACATGACCACGGAGACGTCCTCGGACAAGTGCTCGCTCTTCGGCTTTGAAACGGAGATGAGCACCGGCCCCTAGAGTCGGAAACGACTAGCACACATGTGCGGGGGAACCTTTACCTTTACCTATATAATCATCATGGCTCAAACCAAGCATTAAAGTCCAGTAGTACCGTAGTATATGTAGTACCATACCACCCCGTTGGTTCCATAGAAGGTAACCAATATACTGTTCTAACTTCAGGCATGGGACATAAGTAACAATGAACCTGTACCCAAAGGGAGAAGTAGAACCATGGTAATTTGTTTTAGGGACCTCAAAGAGGTAGATATGAAGATGCCCAAACCACTTTTCACACACACCCTGGCTCTCTAACTGCAGTTGATTCTGCTTTGCCCGAGTAGTAACCATTGAGCAAGAGATCATCAACTTTTCATGTTTCTTGCACCAAGATTATATCCTTGTTGCGCAGGGGGTTGGAGAAACTGGTGCCTCTGTTGCAGTACCAGCCAGCTAGATTCCATATTAGAATTTTCAAAATGTTTGCCTTGTACTGGCCTCCTTGCTCTTAGGCTTTCCGTACTGCATGCCCTAATTTGTCTGTATCCACTTTATGGTCCTAGCGAGGCATAGCTTGCTTACTTTTTTGATTGATTTCTATAGCTGTCCATTAGCTCATGCAGATTCAGACTTGAAGTCTTCAGAAGCCAGCTGATAAAACAGGACAACTGGAGAAGTTTTGAATTTTTGGGATTCTGCTCATTTCAGAGGGCTATTAGAACTTGAATTGGGAATGGAAAAGTCCTCCACATCAAGAACAGCATTGGATTTTGAGGGTCTGCATTCTTCATGGCAGCTGTGAGGATGTAGGAAGGTTGAAGGTAGCACAATCTGCTTATTTCTTGGTAGGAATTCTTGTCCTGGTTAATTAATAAAACTATTTATTAGTGGCTTGGTTGTTTTACATGTTGCCACTAAAGTTTCTCTTAGGTCGTCTAGCCTTTTAATGATGCCAGCCTGGTTTGAGTTTGACAAGAGCACTAAAAGAGTTAACCAGGCTTCCCTCTAGAGCAGGGGTATCAAACTCAATTTCATTGAGAGCCGCATCAGCATTGCAGTTGCCCTCAAGGGGCCGGGTGGGTATGGCCAGGGTGGGCGGGGCCTACTGGGTGGGCATGGCTAGAGTGCGTATGGCCTACTGGGTGGGCGTGGCCAGCTCTACATCGTTCACATCAAGGGTGCCTATGGGGGCCTGGGCAGGAGTGGGACAGATCTGAGGGTCTCTGGCAGAAGGAGGGTCTCTGGGCCAGGGCCAAGGCAGTGGGGGCCGTTACCTCACTGTTTCCAGGATGGCTTCGTGGGCCGCATGAAACCACTTCGCGGGCCGGATCTGGCCCCCGGGCCTTGTGTTTGACATGTCTGCTCTAGAGATTCATTATTGCTGTGGATTGTGCAAGTTGTTTGCTTAGATTTTGTCCCTTGCAGACTCTTTTGGTCTGAGTGGGGACTGTGATATTTATAAGTGAATGTGCCAGTACCCTCTTGGCTGAACTGAGTTAGAAGTGGGGTGACTTCCTCAGAGTGAAAAACATGAAGGGGGGAGTTCAAAAAGTGCTCAGAAAGGATTTCATTTTAAAGAGAAGACCGGGGACTACAAGCTGTCCAAATGCCAGCAGGATTCAACTGCCACTGCTTGTAGGTGGGAAGCATTCTACCTCTTGTACATTACTTAGCGACCAAGCTTCAAGTCCCAATTGTGTTTGTAAGTAGAGGACTTCTTATACATCTACAATACAAAAAATCCTGGCCAATGAATAAAATGCACCAGGGACCAGCAGTGTTTTCTCTTGGGAAAACAATCAAGAAATTTCATCGCCTAAGTAATAAAGCATGGGACAAGAATGTTGGAAGTAGTTCATATGTTGAATATGAATACAGAAAGAGAAACTGAATTTCCAAATCAGAAGGAGTCACAGTTTTATTTCATTCTGCATTGATGAAATCCCATGTTGAGTAATGTTCTAATTTGAGGGATTGCCCTTTAACACATAAAGCAGGAACCAGCACCAGACAATAATCGGGGAATAAACATTTCCATCAAGAAACAATCAAGGAAGAACCAACTCCCAACCAAGCTATATATAAACAATCAGCAAATTTCATTTTCCCGTGATCTGATGAGGTTATCTAGCTTGGTAACAACACATCTAAAATGTCCCATGCTACATGGTATTTTATCCTTAGGCCATGGTGGCACGCAGAGCCTTCTCTGTGGGCACGTGCACCGTTGCCCCAATCCTAGGCCTTCAGCTGAGTGTTATAAAACCTTTTCGCTTTAGGCCTCCACCGCCATGTGCAAAAAAAAAAGTTCAATCAATCAATTTCAACTTCTCGTGGGCAAAAAAACATCTCGCAAAGTGGGAATTGATTGATTGAACTTTAGTCCCACCCAGTCTGCCATTACCACCGCAGCCATGCCCACCCAATGGGCCACACCCAGCTAATTGGCCACACCCACCCGGCACCTGATGATACATAAGTGGATTTTGGGTTGCAGTTTGGGCACTCGGTCTCTAAAAGGTTTGCCATCACTGTCCTAAGGCCTAGTTGGGAGCAGCAAAACATAGTGATATAATTTTCCCCACAATTATTCATGACCAGATGGGAGAAGACTAACCAGTAAGTCAGCCCCAAAGTCAAAAGCAAGCCTACACAAATCAAGGTTATGGAGGATAAAAGAAAAAATTGTAAAGGTTCATGGCTTACTACTGCCACAAAGATATCCTTTTGGACTTGAGTTAGTCTCAAGAGATTTTTATATAGTTGTGCCTGTAATTCCTCTTTCTTAGATAGAGTTCATTAAATCTAATTTGGCCAGAAGACCATCTAGGTACATAGAATTAAAAGACTAAATCAAATGGTGTTCATCAAGCCTAGGGCAATTCAGACATGCTGAGTTACTTTTGAGTAGATTTTTGTTTCCAAGTCACTCTCATTTGCAAGTAAGATTCTGGTGCCTCTCTGTGTTCTGATATTCAGCCTAAGGGAATCCATAGGGTATCCAAAAAGTTAAAATGTCTGCCCCATGCCTTCTTATGTGCATCTCTCATTAAAGAGCTGCACTTTGATCCCAGCAATCATGCTACCATCTGTCTTTTTAAAATATCTTCTATTTATAATAGCTTAACAAGTTTTACAAGAAGAAATATGCAGTATACAAATTTGTATAGTTCATACAAATTTCTTCCCTATAGCATATCCAGCAGTTACAGATGTTCATCTTCGCCTAACATTCATCTTTGATCCATTCTCTTCTCTTAGTTTAAATCTTGAGATAGGGACAATTATTTCTTTGTTTGTGGTTTATAATGCAAGATAATTCATACTGAAGATAGCAGTATATACTGAAAGATAGCATAAAGCAATGCTATATTTATCTGAAAGAAAGACAAGTCTGAATTTAAGATGATGAACCTCACAGTAAAGTTTAAACAGGGGAAAAAACACCCACATCCCATTTGCCTTCATTCTCACATCTTGGTCAGTCTACATCCGGACAACCATCCAATTGAATGGGTTTATTATTTAGGTGTCAGCTGCCACTTCATATTTGCCTTTTGCTATTGCTCAATGCCGGCTGCCATGAACTCTATCTTGACTTCTTTCCCTCAGTATCCACCCTCAGGAGCACTTAACTGGATTCTTGGTGGCCCTGGGCTCTGGATGCTTTTGATGTTGGTGTAACAAATTGGCCTCATCCACAGATTGATTGTAGATGAGGGTATTGCCCTAGCACAGGAGTCTTCAAACTTGGCCCTTTTATGACTTGTGGACTTCAACTCCCAGAATTCTTCAGCCAGTGTGCCTGGCTGAGGAATTCTGGGAGTTGAAGTCCACAAGTCATAAAAGGGTCAAGTTTGAAGACCCCTGCCATAGCATGTGTAGCTGAGACTTGAGTAGGCCTTTCTCTGAAATATGCCTGCCTGGGGTTTGAGATTTACAGTAGACAAGGCCATGGAGGATGCAAGAGTGGCTATTAACATTCACACGTGGTTGAGGGCACTTAGAGACAGGTCTGTGACTCTGAGTTGCTCTGGTTGAGACTGGACCTCTGGAAACAGTTGGGAGTGCTGCCACTGTTTTGCCCTCTCTGCTAAGCAGCACCATCCTTGCTTGAGCTGCTGGATTCTGTTGATAAGGGAATCCCTGAGGCTGATGGGGACTTTAACCCGCATCTGATAATATTGCATGAGGGTGGTCAAGAGTTCGTGGCTTCCAAGGCAACAATTGACCCATCCCATGTTCAGATAGTCTTCATCTTACAACAGTTCATTTAGTGACTGTTCGAAGTTACAATGGCACCAGAAAAAGTGACGACTATTTTTCACTGTTATGACAATTGCAGCATCCCCATGGTTATATGCTTAACATTCAGACACTTGGCAACTGACTCATATTTGGTTGCAGTGTCCCAGGGTCATGTGATCACTTTTTGCAACCTTCTAACAAGGGCAGTCAATGGCGAAGCCAGATTCACTTAACAACCGTGTTGCTAAGATTTCTAAGTTCTAGAAGATTTCTAAATTCTAGATTTACCTTCGGTTCCTTGGCCAGTTGGTATGTGTCAATGGACCCTGTCATTTTTTAATTATTATTTTTTAATTATTATGGCTATTTTTGTCAATTTATACTTTCATTAAATTATGCTTTGCTGTTTTTTAATTCTTTTAATTTATATATTGGATGTTGTAGACCAGACATGCCAAACTTGCGATGTCACGTGACATATCGGAGCTTTTTCGCCTTTGGCGGCAATGGGGTGGGCACGGTTTCTTCATGACGCGTCTGGCCCATGGGCCAGCAGTTTGACACCCCTGTTGTAGACCATCCAACCATCTGTCTTTTGGAGTGGGTGGCTATAATAAATCTCATTACAATAATATTCTTGTTAGTATCAATGTTTTGGTACTGAAGTAAATAAATACCAATGGCCTTGCTGATGTCTTTCAAAGTTATCATTTCTGCTGTACATCAGTATGTGGATATTTTTCTCCCAAAGGCTTCAGAATCAGGGGTTTTTTTTTAATCTAGGGCCTGCCACAGTCAATCAGTAGTCAACATAAATCAGCATCAATTGTGATGTATCCAAGGGACTGCATGATTAAGGCAGATCAGATGCATCAAATAGCCTTGACTGAATGCATGTATAAAAATAAAGCACATGAGAGTCTGAGGGTTAGGGTTAGAGGGGGAGAATGGTGCTAGAAAAATTACAGCTGCTAAAGCAAATACAATCTACAAATACAAACAAAATGATGTATTTTGTTTAGCATATCAATGACCAAGCTCACTGTTATTGTTCAAATGAGCTTATATAGTCAAGGCAGCTGCAATATTATCTTGAAAATTTGGCAACCCCTCACCGTGTTTTGATCTGACAGCAGTCACCTGAAGAGCGTATGATGTTTATCTGTTAATTATATATTTGTCACATGTCCTCCTTTATATTCTATAATTGTTTAGTTTCTCTCTGTATAACAGATTCCTACAGGGCTAAAAAAAATGTACACATATTCCCTCTTTGGTCTCCAGAGGGCACTAAGTAGTTTTGAATTGCAGAACAATAAGGTCTTTGCAGCCTGCGATGGTAACTGTCAGTCAAGGCTGAAGTTGCTTTTTACTGGTCGCAGTGAGTCACAGATGATTAAGTAGGAGTGTTTCCTCTCCATTGATGAAAGTATAAAACCCAATGCAAGTCTGTGTCTATGTCTCCTATTCCTGCTCTATTCTTATTGATGAAAGATAGATCTGCCTTGGCTGAACTGGGGGTCTCAAGACAAAGTAGCAGAATACAAAGCCAATCACATTAAATCAACTAGGGGGTTCTTTTGAAAGGGACTACTCATTGCCAACCCCTATCTCTTTTTTTAAAGAGATATCTGCTGTTTCCTCAAATTTTGCATTTCCTGTTTTCTCACATTCTTTGGGCACAAAGTGAACTAACTTCTTTGGATCGGTGGATTCAGAACTCTGCACTAAATAAGGAATTGTTATTTTTTTTTACAACTGATCTCATTCAATAAAGACTACAGAAGGATTTCTGGTGGATTTTATCTTTTAAGGGTTTTTTTTCCCCTATAAATGCATGTAAACTTGAATTTCTGCTCTTCATAATGAACACAACAGTACCCTGGATTCTGAGGTTTCAGCCTGCCTTGCTCAATGACACTGGAGAAGTCAACAGTTCAGTTTTTGGCAGCAGAGGGGATGGTGACTTCTGCGAGCAAGTCTTCATCAAAGCTGAGGTGTTTTTGATGCTGGGAATCATCAGCCTTCTAGAGAACGTCCTCGTCATCCTTGCAGTGATCAAGAATGGCAACCTGCATTCACCCATGTACTTTTTTCTCTGTAGCCTGGCTGTGGCAGACATACTAATGGGTATGTCCAATGCCTTGGAAACCCTCATGATTGCCATCCTGAGCAGTGGCTATTTAACCATCGATGACCACTTCGTCCAGAACATGGACAACATTTTTGACTCCATGATCTGCATCTCTTTGATTGCCTCCATCTGCAACCTTTTGATCATAGCAATTGACAGGTACATTACCATTCTCTATGCACTCCGGTACCACAGTATCATGACTGTGAAGAAGGCTCTGACACTCATTGGGGTCATCTGGCTCGCCTGCGTTTTTTGCGGCATCATGTTCATTGCCTATTACGAGAGCAAAACGGTCATTGTTTGCCTCATCACCATGTTCTTTACCATGCTCTTCTTCATGGCCTTGCTTTACATTCATATGTTCCTGTTCGCACGCTTACATGTCAAGCGCATTGCAGCCCTCCCGGTGGACGGGGTCCCCCACCAACGCACCTGCATAAAAGGGGCTGTAACTATTACTATTCTGTTGGGTGTCTTCATCACCTGCTGGGCACCTTTTTTCCTCCACCTTATCCTCATCATTTCTTGCCCCACCAACCCACACTGCCTTTGCTATACTTCTCACTTCAACACCTACCTGGTTCTTATCATGTGCAACTCTGTCATTGATCCCCTTATATATGCTTTCCGGAGTCTGGAGATGAGAAAGACCTTCAAGGAAATGGCTTGTGACTGTTGCAGCATGAGCGCAGGGCAGTGCATGCTCTGAACTCAACTCTACGCTCACCTTCATGCCTTCCAGATGATGACTGCTTGGAGTGAACACGGCTGCAGTCTGACCTGTCCAGAAGGTGTAATATTGGGGAAGGTGAAGACATGAAATGGTTTATCCCAAAGCAAAAATCCTAAATACCTTTCTCCCATTGCCAGTTGCTAGCAGTGATCCAGGAAAGGATGGAAAACTGGAAGAAAGTGGCTTCTTCTTTCCTTCTTTCCTTCTTTTTCAGCTGTCTTTCAGTAACAAGAATGTCTCCTACTATTCGTAATGGTAAGAAAAAGAACATCAGACTCAGAAATATTGGGAAGGAACAGAGACATGTTCCCATTGCGTTAAAAGGAAGTCCATAATTTTTAGAATATTCAGTTACATAAGATGTTCAACAGATGCACCACACAACATAGACTTGGCAAACTGTTCTTAAAGAGTACTCTGCATAATTATTATTTTTAAAAAAAAAATAGGTGAGTGTGGGCCTGACACAGAAAACCTGCCTTTCTCTATACAAATGGATTAATTTATGATTGATTTGATTTTATAAAGCTGCTATTCCGAGTGTTAAGACTTGTTATTACCTATGAATAAGCTCTTTGACAGTTAGAAGGACCGCTGCTATTTATTTGGCTTGGAGCCTTACTGAAATCAAGCGTTTTTTCTATTTAGGATCGCACTTTAATCGTTGTTTTTATTTCACCGGCAAACCATTGCATCATCATCATCATCATCATCATCATCATCATCATCATCATCTATTATTATTATTATTATTATTATTATTATTATTATTATTATTATTATTATTATTATTATTATTATTTCAAGCGCCGATCGCCAACATCGTTCTGCTTTATGTAGGCAATTTTTTTTTTCGTTAGAAGCACGGAAATTGGCAGCAGAACAGTTTCAGAACAAAGTTAGATTTCTTATAGAGCATTTCGGATTTTGTTCTGGTGGGGGGAGGGACGAGACGCACACGTAGCCCCGCCCTTCCTTCTCTCCGGGCTCAGCATTCAGCTGGAAGGGGTTCGGGTTGTGGATCGTGGGGCCGGGTGCTTCATACCTCCCGCCCGAAGCCTGCGGAGGAGAAAGCGCAGAGCATTGTGTGTGCGTGTGTTTCGTGCTTCCTCCAGTCCCTTACTTTCTGGATTCTCTTCAGTTGAAACGATGGAAAAGAACTTCTTTCGTAACTTCCGGTTTTGTATTGTGTACATTCAGAATTGTGATTTAACAGCAAATGCATTCTTTTAAAAAAAAAAGACTTCGGTGAATGGAAGTGGACTATTTGGGACTTTACAGTCCATTCAAGACAAGACATGAGGGTGGATTGCAATCACTTCCTTCTGAGGTGATTTTCTGTTTCCCCGTTTATTGTATAGTTGGGGAAGTCCTGGTGGTCTCTCATCCATTGCAAACCAGGCTGACCCATGGAAAGACAGCCTTCTGAGGATCTTGAAGTATACATGCAGAAAAGAGCTTCTAAGAAAGCTTCTAAGAGTCATGGCTGATATCAAATACTATATATGGTGTCAACATTTCCTGGTTCAGTTTTGGTGACTGAAGAGAAACTGTTCCCATTCTAAACCTGTGTCTCTCAATATAGCAGGACAAAATTATGCCTGTCTGCTCTGTAATATGTAACCAACCTCACCAAATTTATTGTGACTTATTTCCAGATGTGTTGCCTGAGGATGAGAATTGTTGTCCAGTCCATCTGAGATTACCAGGTTGGGAAAAGCTCCCCCCCCCGGGGGGGAGAGGGGGGGCGTTCTGGCTCTGAAACGTATAAGTAAAATGAGTTCACAGATCCTATAAAGTGAGTTTTGTTTTGATATGGCCCACCGTGTTATTGTCTTTGGGAACTATGTTTTATGACTTAGCTTGTATAAAGTAAGTTAACAGACTTGTCCAAGAAACCAGGACCTAAGGATAGCCATCTTCATTTTTGTGGATTTCAACTCCTGTAAGGCCTCACCAGCCAAGCCAATGTGGAGAATTGAATCTAAACTTCTGAAGAGCATCCAGATTAATGCCTTTGTATGATTTGTGCACTTGATTATTATCATCAGTTCTCACCATCTAACAAGAGCATCTTTGGAAAAACCAGAACAATCACCTGGAAATAGCTTACATTTGTTTTATAGTTTGCATTAATTTTGAAAACTACTGTAGTACTTTTCAAACATTTCACCATTTCATTCAACATGCTACGTCTACGTACATGTGGTTTATTTTATTGTTACAGCTTAGCATATTGAATCAATCTAAATGGTTGATTCAATAAGTGAATTATGGATAATATTGGTAGTTGTACAGATCGTGACTTACAAAGGACTCTAATTTTAATCTGTATATATGCCTTTGAAGAGAATATTTATATTTCAGGTTTGAACTGTGGAGTCCTTAATACTCTCTGAGCTTGCTTGTTTTCTTACACATGGTGCACTGATAATGTTACCTAGTTTGGCAATGAAATGTCTCTAAGAAAACAGTGGAGCTCAGAGAGCACCAGTGAATATGCAGTTTGCAGGGAAGATCTTTTACAGAAACGTTACTTTAAATGAAATTCTAAAATAGCGTCTCCCTTCTATTTATGTTTTTGGTGTTCTCTGAAAAAAAGCCTGTCAGCAATTACTGTGATAACCAAAATAATTATATGCGGTAAAATCTAGGAAAGCATTAGTGATTCTGTGATGACCAGATTAATTAAACGTGATAAAATCTAGGAAAGCATTAGAAAGCATTAGTTCTACAACTAGTACAGCTGTTGTATCTGCTTACTTTTACTATTCATTTAAGTGAATTTAATTTTCCATTTGTTTTAATTGTTGTTCATCACCCTGAAGGATATGTATGTTCTAGAAGACTTATGAATTATTTTAGTTGAGAATAGAAATGTGTGGTGTTCATGCTAATGACAAGGTATTTCAGGTTTAATAGCTGTATCCTTACTTTTGGCTGGAAAAAGCACCCAAGAAAATTCCACACAGGAGAAGAGCGAAGTGTATTTGAGCCGCATATGTCACTTAAAAGTTTCTGTTGGTGTAATTTACTGTTGTTCACTTAGTGTGATGTTGTGCTTCAGGTTCTTAACTATTTGACTTTGTCACAACTTTGAATTAATTGCACTTTGTGTTCTCTGAAACAGTTCTGCTTAAAAAAGTAGTAATGTCTTAAATAAAATGGGCCTGAAATTACCTGACAAGTGTTCTCTGTTTTATAAGATATTAGGATCTTATAAATGGATTAGCCACTCAAAAGGCTTTCTTGTATCCTAGGGAGGAAAATACTATAATCGTTGAATCCTTCCAGAGTGAACCATTACAACCACATTAGCCCTTAAAATATCTATTTTTGGTTTTGTAAAACCTGTTTGCAATCTTTTTTCAACAATTATTCCATTTGAAAGCAGCATAATGGAAATGTTAGATGTCGTGGAGGTGAAAGTTTTGTTGCAAAATTCTAAAACATCTTCAAGGCCCAAATGACATATCCATTAAATATAATCATTAAAATCACTTTTTAATATCAGCTAATGGGATCAGAGGGGAGGAAAAGGAACATAGAAGCATAGAAAACTGAGCAGAAATAGAGGACTGTTGGGCAGACTACAGACAAAACGGGGGCTTAATGGTTTCTTTCTTTGTCAATGATGCAATAAAAACTACTCATATGCACACACACACCCAGAACTGTTCTTCAGATTCTAGACAAACTTCTAGGTCTGAAACCACCCATGTCGAAAAAAATCTTTCTGTTTTTACTGATACTGAGAAAAGCCCAATCAGACATATTAAATAGGATCATGCACATAAGGCTTGTGGGCTTTAAATAGTGTTTCTCCTCAGCAAAATTATTGTGTAGTGGGTCCGATGCAAGGAAGAGACGCCAGCCAGAGTGTGAGTTCAGCTCTTTATTGGAGGGGATGGCCCATTGGGGAATGAGGGTTACCTGGCCTCCTTAAATACCTAGCCAGGTAAGCGGACAGCCAATGGGGTTGGCCCTAGGTTTCCCGGCGAAACTGTTTCCCGCCAAAAACCGTTCAGGCCAACGCCCCCTGGTGGCTGTTGCTATGCAGGTGCCTGCATACATAACACAAATAGTGCCTGGGGAGGACCTGGATACTTGAAAGAAAGAACTACTAGACGTGATACAATATTTATCACTTATTTCTATGCATATAATAGTCCTTCCTTGATTAACAACGGCAATTGGGACTGGAATTTCCATCACTAAGTGATTGCCATCGTAAAGTGTGGGATCATGTGGCCATGCTGCTTAGTGGTGCCAGATCCAGCACTTCTGTTTGCTGTTGTTAAGCTGATCCCACAGTGTGTGTTGCATGGCTGCCATTTGCAACTTCTTTCCTGCTTCCTCGCTGATTTTGCTCATCAGAAGCTTGCAGCAATGGTTGCAAATGGTGATCACATGGCTGCAGGACATTGTGACATCAAAATTGTAATTGCAAGCTGATTGCCAAGCAATCACTACCCATTCACATAAGAGAGCTAAAATGTGATTATGTCAGGTGCAAGAAGCAGAGTTTACGCTTCAAGATTTAATTCTAGCAAAATTTAACTTTCCCAACATTTAAAATACAAATAAGCTGATTATCATAAAACATCTGAGGGAGATGTATGAAATACAAATAAATAAATCCAGAGAACATCCAATACTACCATTCTTGTATCCTTCGACAGTAATCTTCTACCACATTGGAATACTGCATCTATTTTTGGTTGCCACAATATAAAAAAGATGTTGAGACTCTAGAAAGAGTGCTGAGAAGAGCAACAAAAGTTATTAGAGAACCAGAGGCTAAACCTACAAAGAATGGTTGCAGGAATTGGATCTGTCTAGTTTAATGAAAAGAAGGACTAATGAGGAGGAGGAGGAGGAGGAGGAGGAGGAGGAGGAGGAGGAGGAGGAGGAGGAGGAGGAGAAAGAAGGAGAAGGAGGAGGAGGAGAAAGAAGGAGAAGGAGAAGAAGAAGAAGAAAGGGTCACCCTGTTCTCCAAAGCATTGAAGGCGTGAAGAAGCAATGGATGGAAACTAATCTAGGAGAGACACAACCTAGGACTAAGGAGAAATTTCCTGACAATTAGAACAATTAATCAGTGGAATGACTTTCCTCCAAACATTGGAAATTTTAAAGAGATTGGACAGCCATTTGTCTGAAATGGTATACCATTTCCTGCCTGAGCAGGGGTTGGATTAGAAAATCTCCAAGGTCCCTTCCAACTCTGTTAATCTGTTATTCTACAGTATTCCTATTCTGTTACAAACAACACATTAAAATATTCCAGATACTAACCTAACCTAGTCCCTAATGAATTAACCCAGTCTTTCTGAAACTTGGCAGCTTTTTGTTGTGTGGACTTCAACTCCCACAATTCCCCAGTGTTGACTGAGGAATTGTGGGAGGTGAAATCCTCACAGTATAAACATGCCAAGGTTGAGAAACATCGACCTAACCTGTTTCCTAGCTTTGCACAACATATTGAAACATTGACAAACCAATAAGGCTGGGTTAGTCCAAGATGCTGAATACCAAAACACTGTTGTGCAATAAGGTCAACGTGGCTGGAATTCTCTCTAAGTAGCTGAAAACTGCAAGAGTTTTTCCCTACCTTCTTCTATAGCAAGTTAATTAAGGCTTTGAAGACTTTGAAACATGTCTTCCCAGATGTTTTGTCATCTGAGCTATGTTGCTATTTATGGGATAATCTGCCTACTGATTTGCCCACTAATACATCAATATTTATGTCCATTGTCCCTTCCATTTCTTTCCTAGCTTTTCCCACATCTCTCCTAGCTTTCCCCACAATGTCCTACATCATGTTATGAGTAAGAAGAAATTGGATAGTCATTTGTCTGAAACGGTATAGGTCTCCTGCTTGAGCAGGAGGTTGGACTAGAAGACCTCCAAGGTCCCTTCAAACTCTGTTATTCTGTTAGGTTGTCAAGAGCAGGAAGAGACATAGAAGTAATTGCTGGTGAACAAATATTGAATAGCTGCTGGTTCAGATATTGACGCCAAAGATCATTCACTCTATGGTAGACAGTTTCCTAGACCCTTAAATGTTCTTGTAATGTCTTGGTATCTGTAGGAAACAGACTAGACAGAAGACCCATATCAGTCTCATGTGAATTTAAAGTAGATTCAGAAAGATTGGGATGTTAAAACACTGCTCAACCCAAGGTACCCCCAGTGCATGAATTATAAAGGTATAAAAGAAACAGTCAATTAATATTCACCTCATTCCTGTTGAAATTTAGAGTATGGCATGAATATTAATGCTTGTTTAAATGAAACTTATATACTGCTCAAAAAAAAATAAAGGGAACACTTAAACAACACAATGTACTGTATTTAATAGTAGGATGTCTTATCTTGTGTTCCCTTTATTTTTTTGAGCAGTATATTTTGAATACTAGGACAGGCACTCCAATCCCAACTCAGAATCAGTTCATTTAATGCATTTTGTGTTTCCTCTTCATTAGCTAGAAGCTGCAAAGAATTCTTCTAACCATTTTAACCATTTTTTCTTTTCTCACCAACAAGCAACTTCTTGCTGTTGATGTGTTGTTTGTAGCATTGTAGAACACTTCAGCATGGGGTCTTGGCACAGTTCAAAATCAGCTAAGGATCTCTGTTGTCTCATGCTATCACCAGTATTCAGCTGCTGAATATGTGTGTTTCCTATTGTTATCTTTCCTGCAATGCACAAAAAACTGATCTTACAATTTGAAATGCTGATGTTTTCTGTAGAATTCAGGGATGGGCCATTTTCCTGCTGATTGAAATTCTGGCTTTATCTTAATTTTTGATTCTAGGGATCATACCAACAAATTTGAACAGATCTCCCCAACAGCAGAAGCATGGGTAAAAGACAGGGGTGGGTAAAGGTAAAGGTAAAGGTTCCCCTGCACATGCGTGCTAGTCGTTTCTGACTCTAGGGGCCGGTGCTCATCTCCGTTTCAAAGCCGAAGAGCCAGAGCTTGTCCGAGGATGTCTCCGTGGTCATGTGGCCGGAATGACTAGATGCCAAAGGTGCACGGAACGCTGTTACCTTCCCACCGTAGTGGTCCCTATTTTTCTACTTGCATTTTTACGTGCTTTCGAACTGCTAGGTTGGCAGAAGCTGGGACGAATAACAGGCGCTCACTCTGTTATGCGGCACTCAGGATTCGACCTGCCAAACTGCCGACCTTCTGATCGACAAGCTCAGCGTCCTAACCCACTTAGCCACCGCGTCCCTGCACAGGGGTGGGTACAAATGATCAAATCTACAGGAATGGATATAGGTCAGGGTAAGAAGCAGCATTTTTCAACCTTGGATGCTTTCAATTGTGTGAACTTCAATTCCCAGAATACTCTAGCCAGCCGTGATTGGTAGGACAATCATTATTATTATTTATTAAATTTGTTTGCCTCCTATGTCACCACAATTATAGTTCCCATACCTCATTTGGCCAGGGTGTAGCAGAGCAAATCAATCTATGCATGCATACGGATAATCATGGGTCTGACTTGGGACAGTGGTCACATGCCAGATACCGTATGATATTCTTGTTGGAGCAATGTCAACATGATCTGGTGGGGAATTTAACATTATCTTCCCGGTTATAATCAGATCACACCCCAGTGGCACTGAGAGTCTCTTATGCCTCCCCTTCCACAGGGACGATGGACCCATTCAATCGGTCCACCCCCCAAAGACTGATGATCCCAAATGGATTCCAGAGGAAACTGGGGGATGTCTCAGAAGTCCTGGTAATAGCCTGGAATCACAGGTGGCTGAGGCTCTGGGCAGGATCGCTCCCATGCAGTCTCTCTTGACCCGTTGCTGGTTCAAGGAGTAGCAGCAAACACTGAAAAGGATTAAGAGATACCTAGAGCACCACTGGAGAAAAACAAAAGATGACTCTGAATACACATGACTTAGAGCCACTATTAAGGCCTACCTCATGGTGACAAGAGCAGCAAAAACAAGGTTATTTCTCCACTCTTATTGCAGCTGCAGAGTGACACCTCCTGGCCCCATCCTGAATTTCTCGGTCCCTCTTGGGCTGCAAGGGGGACTCCGATAATCATCTTCAGAACCATGCAGAGGAATTTGTTGAACACCTGTTGGATAAAATCATTCAAATTCATTCCCAGTTGGATTCCAAGCATGGTACAGTCCTTGTGAGATGCCTGGGGAAAGGTCTTACTCAGTGATTTAGGAAAGGCTTGTTCCTGTTGGTCCTAAGGAAGTGGACAGGGATAGGGGGTAGCAGCCCCATGACAAGATGGGCGGCAAATAAATTTAACAAATAAATAAATAATACTGAAGCCATGATAATTTATGACTTTTGTTGTTTACTTTCTATTTGTTCCATTTTTCAAAGATTGTCATAAAGAAACGTCACCATTTCTGTATATTTGGGGTGGGTTTCCTAAATGGGGTCCTGGGGAATGCTTATTGCAAATGGTTTTTAGATTTACATGGAAACAAAATCTTCTTACAGTATAATGGTTCTGTATTCCTAGTGACTAGTATTATGAAATATGACGTGTTGAAAATAAGACTCAAACAAACAATGGAAAATTTATTAAGATAAGCCATCACCAAATCATAACTTCACAGAATAATATAGCCTGACATTTCAGTATAAATGGGTTTTGTGAAAATGGGTTCATTGCTATATTATTTTACTAGGATCGTAAATATTTTACTAGCAGATAGAAGAGGTTTGCTGTATTGGTAGCATTTATCCTGCTAAGAAGCAAACATTATTCTTTACAATTCTTGGTTATCGAAGGAAAAATAGCAAAACTGATACAGAAAGATGTTTCACCATCATGTTTTAAAACTTTGAAATAGCCTTTAGGCAATCGTTGCATTGTTTACCACCTGGTATTTGTAACTGATATTCCCTGTATAACCTCAAAAATAATAATCAGTAATCAGCAATGATAATCCTTGTATAACCACAATAACTAATGAGGCCGCCTCAAAGCAATTTTACTATTATGAATGTTCTTAATAAAATAAATGTGTGACTGTGATGTACCTTTTGTCATAAAGCCAAAAAGGTTCTGGGGGAAGGAACATGTTACAGGGACTAAAAACCAGAAGTAAGAGATGGAACAGAAAAACCAAAAGGTGACCCTAAGAAAAGCAAGGTTACTGACATGCAGAAAACCATGTTTGACCCAGGACCTAATGGTCAACAAAATGACAACTTGAAGGACACATGATGGATAAAAAGACTAGCAAAGGATAAAAGGAAGGCTAGGTAGATATTTGCTTGGAATCCCATAATCCACATTTGCAATTGTCATCAACAGAGCATCCTGGAGATCTACGTGCATCAGTTGGCCAAAACAATTAAACATGAATTTACATACATGTATGCAAGTAGGAGAGCATAACACTAATGCAATAGTAATTAAAACAGTTTACGTACTGTAGGTTGAAACGGATTCTATTTCCTTGAGCTTTTCATTACCGCATAAGAAAGTTCAAATCTGTAACATCCCTTCCATGTATCCTTTTAGCTGTCTAAACCAGGGGTGTCAAACTCGCAACATCAGGTGATGTGCTGAGACGTATCACAACTTTTTCCCCATTGCCAGAGCTGGGGTGGGCATGGTTTTTGGCATGATGCATCCGGCCTGCAGGCCAGCAGTTTGACACCCCTGGTTTAGACTGTAATTGTTATAAATGCTCTCAATGCATTCAATCACATTCTAATTTGGAATCAGAATTCTAATTTTATAGCCACTTTGGGAGAAAGGTAATAATACAAGTCAGGTATTGTAAAATGTGCTGAATAACATAGGCTACAACAGGACTTTTCAACCTTTTCACCCATTGTACCACATTTAGGATATGGCAACATCCGAGTTCCACCAGTCGCCTAGCAAGGTGTCAAAAACTTGATGATCCAAAAAAAAAGGAAAAAAAGTGATGAAGTACAGGTAGTCCTCAACTTACAACAGTTTGCTTAGTGACTGTGTAAAGTTACAATGGCACTGAAAAAAGTGCCCCCCAAGCCACAGCCGAGCAAGACACCTGCCTGCCTGCCCAGTGCGCTCTTCCTCTTCTCCCAGGTTTTCATTGTTGTGAACATTTCTGTTGAGGATTGGCAGCGGTTGTGGGGTGGGGGGGTGTTTGGTTTTTATTCCCCCCGTCTGCTGCATGGTTGCAGCAGGTTTTGGTCACTTCACATGACCCTGGGACACTCTGACCATCATAAATATGAATCAGTTGCCAAGCATCTATCTGAATGTAAATCACAAGACCCTGGAGATGCTGCAACATCTGGGCTCAGAAGTGCCAGGATCAGCGCCGAGCTCCAGCTGGAGCCTGGTGCTGATCCTGGTGCTTCCACTGAGACCTGACAGCCCTGAAGAAGCATTGAACCTTGCCACTTCCGCTGAGCCCTGACAGCCCTGCAGCTCCAGCCATCTCTTGCTCAGGCTTGTATGGTGCTGCCATTCCCCTCCCCCGCTACCACTTTTCTAGGATGGTCGTGTACCACCTGCCAGGTGCCAATGTACCACAGGTGGTACCAGTAGCACTGGTTGAAAAGCCCTGGGCTACAATATCTGAATTGCAAAAATCCAGATAACCACTAGATAACAGCAAAAACTAGCTTTTCTTTTATCCCTTTATGAAATTTATTAATAATCTGGAGATTTGTTTCTTAGATTTGGTAGTTCTAACATAGGAAAATGACAGCTTTATCTCCTTGACGTCTCTGTTTTATGTTTAAAAGGCTACAGACTATTTCTATGGGGAAAGCTCCTTTCTAAAATAATCCGTCCAAAATCAATTATTTTGCAAAGTTATTCATATATCACTATAGTCTTTGACCATCTCCTGGTGTGTTACACCACACTTAACCAAGTTCTCCCTTTTATTAACCAAGCCAAAGCTACCCACCATTAATGGTTACTTGTCAACAACTTTCAGATGGAAGAAGCATTGGATAAGAGAAGAATTAAAAGGTATGCATTTCATTCAAACAACAAAGCAGATAAAAAGATACGCAGGAAAAGCAACATCTTGTGAAAAATCAGAATAGAGCTGGAACTGCTTTAAAATGCTTCCCTTACCCAACCACCCTCCAGTGATCTCTCTTGAGTGCAACCATTAAAACCATCTTGTAAATTTGCCATACAGCAGTTGTAGTAATCCAGTGTAAATGACTCTATATTTGAACAGGATGGTGGCTTGGAAAATGCTTCTTGTTCCTGGCAGTAGACACTCAGCAATCACTCGTCCTCTCTTTTGGATGGCAGTTCCCCAATTTTAGCACTTGCTATCAAACTGAATAGCATGCCTTCAAATGCTGTAAGGTATTCTACAGACAATAGCTGTTGCCTAATGGCATGATCTCAGTGAAATAGCACTTAGTTTAAACTCTATGCATCAAATTTAATATTTCACGGGCTCAATGTATTAGAGGTGATTTTAAGGACAGAGAGAGAGAGAGAGAGAGAGAGAGAGAGAGAGAGAGAGAGAGAGAGAGAGAGAGAGACAGAGAGAGAGACAGAGAGACAGAGACAGAGACAGAGACAGAGACAGAGACAGAGACAGAGACAGAGAGACAGAGAGACAGAGAGACAGAGAGAGAGAGAGAGAGAGGGATGGGGAAAGAGAGAGAGAGATATGCAGACAGCTACCTATATATTGAGGCTTTCACTGCCATCTCTCATAATAATAATAATAATAATAATAATAATAATAATAATAATAATAATAATAATAATAATAATAATAATAATAATAATAATAATAATAATAAGAAGAAGAAGAAGAAGAAGAAGAAGAAGAAGAAGAAGAAGAAGAAGAAGAAGAAGAAGAAGAAGTAGTTGGAAGGGACCTTGGAGGTCATCTAGTCCAACCCCCTGCTCAGGCAGGAAACCCTATACCATTTCAAACAAGTGGCTGGCCAGTCTCTTCTTAAAAACTTCCAGTGTTGGAGCATTCACCACTTCTGGAGGCAGGTTGTTCCACTGGTTAATTGTTCTGTCAGGAAGTTCATATGCTAATTGTGTTTTTAATGAAAGGCAAATAAAAACTTTCTGATGTAAAATGAGAAAACACTTGCCTTCCAGAACAAAGCAAGATTTCAAATACAGTATATCTTATTTAAAGAAAGTTGATCAGGCTGTATAGTTTTGGACTATGCAGTTGTGACTGGCAGGTGTTTGGTCTACCTAACCTGATAGACTAAAAATATTCCATACTTTTGTTTCATGTATTTGGTCCTGGACATGGCGGTATCTGGAGACAACAGAATAGAAGAAAAAGAACTGGAGAAAATCACAAAATACAAAGACCTGCAAATAAAAGTAGAACAACTGAGGCAAAACTGAGGCAAAAGAAAGCAAAACAGTAATAGTGGGCTTGGATGCAACCAAACATCTGTAGTGCTACATGGATACCAGTAGCATTAATAAAACTGCAAAGGGCAGCTTTACTTTGAGCAGCTTACATCCTGTGGCAGTACCTTGAACAACATCAAACAACATCTGTCTATCCTGTCTCCTCGGTAAGGACTCCGTAGATGGATAAAAATGCCAAATCCAATCTAAACATCTTCCCGACTATGTGACAAACCATAATAATTATTGCACTTGCATTAGTGATATACTGTTTGATTTAACAGGCAGTTGGAAATAGAGGATATCCTTCCTCCCAAAGTGTCCATTAGATGGAAGTTTCACTTTTTGATTTAGTAGTGTGGGTAAAAAAAAATGTGGAAGGTGGTATTCTAGAAGAGGGTAGAATTTCAGCCTGTAGGTTTCATAGAAGAATCGACAATTGTGCCACATCTTGCCACATGTATGATGAGAAGTGGGAGAGCAAAAGCAAAATCACACTGCCCACAATTAGTTGGCTTTTATATGGCGTTTGTTTCCCAGTTGATGACAAATAACCAGTACTGCAATTTCAGAACCAAAGAGAAATCTACTTTACGCACAACGTGTGGTATAATGTTGCTAATGGGTTCTGCAAATGAGGCAAGGCAGCTGCAAATTTACTCACTTCACATGTATTGCAGATCCTTTTAAAATATAATTGCAGTCCTTGTTAGAACTGCTCGGTACCAGCTGCCATTTGATGGTTACTTGCCTCTATAAAATTTGTACTGGTTTACATAGCAGTTGTCAAACCTTTCAGATGAGAGTCTCCAGCTGTCAACCCAACTTGCCCCTTTATTAAATGGGACTTTATTTTTATAAGAAGAGTTTTAGAGAGCACGAGTTAGTCTCAGGGGACTCAGCTAGATGACTTAGCCCCCTGCTTTAGGAAATCCAGAGTTAACACTGGATCTTAAAAGCCTCCAGCCAGCAGAACCTGACCCAGATGAAAGGACCATTCACATCATTGCTTTGTCATTGATGAATTCAATTCTCACCCAATTGTAGGCATTTTTCCTGCAAAATACCATCTAGTACAAAATTATCACTTTGCAAAATCAAGACGGCAGTATCTGATTTTCCATGTAACCTTCTATCAGATTTGTTCTGATCTATGGAACTGTCTGTATGGCCCCAGTCTATAAACATTTCAGAAATATTTACAGAGTTGTTTATCTCAGGTTAAGCCTGCTGGATCGTGTGAGGCATTAATGTACGTGTGCGTAGAATATCTGTAGTAAAAATATCCATGAAGATCATTAGAGTAATGCCTATAGATGCTTGCTCTTTCTCTGGGGAAAAATCCATGGGATGAATTGTAGAGGGGAAAATGGATGGGCTTTCTTCCCTCACAGCTAGTGGACTTCTTTCTTCTTCATGTAGTGCTCTCGGGTTATTCCTACATTTTCTGGAATGCTAAAGTGGCTGTTGTTCTCTTAAAAACAGAAATTTACTTACTCTTTTTTTCTACTGCCTTTGAAAAATGATGTATACTAGACTAGGAATGTGTAGTCTACTCTAAACTGGGAATTTCAAAACAAACAACATCTTGGAAGAAAATAATAGAAAACCAAGTGTTATGTACTGGGCTTTTGGAATATCACCACGTGTGTTGCTGGAGATCTAACGGTTCTCCAGCAACCCAGACAGGACGTCTCCAGTCCTGCAGTTGGTCAACTATGGGTGGCAAACATGGGTTCAATCCGATTGGTTGCTACCAGAGGGTCTGGCTATATATTGAGGCAGGGTGACTCCAAATCCTCAGTACAGTTTCTGCTTAAATAAAGAATGAGTTTCTCTGTACTCAACTGCATGTCTTCATTCCTGCTCATCAGACCCCATGACATAATAGTGGCGACGAGGGTGGGATCCTGCTTCACCGCCTAAGGACTGAAGTCATGAGGGGACAGCATTACTCGCTGGAGGGAAGAGGTATATTCCCCCTCCTCTAGCCGGCTAGTAAAGCTACACTAGTGGCCACGTGCTCAGAGGATGCATTCCCTGAGCCTAAGAAGCAGGATCCAACAACAGCGCAGGAATCAAGGAAAGATGCCAAAGGTCGGCAAACTCAGAGAGTTCGACATTAAACATCCAGAAGATTGGCCGTCTTAGCTCTCACAAGTGGAGAACTACCTACGAACTAACCAGATTGCAGAGGAAGGCCTAAAAGCTGCAACGTTGCTGTGCATGTGTGGGCCAGCGGCTTTCGATCTAGCGGAAAACCTCTTCGTGCCAACGCCCATTGAAGCAGTATCGTTTGCTGACCTTAAGAAGAAGCTGACTGGGCATTTTCAGCCAAAAATGTCAGAAAATGGCATGGCTTTTTAAATTTGACCAACAAGTGCAGCTTCCCAGTGAGACAGCATCAGAGTTTATCATGGGCCTAAGGCAGGCAAGTCTCTGCAAGTTTTCGAATTTAGAGGAGCGTCTGAGAGACCGACTCGTCTGTGGCCTGAGAGACAGAACCCTGCAGCAGAGATTGTTTGCCATACCAAATCTCACATTCACCGAAGCACAAGACAAGGTCATGGCTAATGAAGCAGCTGGAGGTGCAGTACAAACAGTGCAGCCTACCAAATCTCCAAAGATAGAAGATTCCATCCACCACAAGGTCGCCAAATGCGGCAGAGAATCGTCAGAAGATGAAGAACCTTAAATAAACAAGCTCCAGAGACAGCCAAGCACGCAAAACTGTGGCAATCAGCAAAGAGACAACAATTACAAGGCAGTTCTCTTACCTAGATGTAAGGGGTGCAGAGGTAACCACTCCCACGCAAAATTGCAGATTCTGTTCGGCCACATGTAGAGCTTGCAGAAGGACCGGTCACATCGCGGTGGTGTGCAGAGCTTGCCAGAGAGACAGGCCACCCAAGCACCAGTTGGAGGAACCGATTAGGAAAGGTACTGGGGCCCTGGGTCCAGTCAGTGTGGGGTTCTTCAAGAGCTGGAGAAGTGTTTGTCGCACCGGGGCTCATCGTCCCCTTAAGCCTAAACTTAAGGTCTCAGTGAAGCTACAAGGAATTCCATGCAAAATGGAATTGGACTCCGGCTCGGCGGTCTCAATCATCTCGCATGACACATTCAACCTTGTGTGTAGACGCAGCAAACAGTGGGCTAAACTAAGACCCTCAGATATTATTTTAACAGATTTTCAGAATGCTCAGGTTAAAGTTAAGGGTGAAGTCACCTTATTGGTGAAATTTAAAGGGTTTTTGGGGCACCTGGATGTCATAGTAGTAGAGGGCCAAAGAACAAGTCTTATAGGGCTTGATTGGTTTGAGGCTTTGGGCATTCAAATAACAGGCATTAACCGGACACAGACAGTGGACCTCAGGGCTGTTTGTGAGGAATTTTCAGATGTTTTCGAGTCAAAACTGGGAACTTATACTGGGCCACCAATTTCCTTTAAATTAGATCCTAACGTTGTACCGATAAGGGTCAAGCCTCGCAAAGTTCCTTTCGCCTTAAAACACAAAATTGATTCTGAAATCGATAAGTTAGTAGAGTAGGGTGTATTGCAGCCTGTTGATGGGGGGGAGTGGGAAACTCCTATTGTCACCCCACTAAAGCCCAATGGGGAGGTTTGCATTTGCAGAGACTACAAATGCACATTAAATAAAGCCTCAACATGCATACCCGGTCCCGATAGTCAGCCATATTCTATCCTCTTTGCAAGGGGGAACCATTTTTGCTAAACTTGATTTAGCACAGGCGTATCAGCATCTGCCGGTAGACGAGGCCACAGCCGTGGCTCAAACAATAGTAACTCATAGAGGGGCATTCAAAGTCAAACGCTTGCAGTTTGGAGTTAGCGTTGCACCGGGTATTTTCCAAGGGATTATGGAACGCACACTTAAAGGTATTCAGGGTGTCTGTCCTTATTTTGATGATGTTCTCATTGCCGGGGAATCCCCAGAAGTATTGGCCAACAGGCTCAGGGCTGTGTTACAAAGGCTTCGCGATGCGGGCCTCAAGTTAAAGAAAAACAAATGTAGTATTGGGGTTTCTTCAATGGAATTCTTGGGGTTCCGTATCGATGCTAGTGGGATTCGCCCTGTTGAGTCAAAAGTTAAGGCCATCAAAATGGCTCCTAGGCCAAAATCAAAAGCAGAGCTACAAGCATTTTTGGGCCTCCTGAATTTTTATCACATATTTCTACCTCATAAGGCTGCAATAGCTGAGCCCCTCCACAGGCTACTTGATAAAAAAAGCCCCTTGGAAGTGGACTGACTTACATGAAAGTAAGTTTCCAGAATCTCAAGGCTCTTCTTTCAGAAAAGTCCACTGTAACTCATTACATTGAGTCTAAACCTGTATGTCTTGCATGTGATGCATCTCCCTATGGGGTGGGGGCAGTCTTAAGCCACATAGAGAAGAATGAGAAACAAGTTCCTATTGCATTCTATTCTAGAACCTTATCTGCTGCTGGGTGAAATTATGCACAAATTGATAAAGAAGCCTTAGCCATAGTGGCTGGAGTCAAAAAATTTCATGATTATTTATATAGCAGGGATTTCACTGTCTTCACTGACCACAAACCCCTTTTGGGCCTATTCACAACAAATAAGCAAACTCCCCACATACTATCTCCAAGAATGCTGAGATGGTCTATATTTTTGTCTGCATACAAATTTAAGTTAATTCACAAACCTGGGAAGGAAATGGGCCATGCAGATGGCCTCAGCAGACTACCACTGCCACTAATGGATCCTGATCCAGCGCCTGATGCTAAAATATTGTCCATTCAGGATTTGCCTGAGTTTCCCCTCCATGCTGGGGATATTGCTGCTGAGACTGCTACAGATAAAATTCTGAGCAGAGTACTGTCATGGGTATACACGGGCTGGTTGGAAAAAAGTCCAGGCCCTGATTTCCAAAGTTATTTTGTCAGAAGACATGAATTGTCTGCACATAAGGGCTGCATATTATGGGGCAACAGAGTCATTATCCCCACATCATTGAGGGACAGAGTCTTACATTCCTTACATGAAGGCCATCCAGGCATTGTACAGATGAAAGCCTTAGCTAGAAGCTACCTTTGGTGGCCTGGCCTGGATAAGGCTGTGGAGGATCAAGTCCATGGTTGCTATACCTGCCAGAGGTCTAGGCCTGAAATGCCTCAGGCCCCAGTTCATAGGTGGGAGGAAACACATACCCCCTGGTCCAGGGTTCATATAGACTACTCTGGGCCTTTCCAAGGACAGCTTTTCATGGTAGTAGTGGATAGCCACTCAAAATGGCTGGAAGTAGTTCCAGTCCCTAATATGACTACTGCTAGGACCATCCAGGTGCTGAGAAAACTCTTTGCAACACATTGGTTGCCTGATGTTTTGGTTTCTGATAATGGGGCTCAATTCACTGCTGCTGAGTTTCAGGCTTTACTCAGAGCTAACCTCATCAGACATGCTACGTCTGCACCATTTCACCCCTCTACAAATGGACAAGCCGAATGCATGGTGAGAACAACAAAGGAGGCGCTCAAGCGCATCATCACAGGTGACTGGCACCATAGACTGGCAGATTTCTTGCTCTGTCAACACACTACACCGTGCACAGCTACAGGTCAAAGTCCTGTGGAGCTTCATTGGGGAAGGTGCTTAATTACTAAACTGGACAGGTTGCATCCAGACAGAGTGGCATCCAAAGCCTCTAAACCAAAAACCCCGAGGGGGCTGCAAATAGGTGATTGGGTTTGGGCCAGGAACTATAGGCCTGGAAACCTGTGGGTTCCTGGTCAGGTGATCAAGGAATCTGGACCCCTATCTTATAAAGTGGGGTTGGAGGGAGGGTGACTGGTCAGAAGACATATTGACCAACTTAGGAAAAGGGTTCCAGAATGGTCACTAAGTGAGGACTATGACACAAGTCCCTCCCGAGGTCCTCAAGCTGGTGCCCAAGCCAGCTCACACCAGAACCACCAGGGTTTTCCTTTCTCAGTTGAACTTGAGTCAGAAGAGAAACATGGCAGCTCAGAAGTGCAACATGGGACCCCTGACCAGGCAAACCAGCCGAATCTCAGCGACCACTGTGCCTACTCTGCTAAACAGTTGGACCCTGGGGTGGGCCAACCTGGAGAGGCCAGCCAGAGCAATTCAACTCCCCTGGACACCAAAGCACAAGGGGACATGGGTCTACCCAGCCCACCGGGTAAGCTGGTAGACCACAAAGTGACTGGAACTCCAAGGCATTCCTCCAGACCACACAAACCCCAGCATATCTTAAAGACTATGTTGTAAAATAAAGTGATGTGTAATGTTGTGACATTGTACCACTACCTACAGAAATTGGGGGTAAATTGTAACTTCTGTCAAGCATGTTCACTGAGATGTTGTTTTATCCCTTTATAGTTATACTGCATTGATAAGCTATTCTTTAATCTCTTTGTAGTCCACTCTACAAGGCACGTCTGTAAAAGTCGCGTAATATCATTCTAACTACCTTGGATTAACAAAGCATTATATTTATTATTGTTTATTATTATTTTAGTATTTTGGTTGTTGGGAGTGATTAATAAGCCTTGACTATTGTCAAGGGTATTATAGTCTGATCTTAGGAGGGAGGGGTGTTATGTACTGGGCTTTTGGAATATCACCACGTGCATTGCTGGAGAACTAACGGTTCTCCAGCAACTCAGACAGGACGTCTCCGGTCCTGCAATTGGTCAACTTTGGGTGGCAAGCATGGGTTCAATCCGATTGGTTGCTACCAGAGGGTCTGGCTATATATTGAGGCAGGGTGACTCCAAATCCTCAGTACAGTTTCTGCTTAAATAAAGAATGAGTTTCTCTGTACTCAACTGCGTGTCTTCGTTCCTGCTCATCAGAGCCCATGACATAATACCAAGTCCATTTTGTGGCTAAGAAAATTGCGTGGACATTTCCACCTATTTACCAGGCAATGAGATTGACTCAGCAGTCTTTGTCTTAGCTATCCAGAAAAGGTTTCAGAGGAAGAACAGGACAGAAATTACTGAAACCAAAATTGCCCAACTCTGGGGCTCAGTGGCTCTACTACAAAAAGAAGCAGGTTAAAAAACTGTGTTGGCTAAGGCCAAACCAGATTTGACTTAGTGAAATGGAAATGTAATTGAAGTTAACTACAAAGTTACTATGAAAAGCATGGGGGATAATCATAGTTCCATCACATTAAAAATTCAGTGGTAATTTTGAGAGAGGCTGGAAAGATTACATCCAATACTTCAGGAGGAACAAAAAAAATCGTTCATTTCTGGAACCTTTCTTATAAAAGGTATTAGTGGCTCGGGGGAGGGGGGGAACCCAAGGTTTGTAGAAGTCAAAATACGTTTAGGAGAATACCATCATCATCACTATCCCTCACATCTCAAGAGAGATTGTAAGCACTGAATAGTTTAATGCAGGTTGAATATGCTCATTCTGAAGAAATGCTGGAGAGCCAGTTTACTGTAATGGCTAAGGCAGACATGTCAAACACAAGGCCCAGGGGCTGGATCTGGCCCGCGAAGTGGTTTCATGTGGCCCATGAAGCCATCCTGGAAACAGTGAGGGAATGGCCCCCACTGCCTTGGCCCTGGCCCAGAGACCCTCCTTCTGCCAGAGACCCTCAGATCTGTCCCACTCCTGCCCAGGCCCCCATAGGCACCCTTGATGCGAACGATGTAGAGCTGGCCATGCCCACCCAGTAGGCCATGCCCACCCTGGCCATACCCACCCGGGCCCCTGAGGGCAACCGCAATGCTGATGCAGCCCTCAATGAAATTGAGTTTGACACCCCTGGACTAGTCAGTCTCTCTCAGTCATAGGAAAAAAGCAATGGCAAATCACTTCTGAAAATCTTGTCAAGAAAACTGCAGGGATTTATTCAGGTAGTCCATGGGATTCAGATACAATTGAACGGAATTTTAAAAAAGGAATGCCAGTTGACAGCTGGGATGGGGGCTAGCAAAGGGAATGAAGTTCCCTGAAATATGTAATCACTTCTGGACAGGATCCACTGTAACTTTTCTGGAAGATCTGACTTATGGAGAAGAACCTTGAAAAATTGCAGAAAACAAAGGAGGCAGAAGATATATGAGGAAAGATATCTCAATCTATAAAAATACAAACAATTATCTTAAATAAAAGTTTTGTTTTGGTTGATCAACTCACTTTTGCTTCCACTTTGCTGTGGAATTAATTCTTTTTTTATTTATTTTAATTAATTTAATTAATTCTCATGGTCAAAAAGGTGGAGGAGGAGGAGGAGGTGCAGCTGGTAGAAAGGAATCGATTGAGAAAGCCATGTGGAGGAGAATAAATGAACATAGTAAAGATACTCTACAATGTTTTGCTGCTGGTTTCTTTATTTAGCTTTTTTAAAAAATTATCTTGTTTTTCTGTGTGTCTCCTTGAATGCATAGTAAGAAGCTTCATTTCCCCCGCCCCCTCAAAAAAAAACCCACGAATCTGCCTGCATTCGTAAGTGGACAATCAACTGCAATTTAGCACTTTAAACTCATCTCAAAATGGCTTTTGGTCAACAAGACTAATTGGAAATTTACCAGCAGACATTATGCTGGATAATCCTGGGCTGAGTGGAAAGAAAGGGGGTTATTTATATGCCATTTTCTGTTCTTGTGCTTGGTTTCATAAACAGTTTCATGCATTATCAACATAACCCTGCACTATATGTGCTACAGTGCAAAATAATTACCTTTGATTGCTGTCAGTTCCTTCCTGATTCAGCCACCAATAAAATGACATTATTGTATGGGTTTTAAAGATGGGATCTGCAGCAAACTGACTTGGCCAGACATTTCTGACTGGGCAGAAACAAGAGAAGAAAGATGATTCCATAAGTCTCTAAGTGGAAAGCCATGCATCAACCTCTCAGACTGTGTTAAGAATATATGAATACATCTGCTGTTGTGTCAAGCCAAAGGCCACCTTAGCCCAGACTTTTGTTTCTGATAGTGGTGAACCAGATATCTCTGAGCATTTGCAAGCAGGAGATGGAAATTTACTGCTCTGGTGCCAGCAAGATGGGCTTTTCTGCTTTTTCAGAGTGATAATTTTTATAAATTTATTCTAAACTGGCAGAGCACAACAATGAAACCAACTAGAGCCTTGGTGGAGCAGTGGGCTAATGCCTCCTTAAGTAACACCAGCTGCCTGCAATTAGTGCAGGTTCGCATCCCACCAGGCTCAAGGTTGACTCAGCCTTCCATCCTTCCGAGGTAGGTAAAATGAGGACCCAGATTATTGGGGGCAATAAGCTGACTTTGTAATAATGCCGCTTGTGGGGGTGGCAAAAGCCCTAATAAGCAGGCATATACATAGAATGAAGGCTATTGCTAAGCACATTTGATTTGTGCTTAGATTGTAAGCCGCCCTGAGTCTTCGGAGAAGGGCGGGATATAAATGGGATTAAAAAACAAACAAACTAGCAGTCAGTAGACATGATGTAAACTCCTTAATCTCATAACACATAGACTCAATCATAGTTTCAACTGGGAAACTGTGAGCAGCCTAGTCCAAGCTAAGAACAAAAATACTAGGGAGCTTTACACTTAGACAAATCAACCATCAACACACACACAGAGGTAAGCAACATTTACATACCATTCAAAAGAGACAATCAAAAAGCTGAAAAGGAAACAAAAAGACCAAAATACATTCTCACTAGTAAATAAACAGGGATTAAAACCAGGATTAATACCAGACCAACAATCAAGCAGCAAACAATACCCCAATTAAGGAACCATGAATTTAGACAAGCAATCTAAGAATAAATAAAAAGCCTAATAAAGGAACTACCAAGAAGAAAACAACACTTCCCCCAATACAGACAAGGCAAGTCCCTATATATAAAATGAGAGCAAACCCCACTCCCTTCTAACACTGAAGATGTTCCATAGTTGGGTGGTGAAATGCTGAAGAAACTAACCAAGTTCAGAAAGCAACTTTTATTATGATGATAACATTTAGGTTTTGGGAACTCTAACAAATATGGTAAAAGGCAATCATGTTGAGTGAGAAAATGCTAACACATGTTGCATTTTAACCTATTTGCACACTCTTTAAAGCCTTAGGGGGACTCAAGGATTTGAATGCAATCCTTGAGTGAGTTCTAAAGTTTACAGTACATCTTGTTTTTGTGCTGAGTTGTGAAGCTGGGGTGGGGAGCAAATCAACTCGGAAGGTTTTGAAATGAAAGGAAATAACAGGAGACCTGCGTCCCTCACTTTCCTCTAGCTTAGATATGTGTCACATTCTAATTCAGTGTCTATTGGGAGGAAAGAAATTGTTGCAAGCAGAAACCCAAGAGGCATTTTTTCTTTACATGTTTTTGTAAAACTGACAAAATGCTGATCAGTTTAATTGTATGCGACTCTGAGCACAGACAACAGAGATTTATATTTTTTTAAAAGGTTTTATTGTAAAGTCTGGTTTCCCTAATGGGCAAGTAAAACAAGAATACATGAATAAATAAATAGATGAGTTTGTTTTAGTAAAGCAGTCATAATCAGTTTGAATAGAAATACAGTTTGGAGTATTTTGGAACAGGCTAGAGCAGGGTCTTCAAACTTGGCCCTTTTATGACTTGTGGACTTCAATTCCCAGAATTCCTCAGCCAGCGTGCCTGGCTGAGGAATTCTGGAAGTCCACAATTCATTTATTTGTTTGTTTGTTTGTTTGTTTGTTTGTTTGTTTGTTTATTTATTATGAGACTTGTATGCCGCCCTATCTCCCGAAGGACTCAGGGCAGCTAACAACAATAAAATACAAATAAATACAAATATTAAAAAAAAGAATTAAATTGTGTCAAAGTCCCACTAAAACCAATAAAAACATTTAAAATCATAATTAAAAACCCCATTATCATCAGTCCAGGTCGGCCTGTTGGAAAAGATATGTCTTAAGGTCACGGCAAAAGGACCGAAGGTCTGGGGCCATCCGGAGCTCCCGGGGGAGTTGATTCCACCAAGCAGGTGCCCCAACAGAGAAGGCCCTCCCCCTGGGGGTCACCAGCCAACATTGTCTGGCTGACAGCACCCTGAGGAGGCCCTCTCTGTGCGAGTGCACAGGGCGATGGGAAAATGTTCCTGGCAGCAGACGGTCCTGTAAATATCCCGGGCCTAAGCCATGTAGGGCTTTATAGGTAAGGACCAGCACCTTGAATCTCACCCAGAGGGCAACCGGTAACCAATGCAGCTCGCTCAGGAGGGGTGTAATATGGGAGTATCGGGATGCTCCCATCACAACCCGCGCGGCTGCATTCTGCACCAGCTGAAGCCTCTGGGTGGTCTTCAAGGGCAGCCCCATGTAGAGAGCATTGCAGTAATCTACATGGGAGGTGACAAGCACATGAGTAACCATACGTAAAGCATCTCGGTCCAGATAGGGTCGCAACTGGTGCATCAGGTAAACCTGTGCAAATGCCCCCCTGGCCATGACTCCAACGTGGTCTTCTAAACTGAGTCGTGCATCCAGGAGGACGCTTAAGTTGCACGCCCTATCAACGGGAGGCAACACCCCTCCCCCCATAACCAAAGATGGAAGATCTTGGACTACACGAGATGCCGATATGTAAAGCCACCCGGTCTTGGCCGGGTTGAGCTGGAGCCTGTTCTTCCCCATCCAGATTCATGCCGCTTCCAAGCACTGGGACATCACATCGAGGGCATCACTGGGTTGGTTCGGGGTGGAGATGAAAAGCTGGGTATCATCAGCATATTGATAATACCTCACCCCGAAGCCATGGATGATCTCACCCAGTGGCTTCATAAAGATGTTGAACAGGAGGGGAGAGAGGACTGAGCCCTGGGGCACCCCACAATCAAGGGGCCTTGGGGTTGACCTCTGTCCTCCTGCCAACACCATCTGCAAAAGGCCCAAGAGGTAGGAGGAAAACCACCGTAAAACGGTGCCTCCCACTCCCAACCCCCGGAGACGTCACAGCAGGTCAATGGTATCAAAAGCCACTGAGAGGTCTAATAGGACTAGGACAGAGGAATAACCCCTATCCCGAGCCCACCAGAGATCATCCACCAGGGCAACCAATGCCGTCTCCGTGCTGTACCCGGGCCTGAAACCCAATTGGTATGGATCCAGATACTCAGTTTCCTCCAGGACCAACAGGAGTTGCCATACCACCACACTCTCAACAACCTTTGCAAGAAAATGAAGGTTGGAGACAGGATGAAAGTTATTCAAAACGGCTGGGTCCAGGGCAGGTTTCTTGAGGAGGGGCCTCACCACCACCTCCTTCAAGGTGGCAGGGAAGCACCCCTCACTCAGAGAAGCATTAATCACTGCCTGGAACCAGCCTCATATCAGTGGCGTAGCGTGGGGGGTGCAGGGGGGGCCGGCCGCACCGGGTGCAACATCTGGGGGGGGGTGCTCACACTCGCAGCTCTCTGCCCCTGCCTGGCTCACTCACTCTCTCTCACTGCAGTGCTGGCTGTGCGAATCCGATCCGAGCCGCCGGGTCGCCACCCACTGTGGAGGGGGGTGCCAGGCGTGCGGTGCGGTGCAGAGAGAGAGCGAGGGACTATCAATACATGTGCTTAGGGGGTAAGGGTTTCTTTAACTAATCTAGTGGAAGAGACTCGAGTGCTAAAATCCACGGGTTAGGGGGCGCAAATTACTTGCCTTGCCCCGGGTGCTGACAACCCACGCTACGCCACTGCCTCATATGACCTCCCGAGCCGCATAAACCAGCCAGGAGAGACACGGGTCCAACAAACACGTGGCGGCACTCAATCTACCCATGATCCTGTCCACTTCATCCGGAGTCACAGGGTCAAACTCCTCCCAAATAATATCAGCCAGACCCGTCGTTTTCCCCTCGTCAGATACTGCCCAGTCAGTTCCGCCTCCCAGCAGCGGGGGTGGCATGACAGAGGCCCAGCCACAGGAGATAATGATCTGTCCATGAAAGGGGTTGAATAGATGGAGAAACCCCACCCAGACCATTAAGCCACTGCCCGGAGATAAAAATAAGGTCGGGTGTGTTTCCTCCCTTGTGGGTCAGACCCTGAATAATCTGGGTCAGGTCCATGGCCATCATGGAAGCCATGAACTCTTGGGCCACTCCTGACATCTCCCCCAGGGAAGGCAGGTTGAAATCCCCCAGAACCATAAGTCTGGGAAACTCAACCACCAACCCCAAGAGAGCATCGAGCAGCCCGGGCAGGACCGTTGCCACGCAGCTGGGAGAAAGGTACATGAGCAAACAGGCCCAACTGACCTCCAGGGCCCCACCTCAGGAGGAGGGACTCACATCCGCCTATCTGCAGGGCAGTGGCCTTCTGCGGACAAAGGGCCTCCTTGATGAGGATTAGGATTGAAAGTTCCTGTGAGATAAGCAGTTAGAAGCTGATGCCAGAAAGCTGTGCTCAGTTTCAGCTGGTGTGCCAAATGTGGTCTTACCTGGGGCAGGAGAACTTGGCAACTTTAATTCATGCCCTTATCATCACCCAGGTAGATTGTGGCAGAATGAAGTCTTGATTCCCAGGAAGGGAAGGGCTGCTTTCCAGAGTGCAAAGATGTAGCAGAGCTTGGAAAGGTTGGTCAGCAGGAAGGAGGTTAAAATGGCTCTGTATCCATAGTTATGCAGACAGTTGCTTTAGTCTGGCAAGATTCTGTCTATGGGTGAAGACCAATAAAGGAAACTACTCAGAAGTAACTCCATATATTGTTCTTAATTCTTGAAACCTGATACAGATTATTGTAATGTGCTCTACTTGGAATTGCCCTTAAGGAACATTCCAAAACTATAGTTGTTCTGAAATGCAGCAACCTTTGTACTTCCAGGTTCCTGGCCTTGGAAGCATACTACACCAATTTTGTGGACGCAGCATTCGTTGCTCACTGGTTTCCAATTCTAATTAAGATGTTGTTTTGATGTATAAAGTATTTTATGGATCAGCACCTGAATAACTACAGGACTGAGTGCTCAGATCAGTATTGGCCTGATTGATAGCTCAATCAGGGAGAAAGTGTTGCTAATCCTATATTTTTAAGGAGGTTTTAGGGCAGGGGTCTTCAAACTTGGCCCTTTTCTGACTTGTGGACTTCAACTCCCAGAATTCCTCAGCCAGGCATGCCTGGCTGAGGAATTCTGGGAGTTGAAGTACACAAGTCATAAAAGGGTCAAGTTTGAAGACCCCTGTTTTAGGGGATCAAAACAAGGTGGCCCTGCTTTTAAAGAGTAAGCTGTTCTGGAATACTTTAATTTAAAGTCATCATCTCTACCCTTGTTTATCTTTATTTCTATTGCATTTTGTACAGTTTTGTTTCTGTACTATTGTATTCTTTTTGCTTTTATCTTTGTACCATGAGTGTTTTGATTTGAAGTTCTCCTACGTAAGCCATCAAGAGCTGTTTTGACTGTGGCCCTGTAGAAATGAAAGTCATAAATAAACCTTACAAACAGGAAGAAGTAATATAACAAAGCAAAGAATAATGCAAGAATAGAAGAAAACATTCAAATTAGCATGCTCCCATTGTGACAATGTTATATTATTTGTGCTACTATGATCATCCTCCATAAGTAACTGATTTAATTGCCAGGACAAAATGTGACAATAGTGCAGATGAATGCACACAACTTGTCAAGAATGTTGTCTTTCCACCCGCACAAAAAGTTCTTCCTACAAAAGTTGACAGAACCTTTACAACTTCCTCAAATGAAATTCTGTAATGCAGGTAGTCCTCAACTCACAATGGCAATTGGACCTGAACTTCCATGGCTAAGTGATGCAGTTATAAAGCAAAGGTTTGCGTAAGGCACCAGCTGGGAAGGGACTGGTCATAACCACCATTCAGTGCCATTATAACTTCAAATGATAGCTGAATGAATGGTTCTAAGTTGAAGGTTCTCTGTATCCTCCTCTTTGTTCCCTGGTCCCAAAACAGTTCTGCTTTCCTCAGCTAACATCTGGAGTGTCACTTTACACTACAGTACAAAGACATAAAAACCCATACTGTTTGTATAGGAAAGAAGCAAAACTTGCAAGAAACTTTATCCAAACAAGCCTTGTTTTGTTATTTGTTCAGTGAAGCATTCAAGTTTACTTGTTGCAAAGCAATCCAGCACTGCACTCTGTCTTCCAAGCTATTCCCATCTGTTTCTTAAGCCAACTTCAGAAATACCTCTCTGGATTGCAAAGGGTTGACAAAGACTTGACGGATTGTTCTTGTTCTTCCCATGCATACAGGGAAAACCAACCTTTCCAGCTAAATAGTGCTTGTCTTTTCATTTAGGATTGTTCCCTCCTCAAAACTGATTATTTATTTATTTGGTAAATTCATGTACTGGCTCAGTATACCAGCTCAGTGAAGATAGAAATTTCTTACAGGTAACATAGAAAACAACTGTTTACTTGTATTTGTGGTCCAACTTTCTTCAACCAAGTCACTTTGAGTTGAGCTGGGCAGCTACAGAAATCAAATAAATAAACAAGAGCACTTCCCTCTTGGTCACTCAAGAGAACCCTGCTTTTTCTGCCCATGTCTCCCATAATCTAAACCAGACATGTCAAACACAATGCCCAGGGGCCGGATCCGGCCCGCGAAGTGGTTTCATGTGGCCCGCGAAGCCATCCTGGAAACAGTGAGGGAACGGCCCCCACTGCCTTGGCCCGGGCCCAGAGACCCTCCTCCTGCTAGAGACCCACAGATCTGTCCCACTCCTGCCCAGGCCCCCATAGGCACCCTTGATGCGAACGATGTAGAGCTGGCCACGCCCACCCAGTAGGCCATACGCACTCTAGCCACACCCACCCAGGCCACACCCACCCAGGCCACACCCACCCAGCCCCCTGAGGGCAACTGCAATGCTGATGCGGCCCTCAATGAAATTGAGTTTGACACCCCTGATCTAAACAAACTCAAGATTCCTCTACTTACACCCTGAATGGAACACCTCCAGTCTTCATGTACCAAGACTACTCATCACTCTTCAGCAGAGGTGACTAACCCTGGCAACTTTAAGACTTGTGGACTTCAACTCCCAGAATTCCCCATCCCCTGATCTAAAGCCTCTTTTGCCGGTACTGCCACCAATACTGTGAATGCCCTGGCTTCAGTCGCCACCAGAGGTCCTGGCTCACCTGAGATGAAAGGCCCTTTAGCCCACTTTAGTACATTGCTGGTCCATTTAGTGTTGGGACCTTGAAACTTTCTCAGAATTGAAAATGGGACCTTCTGGCCTAAAACTGTGGGCCACGTTTGCACAGAATGGTTGAATGCAGTGGTGGGATTCAGCCAGTTCACACCACTTTGACAGAACCGGTAACTAATTTTTTGCTGCCCAGGCCCAGAATGGACTTCTGGAAGCAGCATCCACACAGAGAACTGGTTGTTCACATATTTGAATCCCACCACTGATTGAACAGTTGCACAGCCACTCCCCAAGGTACAAATTTATTTTCCAAATTTATGGCACATGATCGTCAATGTCCTAGACCAGACATGTCAAACTTGCGATGTCACGTGATGTCACGAGATGTATCGGGACTGTTTTGCCATTGCTGGCAATGGGTTGGGCGCGACTTCCAGATGACAAGTCCGGCCCGCAGGCTGGCAGTTTGACACCCCTGTCCTAGACAAAAGGAAAGCAGCAGTTTCTGAAGACTTCTCACCCAGTACAAAGAAAACTTTGCTTGTAGGTTAAAAAGCGTTTCATAGCAGCCTTATCATGGTTGTGACTGTTTGAACAACATATTGCTCGCACGCATGTTCAAGTCATTTAAATATGACTTTAAACAGGACCATTAAGGATCTTGCCTTGTATAAAAATCAAAGAAGGGTCATGTCTTTGGAATACAAGGCTTCATTTTAACAAAGTAATACAATCTATTCATTGCAGTTAAAATAAATGACCTTGATTACAAACAAGTCAAATGTTGCTCACAGATGTCCATGCACACATCTCTGCTTTGAGAATTAGTGGCAGTGTTCATTGATTGCTCAAACTTACTATTGTCTCTAATCAAGTAATTATTATTCTGGTTTGCTGCAAAAATAAAACTAGAAAGAGAGAACTAAGCTGAACAGAGGAGTGATGGTGTAAAAGCTATGCGCTATGAATCCATATAAATATTTTACTGAAGGAGCCAGATTCGTATCCAAAGGGATTGTATGCTATGTTTAGATAATTGGGCAAGCTAAAGGAATGATCAGAATAACAGAGTTGGAAAGGACCTTGGAGGTCTTCTAGTCCAACCCCCTCCTCAAGCAAGAAACTCTATACCAGGGGTGTCAAACTGCCGGCCTGCAGGCCAGTTTCATCATACTGAAGCCGTGCCCACTCCATTGCCGGCAATGCAAAAAGAGTCGTGATACGTTGTGACATGTCACATGACTTGGTGAGTTTGACATCCATGCCCTATACCATTCCAGACAAATGGCTGTCCAAACTCTTCTTAAAAACCTCCAGTGTTGGAGCACCCACAACTTCTGGAGGCAAGTTGTTCCACTGATTAATTGTTCTAACTCTCAGGAAATTTCCCCTTAGTCCTAGGTTGATTTTTCCCCTGACAACAACTTACTGTCACCCATGATCTTACCCTGTTCCTCATTTTTGTTTCTAATACTCCTCTCTCAGGACCCTTTCAGAATGGTATCTATGGCAACAGGAGATTGAATGGTTGTCTTGTTGTCACTGGAAGGGAGGGGGGAAAGTGGTACAACTTTCAGCTTCTATAGACAGTGGATCCTCCTTACCTTATCTTACACTTCCCTGGGTTGCTGTTTTTAAGCTGTCAGCTCAGTTACAATTTTTCAGACATTATTTGTAGTGTTGATTTGATTATTTTTATTGATTGATTTCTCAGCACATTGTTGTTGACTCATAACATCCACATATATTTTTCTCCATGATGATCTGTCCCTAATGTGGTCTTTCAGATCTTCCAACAGCACACACAATATGTAATGTATCTTTACACGTTATATTATATCTTTTTTTTAATCCCATTTATATCCCACCCTTCTCCGAAGACTCAGGGCGGCTTACAATCTAAGTACAAATCAAATGTGCTTAGCAATAGCCTTCATTCTATGTATATGCCTGCTTATTAGGGCTTTCGCCCCCCCCACAAGCGGCATTATTACAAAGTCAGCTTATTGCCCCCAACAATCTGGGTCCTCATTTTACCTACCTCGGAAGGATGGAAGGCTGAGTCAACCTTGAGCCTGGTGGAATGCGAACCTGCAATAATTGCAGGCAGCTGGTGTTACTTAAGGAGGCATTAGCCCACTGCTCCACCAAGGCTCTTATAGGAGCTGTCATCCACTTTCTGACATGAAGAGTCCTTGGTGCTCTATGAGATTGTTTTCTTGCCCTAACTAGGTAACATCATCACATACTAGCACTGATGATGTTACCTAGTTTGGGTGATGATTCGTCTGCAAGTAAACAAGCAAGCTCAGAGGGCACCAAGGACCCCTCATTTCAACCCTGAGCTTCTTTGGTACATTCTGACCATTTCTAAATTCAAAGCTGAGCTTGGCTCTAGATCACATCATATCATTGACTTACATTATGAATAATTCTCCTTCATGCGGAGACATCAAGGCATTTTCTTGGTACATTAGTCACTGGTGTATTAGTACAGCACGCGAAGATGAGGTTGCCTAATTCAAAATAGACTGGTGCATTCAGAATAGAACAGTTCTGTTTTTTTTGCTCACTTAACATCCCATTAAATGGGCAGCAGAATGGATGGATAGGTAGGACTCCATCTAGACCAGCAAATTTTGCAGCATAGGAACAGATAACACGGTGCCTTCCAAACATGTTCTACGGGTCATCTTCTACCTAGGATCGGTTGCTTGGTGACCTTTCAAAGTCCTCCCCAGTGGTCACATGATTTATGGCCATTTGTAGAATCCTGTGGTCATGCAATCGTGATTTTCAACTGTGATTTTGATACAATGGGTTTCCTTAACAATTGCTGTGTTTGCTTAACAACTGTGGTGTTCAATTTAATGACTAGGAGGCGGAGGGTTTGGTGAACTAGTGTAAGGAAAACAGCCTAGTTTTAAACACTGGAAAAACCAAAGAGATCATTGTCAATTTCAGAAAAGGAAGGCACAGCCACACTTCTCTGTGCATTAATGATTCACCTGTGGAGATGGTTACCAGCATCAAATTCCTGGATGTGCAGGTAACAAGTAGGCTGGCTTGGTCACTCAACAGTGAGAAACTAGTGAAGCAGGCACAGCAACGCCTGCATTTTCTGCGTCGCATGAGAAAAGCTCATCTTCCTTCCCCTGTTCTGACCACTTTCTACAGAGAGACGATCAAGAGCATCCTGTCATACGGCATCACAGACTGGTTTAGAAGCATCACTGCTTCAGACAGGAAGGTGAGTGGTGAGGATGGCCAAAACGATCGTTGGTAGTTCCCTCCCTTCCATCCAGGACATAGTGTATAAGCACTGCTTGAGAAGGGTCTGTAATATTATCTGGGACATTACACATCCTCTTCATGACCTGTTTTCCTTGTAACCTTCTGGGAGGAGGCTTTGTGGTATCTGAAGCAGAACATCCAGATTCAGCCATAGTTTCATTCCATACAGCATTAACCTTGTGAACTCTCAAGCTTCCTTCTTCCATTATGTATTCAAGATGGTTGATTCAAGTGATTAATATTTATATCTTACTTATATGTAAGGGTGTAGGTCTATACATATGTTGTATATAGTATGTTTAAATGTGTGTTATCTATGTGTACACTTTGAGAGCAAGCAACTAAATTTCATTTTTAATATGTGCCATTGTGCCCACAGAAAAAAAAATAACAATAAAGGTTATGTATCTCAGGGGTGTCAAACTCAATTTCATTGAAGGCTGCATCAGCATTGCAGTTGCCCTCAGGGGGCCAGGTGACTGTGGCCAGGGTGGGAACCTGCCTACTGGGTGGGTGTGGCTAGAGTGGGTGCCGCCTACTGGGTGTCAAGGGTGCCTGTGGGGGCCTGGGCAGGAGTGGGAGAGATCTGAGCGTCTCTGGCAGAAGTGGGTGGGACCAGGGCAACTGCCAAGCCAGGCACACTGGATGAGCCTCACTGTTCCTCTTAGGCCATGGGGGGGAAACGTATGGTGGCGTGGGCTGCCTGGAGCCCTAGGCAGCAGAGATCAAATGCCTAGCTTGGCCCTTGAGCACCCACAGCACCAAGCCCAGCCCCACTTCCCCAAGGGGGCACCCAGCTGCACTTACCTTCTCCTCAAGGCTGCTGCTGCTGTGCTTGCTCTCCTTAGCCAGGTTGCTCATGATGGGTACGAGGGCAAAATTAGAGGGAGGCCCACTCCCTCTCCATGTGAAGGGGCAGCAGGGCAGGACTAAGGCAGGACTTCCTTCAGACCCTCCCTCTCCTTCCTTCCTTCCTTCCTTCCTTCCTTCCTTCCTTCCTTCCTTCCTTCCTTCCTTCCTTCCTTCCTTCCTTCCTTCCTTCCTTTGAACAGAGTGCTGGGAAAATATTTGAGATGAGGGAGGGAGAAAAACAGGCAAGAAACGGAGCTGAGGAAGTGTCATCCTTCGTGAGGAATGAAGAAATGCACCATCACCTGGAAATGGCCAGCACATGGCCCTCACCTACTTCACATATCTGGCTTGGTGGGCTCTGGGGGAGTGGACGCCATGAGCAGCATGAGAGTCAATGTTACCTGCACAATGCTGCCCAGGCCCCAGCCTGCCCGGTTTTGGCAGGTAGCGGGGCACTCTCCTCACAGCACCAAGAGGCTGAGCCAGGCGGTGCAAAGTCCGCCAGCTTTGCACCTTGCTGCCTGCTGAAACTGGGTGGGCTGGGGGCTAGGCAGCATTGCACTTCTCATCAGATTCATGCCACCCGGCTCAGCTCTTGGCACTGTGAGGAGACCGCCCCGTTGCCTGCTGAAACTGGGCAGGCTGGGAGCTGGGTGGCATCACGCTTGTTTTTGGATTCGCGCCACCCAGCTCAGCCTCTTGGCACTATGAGGAGAGGGCCCTGCTGCCTGCCGAAACCAGGCAGGCTGGGGACTGGGCATCACCGTACTTCTTTTTGGATTAGCACCACCCGGCTCAGCCTCTCGGTGCTGTGAGGAACACCCTGCTACCTGCCGAAACTGGGCAGGCTGGGGGATGGGCAGCGTCGCACTTCTTTTCAGATTCACGCTGTCCAGCTCAGCCTCTCGGCACTGTGAGGAGAGCGCCCCACTGCCTGCCGAAACCCCTCCTTCAGAGCCCATCAAGCCAGATATATGAACTAGGTGAGTGCCATTTGCTGGCCACTTCTAAGCGATGGTGCATTTCTTCATTCCTCACAAAGGGTGACACCTCCCCAGGACATGCCCAGGGGGGTGGGGCCGACGTGGCAGGAGATGGTCCCTTGCTGTTTCCAGACAGCTTTGTGGAGCTAAGACTGAATGCATTTCAGCATAGATGGCCACCACAAAATTGTATATTGGCTCCTGGCTGGCCTGGGCCAGGGCCAGGGCAGCGGGGGCCGTTCCCTCACTGTTTCCAGGATGGCTTCATGGGCCACATGAAACCACTTCGCGGGCCGGATTGTGTTTAACATGTCTGATCTATCTACTATGATGTTTGCCTAATGATTCTGCCAAAATGATCCTAATGTTGGGTACAGTGACATGGTGACCCATTTAACAACTGCCATGACTTACAACAATACTTTTGGACTCAGTTATGGTCATATGTGGAGGCCAATTTGTAATGGAATAAAACTGAACCAGCAAACTAGTGCGCATAAATTCTAGGAGCTGTAGCCCAGTCAATTACAAGGGAACCTCTAAACCCAACTTTGGCCTTATGGTATTATTTGAATGGGTAGCAAAATCTTCTTTATTGCTTGGCAGGATGGTAGATCTAACAAAACTATTCTATAGTCAGAAACTTCATATCGAAGTACAGTCACATAGAAGACAGATACATTTCATGATATATGGAAAGGTTTCTTTGAGTGTTTTGGAGGAAGGAAGTTTGAAAGAGCATGTTAGATATGATTCATTTTTAAAAAATTAAAGTGGCATAAAATTGCCTGCAAATAAATAAATAATTTCACAGTAAGTTTTTAAAAAGTAGCAACAACTAATAACCACAGGAAAACCTAAATAAGACACAACAAATTACTCAAATTTACAATTTACAAACAGTATAATAATTACAAAGATAAAATTTGTAATATATTTTAAAAAATGTAATTCTGCTTTTTAGACACCCTTCATCAAAAAAAAACCCCAGAAGGAATCACTTGGAATCCCAAAGGGCAGGGCTTTTTTTCTCATAGAACGCTCAGAACGGAGTTCCGGCACCTTTTTTGGATGGAACCTTATAGGGTAGGCAAGGCGGGTTGTATGAAATGTGTGAGTTCCGGCACCTTTTTCTTTTACAAAAAAAGCACTGCCAAAGGGTAAACATTCACAAATTGAAAATGAAGCCAGAAAAGACCCTTTCTCACATGCCTGGTAAGTAGGCATTTGTACTCAAGGATGCCTTTAAAAATGTTCTTCTATAGATTTGTGTTTATGCCATTGGGCAGGATGGATGATTCTACACATGGATAATTCCACAGATAGCCAGGCATTAAGCCATTTATGACTTCAGGGAAGGGATATCCAAACTCCCATTAGTCCTCACAATCAGCCTTTTCTTACCTTACACTTGATTAAAAACCATATAAGCAGAGATTGAGTAGATTTATTGGAGGAACTAAAAAAGACATTGAAGAAGAATTCCAGCAACTGCCAGGTATAAAATGCAAGCCCTATTTATGGTAATAACAAGGGTCACTTTTTGTATCTCTTTTTTTTACTGCCAGTGTAATGTAATTAGGCTGGGAGTGCTGGGCAACTGGGCAGGAAGAATGGTGAACATCCATGCCTTGTCAATGAGTCAATGGAGTTGAAAGTTATTTTTCCCTGACCTTGGCAGACATTGCCCTCACCTTTCCCAACATAATCAGTGATGAAGGGTGTTGGGAACTACAATCCAATCACATCTGTGTGGAAACTGCCCATCAACAAGCATTTCTGGATCTAACCACCTCTGAGCAATCTCACATATGCACTTCCCCCAAATAAAATCAGCTGAACCTCATAGGACTCTAATGTTTGGATGTTGTTATATTAAATGCAGTAAGATCTTGCTTGAGATAGCAATACCATTTAGACTTATATACCGCTTCACATTGCTTTACAGCCCTAAGCGGTTTACAGAGTCAGCATATAGCCCCCAACAGTCTGGATCCTCATTTTACTGACCTCTGTATATTATTTTATGGGGGAAATCATAAAAAGAAGAGTGCAAGGAATCATAATGTTCATATACTGAGGGCAGCCTGGAGGCACAAGAACATTTGTTCTCTCCTAGAAATAATTTAAAAAGATATGAGGTTTCTTGCTGCATCTTCCATAAGCATCCTTGTGAATATAATCAGTACTTCACCCATAATGTTTGAAAATAGCAATAATCTGCATATGATCTGCACAGCTAAAAGCCCATTTCAAAATCCAATTAATAATCTTGTCTTTAAGTCCCATTAGATCAATGCCTTTTCTCTGCTGCAGCTTCATCATGCAACGACAGTAGTACAAGACACAGGCATCTAAACAATACAGGTAGTCCTCAGTTTACGACCATAAAGGTAAAGGTAAAGGTTCCCCCGCACATGCGTGCTAGTCGTTTCCGACTCTAGGGGCCGGTGCTCATCTCCGTTTCAAAGCCGAAGAGCCAGCGCTTGTCCGAGGACGTCTCCGTGGTCATGTGGCCGGCATGACTAGACGCCAAAGGCGCACGGAACGCTGTTACCTTCCCACCGTAGTGGTCCCTATTTTTCTACTTGCATTTTTACGTGCTTTCGAACTGCTAGGTTGGCAGAAGCTGGGACGAGTAACAGGCGCTCACTCTGTTACGCGGCACTCGGGATTTGACCCGCCAAACTGCCGACCTTCTGATCGACAAGCTCAGCGTCCTAACCCACTGAGCCACCACGTCCCTTGATTACGACCATAATTGAGCCCAAAATTTCCATTGCTAAGTAAGTTGTTGAGTTTTGCCCCACTTTATGACCATTCTTGCCACAGTTGTTAAGTGATTCATTGCACTTAACAATGAAGTAGTAACGTAGTTGTTAAGTTGGCTTAACATTGACTTTCCTTGTCAGAAGATCGCAAAAGATGATCACATGACTCCAGGACAATGCAAATGTCATAAACACATGCCAGTTGCCAAGCATCTAAATTTTGCAGGATACAGTCTGAATCAGTCATTGGGACCAAAGTTTATTCTTCCAAGCTTACAAAAATATATGCACTGGGCTATTCTACATATTGTATTTATATGGTGCCTGCTAGCTGGTAGCTGTTAGCTCTTAATTAGGATGTTGATGGCTGGCTATTAAGTCATTGATTGTTGTTTCCCTGGGCTCCCAAGTACCTGATAAGCTGATGGTAAATCAGTACTCTTATTGACTGATAAGGGGACTGTTTTCCAGACTTCAATCATTTGTGTGATTGAAATGATAGAAGCCTGGGAAACGGGCTCCTTGTCAGTCAATAAGAGTGCTGATTTACCATCAGCTTATCAGGTCCTTAGGAGCTGAGGAGGAGGGCAGAGCAGCACAAGGAAACAGCAATCAATAACTTAATAGTTAAGACATCCACTTCCTAATTAACAACTAAAAGCTACATATGTTGAAAGAAAAATCTTCATCAGGGTCCAGTCCAAGCCGGGAATAATCAAAATGGAGACTGCTTTAGAAAGAAGGTTGTAGTTTATTGAAGAGGAGAGCCAGACAGAAAGATGGCTCTGAAAAAACAACTGACCACATGGAGGAGAGTGGTGGGCTTTTATACCTTCTGGGGCTCTTGAAGTTATTTCTTGTTCCTCTTTTAGGCTTTGTTTTCATGTGTCATATACTTTGACCTGAGTCTGTGGTGTGCCCTTTTGGTATTGGTGGATTAATCCTGTTATGTCCTGTCTTAGAGTTTGGGTGGGGCATGTAGATTTTAGGGGTCTTTGTCTTCCTAATTTCTTCAGTTTGTAGCTGGAAGGCTCCAACCTTTCTGAAAGGATTATTGAATTGGCATTTCTAAAAGCTGGCTTCTGCCTAGGGGACTGGGCTGATTTCTGGGGGCTGGTTTCTGTCTCTTTTTTTTTAAGATCTTCTCCATTATTCCTTTGGGGAAATATATTTTGCCTTTTTAATATTTCCCCAAACATTTGTTTCTCTGGATTCTTCGCACACATACAACCAGGCAACACATAGAACAGACCAGTGCATGTATTCTGGAGAGAGACGGAAGTTCCTTGACAATGGGCTCCAGCGAGAACCCCAAAACTTGGAGGAATAAACCTTTGGTCCCAGTGATGGACTCGGATTGGATTCTGAAACATTATCCTGGGAGGCTTATATTTACCTTCATTTGCATCTGAATTTTGATCATATGACCATGGCGATACTAAAATGGTTGCAAGTGTGAAAAATGGTTATAAATTACTTTTTTTGAGCGCTGCTGTAACTTTAGCCCTTAAATGAATGGTTGTAAGTCAAGGACTACTTATACTGCTGTTCCAGCCCTGCTGGAGAACATTTTCAGATGAGGAGATGAAAAAATGGCCAACTGATTACATGCCCAGGGAGGGATCCCTAAAGGGTTTTCCCCTGGGCTGTTGCTTTTTCAACTACCAACAGATGGAACTGGCATTCCTGTTCTGTTCCCCCTCCCTCAAGGTACAAAAAAAACCAGACAAGCAGGTACTAATCAAAAGGGTTAAGTCTTTATACCACAATATAATTGCTGTCTGATAAAGTCTTGGCAGCAAGCTACCCACAGTCAGCCAAAAATAAGCTAGTTATCTCAAATGTTTGCTGACATGAGATAACTGCCAACAAGTAAGTCCAAGAAAATCCAGGCAAACAAACCAAAATCAGAGATGAAGAAGCGTAGTCACAAAATCCAGACCAGGGTTCACACAGGTAGAGAAATCCGACAGATGTGACCAGAAGCAGTGTTGAATTAAATTGTTCATCACAAAGTTCTGAGAGCAGCCACACCCCCTTTTGTACCTTATGGGGTGTGGCTCAATGACTCAGCTACTCCCTGGCCCTCCTACTCATCCTACGTTGCTGCAAACGCTTGGCCCTGCGTCTTTCTCGAGGGTCCAGCCATGAGTCATCTTCACTAGACTGTATTTGCTGCAGCTGCTCGAGCTCCGTCCCAGCCTGGCTCCCAGCCTGGCTACTCCCAGGCTGCTCCTCTCAGCCTTCAGATGGAGACAGAGGCCTTGCCAGAGAGGAGGGCCCCAGAGAAGGAGGCCTTGCCAGTTCCTCCCCATCATCCTCAGAGTCCTCTTCCTCGGTTAGGACAGGTGTGGGGGTTGGGGCCACAACACTTCCCTTAATTTATATGACTCTCCTGGGTTACAGAAAGTCCTAGAATTAGCCCTCAGGATCCCATAATACAGCAAAGGACTGCAAGTAGCTTCAGCATCTGTGCTTTGAAGCAGCCCGCATGCTGAAAGCTGTGAGGGGAGGAGGTGGACTGGAATTAGTTCATTGTTGAAGAATTCACCTGCCTAACATAGATCAATCATTTTGGAATTTATTTTTCAAATGCACAGTAAGTTGTGCCTTTCATTTTTTAATCATTTTTAAGGACTATTAATCTTTATTAAGTTAAAAACAAGGCTTTCTTTAGCCACAGCCTGTTACTCCTTTTTGAAGATTTGTGCCATTTTGAGGATTTCTTCTTGTTAAAGAACAAGGAATAAGGCTGCTAAGGCAAGCCAAAATAAGGAATTGTGGTCTATCTGGGTTTTTTAAAAAAATGATGGGGAAATATAAGACCAGAAAGTTGTGGTTCTAGTTTATTATTTTCAGTAATTTGTAGCTTGGTCTCTTTTGCTGTGGGTGGCTAAAACTTTCCAATCTTCATGATCCCTGATTGGCCAGCAATTCTTAAGTGGCTTACAAAAAAGCGCTACTCTTTGACTAAAGGGAAAGGTAAGAAGACAGAGGAGCAAATTATTACAGATGTATTTGAAAACCATAAAATCCATCAGTTCATAGATCAGCATAGATCAGCAACATCCAAGGATGTTTAAAAAAACTTATCAAACCACTTCAGAGATGCAAATATGTGTAGAAAGTTACCAAACCCCCCCAAGGCAATTTCACAAGTAGCTGACAATGCAGAGGAGTCAATTGCAATTTTGGAAAATAAACATGACACCAATTCTTATTATGATGGTTTAAATATAAACGTCCTAACAAAATTGAAAGAAGAACTCCAAGAAAATCTGCAATTTTTAAAAGGAGACATTTGGGACTTTTTCCTCATGGACATTAACAAGGTTGAGAAATCACTGAGAAAAAGAGAAGCTTATAACTACTTGACAAATATTCCAGGGGGCGGGGGGGGGGAGATTTTATTTCATGAAGACAAGCTAGAAGGAGTGACTACAACGTAATGAGTAAATTGGAATTAGGTTGGATTTTTATTTGTTTGATATTTGTAATTGAAAGAAAGTCTTAATCCAAAGTTTGAAAATATAATTTTCCTTTATATATAATGCTTAGGTAATTCCTAAAGTTTGTAAAATATTATTGAAAGTATATTTGAGAGTATCTGTGTTAAGAGAAAGTTAAAGAAGAAGATGTACGGGTTTAAAGAAAAGTTTAGCATTTTAAAAAGGATGTATATAAGAAGAAAAAAATATTGTATAAAGGCAACTTGATCTAAATTTAATAGTGAACTTTATGCATAATAAGAGGAACTTTAAAAAATGTATTTTAGAAATGTTTTTAAAGAAAGTTTAGTGTTTTAAGTTGGATTAAAAAAAATCCCTTTAAGGTTAAAGAATCTGAAAGAATACAGTGAATTCTGTTAATATGAATAGTGATGGTTTATAAAGATTATTAAGTGCAAATAGAAATATATATTATTTCCACAGCAAGGAAGATAAAGCAGAAATGGTTAAACTGATGTCTTATTCAAAGAGGAGAATATATTTAATTATGGTTTTTATTTGGATAGCAGTTCTGGATTTTGTGCTTGTGATAAAAAAATGAAACTTTAATTTGGTTTTGCCGATTAGATAGATTTGTTGTTATAGAAATGGCTAGTTACATACTAATGTGTAAAAGTAAAAAAGTTGAGCCTGCAATGTTGTTATCTTATACTGTGCTAAAAAGAGTCGGAAGTCAACGCTTTTTTTCTTTCCTCCCTTGTACCTGATATATATTGTACCTCTCTTTAATCCCTTAATTTTCCTATTTTTATTTTTATTTGTATTTTATGTATTGGTAAAACAAAAGCCATTAAACCTGTAAAATTTAAAAATTAAAAAAAAATCAAATAAGTAGGATGGGGAGAGCATGGAGCCAGAGACATATGACAGCAGCGGTCTTGTGATTGAATATTCCACAGTACTGGAGCCAATCATTCTCCTTTGGCATTTGCAGTCCCAGCAAATTCCCAAGACATTTCAGCTGCAAACTGACAATTTCTTAGGCTCAAAAGTTCATTCCTTCATCTTAATGGTGGTTAAGCAGCAGGAAGCTGAATATCATAGATCTGACAAGCTAACTATACGGCATGGGAATGCTAACAGATGAGTGGGCTCTGCAGCTCTACTACAATGGCTCAGCCTAGCTTACTTATGGCACTCACTGTGGAATAAACAGAATAATAGAGTTGGAAGAGACATTCGGAAACCAACCGTCAAACTCAGAGAATGAACCTTCACCCACATCCTACACCCGAGCTATAGATATTTGCAAATATTAGAACATCTTTGTTGCTCTCCTCTGCGCTCTTTCCAAGGTTTCTACATCTTTTTTATAGTGTGATGACCAAAACTGGATGTAGTATTCTAAGTATGGCCTTACCAAGGCTTTGCAGGTCTATATATTTATATACTATGACTTAATAGTGTTTATATTTATATACTAAGAGGAACGCGGTGGCTCAGTGGGTTAGGACACTGAGCCTCTCGATCAGAAGGTTGGCAGTTTGGCGGGTCGAATCCCAAGTGCCGCGTAACAGAGTGAGCGCCTGTTACTCGTCCCAGCTTCTGCCAACCTAGCAGTTCAAAAGCACGTAAAAATGCAAGTAGAAAAATAGGGACCACTACGGTGGGAAGGTAACAGTGTTCCATCCGCCTTTGGCATCTAGTCATGCCGGCCACATGACCACGGAGACGTCCTCGGACAAGCGCTGGCTCTTCGGCTTTGAAACGGAGATGAGCACTGGCCCCTAGAGTCGGAAACGACTAGCACGCATGTGCGGGGGAACCTTTACCTTTACTTATTTATATACTACTTTATATTATAAATATAGTACATTTATATACTGTATAATAATAATAATAATAATAATAATAATAATAATAATAATAATAATAATAATAATAATAATAATAATAATAATAATAATAATAATAATAATAATAATTTTATTTATATACCGCCCTTCTCCTGAAGGACTCAGGGCGGTGAACAGGGCAAGTAGGAGCATGATGGGAAAAAGTAGGAGCATGATGGGAAAACATAAGTATAGCACTGAGTAAGTAAATAAGTAGGTAAACAAGTACTCATTAAGTAAGCCTAGCACTGATGATGTTACCTAGTCAGACAATGAAACATCTGGAAGCAGACAACCAAGCTTGGAGAGAAGCAAGGCCTTCCAGAGCAGACCACAAATTGCCTTTTTAATGTTCTCTACAAATTTTAAGAACAAGTGAATTGGATGGATGGTTTCTTCAATTTTTCTGAGAAGGATATTCTCCAAGAAATTCTTGAATGGCTTCTCCAGGGGAGGACTTTCCTTTTTGTGGTGACAGTAATGTTACTGGATTTAATGGGAAGCCAGCAAAAATGCTTGTAAAGAAAGCAGCCCAATAAATATACATCTATGTCTATGGCTGCTTGCCCATTATACTTCCTCCCACACCCTAAAACTCCTCCACATTCAGCAAAATGTTCTTCTCCTTTGAACGAATTTTCAGATACAAATTCTCTTTCATAAATTGAAAAAAAGACTATCCAAAACTAACCAAATGAAACAAGGGCTTCAAATTCAAAAGGCAATCACATTTATAATATGCTACATTTTGTTTTTCAATAAATCTCCATTTTTCCTATTGCATTACCAGACTACTGTTTTATTTACTTTCCTTTTTTTTATTCTGGCAGATTTTTTAATTTAAAACATTTATGCTCCAGTCAGCCTTTTATGTATTGTCAGATTTTATTTTTATTATGGCTAAGGACTTTTAACAGCTAGACATACCCTAGAGCTGCCTTAACCTTCTTGCAAAGGTCTTGAAAAGGTCTGGATTTAAATAATTGCCAAAATGTAATTATATTCATTTCGCTGAATCATGTATACAGAAATGTTCTTTAAGAACCAAGAGTTTTTTGTTTGTTTGTTTTGTTTTGGATCTTTAAAAAAAATAAAGCAAAACATTATAAATCTTATTCCCAGTGATTTAGATTCTTGTCCTTTGGATTTTTTGCCTTTTTTTAAAAAAAAAAGTTGTTATATCTATACAGCCCTCCTGGGCATGAGACTAGGATACCTGAAGAACCATCTTGCCCCAATTACTCCCTACATGTGCTCTCTCTTTTCTTCTAAAGACATCTTTCTGTCTGGCTCTCCTCTTCAATAAACTGCAACCTTCTTTCTAAAGCAGTCGCCATGTTGCTCATCCCCGGCTTGGACTGGACCCTGATGAAGATTTTTCCTTCAACAGTAGTTTTATTAAAAATTACAGTTACAAACATGAAAACTAATACAAACTAAAAACAGGAACCTAAACAATAAGTGCAGAAAAGGCGGGGGGGGGGAGAAAAAGAATAAAGGAAATAAATATATTCAAAATGATTTGCCCATTACAAGTATAAACAGTTTTATTATCTTATCACTTCCTCTTACTATACAACAGACAATTTCTTCTTCCAATGCCCCATTGTATTGTATATTAAAGCGTGGACCAAATAAAAATTCAGGTGCTATTTTTTTTTTAATTTAAAGTGTGGTTTCTTTAAAAGAAAAAGGAAATTCACCCTCATGGGCCCTTCCAGCCATCTTTTCACCTTGGGATAATTGTATACATTCTGTTCTTCTAGAGTTTTGAACTGAGAGTCCCCAAGGTGAAGGACATATACAGCTGTAAATAAGAAGCTGTGTCTCTGAATACTGAAGGCTGCATTTACTCATTATGTGTGTATAGACTCAGCACTGAAATGGAAGGATGAGGAGAACTGAGATAAGTTAGGTGTTTTTTTTTTCTTCCTAGAGCTCCTATCCTGGGGTTATTGCAAGTAAAAACCATTACTCAGATATGTAAGTTACATAAAGATCCAAAATGCGGGTCTGAAACTTGAACAAGAACATCAGACTTAAACATTACCATACCAAAATCATTCTTCCCGATTTCTGAAACTTTCTCATGATACTTGATTTTTTTCCAGATTCCCAGTTTTATTGTTTCTTGTTACCAGTTGCCAACATTATAACAAGACTGAGTAACTTCTGATGTGTTAGAGGCTGCACTTAGCTCCCAAACAGCCAGATGTTCACATGAGACTAACCTCTGGTGATGCCACTTCTTTTTGGCATACTTGGGGAACTTAGATGAAAGATGGGAATAAGAATGGAAGTTTTGTGGAAAGTGTTCTATTATTGCCCTTTAAAAATAGCATTTGGCTGCCACTCATTCACTGCTAATTTGTACAATTCTCCATCACACACAGCTTCCCTACTCCCCTTGCTTGACTGAAGCAACCTGGAACCAGTCTGTGGATATTTATTCTTATTTGGAGTAGATAAAAATTGAACAACCAAACTTGTAAACATGAAAATTTGAAGAGGTGCTTCGCTAAAAAGTTTTTTATTATTATTATTTGAGGCAATCGCAGAATAAGTTTGACATGCTACTCTAAACGTGTCACAAGAATGGAACCTAATATCTACTGTAAGCTATTTCCCCAGACTTCTTGTTGTTGTTAGTTGCGAAGTTATGTCCGACCCATTGTGACCCCATGGACAATGTTCCTCCAGGCCTTCCTGTCCTCTACTTCTGGAGTCCATTTAAGCTCATGCCTACTGCTTCAGTGACTCCATCCAGCCACCTCATTCTCTGTCGTCCCTTTCTTCTATTGCCCTCAATCTTTCCCAGCATTAGGCTCTTCTCCAGTGAGTCCTTCCTCGTTAGGTGGCCAAGTATTTGAGTTTCAATGATATTGGAATCTAATCACAAGCTCCCCAAAGTCCGCATATGGCTTGGCACAATAAAAGCCTTTAGGGGTGTCATCCTGAGTGGAACAGGAAGTGTTGATTGCCATTGATTGGCTGATTGATTGATTGATTACTATCAAGTTATTTTCAACTGCAAGTGACCACATAGATTAACATTAATACCCAAGTTCAAATGCGTCAATACTCTCCCCATTTTGCTTCTTCAAAGTCCAACTTCCACTTCCACAGAGCGTCACAGGGAATACCATGGCTTGCACAATTCCTATCTTGTAAGTTAGACACATCACAGCATTTAAGTATCTTTTCCAATGCTGGTCTACGTATATTTCCTGACTGCTTGTTTCTTTACTGATGGTTGACCCTAAAAGGCAGAAGACATCCACTATTTTGATACCTTCTTTGTAAGTTTTAAGGTTGATTGTTCTACCTGTTACCATTAGTTTAGTCTATATTTAATTTTAGACCCATTTTTCACTGTGGTCTTTGATTTTTAGTACTAAAATTGCCTTTCACTGACTGAACATCTTTTGGCATATATTTGTAACACAAATGCAATTTCTTAAAGACATTTTTTAAAAAAAGATCCTCTAATATGTTTGCAGTTTGCAGAACTGAATAGCAACCATAAGTACTGTACTAATTTTTCCAGCAGTCAACTATTTGCCTAAATCAGAGACTGTCCTGCCACCTGTTGGCTACAATGGGAACCACATCCTTTCACTCAACCTCTGCAAGGCACCAAAGCTGTGAAGACTACCATTTACTTCCTCCTAGGCCAGGGGCCTTCATACTTGGCCCTTTTATGACTCATGCACTTCCTGGCTGAGGAATTCTGGAAGTTGAAGTCCATGAGTCATAAAAGGGCTGAGTTTGAAGACCCCTGTCCTAGGCCGACAATTCCAGAGATCAGCCAATTATTTTACTTTATTGTTGTTGTTGTTTTCATATTCATGCTCTTAGAAAGAATTGGACAAATATATGCATGTGTGAATTAAGTCTGTCAACCCTAGCGTCAATTATACAGAGGCAGTATGATTATTACTTTGCATTTCTGTTAACACAAATATGGAGTCAGGTAATTATTAGCAGGGATGAATACAGCAACAACATTTCAATTTTGAAAGAACAATAATGAAAAGCAATTAGATAGTCCTATTTTTGCATCTATAGCCCAGGTGCACTTGGCGTGAGACTCACCAGAATTCCTCCAGCCTGATTAGCTTTCTGCCTCAGTTTGTATTAAAAAAAAAGATAATCAAGTAATGAGAACCCAGAGATGTGATATTTCTAAATTTCTGAAAGACAAGGAAAGGTTTAGTTACTTTAATTATCATCGTCAATCTTTATTATGGTCATCATCAACCAGCACAAAGCAAATCAGGAAATGAAAGTAACTGTAGAGTTCTCGCGAGACTAGTAGAATGATTTTTTTTAAAGGGGGGCATAGACAAAGAATTTGAACTAAAAAGAATATTAGGAACAGAAGACACTAAGACCAACAAATCAGAATGACATAAGTTATTTTGTTAATATCTGGCATTAGTAGATTTCTGAAAATGAGAGGTGGGGACTGGGGGAAGGTTGGTGTTCTTCTCCCCAACTAAGAAAATATATATTGTGTAGTGGGTCCGACGCAAGGAAGAGACGCCAGCCGGTGTGTGAGTTCAGTTCTTTATTGGAGGGGGGTAGCGAACTGGGGAATGAGGGTTACCTGGCCTCCTTAAATACCTAGCCAGGTAAGCGAACAGCCAATGGGGTTGGCCCTAGGTTTCCTGCCGAAACTGGGTTTCCTGCCAAAACCGTTCAGGCCAACGCCCCCTGGTGGCTGTTGCTATGCAGGTGCCTGCATACATAACAATATATAAAATAAACAGTTCCACTGAAGCATTGTTGTGCACCTCTTCTTCTGCCAATTGTTTTGTTTTGTTCCTTCACCCAGTTTTCACATTTCTAAACTGAAAGCAATTAAAAGCATATTCCAACCTGTATTTGCCTTTTTGGATGAGCGAGAACCAGAAGGATCCCTAGTCATCAATAACTGCATTTTTGATACAGGTAGTCCTTGACTTACAACCATTCATTTAGCCAACATTCAAAGTTACAATGGCACTGAAAAAAACCTGTGTTCAAAGCAATCCTTGCCCTTACAATTGTCACAGCATTCACACGGCCATGTGATCAAAATTGGTAACTGGAAATTCTGATGTCAATTGTGGTTCTAAAGTGAGGACTACCCATTATGGTGTTCCCCATTCTGGATTCTTCTACATATGTTGAAATTGCAACTTCTTGTTTTACCCCACAGAGGATATCAAAAAGCGCCACCCTTTCTTTTAAGTGTGTCATATCCACCACACACATAAAATGAGGTGGGGCTTCTGTCACATGTTCATATGTCCCCTCTTGACTCTTTTGACCCACCCCCTTCACATAGCCTTGCTAATGGGAACCCTAGGAATTGTGGTCTCATTTCAAGAGTTCTGGCAACTATTTTTTAATTGCACTGTGGGGGTCAGCTCAGATGCACCTTGAAACAAATTTTTGGTTCATCTTCTGGTGATTTCTCAATTATTTATATTGCTAGCCTGAAGGCTTTGAAGGTGACCAGAAGCTCCCATCAATTTTTCATCCAGGTTTCTTTGCTGAAATGCTAGTTGAAAATATAATAAGATACACTGTCTGTTGGGTTTTATACTTTTCTGCAGCCACCTGTCCTCTGCTTTGATTCCTTTAATATATTCATTTCTTCTCAACTAGATAGCAGTCCTGGATTTGTTCCTTGGAGAAACTGTACTGAACGTGACATGTTTCTGAGAAAACATCAGAAACAAAACTAGTAATTTTTACCAGTGTGTGACTAGCAGAATCACCAGAACATTCTTGATAGAGTGTAGCTTAGGGTGTTGGTTGGCACATCAATTAAAAGGAAAATATGCATCATCTTAAAAAAAAACCAAGAATGAAAAATGACATGTCCTAATTTATTCATGTTGCTACAAATGTAAAAATAATTACTATCAACAGTCATGTTTCTCCTTATTGTGAAGGAAACTGAGACCAGGTAAATTTCATGGTTTATTTTTTTTAAAATATAGAAGACGGCTGAGACCTCTTTTCTATCCTGAACTTTTCAAAGCCTGGTGTGCTTCAGGCCATGTAGACCCTCAGCTGTTCCACGGCTCTGGCAGAGAAGAAACAGACACGGAGTAAAATGCCCTTGAAAAGGAACGATGCTTTTACAACTTCCAGGGAAGAAATGACAGCCCGAAGACAGCTTTGTGAAAAGCAGAGCCAAGGACCACAGTGGAACGAGTAGACCGCCTCTTCAATAATTCTTCCCCATACATCTGAGATTACAGAAGTGCTCCAGACAGCTGCTCCTCATGAGGAGACTGCAAGAAGAGAAAGGGCTTTTCCCCAAAACCAAATCAACAAACGCTAAACTTTAGCTCAGCAAAAAACCGGAACTGTAAAGGTACTGCTCCAATAACTGGCTTCCGTAAATGTGGTTTTTTGCTTGTTTGTTTGTTTTTAGAAAGGCATGTGTTAGATTGTGAATTCTGGAACGCATGGCCAAGATGGACGACTCAGGACAACAGGGTTCAGCATAGTACTCTTTATTGCTACAACACAGACTTGCTCTAACAAAGGGCAACTGCCCCTTTTATATACCTAGCCAGGTATACTTCGAACCAATCCCAATGTCCGGATTTCCCGTCAAAGGATGCCCTGCCAATCCTGACAGAGCACCCTGCCACCTGGTGGTGTCAGTGGCTTATCTCTGTGTGTTCTGTACCAGCCTGCTACCGGCCCTGCAGAAAAGGCAGGGACAACCCCTTTTACAAGAAGGCAAGAGGCTGGAATTAAGCCTGCCAAATTTATTGATACAAAAACAAACAAGACACGAACCAAGAAACAGGAGCTTTTCAAGCGGTTGCCTTCAGCAAACCAGCCCTTCCACGCATTCCCCTTTTAAACAGTTCAGGATGTGGCTTCTCTCTGCCTCCTTCCGAGGTGCCCCATTGCCTTCCTCTGTTTACTCCTGATTGACTGCCTCCTGCGTCGGGCGTCCTTGAACAGGGCCAGCTGTGGGTCATCTTCATCCACGCTGTCAGGCTCACACAGCTGGGTCTCCGTCGTGACCAGGTGGGAGGGGCCTGGCTGAGGGCTCTCATCAGCAAGCTCTTCAACACCCCCCTCCTCCTCCTCTGAGTCATCCGACCCAACTGCCGAACCCACAGGCTGACCCTGAATCACAACACTGTGTGACACCCCCTATGTACATAACAGCATGCTTTTATGGAACAAAGGCAAGGAGTTCCTTTTCATGTATAATATAAAATACAAAAGAAAATAGGGAGGGAGGGGAAAGGGAAGGGAAGAGTGTAGGAAAAGGGGTGGGGAGAAAGAAGAGGTGTTGGCTTCCAATTCCCAACTCCCTTTGATGCAGTAGAATAAGATAAAGGCAAGGAGTACCTTTAGAAAGAGGACTTGGAAAAGGTTTAAGGGCGGCTATCTCCAATCAGCTGTGATCATGCTTGAATTATATTCCCAGAAATAAAGTTCTCCTCGACTTCAAGTGACTGCCTGTGTCTTTCAAACCCAGTTTGGAAGGGCCCCAGTTTCCTTTCCAACGTATTTTTAACTCTGTGCCCACCGCTTTCTAATATTGATTTTATAACACATGAAGCATTTCCAGTTGTCTTCTTTCATCCATTCTATTTTCTCTACTGTTCCATTTTCAACATCTATTTTTTTCCCCAACAGAGGATACGCAATAGAAGAGTCCCTTCTCATTACATGAAACACGATTGCATGCTGGGCAAGAGGCAGGGGGACACCAAGGTCGCAACAACCAAACATTCATAAATCAAAGCCAAGACGTGTTGTCAACGGGCAAATGATCCCTGACATTATCCCTTGGCACAGTGTAGATTTTTTATCCTCTAAAGCTGATCTGAGTTAAAATATCTGGTGCATTGATATTGACTATATACAATTGTCAATAACATACCACTTCCCATTTGGATATATATATATATATTGGCAGCTGCTTTGTCTTGGTTCTCTCTGGGGAAAGCTCATTTGAATTTGCAGGATTCTGCTTCTGTAATCCTATAATAAAAGGTGTTTTAGTATTTAGTAATTTGGCGTCCAAGACTAGTCTGTCTCAAAGGGTTAATAATAATACGTGACCATCCATACAGTTAAGAGAAAGCTCTGTGAAATCATTGTTGCCCATTAATACTAAAGGTGAACCTGGATAATGGAGCCGGCAAAGATGCCATGGCAACTGCTGCATGCAGCTTTCCCCACAACTGATTAGGGCATGCCCTACAGATTATGGATTTCACTCTCCAATTTCCAGACATATGGGAATAACTGGGTTATTATGATTTCACCTCTGGGAAGCAGAGGAAGGTTGTCTTAATAAATATTCACCAGTCAACTACAACATTTAACGCTAACTCTGAACTTTAAATTTCATGTTTCCTTCTGGGAATGGTTGCATTAAGCCCATTAAATGCTTTACAAGTCTAAAAAAATCTCTGGACACAAGAAAGCCACATAAAAAGCTAAACAGAAATTAAATGTGAATGGTTTTAGCTACCTCATTGAAGAGTAAGATACTGGTCTCTGTAGCTTAATGAGGTGTGGGTTACCCCCCCCCCCCCCAGTATCTGGTAGAAGTAACCTGAACATCTTGTTGTGCAAGTATTTCAGCTGTTAAAGAGGTGCGAGACCAAGCTTCTGTGAAGTGCTATTTAAAAAACTGTTATGACATAAAACTTTGGTTTGGTGGGTTTTTGTCAGAAAATGAATTCATTAGGAACCTTAATATGCCTGCTCACAGAAAACAATTTGAAAACCAAGGTTTAAGGCACTCACAGAGAACAGCTCAAAATTAGCATAACATATTGGCAACTTTGAGAAGATTCCTAGAATTCTTTGAAAGGTGCTCCTTTAAAGCTTTTTACAGGTAGTTCTTGACTTACAACCCTAGTTGAGTCCACAATTTTGGTCATGATGATCATAAAGTGATCACATAATTGTGCCCCATTTTTACAACCTTTTTTTGCACTAGTCATTGTGAAGGAAAAAGCAAAAAAAACCCTCCCCTAAAATTGCTGGGACAACAATTAAACAAATGCCTATGGTCATTAACTAAACACTGCTGCTGTTAAAACAAACTCAGTGTTTCCTATGGGCAGGTTTTGCCAGAAAGCAGAAGTAAATGCTGGTTTCCAGCAAAACATCATAAATTCTGCTCATGTGACTGTGGGTTGCTGCAAACAGCAATAAATGCAAGATGGTTGCCAAGCATTCCAAATGCGGTCATGTGAACATAGGGAGTACCAGTCATTGGGAATTCAAATCCAGATCACAAATAGCCTTTTTTGGGGTCTATTATGCAACTGGTTGTTAAGTTGAAGACTACCTGTAATTTGTCTGTGACAGGCAAGGTATTTATATCATTGGCCGCTATTTTTCAAAAATAGTTGCATTAGTCTTAGGACAAATTTCATTATCAAAGCTTGTATTTTTTATCCCCAATGTTATGCTACTTGAGCGTGTTTTTTCTTCATCCTTCTTTGGCAAGTTTATATCTCCTAAGGTAAAAGGTAAACGTTCCCCCGCAAATGCGTCCTAGTTGTTTCCAACTCTAGGGGCCGGTGCTCATCTCCATTTCAAAGCCGAAGAGCCAGCGCTTGTCCGAGGACATCTCCGTGGTCATGTGGCCGGCATGACTAGATGCCAAAGGCACACGGAACGCTGTTACCTTCCCACCGTAGTGGTCCCTATTTTTCTACTTGCATTTTTACGTGCTTTTGAACTGCTAGGTTGGCAGAAGCTGGGACGAGTAACAGGCGCTCACTCTGTTACGCGGCACTTGGGATACGACCCGCCAAACTGCCAACCTTCTGATCGAGAGGCTCAGCGTCCTAACCCACTGAGCCACCGCGTTCCTCTTAGTATATAAATATAAACACTATTAAGTCATAGTATATAAATATATAGACCTGCAAAGCCTTGGTAAGGCCATACTTAGAATACTACATCCAGTTTTGGTCATCACACTATAAAAAAGATGCAGAAACCTTGGAAAGAGCGCAGAGGAGAGCAACAAAGATGTTCTAATATTGGCAAATATCTGTAGCTCGGGTGTAGGATGTGGGTGAAGGTTCATTCTCTGAGTTTGAGGGTTGGTTTCCGAATGTCTCTTCCAACTCTATTATTCTGTTTATTCCACAGTGAGTGCAATAAGTAAGCTAGGCTGAGCCACTGTAGTAGAGCTGCAGAGCCCCCTCATCTGTTAGCATTCCCATGCCATATAGTTAGCTTGTCAGATCTATGATATTCAGCTTCCTGCTGCTTAACCACCATTAAGATGAAGGGATGAACTTTTGAGCCTAAGAAATTGTCAGTTTGCAGCTGAAATGTCTTGGGAATTTGCTGGGACTGCAAATGCTAAAGGAGAATGATTGGCTCCAGTACTATGGAATATTCAATCACAAGACCGCTGCTGTCATATGTCTCTGGCTCCATGCTCTCCCCATCCTACTTATTTGATTTTTTTTAATTTTTAAATTTTACAGGTTTAATGTCTTTTGTTTTACCAATACATAAAATACAAATAAAAATAAAAATAGGAATATTAAGGGATTAAAGAGAGGGAGAAAGAAAATATCAGGTACAAGGGAGGAAAGAAAAAAAGCGTTGACTTCCGACTCTTTTTAGCACAGTATAAGATAACAACATTGCAGGCTCAACTTTTTTACTTTTACACATTAGTATGTAACTAGCCATTTCTATAACAACAAATCTATCTAATCGGCAAAACCAAATTAAAGTTTGGTTGGCAAAAGCTGGGATGAGTAACAGGCGCTCACTCTGTTACGCGGCACTCGGGATACGACCCGCCAAACTGCCGACCTTCTGATCGACAAGCTCAGCGTCCTAACCCACTGAGCCACCGCGTCCCATTTATATCTCCTAGTAACTCGTAAATCATTTTAAGGACTACAGTAACTGGTTCCACACCACACATTGTTTTAAAATGAAACATAACCCTCTGCTTTATGTTAACATAATGTGTGAGTCTGCTGTAAATGTGTTACAGTTCTACCCCAATTTTAACATTTTAACCAATGGATTTGAAATGCCATCTAGTACATAATGCTCTAAATTTGAAAACTGGGGCATGATTACTGGGAAATCATGTTTACTAATGAGGCACATTAATTTGGGGGATCTGCATTAATGAGAAGTCTTTTAACAAAAAAAATGTAGAGGATGCAAGCAAGGGAAACCATATTTGGAACTCGTCCATGTCCTTTATAAAGAATCTGGATTTTGAAAGCTAGAATTATACCCAAAGCACAAAGCCTTCATTCAGTGCTCTCAACTTCCCACTTAATGAATATAAAGCTTCCTTGAAGCCCCTCTTCAGGAAATCTCTGTTCTGGGATGCATTTATACTCTTAATGTACCAAATGCACACAGATGTCATATGTTTCTCCATATTGGATGGACAAATGACTGTCCTGATCTCTGTAAATCTGTTATAACCTGAAGCAGTAGGGAAGCCTTGTAGATTAACAGAACTTTCTTAGTAAAGATGCCTGGTGTACAAGATGTCTCTAAGAAAGAGTAAGTAATCAGAGACCAAATGATAGTGCAGTATACACACACACACACATAACCTAAACAGAATTATAGGAAGAGGTTCATGATACCACCACATAGATACAGAAAGATTTCCATGGATTTTAAGAAGCCCATGTTCTTCAGGCATCCTTAAAGAACAAAGACAATGCATAAGCATTGAATAAGCATACAGGCAGTTCTCAACTTACACCCTCAATTGGAAATGGAACTGCTGTTGTTAAGCAAGGTAGTGGAGCTCCTTGAAGCTCCAACACTTAGGGTTAGCTTTATGATGAAGAACAGAAACTTTATTGATGTCATCTCCCTCTCCTTGTTCCAAAACATGGTACAGGTAATCAACTTGTGAATATTCATTTAGCAACCATTCATAGTAATAATGGTGAAAAAAGTGACTTATGATCCATCCTCACCCTTACAACTGTCCTAGTGTCCCTGATGTCACATGATAAAATTTCAGGCACTTGGCAACCAACAAGTATTTATGTTGGTTGCAGTGTCCCTGAGTGACATTTTCTTTCTCTTTATATGTGTACAAACGCATACACAGATATATCCACATAGATGAACATTTATCTATGTGTATAATTTTGTGTATGTTTTGGTATTATCTAAATACATAGTACATAAAAAGCCAATATGGTATGGTGGTTAAGGCATCACACTAGAAACTGGAAGACCATGAGTTCTAATCCTGCCTTAAGCACAAAGGCAGCCAGCTGGCTGCCTTTGAGCCAGTCTCTCTCTCTCTCTTTCAGCCCTAAAAAGGAGAGAAGGGCAAACCACTTCCAAAAAATCTTGCCAAGAAAACTAGCAAGGACTAGTGCAGGCAGTGGCCAGAAGTTGATTATAACTCAAAGGCACAAATATTTATTATTTTACATTTTATAGTTCATATATATCTTGTTGCATTCTCTGCCTTTATTGCCTCTGGTAGGAGTGATTCAGAAATTATATTATAAATTAAATGTATCCGCTGCCTGACTCCCAGCAATTCTGTGATGTATACATGGGATGTTGTATTCAGATATCCTTGGGCTGGATCATAATACAGGTAGTCCTCGACTTATGACCGCAAGTGAGCCCAAAACTTCCATTGCTAAGTGAAACATTTGTTAACTGAATTTGGCCCATTTTACAACTTTTCTTGGCACAGTTGTTAAGTGAATCACTGCAGTTCTTAAACTATTAAACTGGTTGTTAAGTGAATCTGGCTCCCCCATTGACTTTGCTTGTCAGAAGGTCGCAAAAAGGGATCTGCAATCATCATAAACATTAGTCAGTTTCCAAGCATCCAAATTTTGATCACGTGACCGTGGAGATACTGCAATGGTCCTAAGTGTGAAAAATGATCGTTTTTTTTTCAGTATCATCCTAACTTTGAACGGTCACTAAATGAACTGTTGTAAGTCAAGGACTATCTGTATCGACCATTTTCAGCCTTTGAGTAGAATGGCAAAATAGAAAAGGCTGAAACAAAAAACATTGAGAGTCATCTCCCAAACCAAAGTTGATTAGTTAAACTAGTTTGTTATTAATGCACTTAATCTTTCCTTGTGTCACAATAAAAATCTGAAGGCAGGGAATTTGGAAAGATTAAGGTCAGCCACACTCGAGTCCAGGAAAGGCCTACACTCCACCACAGATTGCCCTAGAGTTAGGACTGCCCACATACATAGTAATACAATCCAATCTACAGTTAATTATTTATGTTTTTAATATTTAGGGCTAGGAGGGGGAAAGCTTCGTGATTGTATTATCTGCACCTGGCCAGGAAACTTTCTTTGGCTGCTGGCCTTCAAATTTAGTTACCATTTTAATTTCCCATATTGCTCCCAAACAATCCCAATGTGACCAGAAATTAAAAGGATAGCCACAGGATAGTTGGAGTGAGGGCCTGGTAGGAGGGAAGGAAGGAATAGAGATGCAATTAGTAGAAAACTGGAGCCTTGTCAATTGCTCCGGGATTGTGTTGACCCTGGACTTTCTCAGGGTCCCCAAATACACAAGGCTCTCTCTCTTGAACTGGGACACACAATCCAAGAAGAGCCCTTTCGAAGGGGGGGGGGGGGAAAGGAACACGTTTGTCCACTTATTATGGTTAGCCAGGATTTGCTTAATAGCCACCTGCCATTCGACTCCGTAATAAATAGAGAAGGAGGCTCGGCTGGGAGACCAAAACGCAAAAGCCTCAACCATTAGCTACGTTCACCCAGTTCGCCAAGGCAAAAATCGGGCAAAATGTCTATGGAGATTCTCAGTCATCCGAGTCACGGTTGTCCCCAAAGGTGTGCTTTTTCAGGAGGCAACTGGACGGTCTTGGGCAGGGGTCTTCAAACTTGGCCCTTTTATGACTTGTGGACTTCAACTCCCAGAATTCCTCAGCCAGCAAAGCTGGCTGAGGAATTCTGGGAGTTGAAGTCCACAAGTCATAAAAGGCCAAGTTTGAAGACCCCTGGTCTTGGGTGTTGTTGTTTTTAAGAACGTCCAGTTGCCTCCTGAATAAGCACACCTTTGGGGGGAAAATAGCAAACCCCTTTCAGGTAAAGAGCCCGAGGTGCAAACGCAGCGGGGCAAGCAGCGGAGAAGAGCGCGAACGAAGCAAAGAAAACTCGCCCCGGCCGGCGTCTCCTTGGTGGATTGTTTTGAACGCCAAGTCAGGCCTGGAAGCGCTGGCCCTTTAAGGAGGAGGAGGGCCGTGGGTGGCTCTTTCCCTTCTCTCTCGGGGCCGGGGTGCCGCCTTCCTGGCTTCAGACTCTCCGGGCGGGCTGCGCCGGGTCAGCACCTCCGGCTGCCATGAGGTGGCTAGGCCAGCCTTGCGCTCTTCCTCCGTTTTTGCCCAGGGTTGCTTTCCAGGCGATCGGCGGGCGCTTTGCTGCTGGCACTGGCGGCAGCTTCCCATCGGGGGCTGTTCGGGCCGGTGGCGCAGCGCCGGGGCTCCTGCCGGGCCAGGTACAGCTCAGCTGGGCAGTCGAGACTCAGCTTCCCGGCCGAGGGCACCAGCGAAGCGGCCTCCGGCTTCTGCGCCGCCTCTTGCGGGAATCGGGACTGGTGCTGCGCCCCATTCGCTTTGGGCTCCCGGCGGGGGCTTGTGGCGATCCCTTCCGCATCGGAACTGATGCGCGGTGCCATCAGCTGGAAACGCCGGCGACGAAGCCCCGCCAGCTGCTCCCCCAGATGACCTGGCACGCAACGAAGAGCGACTCTCCTGGCGGCGGAGCCCGCAGCAACCTCGCACCTCCCAAAGTAGGTGAACGGCGGGCCGCGCGTGTGCGTGGGAATGCGCGCTTTTGCGGCTTGGATTGGCCTAAAGGGGTCCCGGTAGTGCGTTAAGGCTGGATTTCAGGGTGACCCACGGTGCTGCCTTCGCCCGGTACGAGCGAAGCGGCCCCTTTTTAGACCAGTGTTTCCCAACCTTAGGAACTTGAAGATGCGTGGACTTCAACTCCCAGAATTCCCCAGCCAGCTATGCTGGCTGGGGAATTCTGGGAGTTGAAGTCCACGCATCTTCAAGTTCCTAAAGTTGGGAAACGCTGTTTTAGACTAGAGCAGGGGTCTTCAAACTTGGCCCTTTTATGACTTGTGGACTTCAACTCCCAGAATTCCTCAGCCAAGCGTGCCTGGCTGAGGAATTCTGGGAGTTGAAGTCCACAAGTCATAAAAGGGCCAAGTTTGAAGATACCTGGACTAGAGAGTGGTGCGTAGGTGGCCTTAAGTAGTTTAGGGATCGGGGTGTCGCTGATCCTTAGGGACTTGGGCTGGCTTAACGCGGAAGGGTCAACAATTGGTTGGCGCGTTTTGTGACTTCAGATCACAGTAAAAGGGACTCCAGGTAGTCCTTGACTTACAACAGTTCATTTAGTGACCGTTCAAAGTTACAACCGCTCTGGGGGAAAAGTGACTTAGGACAGTTTTTTTCACACCACTGTTGCAGCATCCTCGTAGTCATGTGATCCAAATTCAGATGTTGACAACTGGTTCATATTTTATGATGGTGTCTTGCAGTCATGTGATTACCGTTTGCAACCTTCTGACAAGCAAAGTCAATGGGGAGGAAAAAGATCCGCTTAACGACCAAATTACTAATTTAACAGCCACAGTGATTCACTTAACAATTGTGGCAAGAAAGGTCATAAAATGGGGGAAAATTCATTTAACAATTCTCTTGCTTAGCAACAGAAGTTTTGGGCTCAATTGTGGTCATACATCAAGGACTATTTGTATTAGCGAAACAAGAGCACACATAACTTATGTACCTTCGATGGAAAATTGCCCAGAAGGTAAAAAAGGAAGATTTTTCTGAGCACATTCAGAAAGCATTGGAGAACAGGTTTCTAAACAACTTTTTTATGTTAGTAGATTTTGACACAAGTAAAAGGTGATTTAACACTTAACTCCCTTCTCTTTAATAATGTTTAGTAGGTCTGAAGTTGAGAAGTCTGCTGTATCACCCTAGTGTGCTCAACAATCCTTTGGGAGAGGTTTGTCTTGTTGTGTGCATGCTAAAGATAAAAGGGTGAGACTGGGGGGAGGGACAGTTGGCAGAGGACATGTCACTTATCTGTCTTGAACCCAGTTTACATCAGTTTTCTATTATCTGGTGCCTGCCAGAAAGAGGTAGAACTACAATTTCATCATTTTATTTATTTAGGTTTATAAGTCACATTTATCAGTGTTGGGCAAGGTTGTCAAAACTGGGCTTCCGCTCTGTTGCACTATAAGACTTTTGTGTTTGTTTGCTTATTTTTTGCAGTCATTTTACAATATGTTCCAGAAAGAACAACAAATGCCTTCTGTCTTACTTTACATCCAACATGTTTAAACAATCAAATAAAAATCCATAATTTGCACAACACGATAAACTAGCTTGGTGGCAACTTTGATTTGCATTTTTGGAGACATGCTGTACATACAAATCAACCCACTGAATTTATGATTCATTGGATTGTGTAAACACAGATGGTGGAGTAATTCAAAATCCAGGTTAAGAAATATTTTGAGATGCAACCTCTGATTATTATTTTTTTAAAGCACCGGCTTTTCTGTTGAAATGATATCCAAGGTGGCTTGCAATAGATACAATAAAGCAATCTACAAGAAAGCAACATCAAAACATGGAGGAAAATGTTTTCATTCAGGTAGGCTTTTGGCTTTTTCAGCTAATGCTGAAATCTAAGTAGATTTGACAGCATAAAAAATCAATAAATCACTATTAGAAGACTGGATTAATTCCTGGGCTTTAATTATAATTTACTATTTTAGTGTATAAAGTCAGATTCAATTTTATTAATTAAAATCCCTTTGTGCAAAAGAAGGAGCAATAGAAGAGGCAGGGCTGGTATTTACCTCCTGGAGGAGATCCAGGGATTAGTTTAATAAAGTTGGTGAGAGAGCTATTTTACATGAGGGAGTTTTTCAGCTCTTTAAACTTCTCTGTTAAGAAACGTTGGCTGTTACGTGAAGTGATAGAAAGGAACTCGCTTCACTGAGCCATTTTCTTTTTGCAGGATCATGAGGCCAAGATTACCCTCAGCAACATTTTCTTATCCTTTCAACTGTAGAAACCATCACTTGAACCTGAGACCTTGGTGTATCCCAGGGGTAGGCAGCCTTGGCTCTTTGATGTCTCGTGGACTTCAACTCCTAGAATTCCTGAGCCAGCTGTGCTGGCTCAGGAATTCTGGGAGTTGAAGTTCACGAGTCATCAAAGAGCCAAGGTTGCCTACCCTTGGTTTATCCTAACAGAGAAGCAGTATAGTAAACTGTAGTAGCTCAGGCCTAGGATGGAAGAGATTCAGTTCAAAGTGAGTCTTCACTGACGCTCACTGAGTCTAGTCACTGGCTAAGTTTGGGGAGGGATTGCTGTACAAGCTACCTTAAGTTCTGGCTCTGTGACAGTGGTGGCAAACCTTTTGGCTTGATGTATCAAAAATTCAGAAAGTGCCTAACTTGATTCTGCTAGCATGACACACACACACACACAAACAACCTGAACAAAAGAGAAACAATTCTCTACACACACATCTAAGCCACGCTGAGCAGCAGCACTTGGCAACAGCTCCGAGGCTGGGCCCGAAGTAGAGGCCCAGCACTCAACATCAGCTCTAGTACCGCCGCAGCTCCTCAAAAAGGCTCCTCACACCATTCCCCAAGTTATGTGGGTTTTTTGGAGTGGTGTGTTTGCCCTGCAGTCCAGCACTCCCCAAGGTTCTGCCACACGTTGCTTACCTTCAGTTAATGTCTCTGTTGACAGGCCCAGCGGTCTACTTGAGCAATAGCACTTACTGCTTCATAGTGCTTTACAGCCCTCTCTAAGCATTTTACAGAGTCAGCCTAATTGCCCACCACAATCTGGGTCCTCATTTTACGGGCGTCAGAAGGATGGAATGCTGAGTCAACCTTGAACTGCTGAGGATTGAGCTCCTGGCAGTGAGCTGAATTAGCTTGCAATACTGCATTCTAATCACTGAGCCACCATGGCTCCTTGAGGCTGCTCTGGGTTGCACAGACTTCAGAGAATGCTCTCCTATGGCCTCTGCAGCCTCCAAAAACCAGGTGGAAGCATGCCCCATTCTTGTGCAGTTTCCAGAAGATCCATAGGAGACCATATCCATTCTCACATAACCTCCACAGCCTCTGAAAATTGGGCATGAATGAGGCCCGCTTTCGAGAATAATTGTTGGGTATTGATAAGCACTGGTTTGTCATCATATAGATTCGCCATTACTGCTCTAGAAAGCCTAGATATTCTCTGCCACTGAATTACAGCTTTTCCCCCAAAGCACAGACTTAACTTTGTGGCTAGCAACATCACAGGCTCTTTGCCTTGTTCTGACCTTTCCTCTTCTGGGCTTGTGTTAGGGAAGGACTGGCTTAGAAACAAGTACCTTCGAATACTTAAAGGGTGGCCTTGTCTGGAGAACCCTCGGAATCTAATCTGGAAGCAAACAGTAAAAAAAAATGCTTCTGCAAAGTTGTTACAATATAGAAAATGTTTTTTAAAAAACATTCACCCCAAACTAGCAAGCATGGCTCCAGCTGGACAATTGTCTTTCCATTGCCTGATATAATGCAGAAAGTTGGAGTCATCTAAGACCTTGAGAAGATTCAAGGAGACTAACTCTACCATTGCTCTGCCCCCTTTTCACTACTGTCCCTGTTTTGAGGAGAGCTTCTGAAGAAAATGTATTCTTGATACTTCAAGTGTTTGCTCTTGTGTGTGTGGGTGTGTGGGTGGGTGTGTGGGTGTTTTCTGCTCAACTGGCATTCATGCCTAATTTCCTATATCAGGGCCTTAACAACTAGACCAAAATGACTTTCTTCTCAGTTTTGCTTTCTGTGATTGTTGCAAATTTTAAACATCTGAAGAAGAGTTTCTTAGATATTTGGACAGCAAAATTTCTGGTCTTCTCTCCGAAAAGCACAACCTGTACATTATCTGTCAGGAATACATGCTCCTATATATCCCTATATGGAACCATCAGGTTCCTTGGCCTACCTAATTCATAAAAAGGAAGCTGGCCTGTTGAAAAGCACTAGTCCGAACCCTCATTTATTTGCAGAAATGCCTGCAAAGGTTTCAGTGGGCCCCTAGAACAGGGGTGTCAAACTGCCGGCCCACAGGCCGGTTGCGTCTTGTGGAGGCCGTGCCCACCCCAGCTCCGGCAATGTGAACAAAGTCGTGACGGGTTTGACACCCATGCCCTAGAAGATAGGTTGCTTTTGGGTAAATGATATCCTATGCCAACTATGGTGGTCTCAACTACAGAAGTTCACTGGGTGACTTTGGGACAATCTCCTTCTCCACTCAACCTACCTCACAAGGTAGTGGGGGGAAATGGAGGAAGCAACTCTGCATACTGTATACTGCCTTCAGCTGAATGAAAAGTGGATTATAAACCCAGTAAATAATAAATAAATTTAGAACAATGCTAGCACCCTCCCTTTTCCCAAAGGCTTTCTACCAAAAGCCTATTAGGAAAGGGTGCCACTAGACAGGCTGAACTTTCTGACACATCTTACTTCAATTTGCTTGGATCAATAATCAATAATAAAACTACAAGTAGGTAACAAATCAAATGGAGGACTTAGGATCTTAAATGTTCAGAGACATCTTTTTGCATACAAAGTTCTGACTTGTTCAGACCTTTTTTTTATAATAGTGAAGTGAATGGAAGGAAAGAGAAGATGGGGATGAGCAGAAAGTGGATTAACTCACAGTGGCAAGAGATGCATCATTGGAAGCCCTGAAAAGCTAGGTTTGGGACATGGAGAAAATCTACCTATGTAGCTGCTAAATGTTTATAACAACTTAATGGAAAATAAGCACTCAATGCATGTGAAAGTTTGACAATAAAGAAATATGACAGGAAGAAAATGGATACTGTTGAATTGCAATATTGGCAAAAGCTACCCTGGGTACCATATACTGCCTGATGAACAAATCATTATTGGAGGACATCAAACCTAAATTTTCATTAGAAGCTTAAAATCACAACTTTCTTATTGTAGTTATATCATGGGGAAAAAACCAGATACATTTTATCAGGCTGAAGAAAGGATAAAGGAGGAAAAGAAGCAATGTTATGGATTCCTCTTTAGCAACCATTAGCCACCTAACTGAAGATTGAACATAGTTCAGGCCAATTATCTACAGCAGGCATGTCAAACTCACGATGTCACATGACGTTGCATGACGTATCGGAGCTTTTTCCCCATTGCTGGCAATGGGGTGGGCGAGGTTTTGTCGTGATGCGTCTGGCCCACAGGCCGGCAGTTTGACACCCCTGATCTACAGGGTACTATGAGTCAATATCAACTTGACAGTAATAATTAAATTAGTTAATAACATCTTGATTTCAGTACATGATTGAGGTTTATTGTAGGGGTAATGATTGGAGAAAAATCATCTGCTGAGACGTTGGTAGTTAAGCCTTCCTTGCTCCTTCCATCTCATGCTATTTTTAATTCTACCGAATGTAGAACAGGCATGACTGGGCCAGTCACTGTCTCTCAGTCCAACCCATCTCACAGGGTGATTGTTCTGGGAAAATCAGAGAGGGAAGAAGTATTAGGTATGTTCACTGCCTTGAGTTACTAATAAAGTAATAAAGGTGAGATAAAAATAAATAAAATAAAATGCACTAAAGTTACACTTAACAATCTATTATGAAGTGGCAAATGAATCAGTGATCCTGTGCTGATCTTAATTAGAAACATACTAATTTAATTGTTAATCATTTCCTGCAGCACAACAGTGAATTTTCTTGTGAAGGAAATCTCAAAAGTCCACATTCAATTACTTTCTGTACACCAAGGCTTTGTGATGGTCTTAGATTATCAGTATCTGCAGCCCCTTACATAGCACAGAGGGAGACCTGTCTTTACGCATCATTAAAAGAGAGTTATGCCTATCACTTCTTCTGCTTAGCCAACTTATTTTATGGATTGTAAGTTGTGCCAATCAGGCAGGTCTAACAGCTTTTTCCAAATCGCTGCCCTCCATATGTGTGAGATTTTCATTTTCATGTTTCCAGCCAGCCTGATGCTTGACTGTTATGGCTGAGAAATCTTTAGTTGTGATGAAAGACAAGAAAGGTCTAGGTACTGTGCAACCATTTTTTAAAAAAAAATGATTATTATTTTAAAAGGTCTATGCCTTGAACATCACTTTCTATAACATATGAATATCAGAGGATTTAAAAAATAATTAAAAATACTGTATTAAGATAAGTAATGCAAAACAATAGTTTTCAAACCTGCTGTGAAACACATTTAAAATATTTCTTAAAACGTATTTCTTTACAATCCATAATAATGGCTTAAATATCTCTCCCAGGCTTTTAAAAAAGTTAAAGTCTATGGAATAACTGTTGGATGGGGGACAGTAAACACCAGGTTTGCTCTTAATGCCTCTCTGTTTTCTTAAAACATACATACACACACACACACACACACACACAGACAATTTTCTATTGAGATAATTTAGTTGATTTTGCAATGTAGGCATGACCTTTGGGAAATTTATTAAAATTTGTAACTTCTTGTTAATGTAAAAAAAAGCAGCTTGGGTGATTTGCAAACTTTTCATTAAAAAGCTAGGATAAATGCTATCTTTGCTGTCTCTCTGACCCCAGTGAGCTGTTGTGAAATCCATGTAAGGTTTTATTTCTGCTGCCGGCCTAGCAAAAAGTGTTGTCGGCAAGCAATTGCCAACCATTTCCTTTCTGCAATCTGCCATGTTTTGTGGCGAACATAAAGATACTGCATTACACAGCAGGAGCAGGAAAGCCAAAGCTTTGATCCCAGATATTTTACATCGGCATCCTCTAAGCGCTGACAAGCAGATAGGTGCATTACTGTGCACATTGCCTGCAGCGGTATAGAAGTTCCTTTCTTCTCCCAGCATTTACAAAATCTTGGGGGGGGAAAACATTGTTTTGATCTAGACCTAGACAGGTTCATAGCTGTCTACTTGCAATCAGCTTTTGAATAATCAGGAAAGAAGATTGGAACCATGCATACTAATATTCCCCTTTTTTGTGCTTTACATGTACAGAGGAAATACGTTTGCAAAGGTACATAACAATATACATATGTAGAGGTAGTCCTCAACTTACAACAGTTCATTCAGTGACTGTTCAAAGTTACAACAGCACTGGAAAAAGTGTCTTAGGACTGTTTTTCACACGTACAACCGTTGCAGCATCCACATGGTCATGCAATCAAAATTCAGATGCTTGGCAACTGACTCATATTTACGAATGTTACAGTGTCCCAGGGTCATGTGATCAACTTTTGTGACCTGAGAAGCAAAGTCAAGTGGGAAACCAGATTCACTTAACAACTGGGTTTCTAATTTTAACAACTGTGATTGCAGTGATTCACTTAACAACTGTGGCAAGAAAAGTCATTAAATGGGGCAAAACTCACTTAACAAATGTCTTGCTTAGCAAAATAAAATTTGGGCTTAATTGTGGTCATAGGTCGAGGACTACCTGTACAGTTCTTACAGATGAGTTACAGAACTATAAAAATGGAATAAAACAAATTAACTTCCAGTCAACACAGCAATGAGTTAAACTGGTGATAAATGACTTTGACGTCAGGAACACCAACAACTCTTTAAAGATCTCAGTTGGAGTAGGCAAAGTTTTGCTTTCTATGACCTTAAATCTCTCTTTGTATCCTTTCATAGCAATCTTTCTGAAGGTCATTGCCCCCCAATTGGTGGAATTTCCATCATTTTGAAGAGTTAGCTCTGAAATAGATTGTACACAAAAATGAAGGAAAAACCTCAAGAGAAAACAGCATCCTTAACAAGGAGAAAACATAATAGAAGTATATCCCCACCCTCTAACCATGGCTACTCATGCTTTCAGCCACTAATTCCAAATACACGTAGATCTCATTTAGTGACCATAATGGGGAATGGCAACTTGGTCAATAACCAAATTGCTTGCTAAGTGTGCTTATGATCTTATTTCAGTTTTCTTTTACTTTATAGACCTGCAAATGTTATAAGTGCAAGGACTGGTGGTCAAGTTACTTTTCATAATCATTGTAGCTGCAAACAGTTGCTAAACAAGGCAGTCACTATAAATGAGGACCACTTGTAATACTGGTTGATATTTGGCGATAGGTGCTGATAAATAATGACCATTTATGTCAGCTCAGTTTTAACAGCTGGTATATGACAAACAGGAATGCTGTATAGTCTAGACAGACTGAAGGTGCAACTGTTACCTATCAGGGGTTTGTAATACATTTGAATAAACTGCTCCATAAATTAAGGACCCAAATGAAGGAATAAGTATGTTCTAAACTAAAAGCGTTACTCTAAAACAAAAGTGTTACTCTAGAAATAAAATGGCTTATTTGTATAGTAATAACAATCAAGTCTTCTCTCTCTCTTACTTACCTCCACTATTCAGACTCCAGGTACATCCTCAGAAAATCTCACAGATCCCAGTCAGGAAAATGGGAAGAAACCAAATAAATCACATCAGTTGAAGAAAATTTTTAAGGAATATGGAGCTGTTGGAGTAACATTTCATATTGGGATTTCTTTGATATCTCTGGGAATGTTTTATCTGGTTGTGTCAAGGTAAGCATTATTATTGTTGCTGTTATTGGTGTACTGGAAGTTTGATCTTCCCACATTTACAAAAAGAAAATGAGAGGTCTTTTTTTTCATTTAAAAACTGTTAAGCTGAATTTATCTTCAGGATATTAGGGTGCCACACAAACTGATTTTTCTCCATACCATCTGTTAGAGTTAGGCCATGCCAAAACATCTAGTGAGTTTCCATGGTTGTGGATGGACTTGAACCTGTGTTTCCCAATTCCTTTAAATATTGAACTTAGGCCTGCTGGAATTTGGGCAGCTCCAAATTACTTCAGGTATTGAGACTCCTCAGTTTTCTCTTCCATCCCTAACTACTACCGGATTGGACAGCCTTTGTAGTGCCTATAGTACAAGCCAGAACCACCCAATTTGGAGGACTTTTAACTCAAGCCAGTTTTGTCCACCCAGAATCACCCAACTTCTGCCTTGGGCAGAGACATTGGGGTTGGGTAGCTAATAAATTCAAATGAGTAATGATAATTAAAGTTAAAGGTAAAGGTTCCCCCGCACATGCGTGCTAGTCGTTTACGACTCTAGGGGCTGGTGCTCATCTCCGTTTCAAAGCCGAAGAGAGCCAGCGCTTGTCCGAGGACGTCTCCGTGGTCATGTGGCCGGCATGACTAGACGCCAAAGGCGCACGGAACGCTGTTACCTTCCCACAGTAGTGGTCCCTATTTTTCTACTTGCATTTTTACGTGCTTTCGAACTGCTAGGTTGGCAGAAGCTGGGACGAGTAACAGGTGCTCACTCTGCTACGCGGAACTCGGGATTCGACCCGCCAAACTGCCGATCTTCTGATCGACAAGCTCAGTGTCCTAACCCACTGAGCCACCGCGTCCCTTAATGATAATTAGGAGTGCAAATACAATACATAGCTCTGCAGCCCTTGCCTTGCTCTAGTAGGTGATTCACAGGAGGCTCTAGAGCAGTTTCCAATCTCAGAAATTTTAAGATGTGTGGACTACAACTCCCAGAATGCCCCAATTGCTGAGATTGAGAAAACACTTCTAGATAGTTTGAGTGACTAGCTCAGCTCTTTGAAGCTTGGCACAACCCTACTCCATAGCACCAGTTTTCTTTTCATTCAAGTTATTTAACAAACTAGGACACCACATTCCACAGTTCAGTCAGAGGCAGAACAGGCTTATTTCCCCAAGTTTATAGGTGCATGAAAATAGAGGAGAGGTTCACTGACTCATCTCTAGTCTTCTGAACCATGGAATAGGCTTCTCCAGGCCCGAGGAATACACTGGATACTTGTATAGTGTTTCATCAATGGAGGATTTTGAAACTGGACAGTCACTTGTCTGAAATGGTATAGGATCTCCTACTTGAGCAGGGGCCTGGACTAAAAGACCTCCAAGGTCCCTTTCAATTCTGATCAGGAAGACAGCCAAGATTTCCTTTACAGGTAGTCCTCAACTTACAGATTTTTTATTGCTAAGCAAAGTAGTTTTACAATGAGTCATGTCTGATTTTATGATCTTTTTTTGCCACGGTTATTAGGCGAATTACTGCAGTTGTTAAGTGAATCAAAAAGTCATTAAGTGAATCCGGCTTCCTCCATTCCCTTTGCTGGTCGAAGCCAGGCAGGAAGGTCATAAATGGTGATCATATGATCCCGGAATGCTGCAACCTTTATAAATACATGTCTGGTTGCCAAGTACCCGAATTTTGATTACAGGACTATGGGTTGCAGTCGTAAGTGCAAGTATCCCTTCTAAGTCCCTTTTTTCAAGTTTCATTGTAAACTTCAATCACTAAACAAATTATTGTAACGAGGAGCACCTGTATGATTATTATTATTTTTTTTATAAAAAAAAACCAAATCATTCACTTTCGTGCTGTTAACATGTTGTCTGTTTCTCCCGCCTCTTCTCCCTTTTAGCGGAGTGGACATGACCACTGTTCTCTTCAAGCTGGGATTTGATGAAGCCCTTGTGCGATCCAAGCTAGCTGCTGGAACAAGCACTTTTGTATTGGCCTACGCTATTCATAAACTGTTTGCTCCTGTCCGGATCAGCATCACTGTAGTCTCAGTGCCCTTTCTCGTTCGCTATTTTCGGAAGATAGGATTTTTCAAGCCTCCAGATCCAAACCCATGAAATTATTCCCTGGAATTAAAAAGGATGTTTTCTTGTTTCTTCCTAGAAATATTTGATAGCTAATGCACTTTGGCTTGCTGTTTCGGACCCCCCCCCCCCCGCAAAATCTCTTTTCTTCAAAAGGGTGGGAATGTGCTTTGTCAGAAATCAGTAGCTACTTCAAAAGGACTACTGTCTATGTTGCTGATACATTTGTTTGCTTACCGAGGCCCTGAAGAATTATTAATCGGATAGGCTGATAAACATGTCAGATCACACCACTAGATCCTTTAACCCAGCGCTGTCTGTATGGAGCAGGAAGGCTTTTTAAACAATGGGCCTATTCAGGATTGTCCTTACAGTGGAGGAGATTGAAGAACAGGCATAAATTACAAGAAGGCAGGTTCAAGTTGAAGACTTAGACAGCAATTTGACAATGAAGCTAATTTCAGATTTCCTTTTTCTGGATGCTTTCAGGCAGATTTTTTATTCTTGAACTGAATACAACTATAAACTCTGTAGACTAGAGGTCCTCAAACATTCTGGCTTGGCGGCCCAGAAGGAAAGGGAGCAGCAGGGAAATGTGCGCACAGGCGCATGCACGATGGCAGCACTAGCATGCGCAAACAGGCTACGCACACTCACGGCATGTGTGCTAACACCCGCATGCATGCACAAATGGGCCGCTAGCACCCTTGTAAGCCTGGGAGTGGTGCTAGCGTCCCCAAACATGTGCGAATGGGATTGCTAGTGCCCGCGTGGCGGTGCTACCGTGAGTGCGGTGGGGCTTGTCAGCTATTCCTGCGGACCGGTACCTGGCCGCAGACCATAGGTTGGGGACTCCTGCTGTAGACTAAATGGTCTTTTCAGTTCTGATTCTAAGTCTTCCACATTCTCTGCAAATTCATCTTTTAAATAAGCTAATTCAGTTTAGGATGCCAATTATGTGTTATACCACTAAATTTTGTTTCATGTGCAGTGATTTTGTAAATAAAAGTTAAAGGAATTTTAAATGAGTAGAAATGCAAATATGTACATGGATAAGTACAATACTTGATTCTAAGGAATTATATTTCTTGTATTACAAGATAACATTGCAGCAACTGCTTTTTGGTTGACACGAACTACTGGTAGTCCTTGACTTTGAGCCCACGATTTTGGTTGTAAGTCATGATAGTTCTAAAGCATGTCATAACATGACTGAACCTGATTTTTCCACTTTTTTTTTACAGTCATTAAGCAAATCTGCAGTTGTTAAATGAACCCATTGTTTGTTCTGGGTTTTTTTTCTGGAAACTGGAAATTCTGGTTTTCAGCAAAAACATTGTAAATCACTTACATAGCTGCAAGATGCTGCAAACAGCAATAAATATGGGCCAGTTTCTGAGTGCCAAATATGAGGTTATGTCGCTGCAAGGGGGGAGCGTATCAGAATTTTGAACCTGAGCCGTAAGTCCCTTTTTCAGGGTCTGTAGTGACTTCAAATAGTAAGTGACCAGCTATAAGTCAGAGTACTTGTATCAGACATTTCCTGCCTGGGGGGGGGGGGGATTTCCAAACACTGAAATGGTTGCGTAATATAATGACAGTGGGCAATAGTATTAGCATACATAATAGGGCAATTTGAAAATATGGCAGTTAGAAACTACAGTTCACCATTTTTCTTGAGTTTGGTGTGCTTTGATGTGGAATGTTTTTTTTAATGATATTGTGCCTATTTATAGTATTTATATTTTTCCTACTGCAAAATGGCTGCTCTTTGATTTGTAACTATTAGTCAGAAGTTTCCTAAGGCTACAAAAATTATACATCCCCACATCTCCCTGCTTAATAACCCACAGTCCTGGGTTTACATCAACAGGGTGTGGTGGGATTGCCATCACAAAATGATGCTGTCACACAAAATTACACTTTGTCACTGCATTAGTTAGATTCGGCAATCCTGGTGCCAATTTTCATCAAAATCCCAGAGTAACTTTGAGAATTGCCCGGAATCACTACATGCCAAGTGATTGAAAAGTACAAGGACTTGTATTTTCAGGATAAAACATTCAGTTTACCTGAACTTTACAGGTAGTTTGAAGTGAAATGTGTTATATGTTTGGATAAATGTAAATTCTAAAATTTAAGTACCACTAGATGCAAATAAAAGTGCTGCAGAACCATGTTTTTGTAATAAAGTTTTACTAATGCTTCAACAAATACATTTAAAAATTAAAAATAGTCTATGCATTTTTTTCTTGTAAGAATTTAAAATGTACAATTGCTCACTGTCAAGGTTATCCTAGGAAGGATATCTCTGACCCCCACTGAATAAGCAGTTAGGTATCCAAGAACAAGCTGTCTTAAAGCACTGAATTATGATTTATAAAGTCTTTAGTCTTCAAAGTATTTCCTAACTGAAGACAGGACAATAACAGCACAATTAGCTCTTATTTACAGAAGCAGACATTATCCATGTCACATCGCTGCACAGGTTAACCTTAGGGTGTTATTGCACTGTTCCAACAACTTCATGTGGCTATCAAGCAGCAAGGAGGATCAACAATATAGGAACTGAGAAAATCCTGAACAAGATGTGCCCCAGAAGCTTTGAATCACATGCAGAGTTCAAGTATGTTCCAGATATTCACAAATTGCTTTGAATGGAACTACAAGCATTGCAGCATGCCTGTTCAAACTGCAGCTCAGACTTCATAGTGTTCATACAACAGTTCAATGTGCAGAAAACTGACTTCTTTTTGAAACAAATTCTATGCTTCTTACATCAGATGTATTACAGTTGCTGCCATCCCTGCTACTTTGGAAATGCAGTCAGCAATGCTTATTATGCTATGACTTAAGTTTTATTAGCAACATTGGTTTCCTCAGTGTTAGGCTTGGGAGACTTAGTAGAGTTTGATGTAACCCATGGATGTTTAAGTACATCTTCCAGTGGTAATCTGTGCTTTGGGTCATGCTTCAAGAGCTTTGAAATCAGATCCCGTGCTCCCTCTGTTACAAAAGGAGGAAATCTGTACTCCACCTTTAAACCAAAGAAAATTAGTTACACACAAAGCACTGCATTCAGTTCTTCCCATTGTAGAGTCCAGGTGGAAAATAACATTTAGTTTGGCAGTAGCATATCAATGTAAGGCACCATCCAAATAATCGTTACTGGGAACTAGTGCAGGAATTGAACCTGAATTTGCCAGCTGACAAAAAGGTACTAATATGTTAGTTAAGTACAAAATTCTAATCCCTGAATAACATCAGGGAATTGTTAAAGCAGTTTTAGACACCTCAAAATCTGAAAGGTTACTCATAGAGCGAGCCATGGATTGTAAGAAAACAAAAATAATATAGGGTACATGAAGCCAGATAAATTCAACTCACCCTTGAAATGGCTCTATATGTTTCCTGATATGTTTCTGCTTCAAAAGGAGGCTTTCCTACTAAAAATTCATAACATAAGACACCAAGACTCCACAGGTCCACCGTTTCATCATGAGTCCTCCCTTCAATCATTTCAGGTGACAGGTAATCAAGGGTGCCACATATTGTTGACCTCCTAGGATAAAGTATAGAGCTGTCAACAAACCATGTTATTTAAAAAAACACGACAGATACTACTAATACTCATAAGCTACTCTGCTTATTACTACCATGTTTTAAGACATTTTGTTTATGAATGTTACCTAACCCTAAATCTTTCTGCCATCTCTATCCCAAAGTACTTGACATTTTTGGATGTCACAAGAAACATTCCTATCTTAAACTCAAATCCAAAGTTGTTTTGAAGAACAATAAGTCCTCCATTGCTCACACTTCTACATATCATTACCCTTAGTTCTTTTTTACTGGCCCTCATTTCCCACCTACCTTCTTGGATTCTAGGACATTATGAATATTTTTTTCATTTATTGCATTCATAACTAACTTGCTATTGATTTATCATTCATAACTAGCTAGGATAGTTGGTATGATATTTTGGTTTGAATTCTGGGTTAAAGTGGTCTGCTTTCTTATATATTTAAGCATTAAATGGTTTTCTTTGTTACATTTTACATAATATAATTTCAAAAATGTACATTCTAAGATGCTCCACACAGTAACAACTCTGAAATTCTAAAGCCCCTAAATAGTTTCAGTTGGGAAAGGAACAGAATGGCATAGGAATGAAGGTTTTTTTTTAACCCCTTTATTATTTTTATAAATAACCCAAGGCAGTGAATGTTCATATTTATTCCTCCTATTATTCCCACAACAACCACCTTGTGAGTTTGGGCTGAGAGTAAAAGTGACTCAAAGTCACACTGCTGCATTTTCATGCTTAAGGTAGCACTCAAACTTGATTTCGTGGTTTCTAGCATGATGCCTTAACCATTACACCAAAGTGACTCTTGCCAATTTACTTTGGTATTCACCTGTAAAACATGGCTGCCAGCATTACAGTACGAACCCTACTACTTTAAACATCTTTTCAAATTAAGTTATATCCTCCTCAACTGAAACAATCAGAAAGAATTTAGCTATTTTTGTAAATTTTACTACTTCTATAAAAGTACATTGTATATTCAAATAATTCTAAGCCAATTCTACACTCAAACTTGAGTATTAAAAAGTCTCCTACCTAGAAGATGGGGCGTGCACAGACCATCCAAAGTCAGCAATCTTGAGCTCTCCATTTGAACCCAGCAAAAGATTTTCAGGTTTGATGTCCCTATGAATTACTCTTTTTGAATGACAATATAATAATGCATCTGCGAGTTCAGTCATATACTGTAGAAGAAACCAACATTTGCAAATAAGGCTTAATAATTTCAAATAATGTAATTTAAGCAGATATGGCCAATGAGCATTTATTCATCTTATATTACTATAGGCACAATGATAAAAAAAATTGTCAAAAAGAACAGGAAAATTACTACATTATTGGGCTAAATAACAAGTCTCTACTATGAAATGTGAAGTTTTCCTTAACCGTTATGGATCTCTTAGTAGTTAAATACCTAAAGCATCACCATAATTTCATGTTTTATCAATGATAAAAGGCATGTACTTCTGGAATCGTCTGAAAATGTAATATTTGATCTCCCTTAAACTACTGAAAATGGGTCAATAGTCTTTCTCAAGTTGGCATTATTCCACTCCCCCATTCATTGCTACTTTCACATGATGGATGGGAACCACCCATTAACTCAAGTTCTTTGTAGACCAGTTGTTTCTTTCTTTTTTCTTTTGCTATTTAAGACTTTCCAAAAACTGCAAATCTCCAAAGCTGTATTTCCATTTTCAGTGTTCCAAAGCCTAAAGAGCATTTTAAAAACAAATACATTTTTAGAAACCCTGTCAAAGATCTTTCATTAAGAAAAAAATCCCTAGCCATGCCATAAAGCAGAGATCCCCAATCATTTGGGCACCAGGGACCGGTTCCGTGGAGAGGTTTTTCCACGGACCTGAGGATGCCTGGTTTTGTGTGCTGCCTGCATTCCACGGATGGGGCTTTGCTTGTTTGTGTGGACCAGTTGCTGGCATGCCGGGGCCCAGTACTGGTCCACCAACCGGAGATTGGTGACTCCTGCCATAAAGGACAAGAAAAACAGTACTCCCTTTGCATATATACAAATCAGATGACCAATGGAAAAATTTGCAACAAAATCATAGTACTCCCATCGTTACATGAAAATAATGAGGCTTTACATTGGAAATGCAGAGGGCGAATTAAATCAGCTCAAAAATGAGCCTGTAAAGTTTCTCAGATATCATTTTAAGTAAGAAAAAAAATACAAAATATACTATGGCACAAAAATCCTGAATTAACAGCCATTGGCAGTCGACATCTAAGCCAAAACACTTGGGTTATGGATTCACCATAATTTAGATACAATGAATAGCCATTTTATTTTGAACCTCCATTCTCTTCTGTGAAAGCTGAGCTTTTTAAATAAGTTGTTTTCTCTGTTAATTTCAGAAGTTTTAAACAAAACAGGCAAACATTCCCCGAGGATGGGCTCCAGCACAAGTCTGAAAACTTCGAAGAATAATTCTCTGGTCCGTAACCAACTCCAAATGAATCCTGCAATATTATCCTGAGACACGTATATTTGCCTTCATCTGCAAAAAAAGCTTCAGTGAAGATCTCCCACTTGGCCTCCTGTTTCAGTGGTAGAAGCTATGAACTTTTCTACCTACATGAAAATTTCAAAATGAATATCTTTTAAACCTATCTCTAAACCAAAGCTATTCAGTATATATTCAAATCGCTAGACTAGAGCATCCATTTCCAAAGGGAGAAAAAGCATGCATTGCCATTTGCAAAACGTACCGTAGCCGTTCGTTGCTCATCAAACTTTTTAAGCTTCTGAAGTTCTTTGTACACTTCTCCACGAGGTGCATGTTCCAGCATTAAGTATACTCTTGTTGCATCATGGAAATAACCATAAAGCCTGAGAACATTGGGATGCCTACAAAACAGGCATATGGATTTTTAAAGAGTTGCTATTAATAAGCTAAACATGTAATTCCCTCGTTATATACAAGCAATAAACATGAGAGGCTGAAGCCAAGCAAACTCTTCAACGTTACCAGAAAAAGTTGGTTCAAGTTTTTTCAGTTATTTGAAAAAGTTTTGACAAGAACAGAAACATCTGGAAAACTATTCTCATCACTTTCTCATTGGCCAAAAATGGTCACTTTTAAGGGTAATTTAAAGCCGGGGTCCGCAACCTGGTACTGGGCCCACAACCCATTCAGAACTAGGCTGTGCAAGTAGCAGGTAAATACGTGCATGCAGCTCCATTTGTGCAAGCAGCAGGCACTTTCATGCATGTGCAAGTGCCTACCACTCGCATAAATGGAGCTGCGCGCATGCCTGCTACTTACACAGAACCATGCCCACTCCCACCCCCCACCAGTCTGCAAAGCCAGACAGGTTGGGGACCACTGATTTACAGGCTTTGAGATGGTTTAAGAATGAGAGCAGTTGGCCTCCTTTCATTCCTACCCTCAAAACCTGATAAATGGATCAAAGACCTCTCTCCAAAGCCATCTCTGTGTTAAGAGAAAATGGAGAATTAGAATCCCTTCCCAGAGGTCTCCACCTCTCACTTTTACCTTTAATTCTGAACAATAATTGTACTACTCAATGTTTACTCTTTTACTATCCTATTTTGGCAATGTAAGCCTGGTTTACTGTATATGGCCTCCAGGCTACCCATCTGTATTTTTATTCAACCTTACCAAAGATGAGACTGTATTTCTACTTCTCGCCGCAGCTGATGTTCTACACCTGCTTTTTCCAACTGCGATTTAAATAAGACCTTCAGTGCCAAAATGAATTTGCTTTGTTTCTCCCGAGCCAGGTACACATTTCCAAATTTTCCTTTTCCCAAAGGACGGCCGATTTCAAAGTCATCAAGGAACCACTGTTTTCTATTTTTTTAAAAAAAAGCATTAGAATACGAAATAAGAACATTTTGTTCTCTCCTTAAACTTAGCAGTTTGTATAGGATATCCTTAAAAAGAACAAACTTTTGTGGAGATAGGTTAGAGGCACAGTGGGATAGGCAAAAGCACTTTAGTTTCCTGAGGAATGTAGAAGAAAATGCTTTCTTTGAAGACCATTCTCAGTAAGACTGCATTTACATAAATGTTTATAGGTGTGCAAATGTTCTGACTTGAAAAATAACACAAAAAACCTACAACATAAAATCCCAAGGATAATAACCCCTCACAAGAAAAAAAATATACGTACACATTAACAAGGGTATCTAACCAGCTGACTCATAACTGGGAAAACAGCTAAGCCTTCAGTCCTTTACATAAGGCTAACAGGCTTGGATCCATCTGAATCTCTCAATAAGAAGCGTACATACCTTTGTATATAACCACCCAGAGAAACAAAATAAAATCTTACCTTTTAGTTTCACTTTTTGATCCCTCTTTGCTCTCACATTTTGAGCCTGAAGCTCCTTTGGCCTCAGTTGTTGCAGCTGACACCGCTTCAGTTTCAGCCTTTTTTTCTGTGCATAGGAAAAGTTAAATTTTCTAAAAGCAAGCTCTGAAGTTAAAAAATTGAGCAGTTTCTTTTAAATTGTTCCCCTTTGTGGCAGGTTTGGAGGAGTGTACGCTTTATAGATGGTGCAAAAATTAAAGATGTAGGATATCTGTGTTTAGCCACAATAATCCATTCTAGGAACATAGTTGCTAAGCAAAATCTTGTGACCGAGAAGATACTGAAAATCGCTGGTTGTTGCTGTCTCGTTCAAATAAAGTTCTCTTGTGCACCAACCCAGCATTAAACTCTGGCATGCCTTGTTAGGCACAGAAATTTAGTCATAAGTGTGCATTTTGGTCAGAAATTTTTTTGCTACCTTTTACTATTGTTTTTTCACCACTATATTTGCAAATGGTAACTGAGGTAGTTGTTAAATGAGGATTCGCTATACATACACACACACCTTTATTTAATTAACACTTGCCTTGCAATTTTATCTGTACAGTATTCTACTTATCTTTAGAAATTATGTAGCACCATAATCAAAATAGCTCAGAGTAGACACACCATTACTTAGAATTAAGTGTTTCTTGCTAGCCAGCCAGTCATATCTAAGATATTCTATCTGCTCTAGATATACAGTTGCAAGAAAAAGTATGTGAACCCTTTGGGATTACGTGGAGTTTTGCATGAATTGGCCATAAAATGCGCTCTAAACGTCATGTAAGTCACAACAATAGAAAAACACAGTCTGCTTAAAATAATACTACACAAACATTAGCTGTTGTCATGTTTTAATTGAACATAAGATGGAAACATTCACAGTGCAGGGTGGAAAAAGTATGTGAACCCCTAGCCTAATGACTTCTCCAAGAGCTAATTGGAGCCAGGAGTGAGCCAACCTTGACTCCAACCAATGTGATGATATTGGATGTGTTGCTGACAGCCATCCTGCCCTTTAAAAACACACACCTGTTTTGGGTTTACTCGTCTCAAGAAGCACTGTCTGATGTGAACCATGCCTCGCAGAAAAGAGCTCTCAGAAGACCTACGATCAAGAATTGTTGACTTGCATGAAGCTGGAAAGGGTTACAAAAGCATCTCCAAAAGCCTTGATGTTCATGTGTCCACGGTAAGACAGACTGTCTACAAATGGAGAAAGTTTAGCACTGTTGCTATTCTCCCTAGGCGTGGTCATCCTGTAAAAATGACTGCAAGAGCACAGTGCATAATGCTTAATGAGGTCAAGAAGAATCCTAGAGTGTCAGCTAAAGACCTACAGAAATCTCTGGCACATGCTAACATTTTTGTTGACACATCTACAATAAGAAAAACATTAAACAAGAATGGAGTACATGGGAGGACACCATGGAGGAAGCCATTGCTGTCCAAAAAAAATATTGCAGCACGTTTGAAGTTTGCAAAAGAGCACCTGGATGTTCCACAGCACTACTGGCAAAATATACTGTGGACAGATGAAACCAAAATTGAGTTGTTTTTCTCCACTATGTGTGGAGAAAAAAAGGCACAGCACACCAACATCAAAACCTCATCCCCACTGTAAAACATGGCGGAGGGAGCATCATGGTTTGGGGCTGCTTTGCTGCCTCAGGGCCTGGACGATTGTTGTCATTGATGGGAAAATGAATTCCAGAGTTTATCAGGACATTTTGCAGGAAAACATATGACCATCTGTCCGCCAACTGAAGCTCCGCAGAGGATGGGTGATGCAACAGGACAATGACCCAAAGCATACAAGTAATTCAACAAAACAATGGCTTCAACAGAACAGAATACGCCTTCTGGAGTGGCCCAGTCAGAGTCCTGACCTCAACCCAATTGAAATGCTGTGGCATGACCTTAAGAGAGCAATTCACACCAGACATCCCAAGAATATTGCTACACTGAAACAGTTTTGTGAAGAGGAGTGGTCCAAAATTACTCCAGATCGTTGTGCAGGTCTGATCTGCAACTACTGGAAACGTTTGGATGAGGTTATTGCTGCCAAAGGAGGGTCAACCAGTTATTAAGTCTAAAGGTTCACATACTTTTTCCACCCTGCACTGTGAATGTTTCCATCTTATGTTCAATTAAAACATGACAACAGCTAATGTTTGTGTAGTATTATTTTAAGCAGACTGTGTTTTTCTATTGTTGTGACTTACATGACGTTTAGAGCGCATTTTATGGCCAATTCATGCAAAACTCCACGTAATCCCAAAGGGTTCACATACTTTTTCTTGCAACTATATGAAGAAAGTACTCTATATTTAGAACATAGTATCCCGTGCATTAAATCAAGTAAAGGCAATCTCTCTCTCTGTGTGTGTGTGTGTCCAAGGGCTATCATTGGATGAGGAAGAAAGGGCAGGATTGTATTACACATGAACGTACTTGAGCTTTCTTACTTTTTTGGATAGGTTTTTCTCCTTTCAGTATTTATGTCTGTTATGAATGACGTTTTATGTAACATTTTCTGCCTCTAAGTGAGAAAATGCCAATTTCAAACATGCTCCTAGCCAAAATTTTGTGATACTCTGGAAGTTTTTCAGCACCAACTGGAGGAATATTGATTCCCCTAAGTAATCCCAAAAATAATCTCTAACCTTCCATTCATCTCACATGCAAAGATCTTCTTACATTGATTTGATCTGCATGATTCATGCAGTTTTAACAATCTTTTAACTAATGATTTTGCAAATACAAATATCCACATTTAGAAATGAATATTGCAATGAGTAGATACATTATCGAGAAAGCACTATTTACTATGTTCATATTTCTTCCTCACAAATGTTTAATAAAGAGAAAGCAGCTAAGACTACTTAACTTCATGGTTAAGCATTTATTTAAATATTGTGTTTGTTAAGTGAATCATATCGTCATCAAGCAAATTCAGCTTTCTCCATTGACTTTGCTTGTTGGAAGCCAGCTGGGAAGATTGCAAATGTTGATTAAATGACCCTTGGATGCTGAGACCATTGTAAATGTGTGCTGCTTACAAGTGACCAAATTTTGATTACATGACTGCAAGGACACTGCAACAGTTTTAAGTATGAGGACCAGGTATTTTTCAGCAATGTTGTAACTTTGAAAGGTCCCTAAACACTTTCTAGTCTGTACCTTAGACAGTTGAGGACTACCTGTACCAATACTTACTAACCAATCACGTTTCTGTGGAAGATTTTAGGTTGAAAATATATGGCAATTCACTATATTTTCCAATACTATTTTAAAGCTTTTTTTGCTCATTATTATAGATGGTCCTTGATTTAGGACAATTTCCATTGCAAAGTGATATAGTCGCAAAGCATAATCTCATTGCTTAGTAAAACAATTCCTTGAAGACCCAGTTGCTGTCATTAAATGAATGCCACAGGCTTTAGGTGAGGCAACTTCCTGCTGGCTTCCTTGAAACAGTCACTGGGAAAGCCAGCAGGAAGTTAAATGTCCCAGGATGACTGGCAGGCAAGTGCCTGCTGTCAGGTGGTAAAGAGTATGGGGAAGTGAACAAGGATGCAAGGAGTGTTAAGGCACTATGTAGCTCAGGAACAATGTGAATGGACAATATGGCACAAGTGCAGAATTGCTGGGGAACAGCATTTATTCCAGAGAGACTTATTCCAGTGAGTTGTGACCTTCCATGCTGGTTTCCCCATTGGATTTCTAAGGAAGCCAGCAGGAAAGGTTGCAAAAGAGATCCCATGATTGTGGAGTGCTTGGGAACCATTTGCAAGTTGAAATATGTCACCAAATGCATAGATAATGATCACGTGACCATGAGGGCATTGCAATGTCAATAATTTCAGTGACCAATTCCAAGTCCCTTCATTCATCTACTAACAGTCACTGAACTAGTGGTCTTAACTCAAGAACTACTTGTATCATAATCATCAATAGATTTCTAGTAGTAGTACTATTATAAAGTTAGAAATAACTGAAATAGTAGTACTTACCAGATGCAGAAGGCTGCTGAGAGATTATACCAGCTTTCTTTGGACCTAAATTCCTGGATGTTGGTGGAACTGCAGATGTTGGTCGCTGCTGACTTAGGTGGTTGGAACATTTTGGATGGGTAACAGCAGGTTTCTGTGCCTGGGATTGAATAGGCACTCTCTGGGGCACATTTGAAGCAGTCAGAATATGCTGCGATTGAGTTCTAATCCTCCCTGCCCAATTTTGGGACATAGGAATTCTCTTTGGACCATCTACCTGATTTTTTAAAAAAATAAAAAATAAAAACCAACTTTGAATACTGTTTCAGGCACCTAAAGAAAAACAGAAGTTGCAAAAATTCTTAAGATTGTTTTTTTCGGCATAAGACCACTATAGGACACCCTGGTGCCCTATAGTATTTGGAAGTTCATAGTTTAAATCAGTGGCCTCCAGCCTTTTGGACACCAGGGACTGGTTCCATAGAGTTTTTCTGCAGACCAGAGGGGGGCATGGTTTTGTGTGCTACCTGTATCCCAGTGCTGGTCCACGGCTAGGGGTTGGAAGACCCCAGGTTTAAATTGCAAAAGTTTACTACAAGTAGTCTTCAACTTACAGCTACAATTATGACCAGAATTTCGGTCATAAATTATTTGGGTCAGACCATGTGACCAGACCAGATTTTACAACCATTTTTATGAAGGACAAAAGTCCAGCTTCTGTGGTAATTAAGCAAATGACATGGTCAGTAAGTTAATAACATGGCTGTAAGTGCAAATCCAACTTAACCAATGGCTATCACACAACCATAGGATACTGCAATGGATTGTAAATACAAGCCCATTGACAATAATCCAAACTTGACTGTGAGGGGCAGTGCAATGGTGAGATCTAAAAAGGCAAGAATTACACCACCTAATACACACAAGGGGTCACTTTACCTTGCTGTTATGTAGGTGTCCATTTTGGTTTTCTTTGCTCGTTTTGTCCATTACTGTATTGAAGAACAAAAAATCCAGACATTCATCATGTATACATAAAAACTTTTTGTCACTCGCTTTCCATTATGCTATTTAAGACTATCACTTCAATATCTTCAACCTATTCATATTAGTAATCCTTGGAAAAATTAAGTCATCATACTGCATGAACTCTGACCTCAAGGAAGTAACACATTAATTTATCTATGTAATGCACAATACAATATACATCACACAGGCAAAGAAATTCAGTTTTAGTTATAAAAGCATTTCAATAACAAATTGAATGGCTAAAAAGGCTTTATAACTGTGCTCTCTCTGAAGTTACAAAGGCAGATGCTTATCCATGGTAATGTATATACCTGACTTAAGGTTAATTTTTAGGTTTTCATCTGGAACAAGAATAGATGGAGACATAAAATTTCCAAAGATTTGAAAAACAAGCCTAAGCTCATGTTGGTTTGTCTGAATGGTTTCATAATTTTCATTAAACATACTTTTCAGGACCCACGTTTGTTCTCACAGATATTTTAAATCATGGAACCACAATATGGTGCCAATTAACTAATTATCTCTCAGTTGGAACTCAGCATTTTTTAAAAGGAATTTTGCTGCAAAATAAAACCCCATTTTGCCCCAAGAATGCCTCTAGAGTCCACAAAGACTTCAGAGGCATTCTTAGAAAATTAACATGGCGGATAACTGCAATCCAGATTCTGGTGGAAGTATGCCCATTTGCTCAGAAACGAAGGTGTCTCGATAACTATAGTACCTAATGCAATAAGGAATATTACTAGTTTTCTTCCTGGCAAATGAGAGTCTGGCAAGAAAGTTTAAATAATGGTCGGAGCCTCTGCCTTTAAGGTTAAAAGCAGGCTAGACAGCAGGTAAGATCAAAGGGCAGGCAAAAAAAAAGAAAAAAAGAAAACCAAGTCTTGGGTAGCATTTTAAAGGAATTGAAAAGAGACTTATTCCAACGGAAGCAACTTTTTAACAAAATCACTGGCAAGTCATTTATAGGGCTGTTTTAGAACATCATCTAGTCCTCGCCATACCTTTCACCTTGGTTTAATAACGAAACCAGTTATTAATCAGTCCCACGATGTTCCAAAATACTAGTCACTATACCGGTTCGAATACAACTCCCATCCTCCCCGGCCACGACACCTATTCTATGATAACGCTCATGGAAACCACCAAACGGGTGGGCGCCAGTGCTTAGGAAAAAGCTTATCTCCACCAGCACTTAACTCCCGACAGCCCCACCATCCACCAGCCGCCCTTCTCAAAGGCCACCTCACCTCCACGCTCCACACTCCACTACACGCTCCACCTGACAGACTCCACCGCCGTTTGAATTCAAACGCCCGCCCGCCTCCTTCAACGCCCTTTAAACCGCCTGCGCCTTCTGATTGGCGAGTCTTTCCCCTCGACTCCCAGACTCTCGACCGGTCATTGGCTAACTCCGTCGACCACACCCGCACTCCTAACCGTTTCAGCTGAGTGTTTCAAGCACAGATTTCCCCTTCCGAGCAAGGCTCGCCCAACCGCTTTAGCTACTTAGAAAGGCGGAGCGAAGAAGGAGCGTAACCGTATCGGGCATGTGCACGTTAGAGGCGTACACTACGCTAGTTAATGAAACAGGCGCATGAGGTTTGTCATCGCGCCGCCGGGGGCGTTTGGCCTCGCTTCTCCTCAACGCAAATTGCGCAGTTTCTCAAGCAACGGCAACCGGCTTCTAACGGTGGCGCGTCCGTCTGGCCAGGATAGAAGGAGAGGCTTGGCTTGCTTACCTTCCCACTCTCGGACACAGTTTTAGACGAAAGCCTCTGCCGCCAAGTCTGAATGAGGCAATTCCTTTACATGAGTTGGACCCCCTTGAAAGCTGCTGCGGGTTACATTTCAGCCATTGACACAAGGCATGATTAGGACAGGTTGGATGCGTATGATGGATCGACATCATTAATCGGGTGCAGACCTTTAATTATAGGCAGAACAACAGTAGCTTCGCCTTACTACTTAATAAAATTGGTCTGCCTTTGAGCATAAGAAGAGCCAAACAAGCCATGGATGAATTAGATCAGGCATGATTGTTGCTGGAGGTCTCTTTTGGAATTTGTCACCAGTTTTGCAATTGTCAGGGACCGTTGTGCTTTTATGGACAATGTGTGATCTCCACAAGGTGCAGCAAGAGTAAAGGCATAAGAGTTCAGTGTGGCATTTTATAACACACTGATTTTTTTAAAAGGATGCTTGTGATTTTCCTGCATTTTATAATCCTAATGAGTTTTACAAGTTAAGGAATAGGAAGGGTCTGCATGAAGATTTTTTTCCCCTCTTTCTTTGAACACTAACGTACAATGGGATTGTATAATTTCTGAGTCAAGCAAGAGTCATTTTGCGGCCGAGGAACTTTCCCTCCAAAAGCAAGAAGAGAAGGGGAGAAATTGAACTTTGTTGGATTTTTCAAAATAAGTACCTCCAGTACAGTGACTACTGGCATTGTTTTGTCATGTCAAGTTAGCAGTTCTTCACTGTTCTCTAAAACAAACAATTTTTAAAAGAAGTACCCATGAACTTTAAAAAAAAAAATTATTCTCCAGTCCTCTGTAAAGGCAACATGCTGAAAGTGTAGATTGATGTGCAGTTTATGAGGACTGTAAGGAACAGATTTCCAAAGTGTGACTATTATATGATATATTATTCTCTCAGAAAGAATGTCAAGTCGTCGTATCACTCCGCCATGTGACAGGCGGCAGCTTCCATGGGGCATGACTGGCATGGACTCGCCCACTGGTGAACTGCGGCCAATGCGCTTACCATTTCTTGAAGCCGATGTAAGTAGCGTTGTTCTTTTGGATTAGTGTAATTGGGCATGCTGATGTGTAAATACCATAAATATTGAAGATACTGAAGATTGAATAAGAAAAAACCTGCTAGATTTATTTATAAAACAAATTTATATAGCCGCCCAATTTACACATAGGCAGCTCTAGGAAGCCTACACAATTTTTAAAAAATCCACTATATAATAAATGCCCATTAAAAAAACCCATCCCACCCTCATGGCAGCAACAATACAATCAAATCAGCCACTTGATCCACTCCATCTCAATTTGTATTCCCCAGGTCTGCTGACAAACCGTATTTTTAGGGCTTTTCAGAAAACCAATAGGGTGAGGGCTAACTGTACCTCAGGAATGATGCATAAAAAAGGGAAGATCAATGGTCAAACTAAAGGCTGATAATAGTCCACACTATTGTTATTCTACAGATACCCCTGAAAACCTTTAAGCAAGTAGTATTTATAATATGGTCTTTTTTTTCTCAGCAAATTATATTGAAAGGTGTGCTGTTTAACAGAGGCTATGTCGCGAACATTAAGCCTGACCCATTCACATTGCTCAAATTTTCTAAGGTTGTAAAACTGGATTGACCTCCTTGAATTTATCTACATTTAAATAGGTAGAGAACTGGAGATTCACAGCTAGACTTAAGTTTTCATTTTTCTCTCAAATTCAAATTAAACTGATTGGATTCTTCTGCTGAGTAAGAATTTCTAGGAATCTGGAACTTTCTTAAATTAGTACCTTATTTAAGAGGAGGGAATCTATTCCTCAGCCTTTAAGTTTCATTCCACATTATAAATATTACACAGAATCATAGTATTTCATAAAGTACAGTAAGCCCAAAGCTGGTGTCTATCAGATGTATTGGACAGAGAATTGCCAGCACCTTGGCTGGAAATAAAACCTCCAAAAGACCTTTACAATATTTATTTCATTCATATAGCTGCTCTTTACAATATTTGTTTCATTCATATAGCTGCCCAGTTCAAGTAACATGAATCTGGTTTGAGGGATACAAAACTCACTTAGCAAAATACAGAACAGTGCATGTCATATTTTATTACTGAACAAAGTAGTCCTCAACTTACAACAGTTCATTTAGTGACCCTTTGAAGTTACAAGGGCACTGAAAAAAGTGACATGACCGTTTTTCACACGAACATTACAGCACCCCTATGGTCACATGATCAAAATTCAGACACATGGCAGCTGACTCATATTTGATGGTTGCCATGTCCTGGGGTCATGTGATCCCTTTTGCGACTTTCTGACAAGCAAAGTCAATGGGGAAGTCAGATTCACTTAACCATATTTTTAATTTAGCAACCTCAGTGACTGACATGACAATTGTAACAAGTAAGATTGTGAAATGCTGCAAAATTCACTCAAGAACTATCTCAGCTGGCAACATAAATTTTGGACTCAGCTGTGGTCGTAAGTCGAGGGTTACCTGTAATGTGACAGATTTCAGGCTTGTATCCTGAATTAAATATCGAATTGAAAAGGAAATAATTATTTGATATAACCCTTTGGTAGGGATCAGGTTGTCCATGAACAGTACCATGATTTGATTTGATTTTTTACATGAAGCCCACCTCAAACCCTGACAATTTGGACCCGTGGTGCCAAAAGTTTTGAACTTGTGTTTGTAATTTATTTATTTATTTGTTTGTTTGTTTATTTTTGGGACTTATATGCCGCCCTATCTCCTGAAGGACTCAGGGCGGCTAACAACAATAAAAGACAATAATTGTTGTTGTTAGCTGCGAAGTCGTGTCCGACCCATCGCGACCCCATGGACAACGTTCCTCCAGGCCTTCCTGTCCTCTACCATCTTCTGGAGTCCATTTAAGCTCACGCCTATTGCTTCAGTGACTCCATCCAGCCACCTCATTCTCCGTCGTCCCCTTCTTCTCTTGCCCTCAATCTTTCCCAGCATTAGGCTCTTCTCCAGTGAGTCCTTCCTTTTCATTAGGTGACCAAAGTATTTGAGTTTTAGCTTCAGGATCTGGCCTTCTAAACAACAGTCAGGGTTGATCTCCTCTAGGACAATAATACAAATGTTAAAAAAATTAAATTAAAGCCCCAATGATAAAATATTAAAAACATGGCTGACTGGTTGTGCAGACGTGTGCCCTGAACTGAATCCAGGTAAAAATCGTGGATCCAACTTTTTTTTTTTTTTTTCGTCTTTTGGATACTGCTCCTCAACATTTTATTAAGGGCATTGCTTTGTTTTTGTTTTTTTTGGTGGCAAGTCTTGTGGGTTCTCCAGGCGGGAGGGAGCGATGCGGAACGTCAAGTTTCTGCCAGTTCCAACGGCTCTCATCACGGCCCAGTTTATTTATTTATTTATTTATTTATTTATTTTATTATTTAAATTTATATACCGCCCTATTCCCATCGGACTCAGGGAAAATTAAAATGCATAACATACAAATTAAAATCCGTTAAAACTATGATTAAATTACAGTCCCTGAAGTTAAACCAGGGGTTTGAGGCAACCTCGGCTCTTTTATGACTCATGGACTTCAACTCCCAGAATTCCTGAGCCAGCTTGGCTGGCTCAGGAATTCTGGGAGTTGAAGTCCATGAGTCATAAAAGAGCCGAGGTTGCCTACCGCTGAGTTAAACTAAAAAGTTTCCCTTTTTTTTAAAAAAAAAAAAAGCAAAGCAAAGCGGAGGGTATCAGTTTTGACAGGCTACTAGGAAGCCCTCGTCCCCTTTGCTCCTTTCTCCTTCTTGGATTCCCGGGCTCCGTTTCAGCTACGGTCAGAAAAATCCAAGTTCAGCCGGGCTCTTTGATTTCAAGAATCCGAACTTGCGCATTTTACGCAGGGCAATCTCTGGCTCCTTCGTTGGATTGATTAGCTTTCCCTTCTTGCCAGCCGCGGCTTCAATCGATGTGTGGAGGCTCGATGCAGCAGCCTGTTCGACGGAGCGGTCCTCGGGCCAGACTGCTGCTGCCGCCGCCGCCGCCACCACCACAACCGCCGCCGCCCGCTCCGCTTCACCTGCCCGGCCAGTCGCCCCTTGACGCCGTCGGGCCTCCAGCAGCCCTCCTGAGCGGAGATCGATCGCGGACGAAGGACGGGCTCGTAAGTGTCGGGTCTGGTGGTTTCCCGCCTCGGCCATTCGCTTCTCCCACATGGAAGGCGGGAGAAGGCGGTGCCTTTCCTGAGACGGACAAGCTTCTCGACCTATCCCCGTAGGGATAAAGCCGTGGCTCGGCTAAAAGGTTGAGCGCGAAGGGCTTGGCGACGTGTAGTTGGTTGCTCCAATCGTGGGGAGATTCTAAGACGCACCCTTCAAACCTTGGCCCTCTTATGACTTGTGGACTTCAACTCCCAGAATTCCTCAGCCAGCGAGGCTGGCTGAGGAATTCTGGGAGTTGAAGTCCACAAGTCATAAGAGGGCCAGGTTTGAAAACCCCTGGCCTACAATGAAAAACATGGGAAAAGGTTTTGATTTAAAGATCTCCAATCCCGCCTAAAGGGAACTGCATCCACCCTTTGCTGTGTATTACTTATCTAGGCCAGGATTTAATTACTGTACGGTTGGTTGAAGGAGACCTAAGGTATATAGGTAGTCCTCGACTTGCGAACAGTTCGTTTAGTGACCCGTTCAAAGTTACAACTGGGAAAAAAAGTGATTGGCGACCGTTTTCCCACCCTTGCGACCCTTGTAACATTCCCCGTGATCATGTGATCAAAATTCAGAGGCTTGGCAACTGACTCAGACCTATGAGGGTTGCTGTGTCCTAAGGTCACGTGAACACCTTTTGCAACCTTTTAACAAGCAAAACGAATGGGGAAGCCAGGTTCACTTAACAACCGTGTTACTAACTTATCAACTGTGGCGATTTGCTTAACAACTGTGGGAAGTCAGCTCCCCAGAGAAGGAAATATGAAAAAGGACAGAAAAATGTTTCCTAAAAAAATATTGAAGAACCAGGAAAGCATGCCCAGATTTCTTAATAGTCCCAGGTCTCCTTCTCCTAAGCAGAAATGGAAATGTAAACCATCAGGAAGGTTGTAGCTAGAACAGTGATGGCAAACCTTTTAGTGCCCAAACTGCAACCCAAAACCCACTTATGTATCATCAGGTGCCAGGTGGGCATGGCCCATTGGGTTGGGTGTGGCCAATTGGGTGGGTGTGGCCCATTGGGTGGGTGTGGCTGCGGTGGTAATGGCAGACTGGGTGGGACTAAAAAGTTCAATCAATTCCAACTTTGCGAGATCTTTTTTTTTCCCCGTGAAAAGTTGAAATTGATTGATTGAACCTATTTTTTTTACACAGCAGTGGAGGCCTAAAGCAAAAAGGTTTTATAAAACCCAGCTGTAGGACTGGGGCGACAGCGTGCGTGCCCACAGAGAGGGCTCTGCGTGCCACCTGTGGAACGCGTGTCATAGATTCACCACCACGGGACTAGAACATTAAGAAGACAAAGACACCTAAAATCTACATACCCCAGCCCCAGGGAAGCAGGACATGACCTTTGGACATAATAGGATTAACCCATCACCATCAGAATGCCAGAAGGGCACACTCAGACAAAGGCCAAAAGTTCATGACACAGGAAATAGCCTCAAACAGGAACAGGAAGCAACTCTAAACAAAAGGATCCAGATGGTATAAAAACCTACCCCTTACATGTGGTCAGCCCTCCTTTTCTGCTGGATCCATCTTTCTGTCTGGCTTTCCTCTGTAATAAACTGTAACCTTCTTCCTAAAGCAGTCTCTATGTTGTTTATCCCCGGCTTGGATGGAACCATGATGAAGACTTTTCTTCCAACACAACTATGGCAAGAAAGGTCTTAAAATGGTGTGAAAATCACTTAACAAATGCCTCACTTAACAACAGAAATTTGGGGCTCATTTATGATCGTAAGTCAAGAACTACCTGTACAGTTATTATTATTATTATTTATTGCATTTATATACCGCCCTTTCCCTGAGGACTCAGGGCGGTTTACAGGGAGTTAAAAATCAACCATACAAAAGTTAAAAAACCAATTTAAAAAAGATTAAACCAACCCTGTACAAATTAAAAACCCCAATTAAAATAAATTTCCCCTCAGCCTGGGCCCGAGAGCTCAAAGAGCCAGGTCTTCAGGCCCCGGCGGAATGATCGGAGGTCGGGGGCAGTCCTCAGCTCCACTGGCAGCTGGTTCCAGAGGGCAGGCGCCCCCACTGAGAAGGCCCTATCCCTGGGTGTCACCCGCCGGCAATCTCTTACCGGTGGGACCCTGAGCAGACCCTCCCTGTGGGAGCGCACTGGGCGAAGGGCATTTGATGCCGGCAGCAGGTGTTCCCTCATGAAAACTCTGCAGCCTTTCTATTCAGGCAATAGCACAGCACACCAAATAGCAGTTTATTATTAGACTTGAGTGCAAATAGCTTGCAGGTAAGGTCTAAAGGCCTACTACATTTCCTACAGTAGGTGAGATTCCCTGCTTAAATCATCTGGGGAAATGTGGGGTAAAAGGTGGGGGGAGTTTCTCTGTGGTTGCAGTCTTGCCTTCTCTGTGGTTAGAAAAATCAGTCTTTCCTACTCCTTCCTAATATTCTGTCACTATCTACTACCCATATATTTTATACCAGGACTTGTTCATATAAAAATATTTTTATGATATTATGGGTTTTTTTGTCACCTAGTTCGTTTGTCACCAGTATTTTATCATTCTGTTTGGGGATTTTTTTCTGAAAAACAGAAAAGTACATATTTTTTTTAGAAAAAATTGTCATACATGTAAACAATATTATTTTTGTTTTAGATACCTGGAAGGCAACCCTTGTTCACAATGTATAGACCAAAAGTAAGCCTTAAAGACCGGCAACAACTTTACAGGCTTATTATTAGTCAGCTGTTATATGATGGATATATCAATATTGCTAATGGTCTGATAAATGAAGTAAAGCCACAGTCTGTCTGTGCACCCTCTGAACAACTGTTGCATCTTATTAAACTAGGTAAGTTGAAACATCAGTAAACAAAAAATAAGCTGTTACAGTAATATCATTTTATGTGATGCTAAACTTGATTATAGTTCTTTCCACACTAAAACCATTATTTTAATATGACCTCTCCCACATACCATTAATTAAATATTATAGCTGTGCAGAAATTCGGAATCAAAGGGCAAAATGTAATTCGGCTGTAGGTGACAACTATAAAAGTCCAGAAAAAGATGCAGCTACTTAAGATACTTCCCAATGGTTCTACATATACACTTTGAATTCACATGAATCTAAATCTCTGCACCGCTAGCTTGCTTATTTGATTGATTCATTGATTGATTGATCGATTGAACCAACCATCTCATGTGATTCTGGACAGCTTACAATAAAATAGATAAAGCAATGCAAAAAGTGAAAACCCATAGCAGCTAGGAATCATAAAACCCACTATTAATTTAAGCAAGAGACTGTCACTCAGGCCACCAGACTTTGGTTCTGTCTTCTAAAACAACGTTGAGCAATATTCCAGCCCATTGTCCAGTAATGATGTAATTCTAATTGACTTTTAGAACTTTTTCTGAAGTATTTCTAGCCTTCTGACTTTAAATGGTTGCCAGTCTAGCTGTAATGTCAAACTATACATTGGTATCACTATAAAGGTCCCTCCTTTACCTTCCTTTTCCCCACTGTTTTGCAGATTCCCAGACTTTTTTTTTGTTGGTTTAAAATTTTGATTTGCATGGAAATGAATAATGTACTATGATTTACACAATAAAGAGAAGGAAGTAATTGAATTGTGGGAAGGAAAGAGCACACAAAGCAAGTTGTGCTCATATATTCTAAAGCAATACTTAGTTTTATGTTTGAATCAAATCAGTGCTAGAAGAAATAATCATTTTTATTTGATAAGCATTCTCTGTTCAGCTTATCTATAGATATTAAAATTCTATGCATTAACTTTACACTTACTATACATTTTATAAGCTTCCTGTAATTTGTAATCTACAGTTATTTTGATGCAGTCTAAAATTGCATTTGCTTCTTGTACAGCCACGTGGTACATTATTGAACCAACTTTGGTTTATATTTAAAAATAAAATTCGGTGCATTCTCTCTTCCAGGAATGGAAAATGATGATAGTGCAGTTCAGTATGCAATTGGACGCTCTGATACAGTAGCTCCTGGAACAGGAATTGACTTGGAGTTTGATGCAGATGTACAGACTATGTCCCCAGAAGCATCTGAATATGAGACATGTTATGTCACATCTCACAAAGGACCATGTCGTGTAGCTACATATAGCAGAGATGGACAGTTAATTGCTACAGGATCAGCTGATGCATCAATAAAAATACTTGATACCGAAAGAATGTTAGCAAAAAGTGCTATGCCCATTGAGGTAAATATTGAAGTAATATGAGTCCATATTGTTGCTTCAGCTCTTTTTTGATCAGCTGTTCTCATAAAGAGATACTGAATGCTACATGGAAAGACTGTTCGGCAACCTTCAGAATTCAGGCTCTAGTTATTTAAAAATTTAAAAATACATATATTTTCCTTAGATTTCAATGAAGGTCTATAAGTTTATAGAAAAACTAGCAGGAAGTACAAATAATTGCAGATGTGGTTGTGGATGGTCTTTGGATATTCACTTTTGCTGGGGTTGTGGGAAGGATTAAGCTCCCGTCGTTCATTTTCTGAATTTAAATCCTTTTTGTAATGTCTAAACAGAGCTTTATTTCTTATTTTTCCCTATCCATTCCCCTGTTCATTTTACCTTACTGCCATCCAATTTTGTTCTTCACAGAAAATTCTTTGTACAAATTTTTTTGGAGATCTTTTATCTACAAAACTGGTTTTCAAATTAGTTAAAAATATGCTCTGAACTTATACAAATGGTAGCATCTAATGGTTCTTGGCTGATTTCAGAATCGAAGCAGGATTGGCCTTCATGGTATTTAGATCTGGAAATTCCAGGAATGTTGGCTTGACTGGAAAATTGAAAGGTACTCTGGAAGAAGGCAATAGTAAAATGCTTCAATAACACTTTCAAAAAAGAATGGATGAGCCGTGATTAATTTGATAAATATTATGGTTTATGCTCTGGGAATAGCAGAAAATTTTGCCCAAAATAATTTCTTTAGAAAAAAAAATCTATGTGTATTATTGAAAAACGTTCTAGACAAAGTACATTTCTGAACATGCGAAAAAATCATATTTTATACTATTTACCATATAAGCCAAGTGGGCTGCCAAGATTTTGAAAAATGCTTGCATGGCCACAATCTGCCATGTGAGAGTTTGTATATTTCAATTTTTTTTTCTCTCAACGGGTTTGTATTAGCTTACTTTAAATAATAGGGTCTGTCTGAAAGAGAATTAACAGTTGTGAAAAGGTGGTGATCCACTGTGTTGTTTGTTCTTTAAACTCTGCAAAGGAAATTAGCTGTGTATTTACATGTATTTTTATTTTATATATATTTAAATGCTGTACTTTTAATTTTTACAGGTTATGATGAATGAAACAGCTCAGCAGAACATGGAGAACCATCCAGTTATTAGGACTCTTTACGATCATGTAGATGAGGTCACCTGTTTAGCTTTTCATCCAAATGAACAAATCCTTGCATCTGGATCAAGAGACTACACTCTGAAATTATTTGACTATTCAAAACCATCTGCCAAGAGAGCTTTCAAATATATTCAGGTCAGGTTCTCTTATCACACATTTCTAAGAAATATCATCAGAAGAAAAGATTTGTCTTGCTGGTGTTACTGAATATAACTTTTAGGTAGAAGGATTTAAATCATACTTGATGTAGCTTTTCAGACAGTTTTTTAGTTCTTAAATTATGGGTCAAGCATAGTAAGTTATTTTTCTCTGTAGTTTATTTTAAATACTTGGAACATTGAAAATGAATGAGTACAAAACAATGAGATAGTTGGCAAAGACTGTATTAATGTTTTTCTCTCAAACTTTTTTTTCTATTGAAAGCTCATCATTATCATCCCAAGCTGCCTGGTGGGAAAATGTGTGTTTTCTATAATCATACCCTTTTATTTAAAATCTTACATTTTTAAAAAAAAATAATAGTGCATTTTTAGGGAAGAAAAATAAGTTTCTCTCCCCCCTCCCTCCTTCCCCCCCCCAAATCTCTTATCAAATGTATACTTGTACTTGTTCACACTCTGCCTTATATTTTGCCTGACTTGTTCAGATAGCAATGTCCTCTGGATATGAATTCATTTTATATTTGATATAAAATGAGGACCCAGATTGTTGGGGGCAATAAGCTGACTTTGTAAAAATGAGGACCCAGATTGTTGGGGGCAATAAGCTGACTTTGTAAAAATGAGGACCCAGATTGTTGGGGGCAATAAGCTGACTTTGTAAAAATGCCGCTGGGGGGGGGGGCGAAAGCCCTAATAAGCAGGCATATACATAGAATGAAGGCTATTGCTAAGCATGTTGATTTGTGCTTCTTAGATTGTAAGCCGCCCTGAGTCTTTGGAGAAGGGCGGGATATAAATGGGATTAAAAAAAAATACCAAATAGTGGTTGATATCTAGATACGTTACAGTTACAGGATAGTACACTCTAATGCTAATTGTTTGATTTCCAATTAAACAGGAAGCAGAAATGCTGCGCTCTATATCTTTCCATCCTTCTGGGGATTTCATACTTGTTGGGACACAGCATCCTACCCTGAGGCTCTATGATGTTAATACTTTCCAGTGCTTTGTATCTTGCAATCCTCAAGATCAACATACAGATGCTATATGCTCAGTTAATTACAATGCAAGTGCTAACATGTATGTAACAGGCAGCAAAGATGGATGCATCAAATTGTGGGATGGAGTTTCAAATCGTTGTATCACCACTTTTGAGAAGGCACATGATGGCGCTGAAGTCTGTTCTGCCATTTTCTCTAAGAACTCCAAGTACATACTCTCAAGTGGAAAGGATTCTGTGGCTAAACTGTGGGAGATATCCACAGGAAGGACACTAGTCAAATATACAGGTGGGTGAAAACTAATCTGAACAATATAATCTGACTTTCTCTGCTTTGGCTTTTGTAGTGAATCCTGTAGGTAGCTGCGTTAAGCTACGTGTATTCATGGGCATACATGGGTTTCAGCAATGCACAATACAAAACCTGTTAGGTAATCACAGTTTTTCACTTGCCTGATAAGTGTAAGTCACAGGTGTCAAATTTGATCACATCATGTGACATATCGCGACGGTTTTTTCCTTTGCGGCGCCGGGGTGAGTGTTGCCTGTGCGTGATGCATCTGACACTCCTGGTGTAAATTACTCTGTGAATCTGGAACACTTTGTTTTACCTCAGAAGAAAGTATGTATTTTCTTTGTTTATCCTAAGTAACTGAATGACCTAAAGTCTAAAAAGTATTTTATAACTGACTTCATACAGTTTTCCTGTTCTATAATTGTGTGAGTTAGTACTGTTATGTGTGTGTGTGTGTGTAGTATGTGTGTGTGTGTGTGTGTGTGTGTGTGTGTGTGTGTGTGTGTGTATATATATATATATATATATATATATATATATATATATATATATATATATATATATATATATATATGTATATATATATATTATTTTAATCCCATTTATATCCCGCCCTTCTCCGAAGACTCAGGGCGGCTTACAATCTAAGAAGCACAAATCAATGTGCTTAGCAATAGCCTTCATTCTATGTATATGCCTGCTTATTAGGGCTTTCGAGGGGCCCCAAGCGGCATTATTACAAAGTCAGCTTATTGCCCCCAACAATCTGGGTCCTCATTTTACCTACCTCAGAAGGATGGAAGGCTAAGTCAACCTTGAAATTTTGACTTCTATACTGCCCTATTCCCGTAGGACTCAGGGCGGTTTACAGGACAATTAAAACCATACAATACAAAAGTTAAAATAAATTTAAAACAAGTAATTAAATTTAAGCCCAAAAATTAAAACTTTAAAACCCAATTAAAAACCCCTCAGTCTAGGCCAGACAGCTCAAAGAGCCAAGTTTTAAGGTCCCAGCGGAACGAACGGAGGTTGGGGGCAGTCCTAAGTTCCATAGGAAGTTGGTTCCAAAGGGCAGGCGCACCCACAGAGAAGGCCCTCTCTCTGGGAGTCACCCGCCAGCAGTCCTTCACCGGCGGTACCCTAAGAAGGCCCTCCCTGCGGGAGCGCACAGGACAATGGGAAGTTGATGCCGGCAGCAGGTGTTCCCTCAAATAATCCAGACCCAAGCCATTTAGGGCTTTATAGGTCATCACCAGCACCTTGAATCTCACCCGGATATATGTACATATATGTATATGTACAATAATTAAGTAAATCATAACTTAATTAGGAGATTAGGAAAAATCAGAGTATAATTTGCTACCTGCTAGGAGCATACTTTGTACTTCTGAATTGCTATTTCTGTAGATAGGAGATGTTTTTAAGAGAAATTCCTGAGCAGGGTCCTGCATTAACACATGTGTTTCAAGTAATACTTGGTATTAAAATGAGGTTGCTTCTTCATAGAGTCTGTCATCAAATGCAGCACAAAATGTAAACTTGGCATTTCTCTCCGTGTTTTGTTTCCCCCTTCACCTTCAGTGTGAAATATTTTTAAGCAGTGTAAAACTCCTAAAAGAGTAATCACAAAACATTTAAACAGATCCATCTTCTGAAATGATCCTGTTTCATGTTTCAGTTTATAATATATCAAGCCAGCAGGGTGCAGCCAAAACTTAACGTGCTGAATTGCTGTGTGTATTGTACTTCTTTAACAAATAAACGTGGAGAACTTTCATTACCACACATGCTGTAATTACAACTGATGCAGAAAAGCCAGCTGCCTAACACAAGATGCATAACAAAAACTACACTACCCCATTCTAAATCCACTCTCACTAGGGCTAAACTGGGTCTAAGGCCACCACAGTACACATTGGCATGAATTGAGTGGAAACCACTGTCCCCCCAATCCTTAAAAAGTATTTGTAGGCATTAGTATTGTACGTTTGGGGAATATATACTGCTCTCTCTCTTTCCGATCTCATATTACCGGTATATATATTCATGGATTTCACAGGTGTTTTTTTTACAAATAACCATAGCAATCTATTTTTTTTTTCTTTTTTAAAAATCAGATATAGATGAAAGATAGCATATAGTCTTTCCTTAACAATACCAATTTCCTTAATCAGTAAAAAGAAAACCCAGATTCTGGCTATTATTAAAAAAAACTACCGGTAAGTCAATATGTTATCTCTCTTACACCCTTATATTAATCTTTGGGGAGTTAAGCTATACCTTCAATGGCCGAGCTTCATTCTACTCTTGAAATAATAGCTGGCTTGAAATTATAGCAGTTCTTCATTGTTTGTGATAAATGATTATAGTAGAGGAAATTCACATCCTTTTACACTCGGGAGAAAGTTTGAAAGGTAAGTTGAGCTTGACTGCTGATAACTTCATTTGATATGTCAAGGTAGTTTTCATGGCAGCAATAGATAAGTTGCTTACCATTGCTTTCTTGATTATTATGTCAGTCTCCCAGTCTGGCCTACAACTTTAGTCAGTGTTGTTGTTGTTAGCTGCGAAGTCATGTCCGGCCCATCGCAACCCTATGGACAACGTTCCTCCAGGCCTTCCTGTCCTCTACCATCTTCTGGAGTCCATTTAAGCTCACACCTACTGCTTCAGTGACTCCATCCAGCCACCTCTTTCTCTGTTGTCCCTTTCTTCTATTGCCCTCAATCTTTCCCAGCATTAGGCTCTTCTCCAGTGAGGCCTTCCTTCTCATTAGGTGGCCAAACTATTTGAGTTTTAGCTTCAGGATCTGGCCTTCTAAAGAGCAGTCAGGGTTGATCTCCTCTAGGACTGATCGGTTTGATCGTCTTGCAGTCCAAGGGACTCGCAGGAGTCTTCTCCAGCACCAGAGTTCAAAGGCCTCAATTCTTTGGCGCTCAGCCTTTTTTATGGTCCAACTTTCACAGCCATACATTGCAACTGGGAAGACCATAGCCTTGACTATACGCACTTTTGTTGACAGGGTGATGTCTCTGCTTTTTAATGTGCTGTCTAGATTTGCCATGGCTTTTCCTCCCCAGGAGCAAGCGTCTTTTAATTTCTGGGCTACAGTCCCCATCTGCAGTGATCTTGGAGCCCAGGAAAATAAAATCTGTCACTACCTCCATTTCTTCCCCATCTATTTGCCAGGAATTGAGAGGGCCGGATGCCATGATCTTGGTTTTCTTAATGTTAAGTTTCAACCCAACTTTTGCACTCTCCTTCTTTACCCGCAACACGAGGCTCTTTAGTCAGTGGTGGGATTCAAATATGTGAACAACCGGTTCTCTGTGTGGATTCTGCTTCTGGAAGTCTGTTCTGGACCTGGGCAACAACAAAATTAGCTACTGGTTCTGCTGAAGTGGTGCAAACTGGCTGAATCCCACCACTGACTTTAGTATTTAGTAAATTCTTCCAATCAGATACCATCCAGGCCTGATTCTGTTAAGCTTCTGGAGTCAGAGATGGTCATGTGAGAAATAAAGTCCTATTTTCAAGTCCTGTGAATTTGGAGGAGCAAATACACTACACTAAACAATGTGAACTAGTCTGGACTTTGGGAAATGCTGAGGATTTTCTTTTCTGTGAATATTCTTGCTGACCTTACTAATGAATATGTTGCCCATGATAGGAGATTTGACATTCTTATTGTTGGGCTTTAATACTTAAAAATATTGAATCCACCCAGCAAAGGATGGAATATGTGAGTGAATGCCATATAATTAATTATATACAATATGCTGTTAAACCTACAGGAGCTGGCCTGAGTGGACGCCAGGTTCATAGGACACAGGCTGTTTTTAATCACACTGAAGACTATGTCCTCCTTCCAGATGAAAGAACCATTAGCCTTTGCTGCTGGGATTCACGAACAGCAGAACGAAGAAACCTCCTTTCCTTGGGGCATAACAGCATTGTTCGCTGCATTGTCCATTCACCTACAAATCCTGGGTTTATGACTTGCAGTGATGACTATAGAGCTCGATTTTGGTACCGAAGATCAACCACAGATTAAAACAGCAGTTCTGAAACATTTGCGCCAATTTTATTCCATTTTCTTTTTACAAATAAGTCTGTTTTTATTATGATTTATTTAAGTTTGAAAATGAATCACCTGTAAGAAAGAAACAAGCCCAATACCTTAAGGGTATTTTTAAAGTTAGGGTCTTATTTTTTTTATATATTTTTTTTAAAAAAAACCCCATAAGGTTTAATTTTTTTCTTAAGTGTACAAGTCTGCCCATTTTTACTACTTAAAATTGGTCTTTTGATTTTATGTTTTTAACAAAACATTTCATATTCTTGATTTCCTTGGATATACAAGTAATTGCCTAGTTCTGACTTGTAATTTTGTACTGTACTTTAATGTTTTGTTATTCTTTAGATGATTTAACCTCTGCTAGCCTACAGTTCTCTTATTAAAACTGATTTTTACAGCAGTGTGTCTTTGTTTTCTTAGTATTAACCATTTCCTGTTTCTGCATCATAATCCCAAATAAGGAACACATGTTATGACTACAAAATACATCTAAGAAGTTTTGGTTAATCACGTGCCTTCTCTGAACTAAGTTTGGTTTGAAGGTGAAATTTCATCACTAAGCTATACATAACAGACAAACTGCAAATTGTAATTTAATCTGTTCTACGACTTGAAATGGATAATATGCTAGGAAAAATAATACAGATTATTAAAAATGTATTAAAATAAGTTCATCCTCATCCCCATTTACAGATCAGCTGTTCAATCATACTCTTAAATACTCAGCCAATATAGTTTATTTTCCAGACTGAATTTTCACATAGGAACATTTAGAGTCAAGGAATTTTCCTTGTGTCAACTGATAAATAATGTTTGTATGGGATGAAATTTTGCTCAAGAGTACCTTAGGACATAGTTTAGTAAGCTGCAAATAATACAGTTGAACAATAAACATTTTATAAACCACAATGGCTAAGTTCACACAAGGTGCTAAATTATACAGTTGGCTTAGTGCAAAATAGAAAATTTGAAAATGAGCAGTGATGCTGCACCAATACTCCTCTCGACTTCCCAAAGCCTTGTTTTTAAAACGGTCTTGACAAAAGTAATTTTATTCCTGAGACGCATTAAAATAGACTTATTTCTAACAGGAAGTAAGCCTGCTGAATGTTGTGTAAACAATTCAAAAAGAGGAAGGGACTGTCAGATCTACGGATACTTGGGGTTACAGTTCTCACACTTGGGATTAGAACTGTCACATTAATGATTGCTGTCTTGTTCTAATGGGAGTTGGAGGTTGTCTACCTTCAGATGGTTGTGTTCACATGAATTTGAACCACAAGCCAGCCATATTTTAGCTTGGGCTATTCAAACGCAGGTTGTCCTCGACTTACAACAGTTCATTTAATGACCATTCAAAGATGCAACAGCACTGAAAAATGTGACTTGTGACCATTTTTCATGTTTACCACCTTTGCAGCATCCCCCATAATCGTGATCAGATGCTTGGCAACGGGTTTGTAGTTACGACCGTTGCTGTGTCCCACAGTCATGTGAAACCCAGATTCACTTAGCAAGCATGCTACTAAACTGCAGCGATTCTCTTAACAGCTGTGGCAAGAAAGGTCATAAAATGGGGCAAAACTCATTTAACAACAGAAATGTTGGACTCAATTGTGATTGTAAGTCAAGGACTACCTGTATTTCATCATTTCCTGAAAACCAGGAAAAGTGTTGAGTAAACCAGGATTAAGCTAATGTACAAACACTGCAACAAGAAGAAGCAATAATCCTGTAGATGCTTTTCCCCCCCCCCCCACTGGAGAGCATTCTAAATTGGACATAGTTGAAGCAAGGGACCGAGCAATGGCAATAGTGTCCAAACTGAGGCCCGTTTAGGGGCATCTTATTCAAGGAGAGAAGCAACCTAGAACTAAGGAGAAACTTCCTGACAGTTAGAACAATAAACCAGTGGAACAACCTGCCTCCAGAGGTGGTGAATGCTCCAACACTGGAGGTTTTTAAGAAGAGACTGGACAGCCATTTGCCTGAAATGGTATAGGGTTTCCTGCCTGAGCAGGGGGTTGGACTAGATGACCTCCAAGGTCCCTTCCAACTTTATATTATTATTATTATTATTATTATTATTATTATTATTATTATTAGCCACAGGGCCTGGAACTGGCTGTCCCCAAAAATCTGATTAGGCACCTAAGAGTGAGTAACCACCAGGAAATAATGCTTAAATCATTTAATACCAAGAAAGTAAGCGAAGCAGAAGAGACAAATGCATGGCCCCGAAGCCATTTCTAAACCCCCTTTGTTCCAGAAACAGTTCTAGGTGACAGCTCTAAGTGCCCCTGTCGGCTATAAATTAAAGATGAGGAGGGGACCATCTGCAGCTGATTTGCTTTCATTTTACCTGCTTACTCTTATTTTCAGCATGTACCCAGCAGATGTGGAGGCAGAGGAAGGGGGGGGGAAGCCTAAGGAAAAATAAACCATAGATTGAGATAAAGGGGTGGGGAAAGTTAACAATGCGATTAATAATTAAACAAATGTGATCCACAATCACACCCTCCATTTCCACCGTTCAAGCCCAAGTGTAGGAGAGAAGAGGGATCAGCTGCCCCGGGACAACTGTGAGCTTTACAGAATATTTGAAGAGGAACTGGCCAGAAGGGGAAAGATTTGATGGAGCCTGTGGGAATTGGCTTGAAGCTCTTCTTGATTGATCATCCACTCTTGGCCTTGTCTCAGTAAGACTGGCTTGGTGGTAGAGGATGACTTTGTAGTCTGGGGTGGGGGGGGGTAATGCAAAAACAATTGCCACATGCTGCCCTCCCTTCGCAGGTTCGGATGAAATGAGTGAATTTACTACAATGTTTATTGAGAAAACGGCATGCAAGTGGACTGTTGTAATACGGCTGAGTTCCTATGTGTCAGAATTGAAGCACAGTTCAGGGGGAAAAAAACACCCAAAGGAGATATTAGTAGATGGTTTATCAGACCAGATAAGTTGTTATTCTGTGACTCCCTCATCCTTGCCCAACTCCTTAAGCATTATACCACCCACAGGCTCTTTAACTGCAACTAGGTCTTTGGTGAACTTTTTGCCTTTACAGTTATACAGCTTCAGTCTTAATATCTAAAGCTTAGTTTTTTCAAACTTGGAAACTTTTAAAACCTGTGGACTTAGTAGAATAATAGAATAACAGAGTTGGAAGAGACCTTGGAGGTCTTCTAGTCCAACCCCCTGCTCAGGCAGGAAACCCTATAACATTTCAGGAAAATGGCTGTCCAGTCTCTTCTTAAAAACTTCCACTGTTGGAGCATTCACAACCTCTGGAGACAAGTTGATCCACTGGTTAATTCTTCTAACTGTCAGGAAGTTTCTCCTTAGTTATAGGTTGCTTCTCTCCTTGACTAGTTTCCATCCGTTGCTTCTTGTTCTGCTTTCAGGTGCTTTGGAGAATAGCTTGACTCCCTCTTCTTTGTGGCAGCCCCTGAGATATTGGAACACTGCTGTCATGTCACCCCTCACCCTTCTCTTCGTTAAACTACACATACCCAATTCCAGCAACCGTTCCCTATATGTTTTAGCCTCCAGTCCCCCAATCATCTTTCTTGCTCTTCTCTGTGCCCTTTCTAGAGTCTCGACATCTTTTTTACATCGTGGTGACCAAAACTGGATGCAGTATTCTAGGTGTGGCCTTACCAAGGCATTGTAAAGTGGTATTAGTACTTCACGTGATCTTGATTCTATCCCTCTGTTAATGCAGCCTAGAACTGTGTTGGCTTTTTTGGCAGTTGTAGCACACTGCTGGCTCATATTGAAGTGATTGTCTGCTAGGACTCCAAAATCCCTCTATTTACTACTATTTTTCTAGTTACTACTATTGAGCCAGGTATCTCCTGTACTATAACTATGCATTTGGTTTTTCTTGCCTAAATGTAGAACCTTACTTTTTTCACCATCGATTTTCATTTTGTTAGATAGGGCCCAATGTTCAACTCGGTCAAGTCTGACTTCATCTCTGAATTCCCCACCCAGCATGGGGAAGTTGAAGTCCACACGTCCTCAAATTGACAAGTGAAAAAGTTTGGTCTAAAGAATATGAAGGAATGTCTCTTTCAATACTGTACATTTTTACTCAAAAGTAGTAACTGTGAGAGGGATCTCGGAGTCCTAGTAGACAATCACTTCAATATGAGCCAGCAGTGTGCTGCAGCTGCCAAAAAAGCCAACACAGTGCTAGGCTGCATTAACAGAGGCATAGAATCAAGATCACATGAAGTACTAATACCACTTTACAATGCCTTGGTGGGGCCACAACTAGAATACTGCATCCAGTTTTGGTCACCATGATGTAAAAAAGATGTTGAGACTCTAGAAAGGGCACAGAGAAGTGCAACAAAGATGATTGGGGGACTGGAGGCTAAAACATATAGGGAACGGTTGCTGGAATTGGGTATGTGTAGTTTAACGAAGAGAAGGGTGAGGGGTGACATGATAGCAGTGTTCCAATATCTCAGGGGCTGCCACAAAGAAGAGGGAGTCAAGCTATTCTCCAAAGCACCTGAAAGCAGGACAAGAAGCAACGGATGGAAACTAATCCAGGAGAGAAGCAACCTAGAACTAAGGAGAAACTTCCTGACAGAACAATTAACCAGTGGAACAACCTGCCTCCAGAGGTGGTGAATGCTCCAACACTGGAAGTTTTTAAGAAGAGACTGGACAGCCATTTTCCTGAAATGGTATAGGGTTTCCTGCCTGAGCAGGGGGTTGGACTAGATGACCTCCAAGGTCCTTTCCAACTTCTTATTATTATTATTTTTATTTTTATTTTTATTATTTTTATTTTTATTTTTATTATTTTTATTTTTATTTTTATTATTTTTATTTTTATTTTTATTATTTTTATTTTTATTTTTATTATTTTTATTTTTATTATTTTTATTTTTATTTTATTATTTATTTATTTATTTATTTATTTATTTATTTATTTATTTATTTATTTATTTATTTATTTATTTATTTATTTCCTAAAGATCTGGGAGACATGCTCCAAATAGCTTCCACTGCTGAGGTTTCCTGAATGGTTATCCCCACATCTGAAGCAAGGTATATCTGGCACTGACTTTATTGTCTTTCCAGAACAAAAGTTCTTTTCACCATTTTGGGTCTTTATATATGTTAATATTTTACATGCAAGTTTTTTTGGGGAAAAAAGCTTTCTTTTATTTGTTATTGTTTATATCTTATGTTTTTAATTTTTTACTTTGTTTTAGGCACTCCGTGAAAGTTTTGTTTCGAAGTGTGCCACAGGCATTTTTGAAATAAAAACAAGTTTGGTAAGAGAGACGTCTTGTTTCCTAGAAAATCAATTCTACTGAATTGCACTAGGATTTCCCTCTGAGTAGACATAATCATGACGATGGTGTTACATTGTACACACATCCTAATCTCCTGCTTCCAACAGCCCTCTTTAAATCTAAGGCATGAAATCTTAAACTCAATCTTTCAAGTCTTAATCCAGCTTTGGATGGTTTCAGAGCTGGATCTGAAATATCAAAGACACTTCATCCAGGTGATTCTTAAAAGCATTATTCCCAGTAGGAAAGCAAACATGTTGCCTCTTGCAATATGTTTACAGTTAGCAAGCCTTATAGTTCTTCCTACTTGTTGTCTAAAATAGGAACTACAGGAAGATGAAGCAAAGCAAAAAAGTTTTTTTTCCTGTGTGTGGTTATTTGAAATAAAGCTGCAATCAGCCATGAGAGCTCAACTCATTTTAAAATTGGACTCCACCTCTGTTCTGATTGTTTTGCACTGATGGTGTTCAGCTTAGCTGAAAGAGATACAAATTCCCCTGACTGGGATGCCTGTAGAGGGATATGATTTCAGATCCTTTTTTTCAAAACACTTCTGACCTCAGCCTTCTTGCAAAACTCAGCTGTCCTGCTTTGATGAATGATGATGATTCAGGAAGTGGTATCTCTTACAACTATGGATAGAAATATTGGATTCGGCACACTTGCAAAGGTAAATTCAGAGGGATTTTCACAGCAGAAATCTTTGAAACATGAGTTAAGAGATGTGTGTTCCAGTCTTGTACAGATATTCAAAAGATAATAGAGATCAGAGGGACTTAATTCCAGAGAAGTGTGTCTCTATGACAGCAGCTTAAGGGAACTTAAACTTTCAATCAGTTTTGTTGGACATAATTAGAGTGGTTTGTGAATAAGCCCACAGAGACTAAAATTCTTCTATAGCATTCCTACGCTTATTTACAGGCTTGCACTATTAACATTATAAGGCTATTTTGGAGAAATCTAAAATATTATTGAAGAACCAATGGAGAAATAAGAATATAATAATGATAAAATTCGGACCTGAACTGGGCACAGGATATAACTATCTGTACTTTTGAATGGTTAGGAAAAGGCTGATTGTTTTGTTTTGTTTTGCTTGGTATGGATGTTTCTAAATGGATGACATAGATGCTTCTAAGCTGATGGTAATTTTTTATTGTGGAGGTTGTCCTACTGTATGTTGACTTAGATGTTTTAGGAGAACAATTGGCTTCATCAAGTTTTAAACTGGAGGTAAAGGTTTCCCTGTCCAGTCATGTCTGACTCTAGGGCACGGTGCTCATCTCCGTTTCTTAGCTGAAGGAGCTGGCATTGTCCAAAGACATTATCTGTGGTCATGTGGCCAGCATGGCTATATGCCAAAGGCACAGAGAATGCTGTTATCTTCCTACCAAACTGGGACCTATTAATCTACTCACATTTGCACGCTTTCAAACTGCTAGGTAGGCAGGAGTTGGGACAAAGAAAGGCAGCTTACCCCATTGTGCAGCACCCGAATCTCAAACTCGGGCTGTTAGTTTACCAGCTGAAAAGCTCCGCTTTTTAAACCCCTGAGCCATCGCTAGAGGTAGCACTCTCAAAAATCACATTTTATGATTCCACTTGACCAAAGGATGCATGCATGATGATGATACAAAAATGCAAATATGTAAAGCAAAACTTCATAACAGATTGTCATCCCGATGGTTAAACTCCAGTCTGATCAAGGTATTCTGTCCTCTTTGAGATGGCCTTTAAAATGCAAAAAAAAAATGCTTTGAAAAGCAAAAACACTTTGAAATGAAGAGTGCAGTCTTATTGATGATGGGCAGGTTTGTTCCCTGCAACAAGCAGGACAATTTCTCCCAGATACCTCCCAATATTTTTTAGTTTTTAAATAAGGAGGATAATTTCTTCCAGATACCTCCCAATATTTTTTAGTTTTTAAATTAAGAGTCTAAATAAGGGGCCTTTCTGCAGAGCACCATTTGCAGTCAACAAGAATGTGTCCAGGGTCTTTGATGGCTGGTGCTCCACAGATGGACAATCTTCCTTCAATTGGGACTCCATGAAACCTCCCTTGTCTAGTTGTTTGAATCTAGCTCTAGAAAAAGGCTCTTCTGAGATGTTGAGGCATGTAAGTTGTTACAATATTTTTCAAACTGGAAGGCTGATTTGTGATGAGGAAGCCTTATTAGATAAGATAAGATAACTTTATTATCATTTTTCACCATGGGCACATTGGCACACATTAAAAATGAAATTCTGTTGCTTGCTCTCAAAAGTGTAAACATACATAACCCACATATAAACATGCTACATACAGCATACGTATATACCTCATCATCACAATAGTCCTCTAGAGTAGATTTGTAAGACACAAAATCCAGAATCACATTTCTTGACCTCCTTGAAAGGATAGGAATTAAACATTGCAAACACTTTATTCTCAGCTCAGATCTTGTTCTTTCTTGGTAAAAGTGTCTCTCTGTGTGGGTGTTCTTTTGTAATGGGAATCAGGTTCTTTGAAAATGTGAATGGGAGAGGGAATGGTTCCACCCAAGCGGCGGGCAAGCGCATGCACGCGCGCAGCTCCATTTGCGTGAGCAGAGGACACGCTCTTGACCAATGCTCACACAAGTAGGGATGCAGGTATGTGCACACACACTTGTCCACCACTTCCATGGCCTGGTTGTGAATGGCGTATGGGGCACAGCCTGTGAGTTGGGGACCCCTGTTCTAAAGCACTACTCTAGAAGACACAAGTGTGACCTGTAACTATCCTGTAGTCAGCTATTCCCTCTTCTGGGAACATTTTGTTCCTGGAATGGGAAACATTCACCTATAAACCTAACCCAGTCCAAAGGATCCAGCATGAAAGGCTTCAACAACATTTTTTCTACTATTCCTAAAGCCTTCTCTTGTCCATGTGCGAGAGCCAGAACATTTCAACTTTGTCCACACTCTGCCTTTCTTCCAAAGGAAAGAGGACCATTCCCACTGAAAATAGATCCTGCTAATTTGGTCCTCATGCATGTTTCTCCCTGGAAAGTTGCACAACAGGCAAAATGCCAGAAACCATAAGAAGGGATGATTCCTCATTCGTTTTGTGCTAGAGCAGACAAATTCAAGATGGGGAAGTGCATCCATTGTGGATCTTCTTAACTTCTTGGTGGCCTTCCATTCCATCAACCATGGTATTTTTGTGGACTGAGTGAGTCCAGAAAGTGAACTCATGAGTTTGGGAGAGGGAGACATAGGGTGGTGGTTTTCCTCCTTCCTCTGACCAGTTCCAGTCAGTTTTGGTGGGGGGAAGCTGTCCAACCATAGACCCCTTCTTTACCTTCTCCCAGCTTTTTTTTTTTTAAAAAAACATCTACATGAAGCTGCTGAGGTAAGGCATGCTGATGATACTCAATTATATCTCTCTAGTTCTTGTGATCAAGTGAGGCTGTCATAGTTCTGTCGAATGTCTGGAAGCTACAGAGGACTAGACGGGGAAGAATAGGCCATGGCTCAACTCTACCAAGACCAAACAGTTGTAGGTTTTGGGTCCCTTAAGTCAAGAAATCAAAGAGGTATATGCCAAACAGAGTCATACTATTCTAGTTAAGGAACCATACCAATGGTTTGAAATGTAAAATCGGTATCAAGAAAATATTAAACCAATTAATAAAAGAGAAAGTGGTGTGGTTTTGAAATTTTTCCCAACTACCAGGAGAAGGGAGCCCCAAATGCACATCTTTGAAGGTTCATTCCATAGCTTCAAAGAAGATTGGAAGTTGTGGAGAGATCTGGCCCATAAAACCACCAAGAGTCAGATATGATTGAATGGATGATATCATCATCCTCATCCTCATATCCATAGCTTGGAACCTACATAGGAGAAAGTTTTCTCCCTTAGTCCCGCTTTTGAAAGTGATGGTATCTTGAAAGGGCTTCTCCAGCTCTTTTAAAGATATATGTAAGTCCCTCCAACCCACACTATGGGGCTGAGGTTTTTTTTGTTGTTGTTGTTGTTTAAAGTGATTTACATTGCAGATGCCAGCCTAGGACAGATGGCCCATTTGAATAGGCAGGCCTCAGTGAAAGTATTATTTTTTTTAATGGCTCTGGCATGGCTTTGTTCCTTCTAATATATATTCTCTCTCCGCCCTTCCTCCCTGCCCTGTTTAAAGATGTTATTATTCAGCCTCTACTTGGAATTTAAAAGGGAACTCCTGAGGCAGCAGTGCTGAAAAAATGGGAAGTAACAAACACCCATCAGAAAACCAG